>NC_087352.1:82837288-83451038 GCF_030014295.1 Loxodonta africana
CGCATTACCACCTCATCCCTGTGGCCATGGCTTCACAGTGGCTCTGGGGATGTGGCCTACTTCCTGCACAGTCCTGGGCACACTGCCAACATGCCTCCTAGGATAAGAAGAACCACATGTCTTTTCTAAGATCACCAGTCAGGGCCCTCCCACTCTTCAAAGTAGATGCCAGAAAGGAGACCCCTTTAGAGGTTGAAAAACAAATGTACATTGAGTTTCCATTGAGATCTTGTTCCTATAAAGCCCAAGTCTGATGGGAAATCTATGTTTATAAGGATGTGACCCAGCGTAAGTCCTGTGTCCCTCCACTCATTCCTGGTGACTTCCAGCAACTTGCTTACCCTAGCTGAGTCTCCAGTTCCTCTTTGGATAATCCAAGAAAATGCCTATCTTTCAGGGCTGTTGGGATGAGTATTAGTAATACCTCAATAAAACATAATTATGATTAAAACCAAAAAAACCAAACCCATTGCCATCGGGTTAATTCTGACTCGTAACAACCCTATGTGACAGAGTAGAACTGCCCCACAGGGTTTCCAAGGAGCTGCTGATGGATTCGACCTGCCGGCCTTTTGGTTAGCAGCTGAACGCTCAACCACTGTGCCACCAGGGCTCCATAATCATGATTACTATTATTATATTTATTTCCCCATATATGAAATGAAAGACTACATCAGTAGCCTTCAGAGGACTTCAAGAATTTCCAGCTACTGCCAGAGAGTGAGAAAACCCCTGGTGGCGTAGTGATTAAGAGCTACAGCTGCTAACCAAAACGTCAACAGTTTGAATCCACCAGGCACTCCTTGAAAACTCTATGGGGCAATTCTACTCTGTCCTATATGGTCACTATGAGTTGGAATTGACTCAATGGCAGCAGGATTTTTTTGTGTGTGTGCCAGAGACTGGGTGGGGCTCCAGGTAGCTCAACTTCCAATATACCTCCCTTTTCCAGATTTGCTTTGCTTTTTATGAATTTGGGTTTCATATGATTTATGAATTTGGGTTTCTTTTGATGAAAGGATTCTGAAGATTTTTTAAAGTATTTTAAAAATACTGGACTAGGAGGTGGAGCCAAGATGGCGGAATAGACAGATGCTTCTGTCGAGCCCTCTTTACAACAAAGACCCAAAAAAACAAGTGAAAAAATATATTTGTGACAAGCTGGGAGCCCTGAGCATCAAAGGCAAGCTTAGACAACGAACTGAGGGGCAAGGGGAGGAAGAGGCCATTCAGAAGTGGAGAGGAGTTACAGCACCTGAATCCTGCGGAACCCTCAGGCGTCAGTTCCAGAGCGGTGGTGGCAGCGGCAGGCTGGTCCTAGTGATCGGCCACAGTTTCCTCAGGGAGAAGCAGCCAGCCACACAGCCCACTCACACCTCCAGAACCTGAGGAGAATGCACTCCTGGCAAAAGCTAAGGACTTGAGTATATTTTACCGCGCCCCCCCACCCCCCGCCCCAAGCTGGCTTCAGCGGCTGAACCCCTGGGCCTGAGATAGACCCTAGTGAGCACCTAGAGCCATCCTCCCGGCCTTGGGGAAGGAAAAAATTTGCAACTGGCGGGAGAAGATAACTTGCTAGTTCCAGTAACTGGGGGAGCTCAGGACAGAAGCAGCTCCTGTCCAGGCATCAACTGTCCCTGGACCTTCAGCACCTTTCCCTTCTGCATGGCCCTGTGTGGGCCTATTTTGGGAGAATAGGCCCTTGTTGGCAAACTCCAACAATTTCAGCAGTGCTGTGGAGAGGTGGGTGTTTGAAGTTTGACATTGCTTTGCCTATTAAACAAGGTCCTCACCTACCCACAACAGGGACCTAAGGACTGGGAGCTCCACTCAGGTCACCCAGCCACCCGCGACAGGGGTCCAAAGATAACTGGTATCTCACAGTCCTTACAACAAAAACTTTGGGTGCCCATGGCCCCTCTGCAAAATCCACCCACCAGCATGCTCTGGGAACAGAGATGCGTTTTCCTCAGAGACACTTGGGGGTCAGTTCTCAGCCCCCTGCCTTGTTCAGAGCATGACCCCCTGCTACAATCAGATACTGGTATATACGCCAATCACCCCTGCCCCTCTAAGACTGTAGGACAGAGCCTATACCACACGCTTGATATCAGCTACCTAGAAACCTGAGCTGAATTCATACAAGAAAACTGAATGGACTCCTAGACTGATATACCTGATAACAGCTCTAAACAGCTGGGGACAGGACGCCAGAGCGCCAAAGGCGAAAATAATCAAGCTAGCTCACCCAAGCAACCCATAGGGGTATACCAAACAAAACAAAGCAAGCAGCTAGGACACAGTAAGCAAGCATAAACTAATACAATTACTTATAGATGGCTTGGAGACAACAGTCAATATCAAGTCACATAAAGAAACAGGCCATGACCAACTCAACAGGCTCTCAAAACAAAGAACCCAGAGATCTTTTAGATGAAAGTGCATTCCTGGAATTACCAGATGCAGAATACAAAAGTTTAATATACAGAACCCTTCAAGACATCAGGAAGGAAATGAGGCAATACGCAGAACAAGCCAAGGAACACACAGATAAAGCAACTGAAAAATCAGAAAGATTATTCAGGAACATAATGAAAAGTTTAATAAGCTGGAAAAATCCATAGACAGACTGATAGCAGACATAGATTGCTATCAGAAATTCAGAAAATTAACAATAAAATTACAGAATTAGATAACTCAATAGAAAGCCAGAGGAGCAGAATTGAGTAAGTAAAAGCTAGAATTTCTGAACTTGAAGATAAATCACTTGGCACTAATATATTTGAAGAAAAATCAGATAAAAGAATTTTTAAAAAATGAAGAAACCTTAAGAATCACATTGGACTCTATCAAGAGAAATAACCTACGAGTGATTGGAGTACCACAACAGGGCAGGACAACAGAAAATACAGAGAAAATTGTTGAGGATTTGTTGGCAGAAAACTTCCCTGATACTGTGAAAGATGAGAAGATATCTATCCAAGATGCTCATCGAACTCCACATAAAGGTAGATCTGAAAAGAAAGTCACCAAGACATATTATAATCAAGCTTGCCAAAGCCAAAGATAAAGAGATAATTATAAGAGCAGCGAGGAATAAACGAAAAGCCACCTACAAAGGAGAGCCAATAAGAATAAGCTCGGACTACTTGGCAGAAACCACGCAGACAAGAAGGCAATGGGATGACGTATTTAAAAAATTGAAGGAAAAAAATTGCCTGCCAAGAATCATATATCCATCAAAGCTTTCTCTTAAATATGAAGGTGAAATTAAGACATTTCCAGATAAACACAAGTTGAGGGAATTTGTAAAAACTAAACCAAAACTACAAGAAATACTAAAGGGAGTTCTTTGGTTAGAAAATCAATAATATCAGGTACCAACCCAAGACTAGAACACTGGGCAGAGCAAGCAGAAGTCAACCCAGAAAGGGAAACCCAAAAAAAAAACAAAATAGATTAAAAAAAAAAAAAAAGCCCAACACAGGGTAACGGCGATGTTATTATATAAAAGAAGGCAATATTAAAATAATAAGCAGGGACTAAGAAATGTAATCATATACCTTCCATATGGAGAGGAAGATACGGCAATACAAAGAAATAAAAGTTAGTTTTAAATTTAGAAAAATAGGGGTAAATAATAAGGTAGCCACAAAGGAGACAAACGATCCTTATCAAAATAAAATAAAAGGGAAAAATGCAGACTCAGCAGAAACAAAATCAACAACAACAAATATGAGGAAAGGACAATATATAAAGAAAATCTACTCAGCACATAAAATCAAGTGGGAAAAAGAAACTGTCAACACACACAAAAAGACATCACAATGCTAGCACTAAATTCATAAAAAAAAAAATTTTTTTTTAATTCATACCTATCCATAATTACCCTGAATGTAAATGGACTAAATGCACCAGTAAAGAGACAGAGAGTGGCAAAATGGATTAAAAAACAAGATCTGTCTACATGCTGGCTACAAGAGACCCACCTCAGACTTAGAGACACAAACAAACTAAAACTCAAAGGATGGAAAAAAATACATCAAGCAAACAACAATCAAAAAAGAGCAGGAGTGGCAATATTAATTTTTGACAAAATAGACTTTAAAGTTAAATCCATCAGATAGGATAAGGAAGGACACTACATGATGATTAAAGGGTCAATACAGCAAGAAGATATAACCATATTAAATATTTATGCACCCAATGACAGGGCTGGAAGATGCATAAAACAAACTCTATCGGCATTGAAAAGTGAGATAGACAGTTCCAAATAATAGTAGAAGACTTCAACACACCACTTTCTGTGAAGGACAGGACATCCAGAAAGAAGCTCAATAAAGACACAGAAGATCTAAATGCCACAATCAACCATCTTGACCTCGTAGACATATACAGAACACTCCACCCAACAGCAGCCAAGTATACTTTCTTTTCTAGTGCACATGGAGCATTCTCTAGAATACACCACATATTAGGTCATAAAGCAAGCCTTTGCAGAATCCAAAACATTGAAATATTACAAAGTATCTTCTCTGACCATAAGGCCATAAAAGTGGAAATCAATAACAGGAAAAGCAGGGAAAAGAAATCAAACACTTGGAAACTGAACAATACCCTGCTCAAAAAAGACTGGATTATAGAAGACATTAAGGATGGAATAAAGAAATTCAGAGAATCCAATGAGAATGAAAACATTTACTATCAGAACCTTTGGGACAAAGCAAAAGTGGTGCTCAGAGGCCAATTTATATCAATAAATGCACACATCCAAAAAGAAGAAAGGGCCAAAATCAAAGAATTAGCCCTACAACTTGAACAAATAGAGAGCAACAAAAGAAACCCACAGGGACCAGAAGAAAACAAATAATAAAAATTAGAGCTGAACTAAATGAAATAGAAAACAGAAAAACAATTCAAAGAATTAACAAGACCAAAAGATGTTTTTTTGAAAAACTCAACAAAATTGATAAACCACTGGCCAAACTGACAAAAGAAAAACAGGAGAGGAAGCAAATAACCCGAATAAGAAATGAGATGGGCGATATTACAACAGACCCAACTAAAATTAAAAGAATTGTATCAGATTACTATGAAAAACTATACTCAAACAAACTTGAAAACCTAGAAGAAATGGATGAATTCCTGGAAACACACTACCTACCTAAACTAACACAAAAAGAAGTAGGACAACTAAATAGACCCATAACAAAAGAAGAGATTGAAAAGGTAATCAAAAAACTCCCAAAACAAAAAAGCCCTGGCCCAGACGGCTTCACTGCAGAGTTCTACCCAACGTTCACAGAAGAGTTAACACCACTACTACTAAAGGTATTTCAGAGAATAGAAAAGGACGGAATACTACCAAACTCATTCTATGAAGCCACCACATCCCTGATACCAAAAAAGGAAAAGACACCACAAGAAAAGAAAATTATAGACCTATATTCCTCATGAATGTAGATGCAAAAATCCTCAACAAAATTCTAGCCAATAGAATTCAACAACATATCAAAAAAATAATTCACCATGAACAAGTGGGATTCATACCAGGTATGCACGGATGGTTCAACATTAGAAAAACAATTAATGTAATCCACCACATAAATAAAACAAAAGACAAGAATCACATGATTTTATCAATTGATGCAGAAAAGGCATTTGACAAAGTTCAACACTCATTCATGATAAAAACTTTCAGCAAAATAGGAATAGAAGGAAAATTCCTCAGCATAATAAAGGGCATTTATACAAAGCTGACAGCCAACATCACCCTAAATGGAGAGAGCCTGAAAACATTCCCACTGAGATCGGGAACCAGACAAGGATGCCCTTTATCACCATAAAGGCCATCCGGATTGGCAAGGAAGAAGTAAAAGTATCTCTATTTGCAAATGACGTGATCTCATACACAGAAAACCCTAAGGAATCCTCAAGAAAACTACTGAAACTAATAGAAGAGTTCAGCAGAGTATCAGGATACAAGATAAACATACAAAATTCAGTTGGATTCCTCTACACCAACAAAAAGAACATTGAAGAGGAAATCACCAAATCAATGCCATTTACAGTAGCCCCCAAGAAGATAAAATACATAGGAATAAATCTTACCAGAGATGTAAAAGACTTATACAAAGAAAACTACAGTACACTTCTGCAAGAAACCAAAAGAGACTTACGTAAGTGGAAGAACATACCTTGCTCGTGGATAGGAAGACTTAACATTATAAAAATGTCTATTCTACCAAAAGGCATCTATACATTTAAAGCAATTCTGACCCAAATCCCAAGGACATTCTTTAATGAGATGGAGAAACAAATCACCAACTTCATATGGAAGGGAAAGAGGCCCCGGATAAATAAGACATTACTGAAAAAGAAGAACAAAGTGGGAGGCCTTACTTTACCTGATTTTAGAACCTATTATACCACCACACTAGTCAAAACAGCCTGGTACTGGTACAATAGCAGATACATGAACCAATGGAACAGAATTGAGAATCCAGACATAAATCCATCCACATATGAGCAACTGATATTTGACAAAGGGCCCAAAACAGTTAAATGGGGAAAAGGCAGTCTTTTTAACAAATGGTGCTGGCATAACTGGGTATCCATCTGCAAAAAAATGAAACAAGACCCACACCTCACTCCATGCACAAAAACTAATTCAAAATGGATCAAAGACCTAAATACAAAATCTAAAACTATAAAGATCATGGAAGAAAAAATAAGGACAATGTTAGGAGCCCTAATACATGGCATAAACAGTATACAAAACATTATAAAGAATGCAGAAGAAAAACTAGATAACTGGGAGCTCCTAAAAATCAAACACTTTTGCTCATCCAAAGACTTCACCAAAAGAGTAAAAAGACTACCTACAGACTGGGAAAAAGTTTTTAGCTATGACATTTCTGATCAGCGCCTGATCTCCAAAATCTACATAATACTGTAAAAACTCAACTACAAAAAGACAAATAACCCAATTAAAAAATGGGCTAAAGATATGAATAGACACTTCACTAAAGAAACATTCAGGTGGCTAACAGACACATGAGGAAATGTTCGCAATCATTAGTCATTGGAGAAATGCAGATCAAAACTACAATGAGATTTCATCTCATTCCAACAAGGCTGGCATTAATCCAAAAAACACAAAAGAATAAATGTTGGAGAGGCTGTGGAGAGATTGGAATACTTCTACACTGCTGGTGGGAAAGTCAAATGGTACAACCACTTTGGAAATCGATTTGGCGCTTCCTTAGAAAGCTAGAAATAGAAGTACCATACGATCCAGCAACCTCACTCCTTGAAATATATCCTAGAGAAATAAGAGCCTTTACACGAACAGATATATGCACACCCATGTTTATTGTAGCACTGTTTACAATACCAAAAGATGGAAGCAACCAAGGTGCCCATCAATGGATGAATGGATAAATAAATTATGGTATAGTCACACAATGGAATACTACGCATCGATAAAGAACAGTGAGGAATCTGTGAAACATTTCATAACATGGAGGAACCTGGAAGGCATTATGCTGAGTGAAAGTTGTCAGTTGCAAAAGGACAAATATTGTATAAGACCACTATTATAAGAACTTGAGAAATAGTTTAAACTGAGAAGAAAACATTCTTTTGCGGTTACGAGAGGCGGGAGGGAGGGAGTGTGAGAGAAGGGTATTCACTAACTAAATAGTAGATAAGAACTACTTTAGGTAAGGGAAAGACAGCACACAATACAGGGGAGGTCAGCACAATTGGACTAAACCAAAAGCAAAGAAGTTTCCTGAATAAACTGAATGCTTCGAAGGCCAGCGTAGCAGGGGCAGGGGTCTGAGGACCATGGTTTCAGGGGATATATAAGTCAATTGGCATAATAAAATCTATTAAGAAAACATTCTTCATTGCACTTTGGAGAGTGGCGTCTAGGGTCTTAAATGCTAGCAAGCAGCCATCTAAGATGCATCAATTGGTCTCAAACCACCTGGATCAAAGGAGAATGAAGAACACCAAGGACACAAGGTGATTACAAGCCCAAGAGACACAAAGGGCCACATGAACCAGCGACTACATCATCCTGAGACCAGAAGAGCTAGATAGTGCCTGGCTACAACCGATGACTGCCCTGACTGGGAACACAACAGAGAACCCCTGAGGGAGCAGGAGAGCAGTGGGATGCAGACCCCAAATTCTCATAAGACCAGACTTAATGGTCTGACTGAGATTAGAAGGACCCCGGGGGTCTTGGCCCCCAGACCTTCTGTTGCCCCAGGACAGGAACCATTCCCGACGCCAACTCTTCAGACATGGATTGGACTGGACAATGGGTTGGAGAGGGATACTGGTGAGGAGTGAGCTTCTTGGATCAGGTGGACACTTGAGACTATGTGGGCATGTCCTGCCTGGAGGGGAGTTTAGGTGGTGGAGGGGGTTAGAAGGTGACAAAATGGACACGAAAAGAGAGAGTGGAGGGAGAGAGCAGGCTGTCTCATTAGGGGGAGAGTAATGGGGAGTGTGTAGCAAGGTGTATATGGGTTTTTGTGTGAGAAACTGACTTGATTTGTAAACTTTCACTTAAGGCACAATAAAAATTATTTTAAAAAATACTGGAGTAGATAATCAGGTACATTTTAATCCTATTAATCTAATTAATACATACATAGCAAGCTATCCCACTGAAAGGTTGGAGAGTTGAGTCCACCCAGAATTAGCTCAGAGAAAGGCCTGATGATCTACTTCTGAGAAATCCAGTGGAGCACAGTACCACTCTAACACACATGGCGGCGCCATGAGTTGAAATCAGCTGGATGGTAACTGGTTTAAGACTTCTGAACACGAGTCAGTAGGGCGGGCTTTCTTACCTGACAGGGAAAGTATGCTGGCCCTGCCCCCAGAATTCTAGACCCCAAACTTCTGAAGTGTCCTTCACTAGGCTCTATAATCAACAAAACCCGTTGCTGTTGAGTCATTTCCTACTCATGGTGACCCTATAGGACACAGTAGAACTGCCCCACAGGGTTTCCAAGGCTGTGACTCTTTATGGAAGCAGACGGCCACATCTTTCTTCTGTAGAGCGGCTGGTGGGTACGAACCACCAACCTATTGGTTAGCAGCAGAGTGCTTAATCACTGTGCCACCAGGGCTCCTTTCTATAAAACCCATTAAAACCCGTTGCCATCGGGTTGATTCCAACTCATAGTGACCCTATAAGGAATAAACAAGGAAACAGAAAAAAAGTTGCCGTTTAGTCAATTCTGACTCATAGTGATCCTATAGGACAGAGTAGAATTGCCCCCAAGGAAGGGCTGGTGGATTCAAACTCCTAACCTTTTGGTTAGCAGCTGTAACTCTCAACCACTGTACCACCAGGCCTCCTCTCCTAGACAGGTGGTGGTTAAATACCTCCTCAGGAGAGCATCTCACACTGCCCTCTCTGCCAATGGCTGCTGTCTAACGCTCTAACCTCTCACTTTTAAGAAAGGGAAGAGGGGAGAGAGTTAGATACTAGGAAATGCTCCTGAGTACACTTAGAACTGCCATCTCGCACATCTTTTCAATCCAATTTCAGCCCTGGGCATGGATTTAAAATGATGTTATCCTATAGACGGTCTTTAAAAGCAATAGACGGTGATTTATCCTTTGAGGCTGTGGGCAACCTTTTGGACTATTCTCCATGGGCTGTCGCTAATCTGAGCCAGTGAGCCAGGTGGAATGAGCTTTGCATTGGATGCAGTCAAGGAAACAGGACATGGTGAAAACAGCCTATCCTGGAGTTTCTGGGTGGTTTAAACAGTTAACAGGCTCGGCTGCTAACCAAAACACTGGAGGTTCCAGTCCACCCAGAGATGCCTCAGAAGAAAGGCCTGGTGAACTACTTCTAAAATATTAGCCATCGAAAACCTCATGGAGCACAGTTCTACTCTGACACACATGAGGTTGCCATGAGTCAGAAGCAATTCACAGCAACTGGCTTAGTGGTGTAAGTATAGGACAGGGCCAGCTGCTCCACGCATTGGCTGAAAAACCTTGGGCAGATCACTTACATTCTCTCAGCTTGGTTTCCACATGTGAAAAATGAAAGTAAATAATCTCGACTTTGTCTACCTCGCAGGACTGGTGTGAAAACCTCGAGAGAGAACGGGTGCAAGAAACCACAAAGAACCAGACAGAAGATGGTCCCCAAGGCTACCAGAGACGTCTGAGCCCACTCCTCACAGAGAAGATCCACTTGGCAAGGAGGGAAGATACACTGGTGATCCCCGGGTATGAGGTCGTTTGGGAGAGGAGAGGCGATGAGGGCTGCAGGTTGTAGCATGACCCATCCTCATATCTGATCCCCGGCAGCTCCCTTTCACACTTTGCCCATTGCTGGGCAGGTTTGGATCAAAGTGTCCTGGCTGAGGTTCCATCCAGATACCGCTGCTGCTTCCATGATTAAACAGATAGTAGCTCTCACTCCCACAGCTTCTCTAAGTCAGAGCTGGCCTTTGCTTCAGTGGAGCCCAGGGCAAGAATGGGTGGGGCCGCTCCTCCTCCTCCTGCCACCCCCACCCAGCCCCCCAGGCAGGTGGAGGTGAGGGATTTACGGGCATAGCCGCTGGTTTGGGGGACACCTTGAGCATGGAAAGCCAGAGGTGGAATCCAAGAGGGTTAATGGCATGGACAGAGTCCTTGGGTGGTACAAACATTTAATGCACTGGACTGCTAACTGAAAGGTTGGAGGTTCAAGTCCACCTAGAGGCACCTCAGAAGAAAGGCTTGGCAATCTATTTTTTAAAAATCAGCCAATAAAAACTCTATGGAACACAGTTCTACTCTGACACATGTGGGATTGCCAGGAGTCAGAACTGACTCAGCAGCAACTGGTTTTTGTTTTATTTATTCTTTATTTATTGTGCTTTAAGTGAAAGTTTACAAATCAAGTCAGTCTTTCATACAAAAACTTATACACGCCTTGCTACGTACTCCTAGCTGCTCACCCCCTAATGAGACAGCACACTCCTCCACCACCCTGTATTCTTCTTGTCCATTCAACCAGCTCCCGTCCCCCTCTACCTTCTCATCTCGCCTCCAAACAGGAGCTGCCCACATAGTCTCATGTGTCTACTTGATCCAAGAAGCTCACTCCTCACCAGTATCATTTTCTATCCCATAGTTCAGTCCAATCCCTGTCTGAAGAGTGGGCTTCGGGAATGGTTCCAGTCTTGGGCTAAAAGAGGATTGGGGGACCATGATCTCTGGGGTCCCTCTAGTCTCAGTCAGACCATTAAGTCTTGTCTTTTTATGAGAATTTGAGGTCTGTATCCCACTGTTCTCCTGCTCCATCAGGATTTCTTTGTTGTGTTCCCTGTCAGGGCAGTGATTGGTGGTAACCAGCATCATCTACTTCTTCCAGCCTCAGGCCTATGGAGTCTCTGGTTTATGTGGCCCTTTCTGTCTCTTGTCCTCATATTTACCTTCTGTCTTTGATATTCTTCATTCTCCTTTGGTCCAGGTGGGTTGAGACCAGTTGATGCATCTTAGATGGCCGCTTGCTAGTGTTTAGGACCTCACATGCCTCTCACCAAAGTGGAATGCAGAACATTTTCTTAGTAAAGTTTGTTATGCCAATTGAGAAACCATGGTCCCTAGACCCTCATCCCTGCTACTCTGGCCTTCAAAGTGTTTGGTTGTATTCAGGAAACTTCTTTGTTTTTGGTTTAGTCCAGTTGTGCTGACCTCCCCTGTATTGTGTGTTGTCTTTTCCTTCACATAAAAAAGTTCTTACCTACTATCTGATTAGTGAATACTGCAATCCCTCCGTCCCCACCCTCATAACCATTAAAGAATGTTTTCTTCTGTGTTTAAACTTGTTCTTGAGTTCTTATACTAGTGATCTCATACAATATTTGTCCTTTTGCAACTGACCAATTTCACTCAGCATAATGCCTTCCAGAGTCCTCTAGGTTATGAGATGTTTCACGGATTCATCATTGTTCTTAATCGTTGTGTAGTATTCCATTATGTGAATATACCATAATTTATTTATCCATTCATCCGTTGATGGGCACCTTAGTTGCTTTTATCTTTTTGCTATTGTAAACAGTGCTGCAATGAACATGGGTGTGCAAATATCTGTTTGTCTGAGGGCTCTTATTTCTCTAAGATATATTCCAAGGAGTAAGGAGTAGGTTGCTGGATAGTATGGTAGTTATATTTCTAGCTTTTAAAGGAAGCATCAAATCGATTTCCAAAGTGGTTGTACCAGCAACTGGTTTTTACTGGTTTTGATAACATGGACCAGGAAACGTGTGGCTAAATCGACTTGGCAAGTAAATGATTTAGGAAAGTGAAGCCAGACAAATACAAGTACAAAGTCCATTGGGATCCTTCACCATCTCAGGCATCTGTAAATCTGTAAATTGATGCAGTTAGACCATAATCTTGCTTCTTACATCAGTGCATTTAATCCCAGTTTACTCAGTGGTGAAAAGCTACGAGTTACTCATCTTCCCAGAATGCTAATCCTACTTGAAGACTGGGCAGGACAATTTTTTGTTTTTCAAAATGCTTTATTTATGATATAGTGCACATACCGTATAACTCACCTATTTAAAGTATACATTTCAATTGTTTTTAGGACATTCACACTGTTGTGCAATCATCGCCACAATAAATTTTAAAACTTTCTCATCACCTCCAAAAAGAAGCCCCATACCGTTTAGCCATCACTTCCCACTTGCCCACGACCACCCTCATCCAGCTACGCAACCATGAATCTACTTTTTGCCTCTACTAATTTGCCTATCCCGGACATTTCATATAAATGAAATCATACACTATATGGTCTTGGAGGGATAATTTTTATATTAAAACAAACAGCTATGTTATGAAAAGCATGCAAAAAAATTGTATTATTTCTAAATCACAACAGGTATTTCAAGGAAATTTTATTGTGTCTGGCAGCTTCATGTTAAGTGTGAATGTCCCCCAGGGACAGTAATTCACCCCCCTCGGCCACTTCATGGAAATTTGTGGGTAGCGCCAGACTGAATGATTTTTTACCCCCATTCTAGCTCGAAACTTTGAAGACTCTAAGGCCCAGTCTGATAAATCTATAGAGTGATTTTCCAGGAAGACGGTTAGTGAGCTTCTGTTACCAGTTCCCTCCCTCATCTCCACATTTTTCCATCTTATCTCCTTTCTACCCAAGGTCTACATCCAGTATAACTGTAAAAATAGTAAGATTACACCAATATTTCAGTTTCTGTGTAAAATAATAACAGGCTGGGGTTGTCCTGGGAGGAAGTTCATGATCATTTTATTCACTGCTGCATAAATCTCCAGTGCCCAGGCCAGTGCCTCAAATATGATAGGTGCTCAATAAATATTTGCTGGAAGAAAGAAATGAAGAAGGAAAGTATGGCAGAAGGGAGGGAAGGAGGGAAGAGAGAGAGGGAGAGACAGAAGGGAGAGACTCGGCATAATTGTATGTGGAAGTAAGGCTGTAAGAATTACTCAACACCAGCACAAGGGAGATTTGTCTTCCAGATATTTCACTCTGAAGGAACTGACTCTGCCCTTTCATCAAGTGGAAGGGGGAAAAAAAAGCAACTATGAATAAAAGAGAAATAGGAAGCCTAGACAGAGAAGGGACTCTGGTGCGCCCCTCCCCCCACCCCACCCCGCAGAGGTGGAACCCGATAGGCAACTCGGTGGGAAAGCAGACCAACAGGAACATCTTCTGCACGCTGTTATGATTGTTTCATTGAGAGATTTTCTTTCCAATGTAAAGTCCTCACCCAACACAAAGAACAACCTCAGGATCTCGCCTTACAACTCTGCATGGAAAAGCAGTTCAGGACTTGATTCTGAGACCAAGAACCAAATACTCATCAAAAATAATAGCAAAGAAATATTCAAGTCTAGGATCCAAAAGCCACCAAGATCATGGGCAGGCAGACTGTGAACTTCTGTGGATTTGATACTTCCAGTGGCTTAGATCTGAGGCCGTAAAGACAAGACGTAAATGAAGTAGATTCTTTAAGTCATATGAAATCTACCAATTCAGACATGAGGATTACTGTTCTTATCACCAAACTGCCACAAATGAGGAAACTGATGATAAAGCCCACATCTTTCTGTTTGTATCACTCAGCTTTTGCTAGGGCAAGCTGCGTAACAAATGTTCCCAAAATCTCAGAGTCTTACAACAACAGTTATTTCTTACTGTTGCTACATATCTCCTGTGGGTCAACTGTAGCTCTTTTTCCATTCCAGAAATAACGCTTAAGGTGCAGTCCCTCTCTGGGACAAGCTGATCTCATAGCAGAGAAAAAAGAACAGGAGAACTGATAGAGACTTGCAATGACCCAGAGTGGCCTATGTGACCTTCACTCACATTCCATTGGCCAGTGTAAGCCATATACCCATGCCGATGTCAGTGGAGTAGAGAAGAACAATCCTCTTACAAGGAGGGGCAGCAAATAATTGTGGACAATGATACAGTGTACTACAC
Source organism: Loxodonta africana (assembly GCF_030014295.1). Classification (NCBI taxonomy): domain Eukaryota; kingdom Metazoa; phylum Chordata; class Mammalia; order Proboscidea; family Elephantidae; genus Loxodonta; species Loxodonta africana. Next base: position 82,851,795 of record NC_087352.1, read on the forward strand.
TGCTCCAAACACTGCAGCGAAGACCAGGCTGAGCTTCTGGAAAGCATCATTTACAACTTTTACTTCTGTATCCCTAGCGCCTAGCACAGAATCTGGCTTATAGTAGGTGCTCGACAATGAGAAGTTGGGGTCCACATTTAAAAGTTGAAAATACAGGTAGTCCCCGAAACTTATGATGTATTCAAGTAACGAAGAACCACACTTACAACCGTCTTTCATTTGTACATTGTTAGTAATACGTACTACATACAATGTTGCAGCACATAATTAGCTGTTATTCTCATAGATTCATTTGTAGATGTTCAAAGATCAGATTTATAAAGACACTGAAAATAAAAGGCAATAATAATGAAAACTCAAAAAAAAAAAAAAAGAGAGAGAAATTCGACTTATGTCATCTGAAGGGAACGCTGTTGTAAGTCGTAAGTACCTGTAAGTACAAGGGCATTGCCAACAGTAGAAATCAGATATCCTGATATCGGCCTTCTATCTTCCTATAGGGTCACAATGAGTTGGAACTGACTTGACAGCAAGGGTTTTTGTTTTTGTTTTTTTCCCCTTGGTGTATCTTTCTATCACCAGACCATGTTGAAATGCAACCACCTAAAGGGCTTTGGAGCCCTGGTGGTGCAGTGGTTGAAGCATTCGGCTGCTAACCAAAAAGTTGGCAGTTTGAATCCACCAGATGCTCCCTGGAAACACAATGGAGCAGTTCTACTCTGTCCTATAGGATCTCGATGAGTCGGAACTGGCTCAGCAATTTTTTTTTTTAAAGGTTTTGCTTTAGCTTTACTTATCACAAAGCATCTCTGCCCCCAAATCAAGACAACAAAACCAACTGTTTAAAATGACCAACTAAGTGATTTTAAAGTAATTTGAAAATGAAAAGGGGTGAGTGGGTTGTGGGGGTACTTACTAAACCAGCATAGCACGTTTAGCTAACAAAGTCCTTTTGCATATATTATCTCATTTGACCTTCCCAGAAACCTTGTGAGAAAGCCAGGGCAAGGGTTACTTAGACTGTTTTTGATGAAGAAACAGCACTGAAGTAGAATGCAATGGTTTAGCATACAAGTTCCAGAATCATTCATTCTGGTTTAAATCCTGGCTCTGCCCTTGCTAGCTGTGTGACCTTGGGGATGTTTTTTAACCTTAGTTATGCTAGTGGACTCAGCAAGGGTCACTTGAGGCAGGCTGGAATTCACAGGTAGAGAGTCAGCAGGTACCTGCATCCTCCATTCTCTGGACAGCCTGCTTAGAGCACTGCACAGCGGTATGCCCTGGTTGTGTGGGAGGGGAGGGGCCTGCCCCTCTGGTCTCTTCTTTTTATTAGGCATAAAAGGAACCTGGAGAGTAAGGACAAATGGGGCATGGGTGCCAGGAAGTCTGAGCATAGATGGTGGCTGTTCAGGGTGGTGCTGGGAATCCCAGCTGCACAGGACCTGAGGCCAGTGGGGGAAGTCAAGAGCATGTACAGACCCTCCCACCATGGGTAGAGGGGTCCCCAGTCCCAGAGACCTCATTGTCAGGCAACTTAAAGGTCATCCACTGAACCACTCAGCTCTTCTCTCTACAACCTCTCTAAATCTCAGGTTCCTAATCGGTAAAATGGGGATAATAGCAAGGTCCCTGAGTGGCGCAAGCAGTTTGTGCTCGGCTGCTAACCTAAAGGTTGGCAGTTTGAATCCACCCAGTGGTAGTATTGTGGAAGCAAAGGTCTGGCTGTCTGCTTCCATAAAGACTACAGCCAAGGAAATCCTATGGAGCAGTTCTACTCCGTAACACATGGGGTCGCCATGAGTCAGAATCAACTTGAAGGCAACTAACAGCAACAACACCTCCCTCAGAGCACAGTGATGAGGTGAAAATGAGACAGTGCACGGAAGGGACTTTGCCCAGAACATGGCATATAGTCAGTGCTTGGAGAGGACACTCACCCACGTAGCCAGGGCTGGGGGAGCTGGGACTTTCACCCAGATTCCCAGGTGCTTGAACAGGTCCGTTTGGTGATACGGGCTGCCTCGCTGCACCGACTCAGGGTCTTCTACCCTATCCTGCATCTGTCCCCAGGCACTGCTGTCCTAGGGCCCCATGGAGCTAACACAGTTACCCTGAGGAGCACAGAGCCTTCTCTGTTCAACACAAGCTTGTCACTGCTTCACAAATCCAGGGTTAAGGGAATTTTCCTGAAAAAATAAATGCACAACTTCAACTGTCTGATTGGCATCCACTCCAGCAGACTTCTCAGAGCTACCTGGGGTCCCCAGGATAGGAAAAGATGTTCAGACTTAGAAGAGGATCGTGTATGTGCACTCTGCTCAGCTCTCACAAGCAGGGTCGAGGAGCACAGGGTGCATGGACCCTAACGAAATCTCACCCAGCCTTGGCCATAGTGCTGAGCCATCTGGGCTCCCTGCTCAAGGTCTGCTCCCTTGAGAAGCTTCAGATTGGTGGGATAGGCAGTCATAGCAGCCCTCCATCCCGGCTGCTCCGGGGGAAGTCCCAGATCCCTTGTCCTACCCGTGCTGACCAAACCTTCAAGCTGTCTGTCTTACCTTCTTGCTACTGATAGAACCTGAGGGCAGGAGTTGCGAGTGAGCACAGCTAATGCCAAATACCTGGGGCTGAATGACAACTTTTGGGGGGCCTGATGCACCTTTGTCTCTGTGGGCCCCTTCTTCCATGAAAATATTAAAGACTATATTTTATGAGTAACTGGCATAAAGGCCAACATAATCCACGCTGAGTTGATATATATTTATTATAATTATATTCATTTTTTTCTTCTGATTTTGAAAGAAATTGAAACAAAAACATTTTTGTGAGCTCCTAAAAGTATCATGGTCCCCAGGCTCTGGGCTTTCTGTGCCTAAAGGAGGCATCCTCCCTGAGACCCCAGCAGTATCAGGGCCCAGCAATGCTCACAACCCAAAGCTGATCATTCACCCAGGGTACTGAGTGAGTCAACTAAAAGAAACCCTCCCTGCAAAAGTCTGCAAGCGCTGGAATAGAAATCAGAGGTGGGCCCTTTTTACCCTATAACACCAAGAGAAGTGAAAGAAAAAGGCAGGTTTAAAACAAAGTTTTTGTGTGCATTAATTGTGGTAAAAAAAAAATCATATAACAGGATGTTTGCCATGGTAACCATTTTCGATTGTATGATTCAGTGACATTAATTACATTCACCATGTTGAGCAACTGTCACCAGTATCTAAAACAAAGTGCTTTTAATTTATTAGTAGCCTCAGTTAAAATACACACAGAGACAGACACATAATTAAGGGTTGAGAGCCCAGCGTTTGATAATGGCTTTTGGCTAGGGAATGAGTTCCGTTTTTTTTTAAAGAAATACTTGGAAGCCTAGGAAGAGTGTCCATCTTATCTGGACAGAAAACGAGCACCTCGGCTTGTGGGGGCAAGGCCCCACAGAGCAAGCCTCCTCTAGTCTGTTCAAACCCTAACTGTGTAAACCTGCATGGGTGCTTCAGCCATATGCCTGCTCCAGAAGCTCACCAGAAGGGCAGAAAAGCACAGGAGGTGAGCACGCCAGCCAGACCAGTGGAAGGGGTGAAGGATGCTCAAGGAGGTGACTTCCGAGCTGAGTCCTCAAGGTACAGGAAGAGTCAGACAGGGGAGGGGCGATGGAGGGGAGGCCTTCCAGGCCGAGGGTCAGCATGAGCAAAGGTAAGAACCTGTGTGGTGAGTGCAGGAGGACCGACATCTGAAGGGCAGCCCTGTGCGCAGGAGCCCAGAGCCCCAGACCAGAGGCTGCATGGGGTAGGTGGGGGAGGGAGGCAGCGGCAGCTCCCTGAAGGGCTTTCCAGGGCTGGATGTCCTTCTGCAGGGGAAGGAGAACCAGGGACGCAGGAGTAGCTGTAAAACTCACAGGGCACAGTGCAAAATTAAAATGCAGGGCCCTTTGTTCAAAAGTATTAAGAGCTTCAAGATGGCAACAGGAGAACATTAAACCAATTGCAGAGCCCTTCTGAGCTCTGGCCCCAGCTGGTGGATTCCGACTGGGAGCCCTGTTTGCACAATGGTTAAGTGCTTGGCTGCTAATAGCAAGGTCGGGGTTTGTAATTCACCAGCCACTCTGTGGGATAAAGATGTGACAGTCTGCTTCCATAAAGATTACAGCCTTGAAAACCCTATGGGGCAGTTCTACTCCATCCTGTAGGATCGCTATGAGTCAGAATCAACTTGACAGCAATGGGTTTTGTTCACACAGCCAGAGCCCAGGCAGCCCTGCTGGGAGGAGGCTCTCCTGTTCCCACCTCACTGAGAAGCTCTCTCTTAGTGGGCAGCCTTTCAAGGGCAGATGCTATTTCTTAGTCTCTTACTTCTCCCATGTTTGGCTTTCTACCTGGAATGTGAGGAAGTCTCCATGGACAACTCAACACCGTACTCTGAAGCAGTCCATATAGAGACTGGGAGCATGAGCTTCGAAGCTACACAGGTCTGGGTTCCCTCCTAACTTCATACAGCATGTGACTTAGCTTCTCTAAGCCTCAGTTTCCTTATCTGTAAAACGGGGCTAATAATACTCTCTTGCCATGAATCACAGCTTTGCCAAGAGTATCAACTGGAAAAATGGATGTGAAGACCTCTTTAACTGTGTCTGGTACACAAGAAGAATCTAATAAATGTTGGCCAGTTATTATGATTTCTATCTAGTTCCCTAAAGCAAATATTGTCAATATGGAGGACTCAGAGCAGGCAAGAGTTAGAAATGGTCTTGGTGGAAGGCCATTTTTCATAAAGTGATTAAGTCTACTCCCAAGTCCCCTCTGGGATGCCTGCCCAGTGGCACCAGTTGGCCTGTGTGAACCACCTGCTACCTAATTTACCTGTGACTTTTGCCTCTAGCAATGCCCCTAGACAGGACACTCGATGTTTCCTCTACACTTACCCACCCACCTGGCCCGCTCTGCACACCAACAAATGTCTTCAGTTGAATAACACTGTAAATTGCTCCTAAGAATTCCACTTCAAGTTTTTACGTCTCTAAACCGTACTTTAAATGATTACACTAGCCACAGAATGTCCATCAGCACACAAAAGTGGGCTTCCCCCTTTTGTCACAGAGAGGAAGGAATGGGGAGAAAGTTACTGAATGGGATTTTAGGTATGAAGGACCAAAAGCTTCCTGGCTCCTTAGCGGGCTCTGCTCTCCCTCCTTCCCAGTGTGCTCCACAGCGGAAAGATACTGCAAACCACCTCCAGCCATATGAGTTACTGTAACTCTTTATCCCCTCTCTTTCAGGGCATGGCTTGGGTCCTGGGAATAACCCAAGAATTACCACCCTGGGTCCAAGCAGCTGGCTTTGATGGTTAGTAGCTGAAAAACAGTCTTTGTTACAATTGCTGACGTTCACTGTGACTCTCCAGAAGGAGAAATTAAGCTGCGGCATTTCCCAAACAAACTTTATCACAAACGCTTTTATTTGTGGTGCTTTGAATAAATGGCTACTTCAAGCCACTGATCTAGGCAGTGTGAGTACTGAAGTTGGGATTCAAATCTTGGTTTGTCAGATTCCAAAGTCCATACTCTTTTTTTCCCGTAGACTTCCATCAAATTCATATCCCTCACAGGTCCTTATAGGTAGGAAGGAAAGGTGGTCGTTAGCTGCTGTCCAGCCAGCTCCCCACTCATGGTGACCCCATACACGTTGGCACAAAATGCTGCCCGGTTCTGTACCATGTCCATGATTGGTGGCAGATTGCGCTCTTGAGATCCATAGGGTTTTCGTGGAGTGGTTTTCAGAAGTAAATCACCAGGCCTTTCTTCCTAGTCCATCTTAGTCTGGAAGCTCTGCTGAAACCTGTTCAGCCTCATAGCAACACACAAGCCTCCTCTGACAGACAGATGGTGGCTATGCTGGCAATCGAACCCAGGTCCCCCAGGGAAGGGGAGAATTCTACCAGTGAACCACCAATGCCATAAAGGAGATTACATATGTGAAAATGCCCACCCGAGGTCCAGGCACATAGAGTCCCAAACCCAGACTAAATCCACTGCCGTCAAGTTGACTCCGACTCATAGCAACGCTGTAGGACAGAGTAGAACTGCCCACAGGGTTCCCAAGGCTGTAAATCTTGGCAGCAGCAGACGGCCACATCTTTCTCCTGTGGAGCAGCTGGTGGGTTTGAGCCACCAACCTTTCAGTTAGCGACCAAGCGCTTAACCACTGCACCACCTGGGTTCCTTAGCACACTACCCATTTACCCGTTGCCATTGAGTTGATTACAACTCATGGAGACCCTATAGGACAGAGTAGAACTGCCCCACAGAGTTTCCAAGGAGCGGCTGGTGGAGTCAAACTGCTGACCTTTTGGTTAGCAGCCATGTTCTTAACCACTGCACCATCAGGTCTCCCCTTAGCACATAGTAGGTGTCAATAAATATTCTTAACTCTGAATTTTCTTAGGTGCACAGGGAGAAGACACTTCCTGGCCACAAGGCTCAGATATGCATGTAGGTGTGGTCGTTGTTGCTCTCACATTGAAGAAGCTAGACTCCTGACCCCGACTAACAAAACAAAGGGCACACCATGAACTGAGGCTCATTCCCCTTCCTTTCTCTTCAACTCCTTTCCCAAGTTTACCGTACTGGTTGTTTTCATTGCTCCAGCCCAGTGTTAACATGAGCAGCTTCTGTGGGAGAGGTTCCAGTCCCTCCTGTAGCGCCAGATAACTTACACACTCCCTCAGCCAGGACTGAGGCAGGCCTGGGGATCCCCAGGTGTGTATTGGGGCTTTCTACAATTGTACTTTCCATCACCAAATGGAATTTTTCAAAGAAGCCCTTCTCATTGTTTTAAAGGATGAAATTTATGGCTTGAAAGTAACGGCTGCCAACCTCATAAAATGAGTTTTAATATCACCACAGACATTTGCACTATTGGCCAAATCCCCAAGACCCCTATGAAGAGTGGACTGCCCTGGGCAGAAAAGGATTAAATCCACTCAACGTCATAAAAGTACAAAATGAGCTACACACACTTTCTTATTTTCCAGGGAGAGTGGTGCAATGCAAGGATCCTTCTGACATTTTCTTCTCTCTCTATGCCACGCCCGGCTCTGTGTGTTTGCCTTTTCACTAAGCCCACTCTGCTTCTTCCATCCCTTTTCTCAGCCCCTGACTTAGGCCTTCAGCTGCCCCCGTCCAGTCATGGTCTCTCTCTTCTCTTGGTTTCTGAAGAACCTGGGATATCTAGATTTTGTTTCCAGATATCAGGAACATGGACTAATGACATGATATAGACTAACTGAAAGTTTATATTCCCTTGACCTCTAAAATGTATTAAAAATCTTGCCCTGTTTTATAAACTGTGACTTGAGAAAATTGCTCTGAATCTGCTTATTTATCTGTTAAAAGATTTAAAAAATATATGGAAATGTAGCTTTATTATATTGTCTTACTTAATACTCACTAAATTCCTGTGAGAGACATGGTTTCACCCTCACAGGAACTGAGGAAACGGAAGCTAGCCAGACAACAAGTAGTGGAATTGGAATTCATATCCTGGTTTGTCTGATTCCAGAATCTACACCCTTTTCCTGTACACCTGTATCATATTCATCCCCTCCACAGGGCTCTCATGATGTAAAGGATGTTGTCATTGTCATTCTTAATTGTGTTCCACAGAGTCCATTCTGACTCATAGCAACCCTATGTGACAGGGTAGAACTGCCCCATAGGGTTTCCCAGGCTGTAATCTTTACAGGAGCAGATCGCCATGTCTGAAAATGCCTAGCTCATACCTGACACATAGTAGGTTTTTAATAATTTTTTTAAACTTTATTGTGGTAAAATATATATTTTTTAAAAACCCACTAAACCAAATCCACTGCCATCAAGTCAATTCTGACTCATAGTGACCCTATAGGACAGAGTAGAACTCCCCATAGGGTTTCCAAGGAGTACCTGGGGGATTCAAACTGCTGACATTTGGTTAGCAGCTGTAGCTCTTAACCACTGCGCCACCAGGGCTGCCATTTTAACATTTTTAAGTGAACAATTTAGTGACAGTAATTACATTCACCATGTTGAGAACCATCACCACTACCTCTTTCCAAAACTTTTGATCATCCCAAACAGAAACTCAGTACCCTGTAATAACTCCCCATCCCCACCCAGCCCAGGATAACCACTAATCTACTTTTGTCTCTACACATTTGCCTATTCTACACATTTCACAGAAGTATAATCAGATGGTATTCACCCTTTCATGCCTGAGTTCTTTCATTCAGCATACTGTTTTCAAGGCTCATCTATGTCATAGCATGTATCAGAACTTCATTTCTCTTTATGGTTGAATAATATTTAATAAATATTCTTGACTCTGAATTTTTTTAGGGGCACTTAATCAAAACAAGGTGCTTGCTGCTAATTGAACTGCTCTCTATCCCTGTGACTGAACATGCCCAGGGCCACCTGGGAATATACAAAGTGAATTGGCTAGAAGGAAAAGGAAAAGAAGAAAGGTTGGGAAGCTACCTCAGAACGTCAGGAAGCAATATTAATATCAAGGGAATTATTTGTGAAAAATCTGAGAAATGACAGGTAGCACCAACAATCGCCTCCATCTCAGGCCTGAGTTCATGCTTGGCTCTGGGCAACAACTCCCACAACACTGGGCTGTGGATTGGTCACAGATTCTGTTTTCCAGTTTCTTCATCTAAAAAAATTGAGGTCAAGGAGGACATTTGAGGCTGAAAGAACAGTATCAACAAAAGCAGAGTCAGGAAAACATGGAGTTTACGTGAGGAACAACAAGTGGTTCCATTTGGATGGCATGTAAGTTTAACAGAGGGTAGGGAATTAGTTTAGATATCAAATAGTCTGTGATTTATTACAAAGAACATATGTATCTGGTTCAAGTAAGTAAATGCATGACAAATTAATCATACAAAGTTGTGGTAGGTGCCAAATGTACAGGTAACAAAGTACGTAAGAATTTGGAAGGAAAGATTGCTATGTTTTAAAATGGTTGAAAATAGCTTCATGGACCAGGTAAAGATTGAACTGGGATTGAAATACACATCCAAAGGCAGAAAGGAGAAGTGAAGAGGAAACCACCTCCAGGCAAAAGAGCAATGCGAACAAATGACTCAGTTGGAAGGTGATTTGTGTATTGATTCAAATGGATCATGTTGGGGAATGATGGGTCAAGAAAAAGGTTTAAGGAGGAATTTGAATGCCATGGTGAAGAATGTGTTCTTTATCCCATAAGCTGTGGTAGCCACAAAGAGTTCTGTGTATCAATAACATCCTGGGGGAAATTTTTGGAGTATTAGCCAATGATGTGCAAGATGAACGAGAAAGGAAGGAGGCCAATAGCCGAGGCATAGCAGGGAGCCTGGTGCGGCAATCAAGGGGGTGAGGTTCTAACCCAGAATAGAGGCAGCTGGAATGGAAAGAGATGTTGTGAAAGCAGAACCAACTTGTTTGGGGCATCTTTTTGACAGAGAGTGAGGGAGAGAGGAGTAAGAAATTGGGAGGGGTCAAACCAAATAGATTTTTTTGTCTGAATGACCCAGGATGTGACAGAAGAAATAATTGTAAAAAAAAAAAAAAAATTAAGAGAGTCATCTTGAGCATTGTCATTGTTAGTTGCTGTTGAGTCAATTCTGACTCATGGCGACCCCATGTAGGGACACTAAAATGAAAATGTTTGGGAAGAATTTATGGATGCAGTATTTTAACTTTAGAAGAGATTGCTGTTGTTAGCAGCTATCGAGTTGGCCCAACTCATGGCAACTCCGTGCACCACAGTACAAAGCACTGTCCAGTCCTGATAGGGTTTATAGCTCGAACAGTGTTCCCTCGTGATCCATAGGGTTTTCATTGGCTGATTTTCAGGAGTAGATTTCCAGGCTACTTCCTAGTCTGTCTTAGTCTGGAAGGTCTGCTGAAACTTGTTCAGCATCATAACAACATGCAAGCCTCCACTGACGGATGGTGGCTGTGCATGAGGTACATTAGCTGGGAATCAAATCCAGGAAAGAATTCTACCAATAATGGAGAGTCAAGATGTAAGAAGCAGCCACCTTATAATACCTAAAGCCATGAAGGCAGTGGGATCCCTCAGTACAGAGAGGAAAGCTGCAAGCTGAGAACCAGCTTAGGTGAAGAGTTGAGCATGAAACAAGAACATTCAGAGGGCAGGAGAAGAACCAGGGTACCGCAGGTCACAGAGGATAGAGAACACTTTCCCAACAAGGGGAGGAAGCTGAGGAGAGGACGTGGTGGTAATTTAGAAAGAAACCTTTTTAAGAGTGTTGACAGACAGAAGTCATAGACCACATAGTTAAAATATCTAGAAGGGAAAAGATTTTTTTTTTTTTTAAAAAAAGGAAGAGAACAAAAACAAGCGAAGATATATTTCTTTCCCTTTAAGGTCCAAAATACTTGAGTCTGTCTGACCACAGAAAAGAGGGATCTAGTAAAGGTGGATCAAATGAAGATTGAGTAAGGAAAAGAAATCACTGAAAAAGCTGATTTCTAGAGAAAACAATAAGGGATTCATTTGTGAATTCAACAGCACTGACAATAAGCCTACTATATGCAAAGTATTGTGTTTGTCACAGTAAGAAATAGTAAAGATAAAACAAAACAGTGGAAACCAAAAACTCAAAGAAGAAATTAGTCCACAGGACTAATAGTCTATACAAACCACAACCTCATCTACCCTAGAAGAACTAGAAGGTGCCCAGCTTCCACTGCTCACTGTTCTGATCAGGAACACAATAGATGAATTCTGATAGAACGGGAACAAAATGTGGAACTCAAATCAATTTCTTAAAGTCCAGACATACTGGACTAATTGTGCCTGGAGGACTCCCTGAGACTATTATCCTGAGATATACTTTACACCTCAAACCAAAACTATTCCATGAGGTCTTCTTTTAGCTAAATGACAGATTGGCTGATAAAAAAAAAAAAAAACAATATCACAGGTGAGTACTGTGCTCCTTTAAAAAATCATCTAAGTCAGACCAAACAGTCAACACTCACTCAAAAGCAAAGATAAGAAGGCAAGAGGGCAGGGAAACTAGATTATTGGAAACAGAACAACCAGAATGGAAATAATGAGAAAGCTGACAATAATAATAATAACAAGAAAAAGAAGTAGAAAGTGCAAAAGGTAACCAATGTCACTGAATAAACTATAGAAATTGTTAAATGGGAACCTAATTTGCTGTGTAAATTTTCACCAAAAACACAATAAAAAATTTTTTTTAAAAAAAGGGGAACACAACTGTCAGCACAACTGGACTAAACCAACAGCCAACAAGTTTCCTGAATACAACCAAACACTTTGAGGGACAGAGTAGCAGGGGCGGGGGTTTGGGGACCATGGTTTCAGGCGACATCTAGGTCAATTAGCATAACAAAGTTGATTAAGAAAATGTTCTGCACTGCATTTTGGTGAGTGGCGACTGGGGTCTTAAAAGCTAGCAAGCGGCCATCTAAGATGCATCAATTTGTCCCAACCCACCTGGAGCAAAGGAGAATGAAAAACACCAGAGACATAAGAAAAATATGAGCCCTAGAGACAGAGAGGGTCACTTAAACCAGAGACTCCATCACCCTGAGACCAGAAGAACTAGATGGTGCCTGGCTACCACCAATGACTGCTCTGACAGGGACACAACAGAGAGTCCCTGAAGGAGCAGGAGAAAAGTGGGGTGCAGAACTCAAAGACCAGACTTAATGGACTGATGGAGACTGGAGGAACCCCAGAAGACATGGCCCCTGGACTCTCTGTTAGCCCCAAACTAAAACCATTCCCGAAGCCAACACTTCTGATAAAGATTAAGCTGGACTATAAGACATAAGGAAACCCTGGCAACATAGTGGTTAAGTTATACGGCTGTCAGCCAAAAGGTCAGCAGTTCGAATCCACCAGGCACTCCTTGGAAACTCTATGGTGCAGATCTACTCTGTCCTATAGGGTCACTATGAATCAGAATGAACTCAATGGCAGTGGATTTACAAGACATAAATGATACTGGTGAGGAGTGTGTTCCTTAGCTCAAGTAGATACATGAGAGTAAGTGGGCAGCTCTTGTCTGGAGGCAAGATGAGAAGGCAGAGGGGGACAGGAGCTGGTTGAATGGACACGGGAAATACAGGGTGGAGAGAAGGAGTGTGCTGTCACATTACAGGGAGAGCAACTACGGTCACATAACAATGTACGTATAAGTTTTTGTATGAGAAATTGACTTGAATTGTAAACTTTCACTTAAAGCACAATAAAAAAAATAGCAAAAAAACAAACAGTGCCTTCTCTAAGGAATTTATAATCTAGTTGGAGAAATTACAGTTATGCAAAAAGTCACATTGCCTGGCAGGGTAACTCCTATGCTAATGTTAACAATAAAGTGTCATTGGAGTTCATAGAGAAAGGTTTGGGATGGAGGTTGAAGGGCCATCTCAAAAGGCATCACAGAGGTGAAAGGAGTGTATTTAACCTTGGAAGATTAGCCAGAACATAACTGGCAAAAGATGCAGAGAATAGGGGGGTGGGGGTAGGAATTCCAACTGCAAAGAAAGAATTTATGGCAAGGGGAGAGAGTTGGCCTGGAAAAGAAGGGACAATTCTCCAAATGGAATTTAAGGGAAAGATAAAAGTGGATAAAGAGGTGTTGTAAAGTAGAATGGAGGGAGCATGAGAGAACTCATATCTGATGGCTCAGTGTACTTTGTAATGCAGGAAAGCAGAGGATTCTCTGAAAGCAGAGGTTCATAAGTCAAGGCCAAGAGGAGAAGATCTGAAACAGCTGTGAATACACAGGGGCATCTGAAAGAGATGGTGAGAGGAACTGCATAGCAGCCAGGTAGGCTCTATGGAAGCTACAAACTCCCAAAACTTTTTTTTTTTTTTAAATAATTTTTACTGTGCTTTAAGTGAAAGTTTACAAATCAAGTCAGTCTCTCACACAAAAACCCACATACACCTTGCTACACACTCCCAATTACTCTCCCCCTAATGAGACAGCCTGCTCTCTCCCCCACTCTCTCTTTTCGTGTCCATTTCGCCAGCTTCTAACCCCCTCCACCCTCTCATCTCCCCTCCAGGCAGAAGATGCCAACATAGTCTCAAGTGTCCACCTGATCCAAGAAGCTCACTCCTCACCAGCATCCCTCTCCAACCCATTGTCCAGTCCAATCCATGTCTGAAGAGTTGGCATCGGGAATGGTTCCTGTCCTGGGCCAAAACAAGGTCTGGAGGCTATGACCGCTGCGGTCCTAGTCTCAGTCAGACCATTAAGTCTGGTCTTATGAGAATTTGGGGTCTGCATCCCACTGTTCTCCTCCTCCCTCAGGGTTCTCTGTTGTGTTCCCTGTCAGGGCAGTCATCGGTTGTAGCCGGGAACCATCTGGTTCTTCTGGTCTCAGGATGATATAATCTTTGGTTCATGTGGCCCTTTCTGTCTCTTGGGCTCCTAATCGCCTTGTGTCCTTGGTGTTCTTCATTCTCCTTTGATCCAGGTGGGTTGAGACCAATTGATGCATCTTAGATGGCTGCTTGCTAGCATTTAAGACCCCAGACACCACTCTCCAAAGTGGGATGAAGAATGTTTTCTTAATAGATTTTATTATGCCAATTGACTTACATGTCCCCTGAAACCATGGTCCTCAGACCCCTGCCCCTGCTACGCTGGCCTTCGAAGCATTCAGTTTATTCAGGAAACTTCTTTGCTTTTGGTTTAGTCCAATTGTGCTGACCTCCCCTGTATTATGTGCTGTCTTTCCCTTCACCTAAAGTAGTTCTTATCTACTATCTAATTAGTGAATGCCCCTCTCCCACCCTCCCTCCCTCCCCCCTTATAACCACAAAAGAATGTTTTCTTCTCAGTTTAAACTATTTCTCAAGTTCTTATACTAGTGGTCTTACACAATATTTGTCCTTTTGCAACTGACTATTTTCACTCAGCATAATGCCTTCCAGGTTCCTCCATGTTATGAAATGTTTCACAGATTCCTCATTGTTCTTTATCGATGCGTAGTATTCCATTGTGTGAATACACCATAATTTATTTATCCATTCATCCATTGATGGGCACCTTGGTTGCTTCCGTCTTTTTGCTATTGTAAACAGTGCTGCAATAAACAAGGGTGTGCATATATCTGTTTGTGTAAAGGCTCTTATTTCTCTAGGATATATTCCAAGGAGTGAGATTGCTGGATCGTATGGTAGTTCTATTTCTAGCTTTTTAAGGAAGCGCCAAATCGATTTCCAAAGTGGTTGTACCATTTGACTTTCCCACCAGCAGTGTATAAGTGTTCCAATCTCTCCACAGCCTCTCCAACATTTATTATTTTGTGTTTTTTGGATTAATGCTAGCCTTATTGCAAACTCCCAAAACTTTGTCTAGCAAAAATTAGCACTCCGGGAATAGGCACTGGAGCAGTAATTGTTGGAAAGATTTGTTTCTGGAAGTATGATAGAAAAGATACCCTGGTCTAACCACCTGTAGAAAATAATTAACAATCCTTTTATATAAAGAGCATTAGTGAATTTTCCAAGAAAAGTGGCAAGAAATCAAAATCCAAGTGAACTCAGAGAGATACACAGAATTCTGAAACCAGCTTATGCCTTGGTAACATTTGCTGAAACAGTGAACTTCAACTTTGATTTTTACAGACTTGCTGGGTGAAGGGAACAGAGTCCAGTCAAGGCAGTCTAACAGGAGAGCATTAGGCTAGAGCTCCAGTGGGTTATATCGTCCACATAAGAGTGAACTGGGAAATTAGACCCACTTCCCCCAAGGAAGTGAAAGGAATTTATTACCTTGAATCTTGCACTGAGGAGAAAGGAAAAATCTCAAGTTGAATGTTTAGCATAAAGCTGTCTGGTAGTGTCCCCAGATGCCTGGTAGAGGCAAATACAAATCTTCCCAAGAGAAACTCACTCAATCAAGCCTCAAATAATTCTCACGGATATGAGTTCACAGTCAAAAAATCACAAAATACACAAGGAAATAAAACAAAATAAGTGAGTACCAATAGGTGGGGGGAAAAACATCATGCAAAAGAATCAGACCCACAAAGATTTTAGATGTTGTAATTATCAAACATAGAATATGAAATTTTTTAAAATTGTGCTTTAGGTGAAAGTTTACAGAGCAAATTAATTTCTCATTGAACAATTAATACACAGGTTGTTTTGTGACACTGGTTGCTAACTCTACTATGAGTCCACTCCTCCCTTTTCCACCCGGGTTCCCTGTTACCTTTTGTCCAGTTCCCCTGACCCTTCCTGCCTTCTTGTCTTTGCTTTTGGGCTGGTGTGCCCATTTAGCTTCATACACATGATCCAACTATGAAGCACATTCCTCCCCTGTGTTATTGACTGCCCTACGGAACTGTCTAATCTTCGGCTGAAGGGTGCACCTCAGGAGTGACTTCAGTACTGAGTTAAAGGGGTATCCAGGGACCATACTCTCAGGGTTTCTGATAGTTCTGGTCATTAGTCTGTTTCAGACCAGCAAATCTGGTCTTTGTGTATGTGTGTGTGAATTTGAATTTCGTTCTACATTTTTTTCCTGCTGTGTCCAGACCCTCTATTGTGATCTTTGTCAGAGCAGTTAGTGGAGTTAGCTGGGCACCACCTAGTTATTCTGGGCTCAGTCTAGTGGAGGCTGTGGTAGTTATGGTTCATTAGTCCTTCGGACTAATCTCGTGTCTTTGGTTTTCTTCATTCTCCTTTGCTCCAGCCAGGATGGGACCAGATGGCCACTCGCAGGGTTTTAAAACCCCAGACGCTACTCATGACGGTTGGATGTAGAACATTTTCTTTATAAACTATGTTATGCCAATTGAGCTAGATGTCCCCCGAGACCAGGTCCCCAGCCCACAGCCCAGTAACCTGGCCCATCACGGAGTCTGGATATCTGTGAAGCTTCTATGGCTTTGCCTTGGTCAAGTTGTGCTGACTTCTCCAGTATTGTGTACTGACTTACCCTTTACCGTAAGTTATCTACTATCTCTCTAGTGTTTTTCCCTCCTCAGTCCTCTTGTCCCTCATAACAATTGAAGATTATTTCTTTCTGTGTGGAAATCTTTTTTAATTGTGCCTTAAGGGAAAGTTTACAAATCAAGTCAGTCTCCCATACAAAAATTTATACACGCCTTGCTATATACTCCTAATTGCTCTCCCTCTAATGAGACAGCACACTCCTTCCCTCCACTCTCTCTTTTTGTGTCCATTCAACCAGTTTCTGACTCCCTCCACCGTCCCATCTCCCCTGCAGATAGGACATACCAACATAGTCTAATGTGTCTACTTGATCCAAGGAGCTCATTCTTCACCAGTATCATTTTCTATCCCATTGTCCAGTCCAATCCCTGTCTGAAGAGTGGGCTTTGGGAATGGTTCCTGTCTTGGGCTAACAGAAGGTCTAGGGACCATGACCATCGGGGTCCTTCTAGTCTCAGTCAGACCATTAAGTCTGGTTTTTTTATGAGAATTTGGGGTCTACATCCCACTGCTCTCCTGTTCCCTCAGGGGTTCTTTGTTTTGTTCCTTGCCAGAGCAGTCATCAGTTGTAGCCAGGCACCATCTAGTTCTTCTGGTCTCAGGCTGATGGAGTCTCTGGTTTATGTGGCCCTTTCTGTCTCTTGGGTTCATAATTACCTTGTGTCTTTGCTGTTCATTCTCCTTTGCTCCAGGTGGGTTGAGACCAACTGATACATCTTAGCTGGCCACTTGCTAGCATTTAAGACCCCAGACGCCACTCTCCAAAGTGGGATGCAGAATGTTTTCTTAATAGATTTTATTATGCCAATTGACATAGAGATCCCCTGAAACCATGGTCCCCAAACACCCACTCCTGCTACACTGGCCTTCAAAGCATTCAGTTTTTTCAGGAGACTTCTTTGCTTTTCATTTAGTCCAGTTGTGCTGACCTCTCCTGTATTGTGTGTTGTCTTTCCCTTCACCAAAATAGTTCTTATCTACAACCTAATTGGTGAAAATCCCTCTCCCTCCCTCCCCCCTCTCGTAACCATCAAAGAATATTTTATTCTCTGTTTAAACTATTTCTCCAGTTATTATAATAGTGGTCTTATACAATATTTGTCCTTTTGCAACTAATTTCACTCATCATAATGCCTTCCAGGTTCCTCCATGTTATGAAATGTTTCATGGATTCATCATTGTTCTTCATCGATGCGTAGTATTCCATTGTATGAATATACCGTAATTTATCCATTCATCTATTGATGGGCACCTTGGTTGCTTCCATCTTTTTGCTATTGTAAACAGTGCTGCAATGAACATGGGTATGCATATATCTGTTCGTGTAAAGTCTCTTATTTCTCTGGGATATATTCCAAGGGGTAGGATTGCTGGATCGTATGGTAGTTCTATTTCTAGCTTTTTAAGGAAGTGCCAAATTGATTTTCAAAGTCGTACCATTTTACAGTCCCACAAGCAGTATATAAGTGTTCCAGTCTCTCCACAACCTCTCCAACATTTATTTATTTATTTTTACAATTTTTTAAAATTTTATTGTGCTTTAAGTGAAAGTTTACAAATCAAGTCAGACTCTCATACAAAAATTTATAAACACCTTGCTATATACTCCTAACTGCTCTTTCGCTAATGAGACAGCACACTCCTCCCTCCACTCTCTCTTTTCATGTCCATTCAGCCAGCTTCTGACCCCCTCTACCCTCTCATCTCCCCTTCAGACAGGAGATACCAACATAATCTCATGTGTCTACTTGATCCAAGAAGCTCATTCTTCCCCAGTATCATTTTCTATCCCACAGTCCAGTCCAATCCCTGTCTGAAGAGCTGGCTTTGGGAATGGCTCCTGTCTTGGGCTAACAGAAAGTCTGGGGACCATGACCTCCGGAGTCCTTCTAGTCTCAGTCAGACCATTAAGTCTGGTCTTTTCAACATTTACTATTTTGTGTTTTTTGGATTAATGCCAGCCTTGTTGGAGTGAGATGGAATCTCATAGTAGTCTGTGTAGAAAGCTTTTCATGAGTTTTTATAACAGTGGTCTCATACAGTATTTGTCGTTTTGTGATTGACTTATTTCACTCAGCATAATGCCCTCCAGATTCATACACGTTGTGAGATATTTCACAGATTCATCATTGTGTAGTATTCCATCGTGTGTATGTACCATAGCTTGTTTATCCATTCATCTGTTAATGGGCACTTACGTTGTTTCCATCTTCTTGCTATTGTGAATAATGCTGCAGTGAACACGGGTGTGTATATGTCTATCCAGTGACGGCTCTTGTTTCTCTAGGGTATATTCCTATGAGTGGGATTTTCCTATAAATTTTAGAGAGAATATGAAATATTTTAAAAGATGAAATAAGGAATTTAAGATATGAGTAAAGAGCAAGAGACTATACGTGACCATATTTGGAAAAGAACTGAATAGAACTTCAAGAAATGAAAATGATAATTAAAACGTCAAACTCAGTGGTTGTATTTAACAGCAGATTGGACACAGTTTGAAGAGGGAATTTGAGAACTAGAAGGTAGTTCTTAAGAATTAGATAGAATGTATCAGAGATAGACAATGAAACAGAAAATACGGAAGGAAGTTTAAAATGTGAGAAGGCATGAGAAAGTTTAAAATATGTCTAGTTGGCATTCCAGAAGGAGAAAGATTAAAGAATGAGGAATATCATATTTTAAGAGTTGAAAAAATTTCCAGAGCTGATGGAAGTTACCAATTCATATATTCAGAAAGACTTAAAAGTCCTAATCAGGATAAACAAAAATTAAAACTGTCATTATTATCATCCACACCCAGATATATCACGGTGAAAACCATTTTAACACCCCAAAGGGAGGAAGGGCTTAAAAGCAGCCAAAGAGAGATGACCAACCCCAAACCAAACCCACTGCTGTTGAGTCAATTCTGACTCATAGCAGCCCTATAGGACAGAGTAGAACTGACCACAGGGTTTCCAAGGTTGTAAATCTTTATGGAAGCAGACTGCCACATCTTTCTCCCACGGAGCGGCTGGTGGCTTTGAATTGCTAACCTTTCAGTTAGCAGCTAAGGGCTTAACCACTGTGACATCAGGGCTTCTTTTATTTATTTATTTTTTAATTGAACTTTAGATGAGGCTTACAGAACAAACTAGCTTCTCATTGAAGAGTTAGTATATATATTGTATTACGACATTGGTTAACAACCCCATAACACGTCAACGCTCTCCCTTCTCGACCTTGGTTTCCCTATTGCCAACTTTCCTGTCCCCTCCTGCCTTCCAGTCCTTGCCCCTGGGCTGGTATACCCCTTTAGTCTCATTTTGTTTTATGAGTATGTCTAATCTCTGGATGAAGGGTGAACCTCAGGAGTGACTTCATTACTGAGCTAAAAGGGTGTCTGTCTAGGGGCCATACTCTCAGGGTTTCTCCAGTCTCTGTCAGGCCAGTAAGTCTGGTCTTTTTTTGTGAGTTAGAATTTTGTTCTACATTTTTCTCCAGCTCTGTCCGGGACTCTCTATCGTGATCCCTGTCAGAGTAGTCAGTGGTGGTAGCTGGGCACTATCTAGTTATACTGGACTCAGTCTGGTGGAGGCCATGATAGTTCTGGTCATTAGTCCTTTGGACTAATCTTTGCCTTGTATCTTTAGTTTCCTTCATTCCTCCTTGCTCCTAAAGGGGTGAGACCAGTGGAGTATCTTAGATGGCCATTCACAGGCCTTTAAGACTCCAGACACTACTCAACAAAGTAGGATGTAGAACATTTTCTTTATAAACTATGTTATGCCAATTGAGCTAGATGTTCCTTGAGAGCATGATTCCCACAGCCCCGGCTTCTTTTTTTTTTTTTAGCTGTGCTTTAAGTGAAAGTTTACAGTTCAAGTTAGTTTCTCATACAAAAATTTATACATGCTTTGTTATGTGACCTGAGTTCCTCTCCTTATAATGTGACACCACACTCATCCTTTCCACCCCGATTTCCTGTGTCCACTCAATCAGCTCCTGTCCCTTTTTGCCTTCTCATCTTGCCTCCAGACAGGAGCTACAAGGCAGAGCTTCTTAAGAGAATTCACGGATTACCTAAAGGAACAATATTTAGGCTAATTAGATTGATAGCTGACTTCTCACCAGCAACACAGGTAGTCAGGCCACAGTGGAATGATATCTTTAACATATTGAAAGAAAATAATCATCTACCTAATACTGTATACCCACTGAAAAATGTCTGCAAAGAACAAAATAAAGACATTTTCAAATAAAGAAATACTGAGCGAGTTTTCCCAGCAGACCCTCCCAAAACAGGTAAGACTCACCATCTAATTTTAATGAGGCTAGCATTATCCCTTATCAAAACCAGATAAGGATAATGATAGGAAAGTAGCTATCTCACTTATGAAATATAGATGTAAAAATCATAAACTACTAGCTATCTACTTCTCCCATTGAGAGGTAGAGTCTCATTCTTTCTCCCTTGAATCTGGGTTGGTTCTAGAAACTTGCTTAATCAGGAGAATGTAATAATAGTGTCACTGCATGACTTCTGAGGCTAGTGAGAAGAAGCTGTTAGCTTCCACCTTAGTCTCTTGGAATACTGTCTCTGGGAGCCCTGAGCTGCCATGTGAAAAGTCAGACTACCCTGAAATGCCAGTTGGAGAGACAATGTGAAGACCCTGCAGTTGACAATCCCAGGTGACTCGTTTTTCAGCCATCTCTTGCCATGTGACAAACATGTGAATGAGGCTGTCTTGGACCCACCAGACTAGTCCATCTGTCAGTTGATTACCACCAAGTGACCTCAGTGAGTCCACATGGAAACATGAAAATCCCCTAGCTGAGCCTTACCCAATTTTCTGACCCACAGAATTGTAGATAAAATAAAATGGATGCTGTATTAATCCACTAAATTTTGAGAGTAGTTTGTTATGCAGCACCCACAACACTAATGAATTCCAGCACTGTGTAAAATCATTATGACCTAGTTGGTCATAAACATTAGAAAATCAATTAATGTAATTTACCTCATTAACAGATAAAAGGAGAAAAGTCATGCTGGCCCCCTAATTAAAACAAAAAAAAGTAGTTGTTAAAATGTTGCATCCATTCATTATTTAAAAACAACAACAACAAAAGAAAGACAAGAGAACTCTTAACAACCTAAGGATATAAAGGAACTTCTGCAGCCTAATAAAGAGTACGTACAGACATCATCATTAATGGTAAAGCATCAGATGTATCCCCTTTAATATCAGGTACAAATGTGTTCACTTTTACTACTTCTAATTCACTCTGTGCTGGAGATTCTAGCTAAGAGAGGATAGCAAGAAAAAGAAACAAAAAACGTAAAGCTTGCAAAGAAAGAAAGAAAATTATTATTTGCAGATGATATGACTATCTCCAAAAAAGAACCCTAATGACCCAGCAATTCCACTCCTGGGTATGTACCCAAAGGAATTGAATGCAGGAGCTCAAACAGATCCTTGTACACCAGTGTTCATTGCAGTATTATTCAACCATAAGGCGGAAACAACCCAAGTGTCCATCAACAGATGAATGGATAAACAAAATGTGGCATAGACATACAATGAAGTATTTTTCAGCTTATATCTGAATAAGAATGAAGTTCGAAAACATGCTACAACATAGGTGAACCCTGAAAACATTATACTAAGTGAAATAAGCCAGACACAAAAGGACATATATTGTGTGATCCTATATATATATATATATGAAATATCTAGAACAGAGAAATGTATAGAGACAAATGTAGATTACTGGTTATCATAGGCTTGGAGGAGGAGTAAATGGGGAATTCTTGTTTAACAGGTACAGGGTTTCTGTTCAGGATGACGGAAAAGTTCTGGAAACAAATAGTGATGATAGCTGCACAGCATGGGGGGTATGATTAATGTCACTATATTTCACATTTGTAAAAATGGTTAAAAAGGCAAATTTTATGTTGTGTACATTTTGCCACAATTGCAAATAAAAACCTAGTTAACTGGATGAGGGATCATAAAAAAGAAAAAGAAAATTTTAAAAATATAAGATTGTTAGTATTGATGGAATTTTAATAAGGTGCTAGATATAAAATCAATATACAAAAATCGATTGCATTTTCATCCAACTACAACAAACTCTAAAAAATTTAATTTAAAATATACAATTTGGAATAGCCTCGAAATTTTATAATCAATAAAGATACCAGTTATCCCTAAATTTATGTACAGATTTATTCCAATTCTAGTCAAAATACCAAGAAGAGTTTTTGTGGAACTTGACACGCAGATTCTAAAATTTATCTTGAAGTATAAAGGGACAAGAACAGTCTAGTAGCCAAGACACTCTTGAAGATGAAATGGGTGGCATGGGAGAGAGGGACTTGTATCATAAGATACATTTATTTTAAGCTATAGTAATTGAAACAGCACAGTATTGGAGCTAGATGAATTGACCAATAGAATTGAGAGCCTCAGTGAGACCCATAGTACACGACATTGGCAGCATTGCAGATCAATGGCAAAAGATGGTTTCTTCGGAATTAGTGGAACAGTGACTTATTCATATGGGGAAAAAATTAGACCCTGAACTCCCAACATTTTTAACAAATCAATATCAGATGGGCTAAAAAGCTAAATTAGAGAGACTATAAAACTTTTAAAAGTCAACATAGGAGACTATCTTTCTGAATTTGTTGTATTCCTTAAACCAGACACAATAATACAAACTATAAAGGGGAAGATGAAAGATTTTAACTGCATTAAAATTACTAACATCTGTTCATCAAAAGGTACCATAAAGAAGGTGAAAGACAAGCCAAAATTGGGGGTATACATTTGCAACACACATAACTGACGAAGGACTGGTATCCAAAATACTAAAGAATGCCTACAAATCTGTTAAGAAAACCAGGCAATAGGAAAATAGGCAAAAGATGTGAATAGGTGTTTCACGATGTTTAATTAGCATATGAAAAGATACCCATTCTCATTAGCCAACAAAGGAATTAAAATTGAAACCACAATGAGATATCCCTTCACACTCACCAGACTGGCAAACATAAAAAACAATTATCAAACGTGTTTGTAAGGACGTGGAACAAATGGAGCACTTACTACACTGCTGTTCAGAATGACTTTAGAAAAGTGAAGGTGTACATATCCTGTAACCCAGAGAAGGTCTCGAACAAGATGACAGGTCTAGAATGTACATATAGGGGTGTCTGTAATTGTACAAACCTGAGAACAACGTAGATGTCCATCAGAAGCAACGTCTGCATACAGTGGCACTCAATGAATGCAGCAGCAGAACCGACTGATTCACAGCCACAGCCACGGTGATGCTTCTCAGGAGCCTAAGGTGGGCAGAAAGAAGCAAGCTGCAGAAGAGTTTGCAGCCTACGTTACAGTACCAAAAGAAACCCGACACCATCCAGTCGATTCGGAGCCATATTCACCCTATAGGGTTTCCAAGGCTGTAAATCTCTTCGGAAACAAACTGCTGCATCTTTCTCCCACAGAGCTCTTGGTGGTTTCAAACTGGCGACCTTTCAGTTAGCAGTCGATTGCTTTAACCTGTGCCACTAGGGCTCCTTGTGTATTATAATACAGGGGGCAATGTCAGGGAGGGGCACACAGGAGACTCCAAAGATAAGAGCTGTTGTTGTTATTAGCTGCCATCGAGTCAACCGTATGTGTCGGGATTAGACCCTTGTGCTCTATAGGGTTTTCATTAGCTGGTTTTCAGAAGTAGATCCCCAGGCCTTTCTTCCTAGTCTGTCTTAGTCTGGACACTGCTGAAGTCTGCTCAGCAACATGCAAGCCTCCACTGACAGACACAGGCTGTGACTGAGCATAAGGTACATAGGCTGGAATTGAGCCCAGGTCTCCCTAACAAAACCTGCTGTCATCAAGTCAATTCTGACTCACAGTGACCCTACAGAACTGCCCCATAGAGTTGCCAAGGAGTAGCTGGTAGGTTCAGACTGCCGACCTTGTGGTTAGCTGCAAGCTCTTTGCTACCAGGTCTCCCTAATGGAGGGGCAAAAATTCTACCACTTGTGACGTTCTTTTATTTAAAGTGGGCGTTGGATACACAGGTGTTCACTGAACCATTTCTCTTTATATTTCAGTATGTATTGTATTAATTTTTATTCTCTCCAGTGTTACTAAAAATAATTATTACGGGGCACCCAGGGTTGGTGACTGGTTTGGTGAGAGGGGTCAGAGCACTCCCCACTCCAGCCTGAGCATCGAGGCTGACAGGCCTCAGGAGGAACGCGCTGCGATAGCCTGTCACCTCTCAGAAATAAGAAAATGCTTTTTTGCTTTTTTTCCTTTTATCTTTTTAAAACAGGTTTTCCACCTGTGCTAGATTCAGGGAAATCTCCGACTCTGATGAATTAAGGATTATGAATGTGTGAACTCGGCCAATAAGGGGAAGTGAGAAAGAGAACAGGGTGGCGGTGTTGGTTAGGGCCCAACCTGCAGGCATGGAATGGGAGTTCTTACGGGAAAGCTCCTCGTAGCACCCAAAGAAAACGAGGATTAACTCTGAAAAACACTGAACGCACCTATTAATGTGTATTGCGTGTACACTCAGGGCCTGATGAAACCAGTCCGATTCTGGCCCACAGCAAAGGCAAAAACTCCCAATGGGGCCTGATTTCAGAGTGCCCTGGAGGATGTGCCTGGTAAATGGGCACCTTGGAAGGAGGAATAAAGAGTTATGCCAGTTCCTGCCAACTTCTTATCCTTGCAAGGTTCCAGCATCTATTAAAAATGCCTCCGTCCTGTTGTGCCTGTCTGCCAGGGGACAGGGTGGAATACGTTTGCCTTGCCTAATACCAGGGATTGCTCTGCCTTCATTTTTCCTAAACCAAACTTGGCACTGGCCTCCAGCGTGGCAGAAAGACAAGTGTGTCCCTCCCAGGCCATTCATTCTTCGCCTTAGCTCGGGGCGGGCAGGCAGGTGACGCACGAAGCACCGTGGGGCAGGGCCCTTCGGCTGGCCTGACCTCTCCAAGGGCAGTACAGATATGAAAGGCCAGAGGGAGGGTCCCTGTGGCCCCAGTTCAGCCGTCTTCAGAGCTCCATCTGTTGGATTTTTTTCATTTTTTATTACATTAGTCTTAAAAAAAAAAAAAAAAAAGTTTTTAATCAGCAAGAATCAGTGAAGCTGGCTTTATGGTGCAATAATTCCGCATGTTTTGTTATAAATATCCCTAGGCAAAGTTAAGGTTATTTCACAGGACTATCAAAGTAACTACGCCCGCTTTGGTTGCAACAAGGAATCTGTGAGGACTAGCAAGCAGGAAGCACACCATCTGCATTTTAAGAGGCCTTTGTTTTAATAAAAGGAGCCCTGGTGGCACAGTGGTTAAGGTGATCAGTTGCTAACTGAAAGGTTAGCAGTTCGAAACCACCAGCGGCTCCACAGGAGAAAGATGTGGCAGTCTGCTTCTGTACTGGTTTACAGCCTTGGAAAGACCTATGGGGTTGCTATGAGTGGGAATTGGCTCAACGGCAGTGGGTTTGGTTTTTTGGGTTGGTTGTTTTAATAAGATGAGCACATATTACTTATAAAAGAGGTTGACCAGCTGGGCAAATTCACAACCCATGAGAAGTAAAGAGAGAAGCCAAATTATTTGCTGAATTAAAAAAAAAAAAAATCCCCTATCCATCCACTCCCCAGCAACTGCACCTAGTTGTGGCTTTTGGCAAGATGGCTGTTTACAGAGCTCAAATGCTACAGGTCCAGTACCAGAGTCCTCAGCACTAAAAGATAAAGTCGTGGTCTGCTTTTTTATGAAGAGTTAGGTGCTCCGCCTCCTCTGAAAAAAACAGCAAAGTTTGAAATTGTCCAATTTAGAATAAAGAGATACTGACATGGTTGTGGCTTTATGGATTGTATTTGATCTTGTTTATTCAGACACCAATAAGGCTTAGCCGTGGAGGCAAGCGAGCCACAGAGGGCAACGCAGAGGCCAACAACCCCACCTTCTGTTCTTTCCTGCTCAGACGTACAGACCTGCCTCTTAAAACCGATTCCAAACTACTGACGGCAGTGCTTTCTACCAGGGAAGACTGTGCAATTCTTTCCCATCAAATGTCTCTAAAGCCGCAATTCTTGAAGCAAAGTTTGTCCTAGGTTAGATTAGCAGGCAGTACCTAACAGCATTGATTCGGTAAGATGTTTATTTGCTTGCTTGAAACATGGAGACCCCAAGTGCGTCAGAGTAGAACTACTCTATAGGGTTTTCAAGGTCGTGATCTTTCAGAAGCACATCGCCTGGCCTTTCTTCCAAGTCATCTTTTGGGTGGGTTCGAACTGCCAGTCTTTCGATCTCAACTATTTGTACCACCTAAGGACTCCTACTTACTTTTTAGTTTTCTGAGCTACATTCTTATGCCCTCGTCTCTGTCCTGGGCTTTTTCATATTTAATCATCACAATGATCCCAAAAGGCAGCAGTGTCCTTCCCGGCCCACAGATCAACCAGTCCGCAGATCAACCAGCAGAGACTGGGGGAGAGGGCAGTGCCCCAGCCCGGGGCTGCTCACTCACTGAGCGTTTGGAGGGCAGAGCTGCTTGACGCCCCATCCTCACCCTTTCCTACAGAATCCTTTCTGCTTCCCCCTTTCTGACCGCTTCTCAATAAAGGTGAGTGACAGGCGAGACACATGTGTGCCCACGAAAAGTGATAAGAACCCACCTGGAGGCAGCCTCTGCTGGGACCCCAGGTCTTGGACTTGGCTATGGCAGCTGTGGCTCCTCAAGGTCAAACCCCAGATCTAGATTTTGCATAGGAAAATACGACCCCGCTGGGGAGCTGTAGTGACTGTCCCTCTGTCCTTTGACATACACCCTGACCCTGGAGAGCATCCCGGGAGTGCACAGGCATGCCTGCCTGTCCACACAGAGGCGCGGAACAAATGCACTGACCACCGGTTCCACATTTCTGAGCCACAAGGAGCCACTGCCCCTGCCCTGTGGTCTGTGAGCCCTGGGAGGGAACGACAAGATGCAAGAATAGGCTGTCGGGGCTGGGTGGCTCCTCCCCTGGCCTCCACCCAGCAGCCGCCCTGTGT
Source organism: Loxodonta africana (assembly GCF_030014295.1). Classification (NCBI taxonomy): domain Eukaryota; kingdom Metazoa; phylum Chordata; class Mammalia; order Proboscidea; family Elephantidae; genus Loxodonta; species Loxodonta africana. Next base: position 82,878,858 of record NC_087352.1, read on the forward strand.
TGGGGCCTCACTTAGACCCCATGACCTTGGGGCAGCTGGTCTAGAGATGCCTCCCTTCCTATCTGGGCAGAGGTAAGCCCACCAGCAGGGGGGCCTCCCTGCACCCTCAAACCTAGTTCCATATAACCTCCTGGAGGCCCAACCAGTAGCCTCCAGTGATACCTGGGAGAGATTTCTTCTCTCCAACCCCTTCCGCCCAATAGCAGACCCCGCTGGGAGACACTCAAAGAGCTCCCCAAGCCAAAAGATTAGGGAGCCCATTGTTGGTTAATAGGCCTTCAGTTGGTGCCGAAGTGTAAAACCGAAGTGTAAAACTTAGGGCTCCAGTTAGAGGTAGAAGGGTCTGTATGGGAAAACAGGTCTGTCCATCTTGCCTGTGAAGCCTGAGGCTTTGTTCCCAGGATGATGGGATAATGAGAGCGGAAGGCATCAATCTTCGCTCCTCAGTTTTCCAGCAGGAGAGACAACCATCAGATCCTTTGGGACAGTAAGGGCTGGGATACCACACTTGGGAACTGCACAGTTACAAGAACAGCTTTGATGAGGGCACTGACAAATGCCTAGAAAACTTGTGGGAGTCTTTTTATTACAGAGCATTTGAAAATGCTTGGCCAGGGTTAATGGTTTGAATGCACAAGGGAACAACCTGCTGGCCGAGGCTTCCATGAGGTGACTTATAACAGGTTCTGTGCTCAGAGGATCCACATAACCCTTCTGGGGCAGGGCCTGGAGGAACATGCCTGTGGCTCAAAGGGTGGCCTGTGCTGCCACCAACAGTCAGAACAACAGCCAGGGCCCTGCCCCTCCGGTTTGGCCCCTGCTGACTTGCAGAATTTCTATTCCAGACAAGCTAGGAAAAAAAAAAGTTGATAAACTCCCTAATTATGGCTTCTGTAGGCACTTCCTCCCTCAGGCTCAAACTACCTGGCAGGCAGCTAAGAAGTTTCCCAGGTGCTGAGTGTTGGGGAGGGGAGGGGAGGCCCCTGTTGGCTCTGAGCCCCCAATCCAGCCAGAAGCCACAACCGCATCCCTGTGTCCTCTACATTGAGCAGCCCTAAATCTTAAAACCAGTAAGTCAGGCATGGGTTTTTCTTGAAGGAAGGTTGCAGTGAAGGGTACTTCTTTTGCTTGTTACCACAAATAGGACAATTGGGGCCTCAATGGACCAACCCCATATATGAGGCTGTCTATAGACAACCCAGCATTGTGATCCCAACCTAACCTACCCACACTAGTCCTACCAAGGAGGAGGTGAGTATGGGTTGGGGTGGGCGAGCCCCATAAAGACGCTCCAGGGTTTTACAGGGCCAGGGGCTCAGCAAAACCTCCCTTCAAATGCTGGGTCAGGCAGCAGGGCCGTGGCCCACCCACTGGTCTCTCAGTGATGATGCCTGGCAGGCAGGACCACCACGAGATGCCTTAACATTGGTCCTGAGATGTATCAAATCCAGTGGCTGGGAAGTGGGTTGGTGTGTCTACAAGCAGCGAGCAGAAGTGGAGGTTGAGTGAAAGCCGAGGACCACTTGTACTTTAATTCGGGTAGACATTGCCTCTCATGAGTGCCTGTGTGTGTGCCATCCACATATCACAAAGAAAGAGTTGAGTGAGTGTGGGGTACATGCTTTGTACTGCCCCCAGGAAGGTCTGACAGAATGGCCACATTATCTCCTGCACACCTCAGCTTGGGTCACAAGGCCCTTTATGCTGTCACTCCCACTTAACACTTGACATTGCCAAGCCTTAATAGACCAACAACTCCCCAAGTTAAGACATAGCATGTCGCTCTCACGTGCTTTTGCTCTCTACCTAGAAACCCTTCCTCAGCCTAAGTATCTCTTATTTACTCTTCCAGTCTCAGCACGCCCTCTCTTGCAGAGTAGGCACTCCTTCTTTTTACCCACCGTGCCCCGCACATCCTCTATCACAGTGCGTACTTAGTGTATTCCAGGTAGTTATTTGGTGGCTTGTTTGTCTCCCCCACTTAGTCATCTCTGTGAACCCGTCACAGTGCTTGGGATTCCATGGACACCCATACCCATTGCTGTTGATTTTGACTCATAGCAACCCTAGAAGACAGAGCAGAACTGCCCCATAGGGTTTCCAAAGAACGGCTGGTAGATTTGAACTGTGACCTGTTTCGTTAGCAGCTGAGCACTTAACCACTGTGTCACCAAGGCTCAATGGACACATGATTAAAAATTTTTAAAGGGTCACCATAAGGTCACTGTGAGTTGGAATAGACTTGACAGCAACGGGTTTGGTTTGGGGTTTTTTATTACTATCCTTAAGCTATTGATGAATGTTTATTCTTTTTCTAGAAGACAATGCAACTGAAAGAAAAGGTAAACAGTAAAAGAAATGAAAGTTGATCCAAACAACAAAAAATCTCCCATAGCACTTGGTTCATGCTTTCAACTTGCCCTGTGGTGTTCTAATCACCAGCTCACACGTATGTCTCATCTAATACACGGGAGACTCCTGGAGGAGGCCGTATGGGTATTTATCACGGGACCCCACTGTACTGTAGGAGGCACAATGCCTGGTACACAGTCGGCACCAAATCTGTCTGTTGGATGTATGGCAAAGCAAATGAACACAATAAATCCATAGAGCAAAAGCAGTACTACACATTCAGGGAAAATAGTAGAGTGAATTGAAATGTATCCAACTTATAAAAAACCTGGAAAGAAGAGCCAAAGCTAAGACCTGTCATGGCAGGACAGGGTAAACATTTTACCAGGCATTACAAGCAAATGCCCAGATGTCAGGCCCTTAGGTAGTTCCCAGGCCCAGTCTCAGGGCCACAGAACGAGACCAGCTTGACCTCTAGGTAGGATGATTCAAACCTGCTGTCCCCTGCGCTCTGGTTTCTATTTTGCCACTGACCATTCATGAACATTATCTTCCTTACCTGTAAGATGGTGGTGGAGAGTAGAGGGTGCTATATCAGGATCTCTAAATTTCCTTTGAGCATTCGTGGGCATGATTCTAACACTTCAAAAACTCTATGAAATGGATGTTCTGTGGCTAAATATTGAACAAACAATGGCCATTATAAAACCTAAGAAAGATATTTTAAGATAGAAGATCAGCTTACAAATCAGATGGAGAATTCAGTAGGGAAAACCTTCAAGATTGCAATGGCACTTTTCAGAATCATGGTATCAATTTAACACACATTCCCAAATTGCTGGTTTATATAGATAGACCTAAAATGCCTTGCTGTTGTTGTGTGCTGTGGGGTCAGTTCTGACTGATAGCGACTCTATAGGACAGAGTAGAACTGCTCCATAGGGTTTCTTTCCTAGGCTGTAATCTTCACAGGAGTAGATTGCCAGGTCTTTTCTCCAGTGGAGCTGCTAGTAGGTTGGAACTGTGGGCCTTTTGCCTAGCAGCAGAGCAGTTAACTGTTGCTCCACCAGGGCTCCTTTAAATGTCCTAGTCACTATTATTACTATCAGTGCTACTACTACAATCAGGCTTTATTATTATTGTGTCTAATTTGGATTAAAAACTTGTGTGGCAATGGAGTATTATGCAATGATAAAGAACAAGGATGAATCGGTGAAGCATCTCATAATATGGATGAATCTAGGGAGCATTTTTTTTTTTTAGGGAGCATTATGCTGAGCGAAATTAGTCAATCACAAATGGACAAATATTGTATGAGACCACTACTGTAAAAACTCATAAAAAGGTTTGCACACAAAAAGAAACAATCTTTGATGGTTACAAGGGAGAGGAAGGATGGGGATACAAAATCACTAAATAGACAATAGGTAAGTGGTAACTTTGGTGAAGGGTAATTCAGTACACAGTACTGGGGAAGCCAGCACAACTTGTCCAAGGCAAGGTCATGGAAGCTCCATAGGCACATCCAAACTCCCTGAAGAACTGAATTGCCGGGCTGAGGGCTGTGGGGACCATGGTCTCAGGGAACATCTAGCTTAATGGGCATAACATGGTTGATAAGGAAAATGTTCTACATTCTACTTTGGTGAGTAGCATCTGGGGTCTTAAAAGCATGTGAGCAGCCATCTAGGATTCTCCAATGGTCTCACCCCTTCGGGATCAAGAAAGAATGAAGAAAACTAAAGATACAAGGGAAAGATTGGTCCAAAGGACTAATGGACCACATCTACCACGGCCTCCACCAGACTGAGTCCAGCACAGCTAGATGGCGCCTGGCTACTACCACTGACTGCTCTGACAGGGAACACAATAGAGGGTCCCAGACAGAGCTGGAGAAAAATGTAGAACAAAATTCTAACTCAAAAAGAAAGAGCAGACTTGCTGGCCTGACAGACTGGAGAAACCTTAAGAGCATGGCCCCTGGATACCCTTTCAGCTCAGTAATGAAGCCACTCTTGAGGTTCACCCTTCAGCCAAAGATTGGACAGGCCCATAAAACAAAAAGAGATTAAAAGGGCACACCAGCCCAGGGGCAAGGACTAGAAGGCAGGAGGGAACACAAAACCTGGTAATAGAGAACCAAAAGTGGAGAAGGGAGAGTGTTGACATGTTGTGGGGTTGTTAACCAATGTCATAAAACAATATGTGTACTAACTGTTCAATGAGAAACTAGTTTGTTCTGTGAACCTTCATCTAAAGTATATATATATAAAAAAAAATTGTGTGGACCAAAGGTACACTGGTGTAAATAAAAATGGAAATTCAAAATGTGAAAGATGATGGAGAATTTGCTTAGAAATGGGGTAGGCTTTAAAAATCACTCCAAAGAGAATAAGACCAGATAGAATAAACTGCCAGGTGTTAGCCCCTAACTGGAAGATGGTGGTGTTTCTCTCTGACAGACAATCCTAACTCCTCTCTAACCCCAACTGCACTGACCACTTTGAATGCAGTTAATGTATGTAGTCGGCTAATTCTTCCGTTGCTTCTGGTTCTTGAATTTATCTGGCTCAGAAACTGACTCAACGTTGCTAGGTCACACATGAAACTTTTTTTTTTTTTTATATATTATCAGCATTCCTAGAAAATTGTGCACAAATCACAATGCATTCTAGTGCTGTGGCCTCAGGCAAATCAGCTAATCTCTCTGGGCTTCAACTTCTTGCCCTGAAATTTGACTATACGGCTAATGTTCAAGACTTCTTTAAAATTCCTAAGCCTGGATCTGATCTGACACATAGGGGTATATGATTTTAAGCAAACCTAATATACAGGAAAGGCCAGATTTACTAAAAACAGGGAGTTCGATAGAGCATTGCTTCTCAAGCGTATAATGAACACACAAATCACCTGGTGAGCTTGTTAAACTGGAAATTCTGATTGAGCAGCTCGGGGTGGGTCAACGTTCTACATTTCTAACAAGCTCCCAGGTGATGCCCATGTTGCTGGTCCAAAGGCCACACTTTGAGTAGCAAGTATGTAGTGTGTCTGATATGCTAAATTCTTACTGCAAATAATCAACAGTACCAAGGGTCCTTCCTTGCAAATGACCTGTCTTGCATTATACCAGAGACACTGCCACTCTGGCTACAGCTGTCTATAGGCTGGCTACGAGATCTTTTAGCACAAAAGCACCATCCAAAAGGTATGATTACCCACTAGGAATAGCGTTTAATAGACATACTTAGGCGGTTTGAATGCAACAAACAGAGAACTGTGCCCAGGTCCGAAACTGTGCAAGAAGGAGGCTCTAGAATAGAGAACAAAGGCAGGAGTAGAACAGTTTGTAGTAGAAGAGTCAGAATAGCCAAGGCACTGTAAGGTCAGAGAGTTGAGAGAAAAGGACTCTGATACAGAGGAGACAAGATTACAGGCTGCTAGAATTTGTGCTCTTTGGTGAATGACTTTCCCATTCTCCCAGAACCCTGGCTCAGTGGTATTGTGTCCTTATTTTCCCTGTAACCTTTCACTAAATCCCACTAATGCAGACACCTTGGACATTCCTCTGTACCTCGTGACCCTAAAGAGGTGGTTCTTCACCTTGAGGCAATTCTTTACTTCCCTTGGGTTTACTGTAGCAAACACCCCCAGGGCATTTAAAATGTAGTCTTGCTGATGCCCACGTTTCTCACAGAGACAGGAGGGTACCACCTTAGGTCATCTTGCCAGAGCCAGGATGACCAAGCCCACCAGAAAGCAATGGTGGAGAGGGGAGGGATGGGAAGCCTCCAAACCACTCCCGCATTCGCCTTTGAGATGGCGCTAGGTAGTGCAAAAGACTGAGCAAGTTGCTTTCCACAGCCGTTGACAAAAACTTTGTGAACTCTGCAAATTATATAGTTAGATATAGTCACAGTTGACTGTAGAGTGACGTCAGCATTAATAGATTGATGTTGGAGAACAGCTGCATGTTTCAGGGTTTTATATCTGGCCCTGTCCTGCTCAACACATTTATGGGCAAGTTGAATGAACACTCAAAGCACACTCATGAATTCTGTGGATGACACCAGGCTGAGGTGGACACTGAATTGCATTGCTGGTTTAGTAACTTGAACTCAAGTAAGTCCTCTATAAACAAGACGTTGTCCTCAATAAGTGACAGAATCAAATTTTAAATGATTGTGACTGGCTAGAATAACAGGTCAAATCAACAAAATGAAATGGAGCTGGACTTGTAAAGTTTTCTCTTTAGGTTGACAAAGGCAACTGATCAGTTAGAGCGGGGCTTCTCAAATTCCAGTGTACAAGAATCACCTGAGGATCTGACTCAGTAGGCCTGGAGTGGGGCTTGAGAGTTCACATCTCTAACAAGTCCCCAGGTGATGCCAGTGCTGCTGGTCCATGAACCTGACTCTGAATAGCAAGGATGAAAAAGTCCCAGGTGGTCAGTTAACCACAAGCCTCACACTACCACTATCTGACTTTTCACCAGTAACAGTATGGATTTCTAATCTAAGCAGTAAGCGGGCCCACTATCCTCCACACTCTCAAACCCCATCTGCTGCATTGCATTTAGCATGGGGAACCATGTTTTAGCATGGCCTTTGGCATATTAGAATACAACCAAGAGAACAATTAAAATACTGAGAGATCTAGAATCCACATTGTGAACATTGATGAAACAGGGGCCCTTCAGCCTGAAGAAGGGACAATAGCCTTAGATATTGTCATGGATTAAATTATGTCCCCCCAAAAACGTATGTTTCACTTGGGCTGGGCCATGATTCCCAGTATTGATTGATTTTCTATGCTGTTAATGAGGGAGGATGGGCAGCAGTTGTGTTAGTGAGGCAGGACTCAATCTACAAGATTGGATTGTGTCTTGAGGCAATCTCTTGAGATATAAAAGAAAGAAGCAAGCAGAGAGACCTCAAACCACCAAGAAAGCAGTGCTGGGAGCAGAGCATGTCCATTGGACCTGGGGTCCCTTGCACCTGAGAAGCTCCTCAACCAGGGAGGATTGAGGACAAGGACCTTCCTCCTGAGCCAACAGAGAGAGAAATGTCCCCTGGAGCTGACACCCTGAATTTGGACTTTTAGCCTACTTTACTGTGAGAAAATAAACTTCTCTTTGTTAAAGCTATCCACTTGTGGTATTTCTGTTATAGCAGCACTAGATGACTAAGACAGATATTTAAAGTGATATCATGTGTTAATCAAAAATAACAGCTTAGTATAGGAGTCAAGAGTATATGTTCTACATAGACGTGGGTTCAAATCCCAATTTCCTGGCCTTCTCTGTGACTTCTAGTAAATTACCTAACTGCTGGACATACCAGTGCCCTTATCAATAAAACAGAATAACAATATCAGCACCGATCTGCATGAGTTAATTCAGCTATCTTAACTGCTGTAACAGCCATATTTGTTAGTGGCTTACACATTAGATGTTTCTTTCTTCTGTGTAACCAAAAATGGGTGTTCCGGATGAACAGGCAGCTTTGCTCCAAGCTGTGACTCAGTGACCCAAGGCTCCTCTAACCTGGTAGCTCCGCCATTGTCAACATGAGGCTTCCAAGGTCATCATGGAGAGGGATGATGGAAGATCATGTGTGGGAGGTTTCTAGGAGCCAGATCTAGAAGTGTCCACACTCAGGCACATGGCCACATTTAACTACAAGAGAGGTTAAGGGATGTAGTCTAGCTGTGTGCCTAGGAAGGAAAGGAAATGTGTTTCGTGAGTAGCTAGCAGCTCTCTGCCACTCTCAAAGTTATTTAAATAATGCAGAAGTTTGGCAAGGTATCTGACACACAGTTACTGTTCAATTAATTGCTGCTGTAATTATGTACCTTCAGAGAACAAAAGTATACTCAAAATATTAAATTATAGGAAGGCAGATTTCAATTCAAACTAATAGGAGTAATTTCAGTTGCTTCTGAGATAATTCTGACTCTTGGCAACCCCATGTGTGTCAGAGTAGAACTGTGCTTCATAGGGTTTTCAATGGCTGATTTTTCAGAAGTAGATCACCAGGCATTTCTTGTGCGGTGCCTTTGTGTGAACTAGAACCACCAGTCTTTCAGTTAGCAGCCAAGCATGATAACCATTTGCACTACCCAGGGACTCCATAGAAATAGGACAGTTCAATTATGAATGGCCAAATAAGGTAGTGAGTTTCTGATGACTAGAACTAATCACAGGGAGGACCTATATTTCAAGAATGCTGAAGCGAATTCATTTATTAGGTGGATGATATTGTACTAGGTAACTTTTAGCCAACCTCAGAAACATCAAGCACCTTGCACTGTACATATGCAGCTTGGTTCTAAGTGGATTTATACCTAAATGTGGTAGACTAGACCACATCAGTGTCCTTGTTCCCCAGACACTCCGCAACCCAGCCTGTACCTTAGCCAGTGATTTCATTCAGTAACCTGGAAGATTTGACCAGATCAACAATGTAACATCTACCATTTTGCTTGACTTGACACCTTTCTTTGTCCTCATGCCTACCTCTGTGTCTTTCAAAAAGGTAAATTAAAACTAAACCTTAAGACTTGAGTCTTCCCTTGAGAGAATTGAAGACACAGTGTACATGAAACAGGTTAGAGAATCACTGTCTTAGGTGATTGCTCCTATGTTAACATTTTAGGCAAAGTCTGATGTTTTCTGACCTTCACAGGCTGCATCAGACAGACTTTTCTGCGGACTTCTGCCTAGAGTATATGCAGACCTCTTCCCCAAACCCCTGACTACTATTTGCCTAGTCAATAAGACCAAAAGAAAAAGGTATATGGTCTTTTAAAACTATAATAGGCAAAATACACATTCTTTAAATAGTTAGGCTGTTTTTTATATTCCAGGCATAAAAGTTGGCAAAACCTGAGCTGCCTGTAGTGACCTTAGATTTACAACTGACTACAGACTCTCAGTTCTAGAGGCTAATGCCGATGGAAGCATCCGGGTTAATAAGTTGCCAAGCCCCCTTGGTGATATATCTTAAATCAGGAATTCTGGGCTTTGCTCTTTCTTTTCCTTCCCCAATAACTCAGATTTCTGCCTCAAAAGCAAGCCTGCCAGTATCAAATCAGTTAGAACTAAATCCTTTAATGGGACTGGGCTCCTGTTATGGACTGAATTGTGTTGCCCCAAAATGTGTTGGAATCCTAACCTCTATACCTGTGGATGTGATCCCATTTAGGAATATGGTTTTCCTGTTATGTTAACAGGGCCATATCACTGTAGGGTGTGTTCTAACCCTCATCAATTCTGAGTTATAAAAAGAGCCACACATTGAATTTGGACTTTCAGCCTCCTGAACTGTGAGAAAATATATTTTGCTTTAAACCACTCACTTGTGGTATTTCTGTTACAACAGCACTAGGTAAATAAGACAGTTCCCAACGGGCATTTTGGAAACAGATTGTAAGGGAAATAGTTACTGACATTTTCCATATTGGCACATTCTCATTTCAGGAAGGCTAGAACCCCTGGTCCTTGGAGAGAGGGCCCATGTTCATTTTTAAAAAGTTCTAATAATTCACACTTGTTAGATTCGGTATTTCCATGTGAAATAAATTTGTGATTTTCTCATAGAGTGGAGAATTTCCTTAAGAATAGTCAACATAACATGCAAATAGTATTCAAAACCACAAAAGCCTTCTGAAGGGGGCTTCACTTGAATAAACTACAAACACCATGAAGGCACAGTGTTAGCCACATCAAAGAGTATTTCTCAGAACAGGGTCACCTGCCTGCTAGGAACTTCTGAGCCTTGCCTGAAGTAGAAGAGAAGGTAAGGACAGTCACCTAGACAGGCCTCAAGGTTCCACATTTCCAGTGCGGGAGTCGCAAAAGCAACCCCTTTATATCATAACCACCAGAACCTTTGCACTGTTATTGAGGTCAGAGGTAGAAAGGAAAAATAGGAGAATAAAATCTTAGACAGTACACTCCTTTAGTGGGTTGAAAAGTGTTCCCCCAAAATTCATGTCTACCTGAAACTTCAGAATGTAACCTTATTCGGAAATAGGGTCTTGGCAGACGTAATTAGTTAAGAATAGAGATGAGACCCTTCTGGATTACGGTGGGCCCTGAATCCAATGACTGATGTCCTTGTAAGAAGAGGAGATGACAAGGGGAGGCACTAGGGGAAGAAGCCACCTGAAGATGGAGGCAGCGATGGCAGAACACACCAACGAACACCGGAAGCTGGAATTGGTAAGGAAGAATTCTCCGTTAGACTTATCGGGTCACTACGAGTTGGCATCAACTCAACAATGGGTTTGGTTTGGTGAGGGATTTACCACAATTGTTCCATTTGGAAGGACATCTATGAGAACCTAATATTTACACCCCTCCCTGGAATACAGCTGTGCTACTTTGCACTATTAATGTGTTTATGTGCATATTCCATCTGACAAGAGAGCTCCTCTAGGACATGGGCTGTGTCTTACACATCTTTGTTCCCTGTAGTGCCTCATACACAGAGTTTGCTAAATGACAATTTTGGGTATTAGATGTCCCATCAGGGATCACTCCAGGGAACCTCAAATTTAGATCATCCCTATTCTGATTATTTTTAACTGAAGACGAATATAAATCTTACAGAAGAGATGCTGGAGTGACTCTGAATTCAAATTAGTTTTCCAGGATACTAGTGTTCCCGGTGGGTGGGTGGTGTCAGCGAAACTGAACACTCAGTTCTTCCCTTACATGACCTTTCCCCTCTGACCTCCACTCCCTTAGGAAATCCTCACTCCCTTCTTGCTTTTCATGATACTCTCAGTGGAGGGACGCTGTTGACACATTCAGACGTGACAGGATTCTTCTAGTGAAATTTACAAAATAGAAAGTCATGTGTTGTTTTCCCAAAGATTACATCAAGATTCAACTAGGACTTCTGGCCTGGAATGTAGTGTAAATTCAACTAAGAATAATGGGATTGTGAAAACGGGTAAGGTATATAAGCTGCCATTTGCAAATAATGAAACTAGTAAAAATGGTTGAATCTAGGGAGGGAAACATGGGAACTAAGAGAATTACGTTGGGTTTGGGTTTGAATGTTCACCGTATTACCTATAATGTTTTCAACTGAAAATATGAAAGTAATGGCATGGCTTCTTTACTGCATCCAATCCTACAAGAAACTTTTTAGGCTAAACCATGAATATAGGAATCACTCTGTTTAATGTCTCCACTATAGTATCACGCCTTTCTCCTCCTAGCCTCCCATCCTACAATCCCCAATGTAAAATAATTTTGCATGATCTTAATTGTATTTAAATAAAACACTAAGGTTCATGCATTCAACTTTCATCAATAATACAGTACTAGAGGTGGGCAGGAAGTAGAGCTATGCCATTTATCTATCAAACAACCATTACTAACACATATAATGTTTACTACAAGTGATATGCTGTCCTAAGTGCTTGACTGTATTTTTATGCAAATAACGTGTGCTTTCTACGTTTGTTCGCCAACCTATTTTTGTAAGTGCGGTTATTTTTTTTTACAGTAACATGTAAAAAAATTTGCATACCGGCAAAGCTTCAGAAAATATCTCGCAGGGGAAGGGAGTAGAAGGCATGTGTTATTTGTGTAAAAATACGGTACATATACCAATTCATTGAATTTTCACAACCACCTCATGGATAGGTACTGTTAGGAAGCATAAGTGCAGGGAAGTTAAATAATGTGCCCAAGATCACACAGCTGGTAAGAGGCAGGACTGAGGTGGGAAGCCAGGCAGTCTTGCTCTAGAGTGTATGCTCTACCCATAAGCTTATTCCTCAATACCTCCTACAATAAGAGAACGTAGAAAGATGTCAACCTGACATTATTTTAAAGGAAAAGAGTTGCCATTAAAATTGCTCTCATCATCTCTATTACTGTTGCGTATCTGTTCCTCTCACCTAAGCAGTCAGTATTCAAGTATGGTAGTGAAGATTTTAAGTTTCTTATTTGTATAACATAACCTCTTAAATGCTTCCTATAAAAAAAATATTCTCCTGAGCACCAATTTCCAACTAGTGAAACAACTTCAGCAAAAAGGCAAACGCACAAACGCAATACAACTGAAATGCATATGAAAGCAGTCATGAAGAGGTGTTTAAACAAACGCAATACAACTGAAATGCATATGAAAGCAGTCATGAAGAGGTGTTTATTAAAAGTCACCGAGAAAAAGATGTTGATATCAGACGTAAATCACATCCATGTTAAAAAAAAAAAACAGTTGCGTCAGTCCGGAGAAGCCCATGAAGGTGTTTGAAATGATAGTAATGCTAAAAACAATAAAAGCTGGCCGCCAGGTCATGTATAAACACGTGATACGTTACACTTTTATCTCCTGCACAATCTCGGAGTCCTGTCCAGCTCTAAGTTGCATAAACATTGAGTTGGTTTGCTGTGCAACTAGGCAAAGAAATAGAGTCCAACCTCATCAGTATTTCTTGGTTCCATATTTTTTCAAAATATGCCTTAACATTGACTGCATTCTTTGTTGTATCCGTGACATAACTAGCATAGTCTTAATTCTATATAAAGTTCTACCAAAATTCTAATGAAACAAAATTTACCTCAAACGCAGGTTTTAAGTATAGGCTTTAAAACAGTATTAAATTTTTTTTTTTCTTAAGAGGAGGAGACTATTCTAAAGGTCTGTCATTCACATTAAGAGAGTATGGATGAAATGGGTGAATTTTGATATGTGAAATATGTCAACAAAGTTGTTTTAAAAAATTAAACAGATGGAGAATTTCTGCAACTTGCTCCTTTTTTCAGTTCATCACCCAAGAAAAATACTGAAGGCAAAGGGTCACAAAGTCCTATGCTAAAAGGTATTACACAAGGGGAGATAAACTTATGCACCCATATCTAAAGTGGACAGCCACTGGTTGGCTCCAGTAGCTTGCTGCCATACAAAAGAGTATACCTAATGATTCCAGATCTTCTAATTTTGGAAAAGTGGAAATATAGATTTTTGTGAATTAAACACTGGCAACACTGTGTGAGTAGATTTGTCGGATTAAATCTACCTTAAGGTCACCATTTGGAGAACAGAGGAAGAATACGTTGGAAATACTGTATTTGTTTTTTTGCACCTTACATTTCACAACACAATCATTTAAAATGTGTATTAAAGGTAACTTTTGAAAAAGAATATCTTAGTAAGAAAACTCCAATAGGCCAACAACTTCTATAATGAATATCTTAGCTTTCTTAGTGAGTCAAATAGCATGCAAAATTACAACTATTTCAAAGAAAGTGACAGAGCAGACTTGGATCTAAAGTGAGGTTGTAGAACCCAAAAGCCAACACTCCAAAATAACAATCAGAGCCAAGAAAGATCTACCGTCCAGCAGAGAAGAGCACCTCAGGAGCTAATGACACCAGTATTCAAAGTCAGTGACTGAGCCAAGTCATTCTTATAATAAAATAATTATTTTAATGAAGTATTTGAAATAATTTTAAACATCTGATCAATAAGATTATACACAAATATGGGAATATGTTGCATTTTACAAAAAATAAAGCTAAGCGTTTAAATATACAAAACCAACTTTGGGTGTACATCTTTTTTCAAAGTACTCTTAACATATACATAATTATAGCATTTTATGTAATAACTTGCTGAACCAAAAACTGTGGCTAATTTAAAACATACTACAGTGTGGAATATGGTCATAACAGTCCCAGTGGGAAGAATGGGATGAAGAGCAACATAACTTCAGGCTTTTCCCCCTCAATTCTTTTTCTAACAAGCATAGCTTTCCCGTTTTTAAAACCTTTCTGGAAGATTTATTCATTCATTATGTATACGATTCCAACTATAGCTATTATTTTTCACCAGGCATATTCCACACAGGTGGGATTAAAAAAAAAACAAAAAGATTTGCAAAATATCAGCCTCCTCTTCAGATGAATATGTAACATTATTTCTCATAGTATATTTATAGCCAAGATCCCCAAAAGTGAAATGCTGACATTACCTTTTAAGTATAGAATCCAGAGGTCAAAAATTTCTAATCACCAATTCAGATTTTTTAAATACACCAAGATGTTAAAACTTAAGAGTAACTAAAATTTTATGAGAAAAGAAACAATAAAAACTCTAACTTACGAAAACTATCCTTGATTTAAAACAATACAAAATAAAAAATAACTTCTTCCTTTTAAAATACTGTAATTTGAAAATGTTGGATGTTTTCCTTTTTAGTTGGGTTGTGATTTTTTTCCTTCAACAAAACACATACCGGTTGCTGTGAATTTCCACTTCTACCGCTGCTCCTCCCGGGCATACGCAGCAGTTTCTGTGTTAGGATTCCATTTTCATCTCCCCTTATCAGTTTGAACTCAGTGCCCTACCATCCATTCTAATACTTTCTACCTTTTCCATTTTTCATCGAGGTATTTCAGCAGCTTCCATTTTAAGGTTTCCCTGACAAGGATGTCCCCTCCCTTGGTATCAGGAGCAGCACATGGTGATATGAACCAGGGAATAGCAACCTCAGGCACAAACCATCTCCATCTGTCTTGGTTTTGACAACACCGGGACTCAGCCAGCCGAAGTCATCCTGGGCCCTGCTCTGTCACTTGCACCTTCAGCTACAGAAGCGGCCATCATAATTAGCAAGCAACTTCTGATTCCAACCCAGACAACCTAAGCTAACCCAGAAACAGGGTCAGCAGAGGATTAAACACATTTTTCTTAGTAAGTGGTGCCTCTTCCTTTCTTTCCCCTGTATCCCAATGCAAGTTATATTAGGCTGTTATCGGGGAAAGATACCTCACCTGTTGCAAACACTTTGGCAAGCAAAGCAGGTAGTAATAGACAGGGCCTTAACTTGCTGTAATCAAATGCAGATGCCTACTTCTGTGTAAACTGTTATCTCGTAACTGATTTTCACGAGACAAAGCTGAATTCTGGTCATTAAGAATCCCATGGGATGTATACATAAGATTTAATAAAAGTTTATAACTGTAAACAATGGCCTTCCAAACTGTGACTATTTTCCAGAAACTGACATTTCAGGACAGTGCAATAATGCTCTTTATATCTTCTTTGGCAGTAAACAGCAAGGCTTGGCATGGATAGCGGGGTGGTCACTTCAGAAGGGCCAGGTACAGAGCTCGGGAATATTTCATCTCCCTTTCCTGCTCCATACAGAATATCAAGTCCCTGAGGCAGACTCTTGTGATTCTTGGACGAAGCAACTGTTTGGTGGCTGTCAGGCTGGGCGTCCCAGAAGCAAGAAGGTTGTCTTTTATGCCCTAAACAAAATAAAGGGAGAAACAGTTTAAAATAAGGAATCTTTGATAAAGCGAATACCTCTGGTACTGGATTAGGTGCTGGAGATGATATAATGAAGACTCAACCCTGTCCTCTAGCAGCCCAGTCTCTCAGGGGAGGCAAACTGCCACCACACTGAGTTCATGATCTCATTCATTCATTCTCTCACCTGGGCCATAGCAACAGCCTCTTCAGTGATTTCTCCACTTCGAGCTCTACTTCACGCCAATCTTTCCTACACATTGCAGACCAAACTTTCCTTCTTTAAAATCTTACACAATATGTTTGAGAGTGGTGGATATATTCATTATTTTGATTGTGATGATGACTTCAAGGATACATACATATGTAAAAACCTAACAAACTGTACACTTTAAATGTGTGCAGTCTTTTGCATGTCAATGATAAAAATAAAAGCCTTGCAAGGTTCATATCCCACCACACCATGGTTCAAAAACCTTTGTGGTTCCCCATTGTCCGTAGTAGCTACTGGAGAATTTGTTATGGGTTGAGATCTATGTTAAGCACTTTTCACGTATTATCTCTTTTTTCACACAACATCGCAGAAGTTATGCAGGTGCTATCCCCATTTATCAACTGAGGAAACTGAGGTCAGGCAGGTTAAGCAATCTGTTCAAGGTCACACAGCAGTGGTGAGCTGGAACGCAACTTCTAATGTGATTTAAAGCAAGTGCTCTTAATCACTGTGCTATATTATCACCAAATCAGGTATAAACTCACCACCCTGGCCTTACTCCAGCCTTAGTTCACATTACTCCTCTACAAAGCAACTTAACTCCAGCTACTCTGTTCCTCTGCCAGCAGGCAGAAATCAGCGGAGGCCATTCTAGGCCAATCTACTCATCCTTTAAGACCCATTTCAAATGTTACCTGCCCAGCCACCCATGGAATTCTCACTGTGGCAATCACCTAACTTTGTATTATACTAATTCGTATATGCCCCCGTCCCCTGCCATTGCCATGTACTCTCTAGACCATAAGCTTTCTGAGGACAGGGACTATCATTTCTATCTTCTCTAGGGCTTAGCACAGTACACTGTACACGCAACACAGTTCATCAGTAATACTTGCTAAGCTGAATGTATTGGTTTAAAACTGAGCAACCAATATGAGTTCTAAATGACATTCAAAAATTAAAGAAACCCAATACTCTTCTATTAAGACAGTTTCTAAATGTTAGTACGTCTGTAAACTGCTGTTTAAAATATAAAATAAAGTTGAAAGAAACGAAAAACACAGAATTCCCAAAGGATAATTTTGTAAAAATGAATCTTTTATTCTCTAATTCATTTTTACCATATTTTGCTTCAAAAACATCTCAGTAGGATAGGTTCTTCTCCTTTCTCCATCCAAAGACTTACACAAGAAGAGGCATTTACGTAACATAGGAAGCAAATTTTCTGGTTCTGTTTCTTCTCTTTTACAAGTACCACATTTTAATTTCTCTCTTTAGCTTTCTGGGCTTTTGGTTTTGTTTTGATGGAAAGAAGGGTAATCTTTTGAGGTCTCCAAAACACCATGGTCAAAAACACAGTCAACTGAATTCTATGCGTGTTCACAGAATGACTGAAGGACCTTTTCTGATGGTCAAATAAAATTTCCTTAAAAGCTACTACCCAGTTTTTGAGAGATAGGATACCACAAACATATTTCTATACTCAGACTAGGTTATGCTTGTTGACAAGTATCTATGGAACAAATTTTGAAAACTTCACATTTTAGAAGAGAGGAACAAAAAGATTATTCTTGGCTGCAAGATGCCTGGCTACTTATCCTGGAGCCTATCTACAGTGTAGAGCCAGTCTCTCATCACTTCTGCAGAGCCCTTGGTAATGAACGCTGTTTGTATAAAGACAAGTGTTCAGCCCCTGTAACTTCAGCTAAGCCTGGCAGCCAGCACGACCATAGCATGCTTCCCTGCTGGCATCACAACTCAGAGGTGCGGTAACTTATGTAATCTTAACTACTATAAATTACCATCAAAATATGTCCGTAAGATTTTTGCAGAATGGGCCCACTAACTCAGCTCTGGGAAACTGTGTAAAAAACAGTAGGAAGAAAGTTAGTATAACTTGTCATTGGCAGTGAATGGCAATTTGCTCTACACAGGGGTGATCTGTCTAGAACTATATACTTCATTTAGCTAGAGGCACTCTCCTCAGCCACAAATTAGATACATTATGCTAAAGTTGAATCTCTGTATGTTTACAAATATTTCCTACCAAAGGTTTGCCTAAAATCAATTGTTTTGCCTTATATGGCTTTTTTAATTAAATGGCTAAATGGACACACTATGTCTCCACAATCCCACTTCTATTTAAGTACCCAGAAATATGACACGTGTTCATCAAGACATTTACAAGAATGTTACAGCACTGCCATTCATAACACCCCTAACTGAAAACCACCCAAAAGCCCATCCAGAGCGGAATGAACAGTGGTATATTCACACACTGGAATACTATACAGCATGTTAAATGAAAGGGCCCAGACACAAAGCAGTACATATTGTTTGATTCCATTCTTATAAAGTTCAAACACAGGCACAGCTGTGGAAGCCAAGGTAGTGATGTCCTTTGCGGGAGAGGAGCTGTGATGAGAAGGAGATAGCACTGGTTTTCTGAGGTTCTGGTGACGTTCTCCCTCTTGATCTAAGTACCGTCTACACGGGTGTTTTCATACTGTGAAGATGCAGTGAGTTTACGATTTGTGTACTTTTCTGCATCAAGGTTATACTTCAATAAAAAATCAAATTGCTACAAAAAAATCTTGCCTGGGTAGGAAATTAAAAGAAGGGGAGGAAGCAGGGAAAAAAGAGGAAAGAAAAGAAGGCAAAATTGTTAGAAGACGTAAAGAGAGCTAATCATCTGGGTAAGAGACAAAGGGGTAACAGTTAACGCTGTCATGTGAGCAGCCTGAAGGATCCAGGGAAAGAGCTGTACTGCAGCTGCCAGTGCAGGGTTGAGAAGGAGGTCATTTCAAAAGGATGCTGCAGAAGGCCTGAGGCAAAGTTATAAATGAAACAAGCCCCAAGGGACATTCAGTAACCCAGCAGAAACACCTTTCATAATTCACAACTTTACAAAGGTGACAGTATTCTCTTCCCCAAATAGTGACTTAGAAAGTCAATCTTTCTTGAACCTGGATATAAACATATAGTATTTTTATTCCCATGCTTATAATTTAGGAAAGCCTACAACTCATGACTCATCTATTTCCCAATGACCTGACCTGAATAATCAGCCACCTCTCAGTTATCCATGGTAAAGAGAATGGAGGGTGCATGGGTAATTGATAGCCATAAAAACCCAAATCTAGCTTTCTCTGTCAGTTTTAATTTTCTTCTGTCCCACTAAGTGCTTTCCCTGAAGTTGATACACTGATTTCTTGTCCCACTACACTGTCAATGCCAAAGAGCACTAATGTAGTCAAGGGCCCAGAATCTGTAATGCAGGGGCGGGGGAAGGCTCCAGTGACAAAGTACTGTTTATTTCTGAAACACAGGGTTTTCCCAATGGACTTTCTACAATGTGGCTATTCCTTAATCTCGATTCTTCACCTGGATAGGAACAGGGTGTAAGAAAATGGAAAATTCAATGAAGATGAAAGAAATAATTCACTTACTAAGCATACAACAGATGTTCTAGGAAGCCTAATCAAGCCTAACGTTAACATACTTGAAAACAGCAAGATCGATTGATTCTAAGTTAGCCCACGTTAATTTTTTAAATTATATCACTAAACAAAGTTTCATTCATTATAATAAAACTTTTGAAGAACGCTTCCTCTTCAACAAGAAAAAGTATCATCAGTTATCAATTTCAGACAATAATGCCATTTTAGGAATGATACTAAGAGTAACTAAAACAACCAGCCTTCCAAATGTTCGTCCCTTCAACAAAGCCAGTATTGAGAAGTAAAACCTTTAAAAGTTTCTTCATGTATTTTTCACATTTCTTTGTAAATCAGACGACAGCTATACTAAGGCAGAAGCGGACACATCAACTTTATGAACCCAGTCACTTCATAACTCTGCTGAAGCTCTCAGCGACTTCACACAGGCTTCTGTTTCCAAAAAAGCCACCATTAAATGCAACACAGCTTCGCGCTAGTCCATGCTCTAATTCAATTCAAAAGCTATCTGGGCTACCAGGCACCTACTATGGGGGAGAAACTGGAGATTTGAAAAGTGGCTGTCTCCTCCATAAGCAACCTCAGGCAAATGACTTAACGTCTCTGTGTCTCTGTTTCCTCATCTGCAAAAGCACAACAGTGACAGTAATGATCTCATAGGGCTGGTTTGAGAATTAAATGAAAACACTGGACTCTATACAAAGTTGACACATAGCATGCGCTCTATAAATGTTGACCCTTTTTATCATAATTAGTTGGGAGGCATTGAAGGTTTTTAAACGGGAAACAGTAGAATCCTAGTTTGAGGCCTTTCCTCCCATTCCCTAGTTAGAACTAGTTAAACTTCACTGCCCATGCCCTTTTCTGTCACGTTCTGGCTAAATGATTGGCTAACTACTAGAAACAATCTGTGCTGCCACATTATCTTGTCCCTCCCAGTGAAATTTCTGAATTTTAATGGAGCCTTGAATGCCTAAAACTAAAAGGAAGACTAACGGGTATTTCAGACCGGTGGCAGGCAGATGAAGATACATCATGGGACAGGCTGATTTTCTTAGGACCCTCCAATCAAACTGGGGAGGAGCTTGCTGTTTTCAGGATCAATGAGGCTCATAAATACTGTCTCTAAAAGCGAAAAGTAAACCTTATTCCCTGAATCATAAGACTACCAAAACACAAATGTGGCCCTGAATCTTAGTTAACCAAGCACAAACACCCATAGTAGGACATTTTAAATAGAGGAACTGAGAAGCAAAGATTCACTACATTTTTCAGACTCTCTATCTGACTTTCACTAAGTCCTAATCCTGTGCTACCATGGCAGCTCTTACGGGATGTCTCAAGTCTTTGAAACTTTAAGGAGAAAATGTGGAGAACAGGATGGAGTAGCCGATATGGCTCCAGAACAAAAATCAAACATCTTTGAAGTCTTGGAAGGAAGGATAAATAAAAGTGCACTGGATGTGTGACCCAGTAAAACAAGAACCCTGAAAATTCATATTCAAAAGACCTGAGCGTCTAGGCCTTAAGGTAAACACAAAGCAGAAAATGCTCAGCTTCAAGACTGAGTGCCCTCTGCTGGTCAACAGGCAGAACTCTGGAAGCAACAGATCTCCAGTTTTTATCACCTTTACTGTATCCCTTTTGAGTTATTTCAGAATACTGACAGCCCTGCATGTAACTTCTGTCCTAGAATTTTGTCTCTCCTAAATATCTGTGTTTCAACAGTCTTTTCCAGAAGTCATATGTATAAGTAGACTGATGTAATTTAAAATTATCCATTTTGAATTCCAATTCTACTTTTGTAATTATAAAGACAAACTTGTAGTTTGTGTGACACAGAAATTATACCATTTGTTTCATGACTGATTATTGCAAGACACTTTGACAAAAAAAATGACCCCAAAATCAAAGCTAAAAGGTGTCATGCACCTGCCCTACCCTAATAAAAATGCACAATGGAAGGAAAAAACTCTCCAAGGAGGAGGACACAGGCAAGCAGGTATTTCATCACTTCTTGTATTATATGGAAACCCTGGTGGTGTAGTGGTTAAGAGCTCGGCTGCTAACCAAAAGGCCAGCAGTCTGAGTCCACCAGCTGCTCCTCGTAAACTCTATGGGGCAGTTCTACTCTGTCCTATAGGTTCACTGTGAGTCGGAATCAACTCAGCAGCAATGGGTTTTGTATTACACACCCTTTTACCAAAAAAAAAAAAAAAAAGTTTCTGGGAGTATTTAACAAATCAAACAGGTTTTTTATACTACCTTTGGAGCCCTGATGGCATAGTGGTTAAGAGCTCGGCTGCTAACCAAAAGGTCAGCAGTTCAAACCCAGCAGCTGCTCCTTGGGAACTCTACGAGGCAGTTCTACTCTGTCCTATAGGGTCATTATGAGTCAAAATCAACTCAACGATACACAACAACATACAACACAGGTTAAAAAAAAAATTACCTCCCAGATCTCACGATGTTTTGCTACAGCTTTGACAAGAAAATTAATCTTTCCATCGCTGCATGGTCCCTAAATCCCTCCTCTTCAGAGTTCCAGCAGGTCTTAAGGGTTGTGTGGGAAGGAAAGAACCAAAAAGAAGAAGGCCAGCCACCGTCACACAGACACATAAATGTGCTAACATATTTAAAGTTATTATTGTAAACCCTATTGTGCTAATAATCAACTTTACTATTTCTCCCTGAAAAATAGAGAAAAATGTATTTTGACCATGCTTAAAAAAAAAAAAAATTTTTTTTTTACAGGTTGGCATTTCTGTAAAATATTACCTTAAATATCTGTGAAAGGAGGACAGACAAGAAAAAGGGAATGTATTTTACATCAAATTTTCTATAGTACAATACACTATGGTTATGCAATATCACAGCCACAGATTAACATTCTACTGAGAATTTCTAATTCTCCAGAGAAAATACCAGTCACCGTGTATCCTCAAATAACAAATCACTTAAGATATATATGACAATCATATAACCACCTGTCCCTGCCTGTTATATGCTGATGAGCACCCACATCTTTAGCTCCAATAAAACAAAAACAAAAAAACAAACCCTCTGCCATCGAATCGATTCCAAGCCATAGTGACCCCATAGGACCTAGTAGAACTGCCCCATAGGGTTTCCAAGGAGCGCCTGGTGGATTCAAACTGCTGACCTTTTGGTTAGCAGCCATAGCTCTTAACCACTACGCCACCAGGTTTCCAGGGCTCCGACAGAACTCCTAAATTCCAGACCCCAATGTGCAATCTCCTAGTGAAGTCACCAACAGAAAGTACTATATTGTTGCTGTTGTTAGGAGCTGTCGAGGTAATTCCGACTCATAGCAACCCCATGTGACAGAAAAGAACTACTCCCCTGTTTTCTTGGCTGTAATCTTTATGGAAGCAGACCGCCAGGGCTTTCTCTTGCATAGCCGCTGGGTGGGTTTGAACCACCAACTTTTCAGTTAGCAGTTGAGGACTTAACCATTGCATCACCAGGACTCCTTGAATGCACCATAAAAAAAACAAACCAAACCCGATGCCCTCTGGTCAATTCCGACTTATAGGGACCCTACAGGATAGGACGGAACTGCCTCCAAAGGGTTCCCAAGGCTGTAAATCTTTACAAAAGCAGACTGCCACATCTTTCTCCTGCAGAGTGGGTGGTAGGTTTGAACCACTGACCTGGTTAGCAGCCAAGCACTTAATTACGGCGCCACCAGGGCTCCAAGTTTCCCAAATTCAAAATACTTAAAACCATTACTCTACCAAAATAAAAAATGAAAAAGGGGTTATTACAACTGACCCCATAGAAATAAAGAAAATTTTGACAATATTATGAATAACTGTATGGCAACAAACAGTATAACTGAGATGAAATGGACAAATTCTTAGATGCACACAACCTGCCCAAACTGACTCACAGGGAAACAGAAAGTCTCAACAGACCCATAACAAGTGAAGACATTGGATCAAGGATCAAAAACCTCCCGACCCCCCCCAAAAAAAAAATCATGGACCAGATGGCTTCACTGGGGAATTCTAGCAAACATTTAGAGAAGAATTGA
The DNA here is from genome assembly GCF_030014295.1 of Loxodonta africana. Taxonomy (NCBI): domain Eukaryota; kingdom Metazoa; phylum Chordata; class Mammalia; order Proboscidea; family Elephantidae; genus Loxodonta; species Loxodonta africana. The sequence continues at coordinate 82,902,216 of NC_087352.1, forward strand.
CACCAATACAGTTTAAACTCTTCCAAAATATACAGAATAAAGGAATACTCCCTAATTCATTCTATGAAGCAAACAGTCCTGATACCCAAACCAGACAAAGACACCACAAAAAATAAAAGTACGGGCCAGCATCTCTGATGAATATAGATGCAAAAATCCTCAAAATACTGGAGTACAGAATCCAACAGCATATTAAAAGAGTCATACACCATGACCAAGTGGGATTTATTTCAGGAATGCAGGGATAGTTCAACATTAGAAAATCAATCAATGTAATACACCAGATCAATAAAACAAAGGAAAAGAACCACATAATCATCTCTATGGATGCAGAAAAAGCATCTGAAAAAACCCAACACTGTTTACTGATGAAAACACTACAGCAGATTGGAATAGAAGGAAAATTCCTCAATATGACTCAGGGCATATACGAAAAGCCAACAGCCAACATTACACTTCACGGAGAAAGACGGAGAGCTTCTTGAAATCACGAACAAGACAAGGGTGCCTGCTCTTACCACGTCTATTCAATCTCATATTAGAAGTCCCAGTGAGAGCATTAAGAAATAAAAGGTATCCAGATTAGAAATGAAGAAGTAAAATAATCTCAATTCGTCGATGATATGATCCTATATATAGAAAATTCCAAACAGTCCACAATAAAACTTCTAGAGCTAATAGAAGAATTTAGCAAAGTTGCAGGATACAAGGTCAACAAACAAAACCAGGTGGTTTTCTATACACCAGCAATGAGAAATCTGAAAGGGATATTAGGGAAAACAATTCCATTTACAAGAGCATTTAAGAGACTAAAATAACTAGGAATAAATCTAACCAGGGACGTGAAAGACATCTATAATGAAAACTATATAGATTCAATACAATCCCTATCAAAATTTCAATAGCCTTCTTTGCAGAAATAGAAAAACCAACTCTCATGTAAATCTGGGGGGAAAACAGAAAGGTAAAGTCCCTTGGTGGCTTACTCCTAAACCCTTTAACAATTTATCTCATCTACTCACCGCCACCGAGCTGCCACCAGTTGGCATTTGTTCAAGCATTTTGGTAATACTTATAATCTCTTGAATTGTATAAATGTAATAAAAGATGTGAAAGACTTCTACCCTGAAAACTAAAGCACTACATGGAGAAATTAAAGATGACAGAAGTAAATGGAGAGATTTACGAGGCTCATGGATTGGAAACCTCAATAGTGTTAAGATGTCGATTCTCTGCAAATTGGTCTACAGACTCAACACCGTCTTAGTTATTCTGGTGCTGCTTTAACAGAAATACAACTGGATGGCTTTAACAAACAAAAACTTATTCTCTCACAATTTAGGAGGCTAGAAGTCCAAATTCAGGGTGCCAGCTCCAGGGGAGACTTTCTCTCTCTGTCGACTCCGGGTAAAGGTTCTTGTTATTGATCTTCCACTGGTTTAGGAACTTCTCAGTGCAGGGATCCCAGGTCCAAAGGATGCACTCTGCTCCTGACTTTTCTTGCTTGGTGGTAATGAGGTCTCTATCTCTCTGCTTGCTTCTCTTTCCTTTTATCTCTTGTAAGATAAAAGGGGATGCATGTCACACCCCAGGAAAACTCTCCTTTTATCAGATCAGGGCTGTGACTTGAGTGAGGGTGTTACATCCCACCCTAATCCTCTTTAATATTACCTAATTTTGCCTCATTAACCACAAGCAGAGATTAGGACTTAGAACACATAGGAAAATTAGATCGCAAAAGGGAATACCAACCATAGATTACTGAGAGTCATGGCCTAGCCAAGTTGACACGTTTTTGGGGGACACTATTCAATCTGTGACATCTTAATAAAAAATAGAGTCTTTTTTTAGGAAATGACAAACTGATTCTAAAATTCATATAAAAATACAAGGTACTTACCTCAATGAGAACTAAGTAATCAAGAGATTGTAGTTTTGGCTTAAATACACAAAAATAGGTGAACAGAACACAACATGTATGTATATCTCCGCATACAGCTTTCAACATAAGCAATAAGTTAATTCAATGGGAAAAGGAAAGTAATATATGGGGTGGGGCAACACGATATCCATATGAGCAAAAATAAACCTCTACCTCACAACATACACAAATATTAAATCAAGATAGATCAAAGACCTAAAATAAAAGCTAAACTATAAAGCTTCTAGGAAAAAATATTCACAAGGACAGGGCAGAGAAAGATTTCAGAATACAGAAAGCACTAATGATACAAGAAAGAAACTGGACTTCATCAAAATTAAAATCTGCTATCTTCTGAAAGACAACATTAAGAAAATAAAGGCACATTACTAAAGGGGGTGTGAAATGGTACAACTACTTCAAAAACAGTTTAGCTGTCCCTTATAAAGTGAAACATACACCTATATCCTATGATCCAACAGATGCACTTCTATATATTTATAGAGAAATAAAAATGACTTATACAAGGATGTTCATGAAAGCTTTATCCATAATAGCCAAAAAGTGGAAATAGCCCAAGTGTCTAACAGCAACTAAATGGATAAGCAAATTATGGTGTATTCATACAATGCTATACTAAACACTAAAAAGGAATGTGCTACTGATACATGCAATGTCAATAAATCTCAAAACATTACGCTGAGTGGAAAAATTCAGAAACAAAAGAGTAATTATAAGTTCTAGAACAGGTGAGACTAAGCTATGCTAATAGAAATTAGATCAGCAATTGCAGAGAAGGTGGAGGTGGTACTGACTGAAAAAAGCCATGACAGAACTTTCTGGGGTCATAGAAATGTTTTGTATCTTGACTGGGTGTAGTGTTTACAGTTAAAACCAGCACATTTTATTGTATATAAATTACACCTTGATCTAAAAATCAAATGCAAAATTCATTTGAATTTTAAGTTTAAAATTGAAATTTCAAAGTCACTGCTGTGTGAACGCCTTCCTCAAATTCTCCCTAAAGGGGCATGGTTACTCTTCTCTACTGTCTTATGTAATTGAGCAAAAAAGTCTGAGAACCACTGTGATGTTAAAATTCTATATCTACTACTAGGTAGATGCACCAAAGATTAAGGCAGCTACATAGAATGTAGACAAAGAAATGTTTACTCCAATACTTACATGAAAAATTCATTATAAATAAATAAAAGAGTTTTGTAGAAGACACTTGGAAACCCTGGTAGCATAGTGGTTAAGTGCTACAGCTGCTAACCAAAGGGTCGGCAGCAGTTTGAATCCGCCAGGTGCTCCTTGGAAACTCGATGGGGGAGTTCCATTCTGTCCTATAGGGTCGCTATGAGTCGGAATTGACTTGACAGCACTGGGTTTGGTTTTTTGGTAGAAGATGCTAGGATATGGTCAACTCAGGAGATAAGTATTATCAAAATGCTTGAGAAATTTATATATCAGTATTTCTCTATGGGGGTGGTACCAGAAAACTGGGAAAGCATCACTTGGTGGGTCTGCCCCTTCACACTGCCTGGTGTTTAGCATTACTGCTCCCCAGGCACCAAATGCTAATGGTAGTCCCTGCCTCCCCCAGTCAATGTGACAAAGCAACAACACTCCACAGATTTCCAAACACACAAAGGAATAGGTACTGCCCCCAGCTGAGAACTACTGGCCTGAAAGCTAATGGCCAAAAGCATACTTAAGCAGTAGGAAAAATTATCTAATAACAATCTACCCTACACCAGGGTTTCCTGGTGGCATAGTGGTTAAGTGCTATAGCTGCTAAACAAAGAGTTGGCAGTTCGAATCCACCAGGAGATTCCTGGAAACCCTATGGGGCAGTTCTACTCTGTCCTATAGGGTCGCTATGAGTCGGAATCGACTCAATGGCAATAGGTTGGTTTGGTTTTTTGACCCTACACCATCTTATTCCCAAACCTAATAATTTAACTAATAATTAACTTTAATCTCTAACTAGGAAAAAAAATGTACTTGCTTTTATTTGCTATATATAAGACTGACTTGGAGGGATGAAGAATAACTGATTTTACTGAAATTCCTAATTAGAGCAACCAAATACTGCCACTGAGAACAGTTAAAAGCAATGGACTACAACATACAAGACATGATGTTAAAAATCAAACTACTGTGTGGTGTGATAAATCCAGCCGATGACCTGTCATAGTCAGAACTCTATGAACAACCCAAGATGTCCTTTGTGGCAGAGTGGCAAACCATTAAAATCTCCTTGGATAACACATTCTAAACTAAATCAAACAGGTATTACCCAATTATCTTTATGAGTTTTAATAAGTGAACATGTCTTTTATGTTGCAATCAAATCCTAACTATTTAGTGACAACAAAGGTTCCTTAAGTTTCTAGTACTTCACTCATATATGCACAGGACATTGAGGGCAAGATGAAAGAATGAAAAAAGGATACAAAGCCACATAACACCTGATACTAAGAAGCAAAAGATTAATCAAACTGGCACATGGTCCTACAAAAAATAAACTGAATAATAATTAAAAAGCTTCTGACAAAGAAAAGCCCAGAACTAGATGGCTTCACTAGTGAACTCTACCAAACGTTTAACATCAATTCTTCATAAACTCTTCCAAAAATACAAAGGAGGGAACACTTTTGTCTTAGTCATCTAGTGCTGCTATAGCAGAAATACTACAAGCAGATGGCTTTAACAAAGAGAAACTTATTCTCTCACAGTTTAGGAGGCTAGGAGTCCAAATTCAGGGTGCTAGCTCCAGGGGAAAGCTGTCAGTTCTGGGGGGAGGGTCCGGGTCCTCAATCTTCCCCTGGTCTAGGAGCTTCTACAGTGCCTCGGGTCCAAATGGCGCGCTCTGCTCCCTGCGTTGCTCTCTTGGTGATATGAGGTCCCTCTGTCTTTCTGCTCAGCTTTCTCTATCTCAAAAGAGACTGACTCAAGATACAACCTAATCTTGTAGACTGAGTCCTGTCTCTAATCCTGCCTCAACATCAGAGACAGGATTTAGAACACAGAGGAAAATCACATCAGATGACAAAACGGTGGACAATCACACAATACTGGGAATCATGGCCTAGCCAACTTGACACACATTTTTGGGGGACACAACTCAATCCATAACAACTTCCTAACTCACTTATAAGGCCAGTATTACCCTGATACCAAAAGCAGACAAAACCACCACAAGAAAACTATAGATCAAATCCTTTATGAATATAGATGCAAACATCTCAACAAAACATAAGCAAACCAAAGCCAAAAGTATATGAAAAGGATTATACAACAACAACCAAGTGGGATTTATTCCAGGAATGCAAGGTTGGTTCAACATATGAAAATCAATCCATGTAACATAGTTTATTAATAGAAAAAAAAAAAAAAAGGATCATCTCAATAAAGGCAGAAAAAACATTTGATAAAAGTCAACACCCTTTCATGATAAAAGCACTGAACAAATTAGGTATAGAAGGGAACCTTAAAAAGGTCATCTATGAAAGACCCAGAGCTAACATCACACTTAAAAGTGAAAGAGCTAACACACTTATAGAAGTGAAAGATTTGAGGTTTTTCCCCTAAGATCAGGAATAAGAAAAGGATGTCGGATATTCACTTGTGCTGGTGGTCCTAGCCAGGGCAATAAGGCAAGAAATGAAATAAAAAGGCATCTAGATTAGAAGGAAGAAGTAAAACTACCTCTTATTTGCAACTGACATGATCTTATATATATAAAATCCTAAGGGATACACACACACACAACCCCCATTAAAAATTAGAGCTAATAAATACATTCAGTAAGGTTACAGGATACATAATAAATATACAAAAATCAATTGTATTTCTATACATTCGTAATGGGCAATCACAAAATGAAAAAAACACCAGTTTACAACAGCATCAAGAAGAATAAAATACATAGGAATAAATTTAGCAAAAGAAGTCAAAGAATCGTACACTGAAAACTACAAAAACATTGTTGAAAGAAATTAAAGACCAGATGAAAACACATCATATGTTCACAATTTTAATATTATAAAGGTAGCTTAACAGCCAAAGCAATCTTGAAAAAGAAGAACAAAGTAGGAGGACTCACACTTCCCAATTTCAAGATATATTACAAAGTAAAACAGTATGGTAGTGGGAAAAGAACAGGCATACAGACTGACAGAACTGAGAATCCAAAAATAAACCCATACACCTATGATCAAACGATTTTTTGACAAATGTGTCAAAACCATTCAATGGGGTAAACAATAGTTTTTTTCAACAAATGCTACCGGGACAACTGGATTCCACAGGCAAAATAATTAAGTTGGACCCTTATCTTGCAATGTATAAAAAATTACCTCAAAATAGATCAAAGACCTAATTGTAAGAGATAAAACACTCTTAAAAGAAAACATACCTATAAATCTTGTGACCTTAGAGTAGGCATCAATTACTTAGACTGTGATCCCTAAAGTGCAAGCAACCAAAGAAAAAAACAGATAAATGGAACTTCATTTCCACAAACTAGATATACAAATGGCCAATAAACACATGAAAATATGCTCAACATCATTCGTCATCAGGGAAATGCAAAACAAGACCATAATGAGATACCACTTCATACCCAGTGGGATGGCTATAATAAAGGAAAAAAGAACAATGACACATATTGGCAAGAATGTAGAGAAACTGGAAACCCTTATACATTGCCAGTGGGAATGTAAAGTGGTAGCCACTTACGGAAAGCACTTTGGAAGTTCCTCAAAAAGTCAAACACAGAGTTACCACAGGACCCAGCAATTCTATTCCTAGGGATACCCAAGAGAGCTGAAAATATTTGTTCATACAAAAACATGTGCATGAATGTTCATAGCAGCATTATTTATGCATCGCCCACCAAAAACTGGAGCCCTGGTGGCAAAGTGGTTAAGAGCTACGGCTGCTAACCAAAAGGTTGGCAGTTCAAATCCACGAGCCGCTCCCTGGAAACCCTATGGGGCAGTTCTACTCTGTACTATAGGGTAGCTATGAGTCAGAATTGACTCAAAGGCAACAGGTTTGGTTTTGGTTTTTACCAAAAATTAGAAATAACCCAAAATGTCCACCAACGGACAGAGGGATAAACAAAATGTAGTGTATATCCATACAATGGAATATCGTTCAGCCATAAAAAGAAATAAAGTACTGCCTACAACATGGATGAACCTTCACAACATGCTAAGTGAAGAAGCCAGAAACAGAAAGTTATATACTGTACACTCAAAATGGCAAATTAATAAAGATTGAAAGCAGATTAACATTTGCCAGGGGCCAGGAGGGTGACTAGTAATGGGTATGGGGTTTCTTTTTTAGGTGATGAAAATGTTCTGGAATTAAATAGTGGTGATGGTTGCACAGCATTGTGAATATTCCAAAAATTAATGAACTGTACACTTTAAAATGGTGAATTATACTGTATTTGAATTAAATTTCAACAACAAAAAATATTGGCACATTCTGATAAATCAAAACAAATAAGCTAAACTGCAAAATTAACCTATGTCTATCTTCAATATGCTATGAGATGCTTGGAGAAAATACTTAAATAGGAACTCAAAAATGGTACTCTAAGTACCACTAGAAGGTACCATTGGAAATATACCTCAGGCAGTTATTCATTTCTTTTCATGTAAACCTGGGTTTTCAACAATAACATTAGCTAAACACCTAATATGGGCAAAATTCACAGAGAAATTAACTCATGTTTGGTAATGGGTTACCAATCACTTTTCCCACCAGCATACGTTTGTTGTTAATTAGCATTTGTTTATCACTCTGAAAAACCCTCTAAGATCTATTGATATTATTATAGGTAATGCTATACAACCTAGGTAATTCTGTGAACTAAACAGCTATATAGGAGACTAAAACAAACAGTTACAACATTTGGGAATAATCTTAACAGTATAACTGGTCATGTGAAAATATTTAAGAAGCCTAAGAAAAGTAACACTAGCCTAAATTACAGAAGAAACATACATATAGACACAGCCTGAAAACGTAACAGAATCACTGTAATTAGGCAACCTTAAAAAAAATCCTTCTTAGCATAGGCTCACCATTAGGGCTTTGAAGAAAAAAAAACCACATAAACCTTCAAATATTACACAGAAAACAACATTAAAATACAACTTGCCCTGGGGAAATCAATGATCAAAATATCTAAGAGGGCAGCAGAATGTAACAAGAGAAATACCTGAGCAAAGACATAGGAATCTTAAAGGTTCTTACAGACAGCTCTGCAACCACAACTCAGTATTTTATACACATCACGCTAATTTCCAGTGTAACCACAAGTATCTGTGGCCATATGCTACAAGGACCATGCTAAGAAGGGTCCTCATCCTGTATCACAGGCTCCCAGTACACCCTTAATCATCACCATGTGCTTTGCAAACACATGCTTAATTATAAGACAAAATAGGCCAGATCACCGCTGTGATAAAGAAAACTGACTTTTTGGACTATAAGTTCCAAGCAAGCTGAAAACTGTCTCTATTTTTCTTGCCATTGCACCTAGCAGAATTGTATGAGTGAATGAATGAATACAAATGCTAGCTCAACAAGTGTATTATGGCTCCTTACGAGGATGCAGGAAACCCTGGTGGCACAGTGATTAAGAGCTACATCTGCTAACCAAAAGGTCGGCAGTTCAAATCCGCCAGGTGCTTCTTAGAAACTCTATGGGGCAGTTCTACTCCGTCCTATAGGGTCACTATGAGCTGGAATCGACTCGACGGCAATGGGTTTAGTTTTGGTTTCAAATGAGGATGGAAAGGAGACTGACGATGCAAAAGACCAGGAGATAACACAAGGCACTAAGGTTTTTTAAAAAATAATATCCTGTATTGATGAGATGCTAATAAACAGACACTGCCATAAATTGCTGGTAGGAATGTAAAGCGGTCCAATTTTGGGGGACAGCAATTTGTAATTATATAAAAAAAACTTTAGTTACAAATAGGCTCACATAACATTACACAGAAAACTAAAACATGTCGAACAATGTTGTTGCTGTTGTGTGCTGTTGAGTCGATTCCAACTCATAGTGACCTTGTGGGACAGAGTAGAACTGCCCTATAGGGTTTCCTAGGCTGTAAAGAAACCAACCAAACCCACTGCTGTCGAGTTGATTCCAACTCATAGCAACCCTATAGGACAGAGCAGAACTGCCCCACAGTTTCCAAGGAGCACCTGGTGGATTCGAACTGCTGACCTTTTGGTTAGCAGATGTAGCTCTTAACCACTATGCCACCAGGGTTTAGAAGGTCAATGAAACGTGTAGAACAGCATTTAATATCACTGATAAAATGTACACATTACATCATTAAGTGTAAAAGTTGACCTCTTGCCTTCGAGTCAATTGCAACTCATGGTGACTGTACAGGACAGGGCAGAACTGCCCCATAGGGCTTCCAAGGCTGTAATTTTCACGCAAGCAGATTGCCACATCTTTCTCCCGCAGAACGGCTGGTGGTTTGAACCGCCAATCCTGAAATTCAGTGAGCAGCCAATTGCTTAACCACTGTACCACCAAGGCTCCTAAGTGTAAAACTTGTTGTTAGGTGCCATCGAGTCAGTTCGGACTCATAGAGACCCTACGTACAACAGGATGAAACAATGCCTGGTCCTGCACCATCCTCATATCGTTGTTATGCCACTGTGTCAATTCATCTCGTTGAGGGTCTTTCTCTTTTCTGCTGACCCTCTACTTTACCAAGCATGATGCCCTTCTCCAGGGACTGATCCCTCCTGACAACATGTCCAAAGTACGTAAGACGCAGTTTCGCCATCCTTGCTTCTAAGGAGCATTCTGGTTGTACTTCTTCCAAGACGGCTTTGTTCGTTCTTTTGGCAGTCCATGGTATATTCAATATTCTTCGCCGACACCAAAATTCAAAGATGTCAATTCTTCAGTCTTCCTTATTCACTTTCCAGCTTTCACATGCATATGATGCAACTGAAAATATCTTATATATTAAGTGTAAAAGTAGGACACAAAAAACATTAGTACACTATGATTTTTGTAAACACATGTGATAGGGTGGAGATAACTTTTCCTTTGCTATGTTTTCTACAATGAACGTATTTATTCTGCCGCAAATAACACTTTTAAATGTAAAATTCACATTACAGAGGAAGCAGAAGAAAGCTTAAAGAAGTCACCAGTGAGGAATCAAAAGTGAGGGAAAAACGGAACAGGGAAGAGCTGACAGCGAAGGACCCACTGGAAATAAAATAGAAAGAGAAACAAAATAGAGTCCTTCCTGGATAGGGCAATAGAGAGGGGAGCAATCCTCATTTCAGATCAAATGAAGCATATGGTGCCTCTAAAATCCAAATGTGTTTTTTTTGTGTGTGATGGTAAAAGTCAGATACAGCAAGTTCTCTTTTATCTTGGAAAGGGTATCTCAACATGTTCCAAACCGGTGAAACCCTAGAATGTTCCCCAAGATAAAAGGCCTCTAAATTTTTCTGAGAGTTATTCCTAACCTTCTGGAATACATGCACCATGCCAAAATGTATAGAGGAGTTGCTACTTCTTGCTCACCAGATCCAATCAGCATGACACCAATTTAATGGATCAATGTACTGTCCTGTGGAGAGGAGCGGTGATTCTGATCCTTGCAGGCTAGTTTATGACAGAAGGTTTCTAAGTTGAAATACCCTTGAAGTGGGTTAATGAAGGTGTATTGCTGGCCCCGACAACTAAAAGCAAACTGATTCTGATGGCTTTTACTAACAGATGTGGAGGTGGGGGTGGGGAGCACATGCCAGATCAGTATCTGCATACTAAAAGCCAAAAACCCACTGCCTTCAAGTCTCATAGCGACCCTACAGGACAGAGTAGAACTGCAACATAGAGTTTCCGAGGAGCGCCTAGCGGATTCAAACTGCCAATCTCTTGGTTAGCAGCCACTTAACCACTATGCCACCAGGGTATTTCCACTAAAAGCCAAAGGTTGCAATAATTTGCTCCAGCAAACAAAATCACATCTGGAACAGCTGAGATAGATGCCACCATCTGATATCTACCATCATTCTCCAAGACCTAAGTGTCTTCTTCACAGGCTGAATGAGGATAGTAGGAATCACCACTCCCGCATCTTTCATGTCCTTGATGGCGATTCTGTAATCCCTCCAGGAAATGGTTTACTGTTTTAATATTTAGAGGCCATTCTAGTGGCTTCCACTCAATTTTCCCTCTTCCTGGGGTCAGAGAACCAATGTGGGAATTCTACCAGTTGTTGAGTATGTCTATTCAATTATGCATTCCAGAAATGTAGAACTAACCATAGGGTGAGTTTAGGGGCCCACTGGGATTGACCAAAGCCAAAACTGATGGAAACAGTGGTGTTTTGGATCTCCTGGAACTCAGAACCTGTGTCTGGCAATTTCTAAAAGGTCTAATTATTCTAATTCTAATTATTCTTCTTCCCCAATGCACAGTCACCCTTGTAAATGGCTGCAGATCTTTTAAGGGGAGACTAGAAAGAGATTCATAGTATAAAATGTTGGCTGTATAGCAGGGCTCTTACTCAAGGGGGCCTTGGTTCTCCCTTCATTCAAAAGTCTTAGGGTATGTGAACTTGTTTTAAATTTGGGAACTGATTACGGGGCTATGACTCTTTATTGTGGTGATCCAAGTCATACTTCTGATCATCAGACCTAGAGCTCTTCCATTTATACAAATCAAGGAAGTCTTAATAGGCTGATCACCTATTTCAGTCCTAGTGGTACCACGATCAATTAACCAATGCCAAAGATTTCTACAGCTCAAACTATTCTGGTTACTGCTTTGGCCTTTCTGCTATTTACAATAATCAGAGTCATCTTGTCTTTAGCAATTAAGTGCCACTGCTTGCTTCTGGGGAAACCCTGGTGGCATAGTGGTTAAAGGCTACGGCTGCTAACCAAAGGGTCAGCAGTTTGAATCCGCCAGGCGCTCCTTGGAAACTCTACAGGGCAGTTATACTCTGTCCTACAGGGTCGCTATGAGTCGGAATCGACTCGACGGCGCTGGGTTTGGTTTTGGTTTTTACTTGCTTCTGGCACCCAGGGTTCCATCATCCCCACTGAATTCACAAGGAGCCCAGTCTGAAGGCAGCAGTTTTCCTATCATTACTGTCTTTAATAGCCACCAAAGCTCTTCAAAGATGGGGCACCCCTAATGAATGTATTTTTTGTAGCTCTGATGAATGTATTTTTTGTAGCTCTGGATCCACCAGGGGGACATATATGACCAGATCTCATATGATAAATCCACTCTAGCATTCCAATCTCCCTAAGCCTTTGGATAACTTCCTCTATAGTACATGAAGAAAGTTTTGCATCCCTCGCAACATCACTTAGTTTACACCAACTTTTGGTCTGGCTTTCAGTCAACCAATCTAGCAAACTGTTACAGCTGCTCCTAGCCCTCTGACCTAACATCTTCAATCTGAAATCTCTGCTTATGAGCCCGTAACAATAAACTGAGCCTGACCCAACTTTATATTACACTTCCATTCTAAACCCACACCCTTCTAATTCATTTCTAGACCACTCCCCAGGTAATTGCAGGCAATATCATTCATTTCTTTTAGTGTATATCATACCTCTTCTTGGAGCACACACTTAGGGGACTACTGCAAGGACCTGAGCCTGGTAATAGGCAGAGAGGCAATGAGAGATGGTATGGATAAGTCCTGAAGAAAATGAGTAGTCCCATCCAAGGTAACTACCTCAAGTGAAGCCATCACAGATTCTTCAGGAGATTTACCTCCCCCTCTGACAGGGGTAGAATGACTGGCAAAGGAAGCTCAGCAGAATTTAGAGTTTCGTTCCCAGATTCACTGGAATCTGTCCATATTCCCCACTCCAAATTCTAGTTTTCCATTCTTACCCAATAAATGTCCTAATATTAACAGAAATGACCTTCCAAGGCTAAAATTCAATTTGCATTGTAATTCAGCCACCTGCAGGATTAGACTTTGAATTGGTCTTCAGAAGTCTCTGCCTTTCACTATTTCCAAAAAGTCTAACTCCTGATTAGGAGTTGATATGCGCTTGATGTGGGTCAGTGAAGGTGTACTGCTGACCCTGACAAATGAAAGCAAACGGATTCTAATGGCCTTTAGTAAGGGCAAACAGAGGGTTTCAAGTCCCTTATATAGATCCTGAGCTCAGAATTTAAAGCCCTGTGTTCCCATTTTTCTTCCCTAAGTTCTCTAGCATACTTTGAAGGAACCAACCAATCCCATTATTCTTATTTTCACCAAAATGTTCTGTGGTAGTAAATACTTGGTCTCCAAAAGCCTTGCCTTCTATGGGCACTTGATCACTGGAGTATACAGGTAATAATTAAAGTCTGCTTTGCTACTGTATTGTCATGTACTACCAGTGGCCCCTTTACCACTAAAAACCTGGTCATTAATGCCTTTAAATCGAACTAGGCCAGAGAACCAATTCTGGAAAACCCAAAACTAATTCAGGACACCATCCTTAATGTGCTGTTCCTCTTAGCTACTTATGGTACAAAATTCTGAATCAGTCCAAGTTTGATCAGAGAACACTATTAATGGTATAGAATATGGTATTTATTGCAGAGATATGAAACAAACAAAAAAGCCAAATTGGTTGCCATCGAGTCAACCCAACTCACAGCAATCTTATAGGACAGAGCAGAACTGCCCCATAGGGTTTCCAAGGCTATATAATCTTTATAGAAGCAGACTGCCATATCTTTCTCCCAAACAGTGGCTGGTGGGTTTGAGCCACTGACATTTTGGTTAGCAGTTGAGCACTTAACCACTGCACCACCACGGCTGAGAGATACAGTCTTATATAATTACACAACCTGGCTAAAAAGTTTATCTATAGCTGTTGCTCCTGTGTCTGGTGCTGGGCCTGGCCTACGAATCAGAGAAGCTAAAAGAAAGGATCTGGGGGGAGCTGAGGAACTATGACATAGGCTGCTGCTCCAGGAACTGTACATAATAGCCTGGAACTCTGAGATGCTATAGGAGATCAGTCAGGGGAACTGCAGGAGCTGTGGGCCCAACTGCTGCCCATGCCAATGTTTCTGAGCTTCAGTAAATAATGCCTGTTGTCCCCACATTGAGCTTCTGACTGAAGAAGAATATGGCTGTAGCCATATAACTACCTGGCACTTAACTAGCTGACTCTCACTTCCCAGAAAGAACATACAGGCAGGGAGAGAGGTATTACTGCTATAAAGATTAACATGGAGGGGAAAAATGGCTACCTACCACACAGATTCCTTCATAAATCCAGAGGCTGTTCTGGAATTCCATTAACCAATTCTTTTGTTGAGTGTCTACAACATCCCAAGACACTGAGGACATAATATTGAATAATGATGAGTAGTGAGAGGGTATTTGTGTTTCTGTGACACTGGTAATACTTTTCTGAGATAAACTGACATTAGTGAAATGCCCTAGTGATTTCTGGCTATCTATTAAAATGACTGAAAATGGTTTTCTTTTTCATAAGAATGAAATTAAACTTTTCAAAATACAAACTTGCCAAATTCATTTTTGTCAGCTATTTCAAACTCTGCCATGTACTTCTTAAGTAACAACGCTAAAGAAAACTTTTTTTTTTCCAAAATAAAATGCATTTTATTTTTTTACACTGCTTCAGCACTGATTAGTAGATAAATATGGTTTCAAACAAGTTCAGTTTATTGCTCAAAAACAGCTTTAATTCCTTTGTGGTTTTAAAGTCATATACCAGGTACCAAAAATGAATTTGGGTTAACCTTAACACAGCTTAGGCCCAAAAAGCCATACTTGGCCCTCCAGAGGACCAGGTGTCTAGCAGAGTAAGCCATTGCCATCGAATCAATTCTGACTCACAGGGACCCTGTACAACAGACAGGAGCTGCCCCATAGGGTTTTCTTGTCTGTAATCTTTACGAAAGAAGACTGTCACATTTTTCTCTTGCAGAGCGGCTAGTGAGTTCAGACTGCTGACCTCTCGGTTGGCAGCCAAGCACTTAGCCACTGTGCCATCAGGACTCCTTTTTTAGAAACACTTTGTGTTTTATGGCACCCAGATACAGGGCCACGAAATGACAAAGAAAACATACAGAAAAGATTCTTAAAACTCTTCTGTTTACTTCGTAGCAAACCAAACCCGCTGCTGTCGAGTAGGTTCCGACTCATAGCAACCCTACAGGATAGGGTAGAACTGCCTCATAGAGTTTCCAAGGAGTGCCTGGTGGATTCGAACTACCAATCTTTTGGTTAGCAGACATAGCCCTTAACCACTACACCACCAGGGTTTCCTACTTCACAGCAGCATTACTTATTTATCCTGACTTTTATTGCTGTTTGCTACGACCTTCTGAAAACTGCTTCCCTTCTTCCCACCTTACCCCCAAAATCAAACCAGCTACCCCAATGTTTAAATATCAAGTCGGAACTAAAGTGGGGGTTAAGCTGCTACAATAGTGAAATAGATACAGACAATATCTTAGGTTTCACACAAAAAAGGTTCTAATTGAAGTGGAATACTATTTATGGTATGGGATTTCTCAAAAGTCATCTCTAAATACATGTAAAAAACAGTAGAAAACTCTTCTGCAAGCTACAACATGAAATATACCTGACAACGAACTTAACGTGTTATCCTGAAGTGTTGCTTCTCATCTTCTTTCCCCTACATCCATAAGTTATCTCAAAATACTGCAATGTGATGATTTCTATTATTAGTCTTATAGTGAGGCCACACAACACAACAGTTAAAAATATGGATATAGGATATTGCAGTAGAATTATAAGTTCTATTCAAATGATATCTGCCTGGGTTTTCTTATTAATATTTAGCATTAACATTTAAAGAATGACTACTTAAAAGTAATTATCACAACATCCAAAACTAAACAGCTTATTTTCAGTGCTAGGAAAAAAAAAAAAGTATAACGAAGAAGAAGAAATGCATTTGGGGATACACCCTTAATTGTAGGGAGAGACAGGACAACTGCTATCAATATCTGACATTTCTCTCTGAATTATAAGTCAACTGTGGGAAAAAAATGCACTTGTCTTGAAATCAGAATTGCTTAATAATGATTTTAAATTTTCTAATTTATTGCAAAGTTTCAAAAACACTTTTTCCTTTTATCCTCAAGAAGTAGAATTAAAGGGATAACACTCTAACTTGCTTCCAGATAAAAAGAGCATATACTTATCTACCTGATAATTTCTTCATTTTAGTTAGCAAACCAACACTATTTTAAGCAAAATTTACTAGACATACTAATACTATAACCACCATGGAGGTTCATTTGGTACCGTAAACCACATAATTTTTTACAGAAATATCAGTATTTTCAAGTCAATGAAATAATTTCACATTCTCAGGAGGCATCATTTATGTTGGTGAATATGCACGTAAAATAAAATTGCGCTCAGACATCCCTTAATTTGTACTTTCATAGCTCCAAAAATCTATTTTCTGTATAATGATGTGACTTTTTCAGGTATGTTATCATATAAAGTTAAAATAAACCTATTTTCATATTCAACAAAAATAAATGTCATTATTCAAGCTGGATCATTAATAAGTCATGTGAATTATCTGGAATTATTACTAATGGGGAAAAGGAGAGATCTTTTCTAATCCAAGAATCTCTAATGAATGCAGACGGCAATATTATTAATGTCAGAACATTCCAAAGGACCCCAAACATATCATCTACACAACCATATGTACACAATAGCAAATACTCTAAATCTTAAAGTAGGTTTTAATTTACGGTATAAATATCTGTAGAGTCTACATTAATTAAACTAATTTCACACATTTTTCTATTTTTTAAAATTTTTGTTTTGTCGTTGCTGTTGCTGTTGACAATAGACACAGCAAAACATACACCAACAGTTTCTACATGTAGCACTTAGTGACACATTACATTCTCTGAGTTGTGCAACCATTCTCACCCTCCTTTTCTGAGTTGTTCTTCCCCCATTAACATAAATTCATTGTCCCCTGAGGTTCCTATCTAATCTTTCAAGTTGCTGTTATCAATTTGATCCCATATATGAGGTAGATAGTTCTTAAAAGAGCATAATGCTCAAGGCAGATCTTTTTTTTTTTAATTAAACTAAGCTATTGTTTCATTTGCAAAAGACTTCACAAGTACTTATTTCTGTATATAACTTCAAACCATGGCAGTAATTAATGATAATTTCAAAATACTCCCAAATAGTAAATTTTAATTATTTTCCTCTCCTAAAGCCAAGAGGCTTGTAGTATAAATACTTGGTTCAAAATGGTCACTGGTACCTGCTGCTCTTTGCAGAGTAACATGATACCATAGCTGATACTATTCAACTTTACCGGGACTTCTGAGAAAATCAAGTGTAAATCTACAAGAGGCCAGTTTAGTATATAAATTGTACAAAAAGGCTGTTTTTAAGGATAGAGGCAGTTTTGTTTTATCATAACAGGGAAAAAAAAAAAAAAAACAAGGACAAAGACCAAAAAGTAATTTCTCTAATCTACTATCAACAAAAATGATAATCTCTGAATGTTAAAGGTACTAATTTTCTGAAAAAATTTTTTTTTTTAAACCATCATCGTTCTATTCAATCTTTCAAAATGAAGCCTCTCTCCTTTAGGAGAAAAAACCTGCATTTCAACTAAAGAAATATTCTTCAAAGTACCAGACTCTGCTCTTACTTTCCTCTTACTGGAATGACAGTATATCCTTATTGTGGCAAATGTAAATTAAACAGGTAAGACGGCAAGTTCTCATCTATAATGAAAGAAGAAAACAGAAGATAAAGCCTGTTTCCAACAATATCACTTTTGTGTTATTTATGAGGGAATAAAACAAATGAAAGGGGTGCTTTTACCATTCTGACTAATGCAAATCAATTTATTAGAGGGGCAAATAAATTAGCAGTATACTTAAACACTGAAAGAGCACACCACAGAGTTGTCTCCAGTTTCCCATCTTCAAAATGCCTTTAAAATTAAAATACCATGAATAAAAGTCAACAAAAAAGAAAGTAGTCTTCAGCTAATTTCAAAATAAGGATTACACTAACAGTGTCACGAGTTCATTAAAGAAACGGATACTTTCAATTCAGACTGACATTACTTACAACATTAGCTGTTGATTAATTCAATAAAAGTCTGACAACAATCTAAACTTAAAATCCAGAAAATACAGGGGGAAATACATACACATGCCTCAAGTGCTCAAAACTAAAGAAACACCAAGCATGAACTGACAATTCAAGATATTTATATCCAAGTTAGAAAACATCTGTTTTGAATTTAAAAGATAAGTTTACATTTTAATGTCAATCATTTAAACTGAGTTTTCTCAGTATTGTGAACTCAAACAGCACAATTGTTTGTTTTTCTAACCTAAGGACTTTCTCAGATTCAAATATCAAATCAATGAAAAACACTTAACATCTCTAAAATTTAGGACAAAGTCTAACAAGACAGAGAAGCAAAGCTCTAAAGGGATTAATAATTACCATTTCAAATTCACTATGTTTAAAAGTAATTACACTACTTGGAGCCATGGTTGCACAGTGGTTAAGGGTTTGGCTTCTAACGAATAGGGCAGCAATTCAAATCCACTAGCTGCTCCTTGGGGCAGTTCTACTCTGCCCTGTATGGTTGCTATGAGTCAGAATTGACTCAATGGCAATGGTTTTTTGTTTTAATATATTACTCATAAAATAAAAAGCTAAAATATGGCAATGACTATTACTACAATGACAGCAACAATTTATTAAGCACTTACTTGAGGCTGAAAATTAAGTAATTTATCAAATATAATCCTTAAAACACCATAAGGCAGGTATTATATCCATTTTACAGATGGGGAATACTGAGGTGTGGAGTTTAAAGAACTTGTCCAAGATTACAAAGCTTAACAGAGTCAAGAACCAAACCCATATTTGTCTCAGTCTAGAGTACATGTACTTATCCTGTGTGTTCCAATGCTTCCTCGAACAGCAAACACTGAACAGAATTTGTTGTACAATGCTACCATAATACAAAAGTATGTCAGCAACTTAGACATCCCTGTAGTTCTTTCTCAAAGGGTAACGTTATGATATTATAAACAATAACTATGGAAATAAAAAACCATTACAAATAACTACTCTTGCAGCATAAAGAAAAAAAGTATGTGAACTAGGCATATTTACAGAAATATGCTTCATGATGAAAAAGCACGACCCTGCTTTAATACAGTACTTACATACCTTCATACACAAATGAACCAAAAATAAAGAACACAGGGCCGTCCCATGCTAGAGACGTAGGGGAAAAAAACACACACACAAATCCCTTTAGCGGTCTGCTTTTTACCATGTTTTCAGATATATTAAAAGACTACAGAGTTGCTATGAGCCAGAATCAACTTGACAGCAACAGGTTAGGTATTTTTTATAATAATTAGGAGTTGGAACTGATATCTAACTAGACATACGTCAGTAGAATAGTCCTGTTGTACTGTTCAACAGAATGACTACCAGCCAGCCACACTGGGTTGTTTAAATTTAATTTTTAAAAATTAAAAATTCATTTCCTTAGTCACATTAGTAACATTTCAAGAGCTTAACAGCCATCTGTGGCTACTGAGGACAGTGCAAACACAGAACGTTTTCATCGTCACGGAAAAGTTCTGTTAGACAATGCTGGTCCAGAGTGTACAGAAACAGGCTCCAGTACATACGGGAGTTTGTATTCTATACAGAATTGCACATGATAAAGGTGCTATTTCAAATAATAGGGAAAGAATTACTGAGTAAGTGGTGTTTGGACAATTTTCTAGACAGGGAGGAGGATGGAGGACGGAGGGCTGAGGAAATAAAGATAAACCCATATCTCAACTCTTATTCAAAAGAAATTCTGGATGAATCAAACGTTTATACTTTAAGGGTAAAATGACAAAAGTATTAACACAAATTTTTAATTAAAAAAGGGCTTTCTAAATAGAGCTTAAGTCCAGAAGACAAAAAGGAAAGACTGATTTTTATTTTTACCCCTTGCTGTCGAGTCAATTCCAACTCACAGTGACCCTAGAGGACAGAGCAGAACTGTCCCATAGGGTTTCCAAGGAGCGGGCTGGTGGATTCAAACTGCAGACCTTTTGGTTAGTGGCTGAGCTCTTAGCCACTGTGCCACCAGGGCCCCAAAACTTTTAGATGAATAAAGCCCAAAGAAAAAATGGGGGGGGGAGGGGTTTTGTCTCCTTAATCAAAATATAACTAAGCAGGAAAAAGGAAAATTGAAAATGACAATACACACATGAAAAATTGCTCAACTTTACTCACAATTTAATCACTCTATTTAAAAAACTGCATTTTTTCAACATAAAGATAATACCCAGTGTTCATGAGTGTGCAGGAAAACAGGTGCTCTTATATGCTACTGGTGGATGTAAAAAAACTCATACAACTTATTCAGAGTTATTTTTAAATATTTATCGAAAAATAAAAAGTAACAAATAATATTTACGGGTAAAACCATACTGAGTCTGGGATTGACTTTAAATAGCCTGAATGGAGCGGGGAGACCTTCCCTGAGAAAGTTGGTAGAGATTAGGTAAAAATTAATAGTGGTTCCAACTGGGTGGTAGGCATATGGGGGTTCATTATACTATTTACTTTTGTATATGTTTGAATGTTCTGAGAAAGTTTTTACAAACATGCACACCCTTTAACCCAGGAATTTCACTTCTGGGAATTAAGTACAATGATGTTCTCTGAGGCAATAAGTCTAAGAACCTGGAGATGTCCATTAGAGGACTGGCAGAATAAATTATGCATTATCTAAACACTGTACTGTCACATATCTTTAAAAAGTATGAGATAAATCTATATGAGGTAGATGGTAGAAAGGGAGAAATATCAAGGACAGAACCACAGATACAGTTTGATCACATTTAAGTAAAAACAAATATGCGGATTTGTGAACGCACATCAGTACGTGCCCGTATTGAAAACAATTTTCTGGAAGGGATACTTAAAAAACCCAACAGTGGTTATACCTGGATGGCAAGGGACAGAGGGCTGGAAATCTGGAGGAGGAAATTTTTTTTATATATTCATATACTGTAAAGTTTGATTTTTTTAAAACATGTGAACATATTACATTCATTTCACTTATAATGAAAAAAGAAGTCAATTTTTTTTTTAACCCTTCATCTACTGAGGTGATTATCATTTCATAAATAAAGGAAACATCAACAGTGGTGAGGAGCTTGCCTCGAAGTACATTTGTAATTTGTAAGGCAGAAGAGCTGAGACTCGGTGCTTTCACTGTCCCCACCCCGAAGCTCTTACCACACCTCTACCTAAGCCCTGTTGATCAATCTTAAAATCGGACATTATGAAGAACAACTGCTCTGAAGGTGTAAGAAAGGTCCTTCCTTGGCGTTAATCAAGCAATTAACAATAGTCATGCCCCCAATTCTACAGGGAATATAAAGGAATAAGATCATAGTCCCTGCTCAAGAAGTTCACAATCTAATGGAAGGAAAAATATACAAGGAACAATCAAAGATCATTAATGCCATGCAACACATTATGTGCTCAGAAAAGAAGTCCGTATGGGAGTAAATACTCAGGGTTCACAGATAAAATAAGATGGCAGATTCAGTATTAATAGACAAGTAGCATTTGATAAGATCACTAGAAAGAATGCACAGAAATTCCAATAAATGGAGATAATGAGAAATCAGTATGACTGGAGATGCAGGACAGGAAGAAGTGTGAAGTAAGTAGTAAGTAAAATTAGGTTCAAGGGAATACAGTCACGTGCCACATAACACCCGGGCAACATCTGACCACATGTATGTCTGCGATCCCAACCTCCAGAAGGCCTATTGTATTAAAAATTCAAGGTATATACAACGGTTCCTAATAACAAATAGGCATGCATCAAAAACATTATTATTATTACTGCATTATTATGTTAAAGATGTTCAGTGTATCAGGAAGTGTTTCTTTAATGTTTTTTACACATAGAAAGGTACACTACACAACATATACTAAGACAAACATCTGACTGATGTTAGACATGAACCGCAGCTAACTATTCCGACTTATGTACAAATTAGACTTAAAAACAGACTTAGGAATGGAACTCATTCATAATCCTAGGACTGCCTATATGTAACATGGTGTTTGAACAATGTCTAAGTGACATAATGTCCTGTTTCACAGAAAGTATCATGGACATTAAGTGACATGCGACTGTATGCTTCTTAAAAACCAGGCAAAAATTAAAATTTCATAAAATAGGTAAAGAAAAGCTTTATGAAGAAGAGTTTGGCAGCAATACTGTGCAAGGTAGGCTAAACCACTTCCATGTCTTTGCTTCATACTTGGGTTGCTTTCTTGACAAGAAAAAGAAAATTATTTCAATACCTCATTTCCAGATTCTAATGGTCTCTTCTTCCTCGGTCCAATAGCTGCAAGGGCTGTAAGATTGGCATCTCTATGCTGTATCTGTGCGAGCTCCAACTGTTGTAACTGGAAGATGGAAAAAAAAAACAGTGTTTACACATAGTCATGCTCAGAGGGACAAAGAAACTGATCACTAAGCCTATTTCTGTATTCTTCCCCAAATAAGGTTACAGTGTAAAATAAATACTAGATTTCCCTAAAAGCCAAAAGCACATTCCCTGACTTCTTTACTCCAACATTCTCTGAATCTCTTATCGGCAGAGGCCGAACTTAGGGAGGGGGCATGTATGGGATAGTAGAAGAAAGGCATGGAAACCTTAATCAATCTCTCCCAGGTTGGGCTCAGGTAAGAAATGCCTGGAGAGTATGTAGAACAGTAAGTTGGAGAGAGACAGACATAACTATGGTCAACCTTTTCAGATTAAAGAAAATTAAAAAAACATTTTTTCTACACTATAGGAAACAACTCTACTACAGATTTACAAAGCACTTCCTCAAAATATTAACTTACACCTCTCATAACCACATAGAAAGATACATATTAATGATATAATAACATAAAAATCATCCATATACTTTATCCCCTTTTTACTAATGGAGAGTGTGAGGCTGTAAGCAGTTGAGAAAACTTCTTTACCGTCATTCATGTAGTAAACGGTAGAAATGGAACTCAGAGCAAGCAATCTTAATTTTTCCAATACAGTACGCTTTCTGATTTGCAAATAAAAGAGCATATTCTAGATTTATCTCCATGGCAAAAATGTAAAGCGATTTAGTATTATTTTGTCATACAGCTTTCATCATACCTAACCCAGAATGCCTAAATCTACAAAG
This sequence comes from Loxodonta africana, assembly GCF_030014295.1. Classification (NCBI taxonomy): domain Eukaryota; kingdom Metazoa; phylum Chordata; class Mammalia; order Proboscidea; family Elephantidae; genus Loxodonta; species Loxodonta africana. The sequence goes on from NC_087352.1 coordinate 82,925,466, forward strand.
TATACGCTTTTATTTTTTTCCCCCGAAGGGACTTTATTTTTTTAATTGTACTTTAGGTGAAGGTTTATAGAACAAACTAGTTGCTCATCAAACAGTATACACATTGTTCTATGACACTGGTTAACAATCCCACAACATTTCAATACTCTCCCTTCTCAATCCTGGGTTCCCTGTAAGTTAAAATCTTTTAGTTAATAATCAAGTATATGGGTAATCTATCTAGAAGTGGTCATAAAATATCTCCTATTAAAAGGCAGATGGGTAAGACAGTAAAGATGGAGAATAAATGCATGATAATAGCCTCATTTCATCAAGGCACACATCAAGTGGTAGTCTTAAAAAAAAAAAAATGAGAAAGTCAAAACAAAACATCACTGCATAGGTCCTTAAGCTTTTCTAGAAGAGGAAGAAACATTTCATTTCCACCAAAACCTTATTACTATGGAGGAAAAGGAAGAAAGAACACGGAGCTGGTGCTAGTCAAATATTCAAACAAGATCAGACTTTAAGGTAGTTAAGTGAAAGTAAACTGTCGGGTTATTCTGAGGATATATTAGAATATTCTCTTAAAAGAGCACTAACCAAATTTTTAACACATGAGCAGAACAAAAATAGGAAACAGTTAATGGTAAAACAATCTCAAGGAGGTACAAAGTAAAGAAACTCTACCTTAAGATCACTTTTTTTTTTTTTTAATATTAGAAGATAAAGAATAAGCCATAGGTAATGAATCTTTAGTAAAACAGAAAGCAGCTAAATAAAGGAAGCAAGCTAAGAATCATTTTCTATTTCCTCTACAAATTACAGGGCAAAAATTATTCTGTTAAACTGTTTACTTATAAATTGCTAGAAACGTTATTTTAGAAATACGTGTCTCAGAAATTACAAAATATCTTTTGTTGTTGGTCTTTCTAACAATAAACATATAGTGTTAGAGTCTGATGCTGCCATAACCCAGAACTTCTAGGTAACAAAATGATTTTAGTTAATCCACCCTGCAGCACAAATCACACAGCAAGCTATGTTTTTAAGTTCTTCCCTGTAAAGAAATGGCATCAGCAAGATAAAAAAACCAAACCCATTACTGTCGAGTCAATTCTGACTCACAGAGACCCTATTAAACAGAAAAGAACTGCCCCATAGGCTTTTCAAGGCTGTAATCTTTACAGAAGCAGGCTACCACATCTTTCTCCAGCAGAAAAACTGGTGGATTCGAACTGCAGACCTTTCAGTTAGCAGCCAAGCGCTTAACCATTGCGCTACCAGGGCTCCTTATTGTCTTTTAGAGAATGGCATATAAATGGGACCATACAGTGTATAACAGCTTGAGACTGGCTTCTTTCACTTAGCATAATGCATGTGAGATTCAACCAAGTTTTGCATATCAATAGTTCATTCCTTGTTATTGCTGGCTGTGCTACAGTTCTATGGATGTACTGCAGTTTATTTGCTGAAGGATTTTGGGGTTGTTTTCAATTTTGGATGATTATGAATTAAACTGCTTTAATGAAACATTTGTATGCAGGTTTTGTAGGAAAATTAAGTTTCTGTTTCTCTAGAGTAAATGCCCAAGAGCAGGGCTGCTGGGTCATAGGAAACTGCCAAAACACTTATTTTCCAAAATGGCTGTGCCACCTTGCATCTTTCATTTCCATCTGCAATGTATGAGGGTTCCTACTGCTACATGTTTGCCAGCACTTGACATCTCATTATATTTTGTTCGAGGTATTTCTAATAGGTGTGTAGTAGTATGTAGTAGTTTCTCCCTTTGGTTTTAATTTCCATAGCTAATGATGGTGAACATCTTTTCATGTGCTTATTTGCCATAATGCATCCTCATTGGTGAAGTGCCTAAGTGTTCTGCTCATTTTGAAACTGGGTTGTGTTCTTCCTGTTGAGTTTTGAGAGTTCTTTATATATTCCGCATACAAACTCTTTATTGGATATGTAATTTGCAAGTATCTCTCAGTCTATATAGCTTGTTCTTTCATTCTCTTTCACAAAGCAAAAGTTCTTAATTTTGTTGCAGTCCAATTTATTCATCTTTTTCTTTTATGTACCATGTCTAAGAGTCTTTTTCTAAACCTCAAGTCACAAAGTTTGTACTTCTACATTTTACATTTACAATTAATTTTTATATAAGGAGTGAGGTTTAAGGCACAATTTTTTTTTACACATCAATGTCCAGTTGCTCAAACATTCTGTTGAAAAGACTTATACGTTCTCAAATTGAATTCGTTTCCACCTTGTCAAAAATTAATTGGCCATATTTATGTGGGTTTATTTCTGGAGTTTTTACTCTGTTCTAACGATCTATATAGTCTATCCCTTTCCAAATACTATGTTAATTTGATCCCTACAATTTTATAGTAAGTATTAAAATCCAAAAAAAAAAAAAAGTTTTTTATTAAAATCAGGTGGTATATACATACAGGAATTGTGTTAGATCTGTAAATCAACTTGGGGAAAGCTGACATCTTTACTACGTTAAGTCTTGAAATCCATGATCATGGTATGTCTCTTCATTTATTTAAATCTTTTCTTTCATCAGTATTTTGCGGTTTACATAGCATACAAATATCTGTACATGTTAGCTTTATAATTATTTCATCTTGACCCAAGCCATGGTATTTTCAATCGCCTCATATGCATGTGAAAACTGGATAACAAGTAAAGAAAACCTAAGAATCGACACATTTCAGTTATGGTGTTGGCGAAGCACTGCCAGAAGAAATAACAAATCTGTTTCAGAAGTACAGCCAGAATGCTCCCTAGGACATGTTATCAAGAAATATCAGTCTCTGGAGAAGGACACCACGCTTGGTAGAGCAGAAGGTCAGCAAAAAAGAAGACCCGCAACATTTCGTTCTGTTGTACACAGGGTCACTATGAGTCAGAACTGACTCAATGGCACCTAACAGCAACATTTCATTTTGAGAAGAGAGATTGTAAATGGATTTTTTTGTAATTTCCAGTTTCTAATTGTACCTTAATGGTATTTAGAAATAAGACTGTGTGTTGACCTTGCATCTTGTTACTGTGTTAAATTCACTTATTAGTCCTAGGAGGATGTCTGTTTTTCTTTTTGGTAAGTAACTTGGGATTTTCTACATACTGTATCTTTAATACAAATAACATGTGCCTTCTACATTTGTTTGCCAACCACTCCTTCCCCCTGAAAGGTATTTTCATAAGCACCTATGCCAATTTTTTTCTACATGACGTACAAAAAATCAGCATAGTGCACTTAATCTTTGGAATAAATCATTTGGAATGATATTAGCAGAAGTTTTTTTACAGCTGCCCTTTATCAGACTGAGGAAGTTCCTTCTTTTCCTAGATTGCTAAGATTTTTTTTAATCATTAATGGAGGTTGAATTTTGTCAAATTCTTTTTCTGCATCAATTGATATTATCAAGTGGTTTTTCTTTTTTTAGACTGCTAAAATGGTGGATTTATACAGACTTATTTTAAAATATTAAATCAGCTTTGCATTCCCAAGGTAAACACCATTTGGTCATGGTGTATCGTTCTTTTCATATATTCCTAGTGTAATTTATTGATATTTTGTTGAGAATTTTCTATATCTATGTTCGTGAGGGACACTGGTATGTATTTCTGTTGATCTGTAATGTCCTGGTTTTGGCTTCATAAATTAGACTGGAAATGTTTCTATATCTTCTATTTTCTAGAAGAGATTATGTAGAAGTGGTGCTAATTTTTTTGTATATGTTTGGTAAAATTTATGAAATAAAAGCTTCTGCACCTGAAGATTTCTTTATTGGAAGGTTTTAACTACAAATAACATTTAATAACTACAGAACTATTAAGGTTATCTAACTCATTTTGACTAGTTTTGGTAGCTTGTACTTTGAGAAACAGGTTATTGCTTTTAAAACTGTCATTAAGATTTTCATTTGAATTCTTAAACTATGTGCACAGAACTGTTCACCGTATCACCTTTTTGGCTTTTCGGCATCCACAGGTCTGTAATAATAGCCCATCTTTTATTTCTGACATTAGAAATTTATGTCTTTTTTTCATTGCCAGTCTTACTAGAAATTTATCACTTTTGTTGCTCAAAGAACCAGCTTTTGGCTTCACTGATTCTCTTTTTCCCCATTTTCAAGGTCATTGTTTTCTACTCTTATCTTTATTATCTCCCTCCTTCTTCTTGCTTTGGGTATATATTGCTCTTCCTTTTCTAGTTTCTTAAGGTAGGAACTTAGTGATTTGAGACCTTTCTTCTTTTCTCATATGCTGTATATTACACAAGTAACAGATGGTATTTTTACAAGCAACAAGTATTAAAAAAATGGTATAGTGGCACTTATAAAAACACCTCTCGGGGAGAGAGGGGTTGGCAAAGGAATGTAGAAAGTGTGCATTATTTGCATAAAAATGCTGTAAGCTTTGATGGCATGAATTTCCCTCTAAGCACTGCTTTAGCTGTATTCCCAAATTTTGAAGTTATATTTTCAATTTAAACCAAATACATTGCCATCGAGTTGATTCTGACTCATAGCGACCCTAGAGGACAGAGGAGGACAGTCCCACAGAGTTTCCAAGAAGCACTTGGGGGATTCGGTTAGCAGCTACAGCACTTAACTGCTACGCTACCAGGGTTTCCTTTATTTTCAATTTTGTTTAGTTCAAAATATTTTCTTATTTCCTTTGAGACTTCCTTGTTGACCCATAGATTATTTAGAAGTGTACTAGTTGATTTCCAAATGTTTGGAGACTTTCCTGTTATCTTCTCTAATTCAGTTCTAGTTTAATTCCGTTATGGTCAGAGAATATTCTTTGCATAGTTGCAATTCTTTTAAATTTGTTAAGGATTGTTTATGATCAGAGAGATGGTCTATGTAGTGGTCCATGTGCTCTTGAACAAAATGTGCATCCTGCTGTTGTTGGGTGGAGTGTTTCCTAAATGCCAATTAGATTCAACTGACTGATGTTTAGTTTTATAATCTTGCTGATTTTCTACCAGTTCTATTTATTACTGAGAGAGAAGTTCTGAAGTCTCCAACTGTAATTGTGGATTTGTCTATTTCTCCTTTCAGTTGTCAGTTTTTCCTTCTGTTGTTAGATGGATAATTTTCTTTGCTCCGAAGTCTACTTTGTCTGATATTAATATAACCACTCTACATTTTTCTTAAGTGTTTTCAAGGCACATCTTTTCCCATCCTTTTACTTTGACCTAGCTATATAATTACATTTGAACCGAGTTTCTTGTAGACAGATATAGTTCAGTCATGGCCTTTTCATTCTGAAAATATCTGTCATTTAATTGTATATTTAGAACATTACTTAATAATTGATGTTTGGATTTAGTAATATCACCATTTTATTATTTGCTTTCTGTTTGTTCCCTCTGTTTTTCATTTCTCTTTTCTCCTTTCCTAACTTATTTTGGGTTATTTGAACAATTTTAATATTCCATTTTAATTTATCTTTTTTTTTTTTTTTACTATATCTCTTTGTATATTTGTAGTTTCTTTTTATTTTAGTGGGACTCCAGAGATTACAATAAACATACTTAAATTTTTAGTCTACTTAGAATCAGTATTTTACTACTTCAACTGAAATGTAGAAACCTCACCCATATGTATGTCCCTTTTGTTGTAAGCTGTTGCTGTCGAGTCAATTCCGACTCATAGCGACCCTACGGGACAGAGGAGAACCACCCTATATGGTTTCCAAAGAGTGGCTGGTGGATTGGTGCCACCGATCTTTTGGTTAGCAGCTGAGCTCTTAACCACTGCACCACCAGGGCTCCTTTTGTTACAGTTTTTTATATGTTGCACATACATACATTGAAAGTCCCTAAATAATGCTCTAATTTTTGGTTTTAACCAAACACATCTTAAGTAGTCAAAAAGCAGGAAAATAGTCTATTATATCTATCATTTCCGTTGCTCCTTCTTCAATCCTGATCTTCAAAGTTTCCTTCTGGTATCACTTTACTTCAATTTGCAGAACTTTTTAGGCAATTCTTTTACAGATTTGCTGGCAACAAAAAATTCTCTTCATTTTCCTTCATCTGAGAATGTCTTTATTTTCTTTTCATTCCTGAGGAATATTTAACGGGATATAGAATTCTGGGTTGGTTGACAGCTGTTTTCTCCCAGCACTTTAAAAATGTTTTGCCACTTTTTTTTGGTCTCCATAGTATCTGATGAGAAACCCAGTCATTTGAATTACTGTTCCCCTATTGGAAATATGGGGCTCTGGTGGTACAGTGGTTAGGTGCCTGGCTGCTAACCGATAAGGTCGGCAGTTTTAACCTACCTGCTACTCCATGAGAGAAAGATGTGGCAGTCTGCTTCCACAAAGATTTACAGCCTTGGAAACACCACAGAGCAGTTCTCCTCTGACCTACAGGGTCACTATGAGTCGGAATCGACTTGACCGCAATAGGTCTGGTTATTTTCAAGATTTTATGTCTTTAGTTTTCAGAGATTAATTAAACCTGGATTTCTTTATGTCTATCCTGTCTGAGGGTTCACTGAGCTACTTGAATCTCTGGGTTTGTGTTTTTCTCCAAATTGGGGAATTTTGAGTCACTAATTTTTTTAATTTTTTGCCATCTTTCTCTTTTCTTTTTCTGGGACTCTGATAACACAAATGCCAGGCCTTCTGTAACTGTCTTACATGTCTCTGAGGCTTTTTTTTTTCTTCTTCCAATTGGGGTAAAATATATATTCCAAAACATTTGCCAATTCAACAACTTTTACATGTACAACTCGGCGATACTGATTAAATTCATCACATTGTACAATCATTACCACTATCCTTTTCCAAATTATTTCACCAAACACAAATTTAGTGTCCCCTGGGTTTTTGGGTTAAGCAATGATTCCCCCATTCTTCCTCTTTCCTCTTACCACTACCAAAAAAAAAAAAAAACCGGCTGCCGTTGAGTCGATACTGACTCATAGCGACCCTACAGGACAAAGGAGAACTGCCCCATATGGTTTCCAAGGAGCACCTGGTGGATTCACACTACTGACCTTTTGGATAGCAGCTGCAGCTCTTAACCACTATATCACCAGGGTTTCCTCTCACCCCTGGTAACCACTAATAAGGTTTGGTCTCTATACATTTGCCAATTGCATACACGTGAGGTCATATACTATTTGTCCTCTTATAACTGACTTATACCACTCAGCATAATGTTTTCAAGATTCATCCACATTGTAGTCATGTACCAGTACTTCATTTCTCTATGGTTGAGTAATATTCCATTTTACGTATATACCACATTTTGTTTACCCACTCATCTATTGATAGGTATTTAGGTTGTTTCCCCCTTTTGACTACTGTGAATAGTGCTGCACTGAACACTATTGTACAGGTTTTTCTTTGCATCTCTGCTTTCAATTCTTTGGGGTATATACCTAGGATTGGGAATGCTCAGTCATACGGTAGTTCTGTTTAACTTTTTGAGGACCCACTCAACTGTTTTCCACAGCAGCTATACTATTTTGCATTCCGACCAGCAATGGATGAGGGTTCCATTTTCTCTACATCCTCACCAACGCCTGTTTATTTTACATTTTTTTGATCATAGTCATTCAGGTGGGAGTGAGGTGATTATCTCACTGTGGTTTTGATTTGCATCTAACTACGAATAATGTCTTTTTTTTCCGTTATGCAGATTACATACATTTTATTTATCCATCTTCACGTTCACTGACTCCGATATCATCTCTATCCTGCTACTGAGCTCATCTTGTGAGTTTATTATTTTGGTTATTATAACTTTCCTTTCTAAAATTTATAATTTAGAATGTTATTCTTTGTATCTTTTTCTGGGAGACTTTATATTTTTCCAATCATTCCGAGAGTTGCAAATGCTTCTTGGAGCATATCTGCAGTAGGTACTTTAATGTGTTTTTCAGATTATTCTAACATCTGCGTCATATGTCAGGATTGGCATCTATTGATTGTTTTTTCCCACGCAAGCTGAGATTTTCCTAGTTCTTCAGATGCCAAGTAATTTTGGATTTTATCTTGAACAATTTGAATATTAAGTTATGAGACTATGGGTATTGTTTATATTCTTCGAGGAATGTTGTTTTTGGTTTATAATGCAATCAACCCAGCTGGATTCAGACCCCAAGTTCCAACATTACTTCTGTCGGCTGGGCTCTAAAGTCAGTTCACTTTAGAAAGCCTTTGCAATGATATTCAGATCAGTCCTCATACACACCACCCAGTGGTCAGTCTGGAGCCTAACAGTGGTCTGTTATACTTCAGTTCTTAAAGTCTTTGGTATACTCATTAGAATCAGATCCACATTTGATATGTAGCTTGAGGGGTGGGCCCAGAGGTTTGTAACAATGATATGGGGTTACTTTCCAGAGCTTCTCTGTCTCCACAATCTTGCTAATGATTTCTGATTCCCTGGGGCTCCACTTTTTGGTCCTCTAGCCAGAAAGCTGAGGCTTTAGTTACTCTACTTTGCTGCACAAATTTGCAACTGTGTTTGTGTCTAGGGCCAGGCAGCATGAGGATCCATAGGGAGGGGGAAGACCAAGTGTCAGAGAATGGCTGGCTCAGTAGTTATTTTAAATTCTAATCTTCTTTCCCAATCTGTCCACTATTTACTTTTCAAAGTTCTCAAATAGCTGCTCCATGCGTTCTGTTCAGGTTTTATAGTTGTGCTCAGTGGAAGAGACAGTGCAGAGTGAGTTTATTACATCTTAATCAGAACCCTTAAAAGCTAGTTTAACCAGAATTCTGACAAGAGATTTCTGGTATATTCCAACTAGGCTTTGTTTCATAAAACTTAAGCCATTTGCTCATCAACACCATCAATGTACATCTTGGTCTAAAGAGACCAAACAGGCTTGGCAGGTTCTTTTAGGAATATCATCACTCCTTTCTTTACAGCTAATGAAAAAGTTGGAAGCCTTCATTTCCCTTATTACAGTCTCTCTGATATTAAGTAGGGTTCCCTGAAATTCAAGTCATCGCCATAAAGAGCAAAAGACCAACAATAATTGCAGATTATTTTATCCCTGGTGGTTTAGACTTGTCTCTGTTCTTTTTAAAGCACAAATCATGGCAACTCTAACTTTAATCAAGACCCAAAACACTTTAATAGATTGCCTCAAAGATTACGCAAGCTCTTAGAGGTAAAGTCAAACAAGGTAGTTCTTGATGCTAAGCACATAATTTTCAAAGGGAATAAAACACAAGGAAAAATAAAAACTAATAGAAACAGAAACCAAAAGATTAGGTAGAATCAGAGGAACTACATGAAGACTGAAGAAACAAGTGTTATATAGCCAACTGCCTGGACAGACAAAGGGACATCTTTAACAGGAATGACTAAATTATTTGGATAGTATGGCACTGACAATATAGGAAATCCAAAAAAAGGTGTCTTTTTCATGTGTAAGAAAGGCAAAATATAGAAAAATGTCGGCACTGAAAAGTACAGAAGACAACAGAGCTGCCTTTTGTTAACAAATTGATGCAAAAATACGGAGTGGTGTCATCTTCAGTCCAACTCTGCTACAAACTTTTGGAAAGTCATAATAAGATATAAACAATCAGTAATCAAAATAAATAAAGCTGAGAGATAAGTTAATGTGTCTCAAAAGCTTATGTGCGCCACCCAATAAATACATGAGGAGCAATAAAAATAGCTAATGCCACCAAATAGGAATCTTTGAAAGAACCTAAGAGAAATAAAGTACACTACAAGGTTTTGAGTCCAGAACACAAGGAATTAAGAATAATGTCCTGTTTAGACTCCATAAGGAAAAGTTAGAAGTATAAAACCCCTAACCACCAAACAATAGACACTTTAAAAACAAAATTTAAATAGAATTTTAGAAATGCTTTGGAAAAATTTATTGCCCAAACTCTAAATTCTCATCATCGAAACTTAGAATCACTTCTGAATTACTGCTAAGAATATCAAGTTTACTGGAAATGGCAAGTTTAAATCCTATATACAACCAAAATCCCAAAACCAAAACATACACACAAACTATTAACAGATATATCTTGAGAAGGATGATGAAATTCTAGATTTTTTTCTCTGAACAACAACCAAGAGGACTCGGACCGGTGTGACAAGGATCCCTTGGAGGAGTTTACCCATCTTTTGGAATCTGCAGCACATCCTGCAGGTAGGAACAACAACACTGATGTAGCACAGAATGGGGAAGCAGCTGACGTTGCAGAGGAAAGGGTTGAAGCAGATGATGACGAGCATGATGAACGGGAAGGAAATGAAGGAACGGTGAGAGGATGTCTTCTATTTTAACAACCTAACAACCTGGCTTCAGCAACATGCCGAAGTTTACCCGGACTTGGCCCATGAAGACACAGAAGTAGGTTATTTTTTGTCTGTATTTATGGGAGAGATTTTGGAAACTATAAAGGACCAAACAAATCTTAATGTGACCCAGGAGTGCACCACACCATCTAGAGGGCAGGAGATTAGAAAGTCAACCAAAAGCTGGCAGTCTACAACTGTAGAGGAAATAAAAGCATTCATTGCTGTGCACACTGATGGGTACATACGTCTCACTGGAACTCAGGCATTATGGATTCAGTGACCCCAGCCTGGGTGTTGCTTCGGTGCCAGAACTTATGACTAAAGCCAGATTCAAGAAACTGACAAGAATAAACACTGCAATGGTAATCCAAAAACTATGCCCAAAGGAGAACCTGGCTTCACAAACTGTGCCCAATTATCAATGCTCTCAATAGCCACCTAAAGGAGGTGTATGTGCCATAAAGTGTCATGGCAGTTGATAAAAGCATGGTGCCATTCAAGGGTCGTTCATCAATAAAACAATATATGCCATAAAGGCCCATCAAGCGCGGTTACAAAGTTTGGTGCTGGGTTGATTCACAAACTGGCTTTGTGAGTCAATTTGACAACTACTGTGGAAAAAAAAGGAGCAGACAATGATTCATCTCTCTCCCTTGGTGAGTGCTGGACTACGCAGTACATGGCACCCTTCTCATAAGCTTTGACAATTATCTTACTTATCACTTGATGAAAAGCATGAACGAAAGGGGACTGTATGCTGTCGGAACAGTGCAAGTAGATAAAAGGGGCTACCAGACATGCTGAAGAGGAAAGATAAATTAGCAGAGAATTTAGGTTTTGTACGGAAGGACATGCGTTGGAAGAAAAGTGGCAGGACAATAAACCTGTAACAGTTTTGTCACTGCTCCATAATTGAAAGGATATTATTAGTGCCAAAAGAAAAAAAGTGGTTCCTCCTCAGTAATCCCTTGCCCAAGAGCATAATACAACACAATTGTGGGAGGAGTGGACCACTTTGACCAGAGAAGGAAAAGGTATGCAATCAGAAGGCACTCTATCAAATGGTGGCATTGACTGCTGTATTTTCTTACTGACCTTGGCATTGTAAATAATTTCACAATGTCGAACTATAACCACGAGGGCAGATGTGACCAACTATCCTTCAGACTCACTCTTATCAGGCAGCTTGTTGTGGGTCGGAAAAGGTAGAGAAGAGGAAGACCCTCACTTCTGGTGAGAAACAAGCCAGGAGTAAGCACGATGCCAGGTGACATACTGCTCCAACAGGTTGGAATGCATTTACCTGTCAAAGGAGCTAGAATGCAATGCAGAGAATGCAGCACTGAGGAGGAGGAGACTGAAATGACAATGATGTGCAACCACTGTAGGGTGTCCTTAACGGATTACCTCAAGTTTTGAAAAGTTTCACCAACTAAAATTCCTAATAAAACGATTTTATCAATGCCTCATCCCACCAATGTTTCCTATCAACAGAGTTCACTGGGGCATAGATGCCCCACACAGTATTATCAAAATCCCTATTTCATAACAAAAATTCAGAAAGGCTCCTTGATTCAGCATGCCTTCCATTACTGAAAACACACTATCAGCAAAAATTTCAAAGCAGAAAATAATTGGGTTATAAAAGGGTTATTAAAAACAAAGGAAACAAAAAAAAGGCAAGTTACCCAAAAAAAATCACCAGCCTATCACCCTTACCTGGAAACCCCGGTGGCATAGTGGTTAAGTGCTATGGGTGATAACCAAAAGGTGGGCAGTTCAAATCCACCAGGCGCTCCTTGGAAACTCTATGGGGCAGTTCTAGTCTGTCCTATAGGGTCGCTATACGGGTCGGAATCAACTTGACAGCAATGGTTATGGGTTTAACCCTTACCTGAAATTAAGAATGTTGTAGCTAGGTGCCATCGAGTCGGTTATGACCCACAGCAACCCTATGTAGAACAGAACGAAACATTGCCCAGTCCCACGCCATTCTCGTAATCATTGCTAAGTTTGAACCCACTGTTGAAACTACTGTGTCAATCTACCTCGTTGAGGGTCTTCCTCTTTTTCGCTGACCCTCTACCTTACCAAGCATGATATCCTTCTCCAGGAACCGGTCCCTCCTAATAAGTCCAAAGTACATGAGATGAAGTCTCCCCATCCTCGCTTCTAACACAGGATCATTTTTGAGCCATCAAAGTCAATTATTAGGCAGACATTCTACCATTTCAAACAGTACAGGGCCTGATTTTTTTCCCCCTCAACCATTAAGGCAAATTCTTATGATGTCAAGACACTGTCCAGAACACTTGAGATTCTTGGAATTTAAAATATACACTCTGATGCCTTCCTGGTCAGCCCTTCTAACCCATCCCTGCCTTCTAGGAAAATGGTATATTCCTTAGTTTCAACTAAGTACCTCTCTTTAGCTTAAACATAATACTTTATGTATTATTCAAAGCAAATATATGCTGTATTCACTCTAGGTTAAAGAAACTTTTCCCCTGTTTTCATCATCCTTTTTTTTTTTTTTTTTTCCTCCTTCTCATCTTCTTCCAGCCCTCAGTAAAGAAAAAATAACCAATATACTCACAGTCAATCTCAAGGTTTAACCTAAGATCTTGATGGTACTGATCTTAAATGTCTCTATAGCTAACGTTTTCGAGCTTCGGGCTTTTCCTCTAATCCCCACATTTCCCTAAATTATGATAGCCTTGTGACATAAGCAGAGTAAGTATTAGTACCTTCATTTTAAAACAAGAAAACTGGGGTAAGTTCAAGGAAGTAACTTCCCCAAAGTGAGATCTAGACAGCAGACCCAAGCATTCTCTGATTTCTAGTTCAATGCTTTTTCTTTTATAATATGCAACACTTCTACAAAGAGGGTGATATGCTGCCTCTCAAGACACACCATCCTACAAAATTAAGGGATTCATGCAACCTTCTAATGAATCTTTAAATATTATCTTTTCTATGCAAGGCACAGGAGCTCTGATGGCACGGTGGTTAAGAACTCAGCTGCTAACCAAAAGGTCGGCAGTTCAAATCCACCAGCAGATCCTTGGAAACCCTATGGGGCAGTTCTACTTTGTCCTAGAGGATTGCTATGAGTTGGAACCAACTGAACAGCACCTAACAACAACAACAACATGCAAGGTATATCAATCAAGAAATACAGCCAATAATTGACTTTTGTGAAAGTATTCATGAAGAAACCTAGTATAGCTTTCCTGGTTGTATAAGAAATCCCACTGAATGGTCACTGAGCTATGCCAAATCTCGGATTCCCAAATCACAGTATTTTGCTTAACCTTCTTTGACAACTTAAAGTTAACGGGAAAATAAAAGTGATGAATTTTAAAGCTCCTTTCTTTCTTCTCCAGGACGAATGGTTCTAAGTGTGACCTCCAGAGCAGCAACAGGAGGAGCAGCCATCACCTGGGAAGTTGTCGAAAATGCAAATTCTCAGGCCCCACCCAAGACTTACAATATCAGAAACTCTAGGGCCGGGGCCCGGCAAACTGTGTTTTAAACAAGCCCTCCAGATAATTCTTAGGCATACTATAGTTTGAGGAATATTTTCCTAGACAATGTTTTGAAACATTTGCATCTATTTCCCTGCTATATATGCAAACCCTTTATAACCTGTCGTTTAAAAAATGTCTTTTCTATACAGCATTAATTTCACTGTAAGAATGTACTTCCAAAGACAAATTTCGTTTTGCCCTGTTGAGTGTTCCGTGAGTTTTGGCCCATTCAGAACTAGCATAAAGTTTAAAGGCAAACTGCTATAATTTAAAGCTTTAACTACCATGTTTCACTAACTCAGTATCTTTTTAAATTTCATTTTAAAAATATATCTTTCTTTTCTCATAACTCAGTATTTTCCAAACAGTGTAACGAGGCTCCAGAAATTGACGGAATACCAATTGAAATGTTTCAACAAATGGATGCAATGCTGGAAGCACTCGCTCATCTATGCCAAGAAATATGGAAGACAGGAACCTGGCCAACTGGCTAGAAGAGATCCATATTTGTGCCCATTCCAAGGAAAGGTGATCCAATAGAATGCAGAAATTATCAAACAATATCAATAATATCAGAGCCCTGGAGGAACACTGGTTAAGAGATCAGCTATTAACCAAAAGCCCAGGGCAGTTCAAATCCACTAGCTGCTCCTTGGAAACCCTATGGGGCAGTTCTACTGTCTTACAGGGTCACTATGAGTCAGAATTGTCTGAACAGCAATGGGTTTTTTTTTTTTTTTGGATCATTAATGTCACATGCAGTAAAATTTTGTTGAAGATAATTCAAAAGCAGTTCCAGCAGTACATCGACAGGGAATGCCAGAGATTCAAGTCAGATTCAGAAAAGGACGTGGAATAAGGGATATCACTGGTGATGTCAGATGCATCCTGGCTGCAAGCAGAGAATACCAGAAAGATGTTTACTTGTGTTTTACTGACTATGCAAAGGCATTAGACTGTGTGGATCATAACAAATTATGGATAACATTGCAAAGAATGGGAATTCCAGAAACTTAATTGCACTCATGCAGAACATGTATACATACCAAGAGGCAGTTGTTGGAACAGAACAAGGGGATACTAAAACCAAAAAACAAACCCGTTCCCATCAAGTCGATTTCGATTTGTGGCGACCCTATAGGACAGAGTAGAACTGCTCCATAGAGTTTTCAAGGAGCGCTTGAACTGCTGCCCTTTTGGTTAGCAGCCATATCACTTAACCATTATGCCAGCAGGGTTTCCAAGGGGCTACTAAGTGCTTTAAAATCAGGAAAGGTATGCATCAGGGTTGTGCCTTTTCACCACACTTATTCAATCTGTATGCTGAGCAAGTAATCTGAGAAGATGGGCTACGTGAAGAGGAGTGCAGCATCAGGATTGGAGGACGACTCATTAACAACCTTGATATGCAGATGATACAAACTTGCTGAAAGCAAAGAGGACCTGAAGCATTTACTGATGAAGATCAAAGAACACTGGATTACATCTCAACATAAAGAAAACAAAAATCCTCACAATTGGATCAATAAGCAACATCATGATAAACGGTGAAAACACTGAAGTTGTCAAGAATCCATTTTACTTGGATCCACAATCAATGACCTATCAAGCAGCAGTCAAGAAATCAAATGACGTATTGCATCGAGCAAATCTGCCGCAAAAGGCTTCTTTGTAGTGTTAAAAAGCAAAGATGTCACTTTTAGGACTAAGGTGTGCCTGACCAAAGCCATGGTATTTTCAATCCCCTCATATGCATGCAAAAGCTGGACAATGAATAAAAAAAAAAAAATCCAAAAAGAATGGATGTATTTCAATTATGGTATCGGCGAAGAATAGTGAATATACCATGAAGTGCCAGAAGAATGAAAAAAATCTGTCTTGGAAGAAGTACAGCCAGAATGCTCCTTAGAAGCAAGAATGGTGAGACTTCATCTCATGTACTTTGGACATGTTATCAGGAGGGACTAGTCCCTGGAAAAGGACATCATGCTTGCATAAGCACAGGGTCACCGAAAAAAAGGAAGCCCCTCAACAAGATGGACTGACACAGTGGCTACAACAATACGCTCACACACAGTAATGACTGTGAGGATGGTGCAGGACCTGGCAGTACATCATTCTGCTGTCCATAGGGTCGCTATGAGTCGGAACCAACTGACAGCATCTAAGAACAACAAGCTTTATGATTCAGTAATTATTTCTGGTACAATAATGCCTTATGGTTCACTGTACTGCAGATAGTCCCCAACTTACCATGTATTTGAGTTATGAGGAACCACACCTATGACTGTCAGTGTATCTGGAAAATTGCATCTTCCTGGGAGTAAGTTACAGGAAAGTGCATGCAGGAGATATGGAAAAAATTGCTGAGTTATATGAACACATTCCAAGCACTGATTATGATAATTTGATGGAAGGGATTGGTGGAGAAATCACCCATATGGCAAGAATGCTGAATTTAGAAGTTGATATTGCCAACATGGAACAGCTCATGGATCACGAGAAAGAACTGACAGATCGGGACTTAATGGATTTTGAAGAGGACAGAAATGCTGAACAAGAAAGAAGATGTAGACAAATCGTCAGAAAATTTTACAATGGAAGAAATAAGTTTTTTCTACACTAAGTCAGGGGCCTCAGTTGCTTGAAAACATCAAATATATAGATATATTGATAACAAAAGGCAATAATAATGAACACAAACCAAAAAAAGAGGTATGCAACTCACCTCAGAACTGACTTATGACGGAGCTGTTAGAAATGAACTCCGTCGTAAGTCTGGGATGACCTGTACTTGCAATTTTTATGTCCTGTGTTTTCTGTTCTGGGTGCCCAGATATCTGTAACTGTTTCATTTGGTTTCTCGATTCTTTGCTGCAGGAGGATGGCAAGGTGTGTGTGACTAAGCCTCTCTATGACCTGTTTCCTGTAAACAAAATTCCTAAATACTTCAGGATACAAGTTTCCTAATCTGTTTTGGATTTTAATCATTTAATATTCTTTTGCCCAGTTCCTACAGGGTACACTGCAAAGCTAATGTGCCAGCAGGTCCCTGACTTGCACTCCAGTATACAATTTCTTTCTTCTTTCCTCTACTGTGTGATAATACATGAAAGTGGGAACGCTAGGAACTGTTACAAAGTAAATGAATTCTTTGTCTCACTATGCACAGATGCACTGAACTCACATTTCCCAAAGGAGAGAGAAGAAATTCAAAAAGAAATAAGGGTCACACTATATATAACAAATGTTTAAGGAAATCAGGATGTTTGAACTTCAAGGTCAGATGGCTTGCTCTGCAGAATTTTGGATGATGTGGTACAAAAAGGAAAACACTGAGGGCTAGATGTTCATCTGGGACACACGGCACACAATCTCAGACAAGTCTGCAGCTGCACTAAACAAAGATGTGCCTGCTTGCTTGATGTTAGAATCTGGCAACTAGTAAGTCTATTTAAAACCTTTCACAAATAGATGGTGAAATGAAAGAATGTCAGTACTTACATTTTAGGAAAAGTATCTAGTGAAAAAATCAGAATTTTAAAGTGTTGGTATTGGAAATATAAACTTAGAAAGAGGTAGACAGAGAGAGAATACTCACCACGTTGTCTAAAGGGGGGAGGCAGGAGGGGGGCAGAAAAAGAGGAAAAGACAAGACAACCCAGAAGTTTAAAATGAAATGCTTGAATCACAGGGATATCCAGAGACAGACATCAGGATGATTTCTAATAGATAACCTGTCAGGTCAATAAGAACTGTATGCAGCAGGGGCTACTTCAATGGACTGTGACTAGGCTCCAGGCAAATCCAAAGGCAGCCTATTTTTTTTAAGGTGCCAATTGACAATGACAAATTTGGAAAAAGTCAACAGGACAGATGAAAAATTATTACATACCTCTATTAAAAAAAAAAAAAAAACCTGCCTAATTTAACAATTTAACACAATTTGTCCTTACGACCAAATGCAAAGAATAAATTAAAAGCCTCTAAAACTGTATTAGAGAGACGAAAAACCACAGGAGAAATAATGTAGTTATTAACAGCTGAAAGAAAACATGGATTATCAGATTATGTACAAAGGGGATTCAGGTTGTCATTTAATATTTATATGCCAAACACCACTGCTAAAACACTTCTCAGCATAAATAAAGCCAACAACTTCTTTAAAATTGTTTTTTGGAGTTCTGCATTCATTAAGATACTGTTATTAATCTATTTCCTTTGACCTGCTTGGTGAATATGTACCTGGAAAGGAAAAGCAATTCAATTCTTAATCAAGCAACTGTAAAGAATCTGTGCTAATTTTCACAACTGAACAATGAAAACTTGCAAGACAACCAAATACCAAAAAATCACAAACCGAAGCTTTACAGTTTATATTAGTGTGATACTGATTAGAGCATCCCGAATAATAATTTTACAACTTACCATAAAACCAAACAACATTTCTATACTTGGGTAGGGTCAATGATTCCTGCAACCCAACAAAATATGGCATCCCTGTGTATTTGATTCTGAACTAGAGCCCCTTAGAATATTAAAGTTATTAAGAGCTCAGGAGGACAGGGGGATGAAAAAATGACAATATTTTACTTTCATCAAACATTTGTTAACTAATACAGAGTAGCTCTGTTCTTGGAATGGGACCAATCTACTTGATTCCTTTCTTGATTAAAGAAGATTTAGGATAGAAAGCAACTAGAAAACTTTCAAAATATCTGGAAAGAAACTATATTGAGTTCTCTTAGTCTTGCTGGAAAAAGAAAGAAATGGAGGCACAAAGGGAGAGAAAAACCAGGTTTAATGCCACCTGTTCTATTAAGACAGACATTTTTACACATTTACTCTTACACTCTTCTTTGAAAAATGGCATCCATGTATTGATCCCTCAGGGAATAATTAAACACAACATTAAAACAAAAAACAACAAACGAAACCATCTCATACAAACCTGAAAGGAAAACTAATCTAAGATCCAGATTGTTTAGGAAAGAGGGGCAGATAGAGTAAAATCTTTCAGGATAAAAGGTAAGTTTTCTGATATATATTTTTCTGAAAGGTGATGCATTTAGAAGGAAATGAGATAAGCATCTCATCAGCTTTTTAATTAAAAGAAAGATACCCATGCATCAGGGCAATAACAGGTTGCCCATACCCAAATAATCAAGCCAGGCACACTTCTTTCTCATATTATCTTTTACATAAAATTTCCATTGGAAAGAATGAGTAAGAGAAATTTGTTGAAAATGAAATATTTCTGTTTTCAATCTTTTTTTAATGTTCCCACTTTTCCTCATTTCAATCCAGAAACCCTTCCACCCAGGGTTCATGTGTTTTCCTTCTGTATTTTGATAAAAATACACCACATTTGATCGTAAGAATCGTACTAGCTTTCTATTGTTTTGCCTCAGCTTCTACATTAATCCAAACAATAAAGGCCTTTAAAACATTCATAAATAACCTGCTGCTGCTGGCACCTAGGAGTCCAGTGCAGTGGTGTTAAGCAACAACAAATTTCATAGTTCAAGAGGCACAGTTAAGAAAAAAGGTTGCTCAGGAAATCGCTCTTATTTAGCACAAAAATCCTTAAAAATTGCATGACATCAGTCAAGTAACTATAGAAACCGATTTCTTCAGCTCCATATCACACGTCTCACACCTCAATTGTCTTTATTATCGTCTGCTGTCAGGTCCTTAATCAGAAATGTGAACAGGCTTGATGATTTATTCAGCAGGGAAAAGAATCTGTAGGTCAAGGGAAAAATTTCACACACCCCCATATACATGCCACATCTTCAACCTCAGGTACTTTCATTTCAATCCGTTCCCAGCAGCTCTGGGGGCAACTCCAATGAGATCCAATATTAAGGCTCAATTAAAATAAGCTCCAATTAGTGGAGCTTTTTTCTCCAGGGCTAGAAAAGTCAGGAAATGGATATTGGGAAATGTAAAAAGTCAGCTACTGAGAGGAGGCTGCAGACATAAATGAACTTATTTGTTGATTTCTACAGTTGCTATGCAGAGGCCTCTGGGAGTAAAAGCTTAACCAGTCTAAGCTATAAACTAAAACCCCTGCAGCTAAACATGAACTGTGTGAAACAAGGGCTCCATTCCAGAACAGAAAACTGCTGGGCCCAGAAAATTAAAAGCCAGAGGCGTTTTCCATTTAAAACTAAATCCCAGTACCGCCTCCCAGCCAAAGAATTATAAGTAGTATCAGATTTACAAAACGAACAATTACCCTGGAAAAATGTAGCCTATTGTACAGTCCCAGATGCTAAATCTCAAAAGTTTCTTTCTTTTTTTTTTTTTTTTAATTCCACATTATATCCCCACCAAGTAGGCTGCTGTAGTTTACAAAGAGCCATTTCTAGACAGGCCTAAGCCTTGAAAATAAATTTCAAAAAGAGAGCACATAACTCATTGACCTCATTTGAAGTCCTGCCCTTGCCTGTAGCAGTTCCTGTCCTTCCCCAAGGCTTCTGCAAATGGTATGCAACAGCAAAATAAACCCTGACCTAATTGCCAGGGGAGAGCAGCCAACCTTCCCTGAAACACAAAGACGAGCACGGTAACTTGAAAGTCCTACCTCTTTGGCTTTCTGCTTTAATCTCAGCTGTTCTGGATCTTCTTTATTGGAACGACTCTATCAAAGGAAAAGAAAATTTTAATAGAAATTACTAGCATCTAAACACCATAGTTGCCGTTAAATATTTAATAAATGACAATTTTCTCTTGTGATTGAAAATCTTAGCTCCAGGGGAAAATGCCTCAATCCAGTCTCCCTGCACTCCCTCCATGACTGCCCCCCTCCATCTCATCATCTGGGCTGGCTGCTGCAGTTGTAGCCTGGAGGAAGCTTATGCTGAAAATGATGCTAACAATGTCAGTCAGGTCCAGTTGAGGTATGGCGTTGTTCTTGTTGAAACACTAAACACTAGAAAATGGATGGTACGGATGAAGGGAAAGAAAAGAAGGCTAACTGTTGGCTCAAATGGAATGAAAACAATCAACACTGGCTGATCTTCAGGTGAAGCCATTTTGGAAACATATATTGTATTTCCAGGACTATTAAAATCAAGAACAAGGCCTAACCTTGAACCAAATCGCTCTCTCTTTAAAAGTATAATAATCTTTAATATAAGTAGGAAATACATCCCAGTGCTTTCATTAGAGTATCTTATTCATCTTTGGGTCCTCTACCACGTTTAATAGAATGCTGTGCACAAGTTAAATGTTCAGTAAATGTTTATTAAATGTCACCTTCCATACTGATTGAGTTTAACGCTCCAAAAATGAACAGTCTTAGAGGCCTCATGTAAGAAGAGAGCTCACTTTCTATATGTAACGCTGGGATGGAACAAAGTGGAAAGAACTCCGTTTCTGATACCATTAGCATCTGTCCACTGAAGTAATATGCTTGGGATAGGTATACCCTTTTTCTCATTCTAACAAAGCTAGCTAATTCCTTATAAAAATTTATTCTGTGAAGTGTAATACATGTTAATTAAGCTAAAAATGGCTAACAAAATAAAAGCTACAAGTAATTTCTGATTTACTAAGTTGATCTGATACTTTTACTGATTTATCAGTACCTCTGTTAAAGGAAAACACCAGAAAGAAACTGTTTAGATGTAAGAATACCTTCTAATCTCAAATACCTTAATTAAATACCAACATAAAATTCTATTCAAAGCTAGTCATTTGCTGTTTCATTTTAATGCCCGATCTACTAAAACAACTCCATTTCAGACCAAACTAAGACAAACTCCTTTGTTATTCCACCTATTATTAGCAGAAAATGAGTATGTGTTTGTATGTATTCACATATAAATGTTTGTGTATACATATGTCTGTATGGTAATTTTTCTGCCCCAGTATAAAATAGGTACATTTGGCTACTAAGACACTGTCAGTTATTCAGGATTTATTGATCATGCATAGTACAGATTCTATTCCGCATGCCACTGTTATAAGGCCTTAGAGATACAGAGATGAACTAACAAGACAAAGTCCCTGCTTTCAAGGGACTCACATTTTAAGGAGATAAAATAAAGCATAAACAATTTTATAAAAATTACACACCCATCTGATATGTAAAACATTTTATGATGAGGAACAATTAAAAATAAATAAGAATTGCTAATACTGATAAGTGCTATAGAGGAAATGTGATAATGTGATAGAAAGAAACAGAGAGGAAGGCATGTATGGGTACTACTTGAGCTAGGATAGTAGGGGAGGCCTCTCTCAGGAGTGATATTTGAGGAAATCTGAATGACAAGAAGCAGGCAGTCATGGAAAGGTTTGGGGAAGAACACTCCAAGCAGAGACACAGTCGTTGCCAAAGCCTTAAAACGGGAACAAGTTTGGAAAACTTGAGGAAAGAAAGAAGGCCCATGTGGCTGGAGCATAGTAAAGAGCTGAAGGGATAAGCTTGGAGATAATGTGTTTGTTGCCTTGTGGGTCATGAAGAGGAGCTGGGGTTATAAGAACAAGCCACTGGAGGGTGTGGGGCAGAGGAGTAATACACCACTGACATCACACTCAAAAGATCACTCTGGGTGCTAGGCAGAGGATGCACTGCAGGCATTCAAGACTGGAAGCATGCAGAGCAATCAAGAAACTGGTATAAAGCAAGTATTCTGAATAAGAGGCTAACTGAAGAAAATGAGGGTGGCTTGGACTACAGTCACGACAGAGATGATGACAAATTGTTGGATCCAACATATATTTTAGAGGTAGCGCCAACCAGATTTACCGACGGATTGGTTATCTAATATGAAGCAAAGACAGGAATCCAGGATGACTTCGAGGATTCTAGCCTAAGCAAGGGGGAAGATGGTAATTTCAACTTTTTGAGATGGTAAAGACCTAAGGAGAGCATATTGAGGGAAAGGGAACTCAATGTTCAGTTTTAGACCCTCAATTAGAAGTCCAATATCCTAAGGTGGGACACAAGCTTGGCACTTAAGAGAAAGGTTAGTGTGACTGGAGCCAACTGAGTGAAGAAGGGAATGATATGAGACCAACTAAGAGAGAGGGGTAGGTGCCAGATTATGTGAGGTCTTTTAAATTTTGGAAAGGAGTTTGGATTTTAAGTGAAACCACTGAAGGATTTTAGGCAATGGAGATACATATGATTTGTTATAAAAACATTATTCTGACTATAGTATGAAGAATGGACTGTGGAAGGAAGAGAGATCAGTTAGAAGATACTGTAATAGCCCACCTTGGAAACTCTATGGAGCAGTTCTACTCTGTCTTATAGGGTCGCTATGAGTTGGAATCAACTCGACGGCACTGGGTTTGGTTTGGTTTTTGGTTTATAATAGCCCAGGTGAAAGATGATGTAGACCAAAGTGGTGACAATGGTGATGGAAAGAAAATACGGATACATCTGTGAAGTAGAATAGAAAGTGAAGTAGTTGTGGAAAGAGAAGGAAAAGCGGAGTTGGAGTTTTTTTTTTCTTTTTTGGCTTGAACAGCTAAACAAATGATGGTGTCATTTACTTAGTTAAGAAACCAAAAAGAATAAAAGGTGTTTTGATGAAAGAACATCAGAAGTCCTTCTGGACACATTAAATTTGAGATGCCTACTGGCCAACCAAGTAGAGACGTCAAGCAGGCAGTTAGCCACATGAGTATAGTGTTCCAAAATGTGGTCTTAGTTGGAAATATAAAATATAAGAAAAAATGCAGACAGAGAAGGTGACCTAAGACTGAAAGCTGGGAAACCCCAACATTTAGAAGTCTGATAAAAGGAAGAGATGCTGAAAGAGGATGAAAGCAAGCATAATATATCCAATAGTCACTAAATAAATAATAAGTTTATGAAATAAAATATCAACAAACCACTTCATTACAATGGCTGTGTGCATGTTTATAATACTTGAGGGCTCATAGAAGAGTATCTTCCAGTTCCATCTCCCTTCTTTTCCCATTGCAGAGGAGGGTCAGCATGCAGGCTGAGACTGTGGGACAGTGGGAAGCTGCATGAGGCTGGGGGTGGAAAAACTTGCAGAGGCAATGTCCCACAGGGCCCAGAGGTCAAGGATGTAGTACCCCAACCCTTGTGGGAGGATTCGGGCACATAAAGGTGTAGACCATTTGTCAAGAAAGGCAAGGTGGTGAGGGGCTGTGGAACCTTGCCAAGCCATCGGCCTACATATATACACATACAAATACTGCATAGATATGTCCACTGAGAGGGTCTACAGGCAATGACACCGCAGTAGCAATAAGCACACTCTGCTCTAATGTTGGTTTCTGAATATCATCTCGAACTAAAAAAAAAAACAGAGGTCCTTGGAAAAATGGCTAATTCCAGGGCTAGGGCAGGAAAAGTAAAAGCTGAGCCTGGAATACCTTGTACCAGAAGTAAGGACATGTTCAGTGAGTGATGGAAACAGGTCTAAAGGACAAAAGTGCCAGCTAGATGGGCTTCCCCTCCAAAAGCAATTTGAGACACAAACTAAATAATGACTGTAATGAATTACAACTTGTTGAATCGAATAGAAATTCATGAGGCCATACTAATGTGAACGAATGAATGAGAAAAGGAAGCTTTTCCATATAGTAGACTGCTATATTATATAGAAGGGATGATGGAAACAATCACCATTTGGCAACTCTCAACCAATAAAAACCACATGATTACAAAGGCGAAATGGGGCGTGCCTGTGTGTATGTATAGACAGTGGGGGGAGAAGGTGAGGACGGAGCAAACGCAGTAAAATGTTAAAAATGGGGTAACCTAGGAAAGACAGTGAGACCTCTTTATACACTTCTGGCAACTTTTCTGTAAGTCTGAAACTATTTCAAAATTCACCTATTTTTCTTAATTCTCTCTTTAACCCATTTCTCCCCGTCTTATATTTTGTTTCATATGTTAATTACTCCTAATTTTACCCATAATTCTCCTGCCCATTTTCCAAATTTTTTCTCTCAACTCAACGAGGCACATTTCCAATCATATCAGCAAAAAGACTCTGAAAATTTTACGAAGTGCTTATACCTGGGAGGTGGTAGGTATGATGAGGAACACAGGAAATGAGAGTGAGAAGACAAAAGATTATGTCTCACCAAACTAAATTAACTGAAAGCCACTGTACCACACTACCCTGGTGGTGAGAGATTCTATTAGCAATTTCATTTTGAGAAATCCTCCAGGGAAATCTGAAGTCCTAATAAAACCAAGAAGGTCAACTAACGATAAAACCAATGCTGACCTCATTGCAAGGCCATGTTCGCTCATAAATCACACAGGCCCTTACCTTGGCTGCTTTAAATAACATTTCTCTTTCTTCTAAATCCTTTCTCTCCTTCTCCAATTGATCCAGTTTTTCAAGAAATTTGAGCTGTGACCTGGTGTCACTAGACAGGATGTAATTTTCACTTGTCTGGGAAAAAAACAAAATTTTATGATCATCTTAGTAACATATTCTACATTAGGTATTATTATAAATCAGCTAAAGACAGTAACACCAACATACATAGCAAGCTAAATTTTTTTGGAGGTAATATATATAGACAAATTTAACTGAAGAATAAAAGGAACTTTAATCATCCTTAAATTGTGGGAGGTGAGTCAGCATATAAGTTTCCAAGAGCTTTCCTAGTAAGAATTATGAATTATAAAAACAAAGGAATTAAGCCAAGCAGATCATAATAGCAAGTAGAAAGCAAGAGAGTATACCACCAACCTATAATCTAAATCTTTTTAGTTAAATTACTGTTCATCTTCAGGAGACTGTAATATGAGTAATTAAATCTTAGGCCTATAAAAGACAAAAAGCAGGAAACACCGGCTCACTGAAAAATGTAACAAGGATGAAAGTTATCACCCTTGTTTTCATTGTTGAAATGATCTTATCTTGACAAGTGAATACAACTTCTGTCAAAATAAAACATAAGATAATGTGGCATTTATTAAAATACTGAAACTCTGTATCAAAGAATTTCTTAAGCAGTGAATTTGGGAAGAAACTGCAGTCCAAAAAAATAACCCAAGTATATAATTTATAAATGAGAGCCATAATAAAGAAGTATAATTATTTGTCTTAAGTGATTCCATTCAATAAAATTCAAATTCTTCTGTTTATTCTGATATTCTACAGCATAAAAACATAAATTTTTTTTTTTTTCCATCTGATACGGCCACATATTTCTCCTAATACACAAGCGAGGTCCCTTAGTGGCACAAACAGTTTGTGGCCAACTACTAACCTAAAGGCTGGTAGTTCAAACCCAGCTGGCAGCATCATGAAAGAAAGGCCTGACAATGTGCTTCTCTAAAGATTATATCCAAGAAAACCCTATGGAAAAATTCTACTCCGTAACACATGGGATCACCCTGGGTCGAAACCGACTTGACAGGAAAGGGTTTGGTTTGGTATTTTAACACATGTGTGAGTGTGTTTGTGCTTTGGGGCGGTGGGGGGAAGTGTCTTCTCAATCAGTATTTAAGAATTCTTGCCATCTACTCATCTCAGTTGACCACTGTCTGTCGGTCTGTAGTACTACGGAAGCTGCACATTGCTCTGATGCTGGAAGCTATGCCACTGGTATTACAAATACCAGCAGGGTCACCCACGGTGGGTAAGTTTCAGTGGAACTTTCAGACTATGATAGACTAGGAAGAAAGGTCTGGCATTCTACGTCTGAAAATTAGCCAGTGGACTGTAACAGAATGTTGCCCAATGTAGTGCTGGAAGATGAGCCCCCTAGGTTGGAAGGAACTCAAAATACGACTGGGGAAGAGCTGTCTCCCCCATGTAGTTGATGTTCATGACAGGGAGTAAAGCCTTCAGGATCTTTATTTGCTGATATGGGACAACTCAAAATGATAAATAACAGCTGTAAACACACACACAATAGCCACAATAATGGACTCAAACAAACCAATGATCACGAAGACAGCACAGGACTGGGCAATGTTTTGTTTTGTTATACATAATGCCTTGAGTCAGAGCTAACTCAATGGCAACTAACAATAACACTCATCTCAGTAATTCAGACACTGTAACTACAGGAGAGAGCCTGTACAGTAGAGAAAGTGAATGTTTTCAAACATTTAGTCCACCAGTCAGTGACTAGCTTGGAAATCATGGGTACAGCACCACTGCCAGGGTCATTATATCCCCAGGCTTACAGCTGATTCAATTAAGTGAGACTGAGAGATTTCATATGCCCAATATTCTTTTATTTTTATTATATTTTTGGTGAATATATACATAGCAAAACACATTCCCCTTCAACAATTTCTACACATTGTTCAGTGACACTGGTTACATTCTTCATATTGTGTCAACATTCTCATTATTTCCGTTCTGGTTGTTCCATTCTCATTAGTCTCACTGCCCCCCAAGCTTCTCATTCATGCTTTAGAGTAACTGTTGTCCATTTGGTCTCATAGATAATTTCTTGAAAAGAGCAGTACTCAAAGGTGACATTCCTTACTTTTTGAGCTAACCTGCTATTTAGTTAAAAAGATGACTTCGGGGAACAGTTTTGGTTCAAGGGTTACAGTATCTAATATCTCAGGGCAATA
The DNA here is from genome assembly GCF_030014295.1 of Loxodonta africana. Lineage (NCBI taxonomy): Eukaryota > Metazoa > Chordata > Mammalia > Proboscidea > Elephantidae > Loxodonta > Loxodonta africana. The sequence continues at coordinate 82,952,848 of NC_087352.1, forward strand.
GTCTTAGGGATTCCTTCAGTTTCAATGGGTCCAGTTAAATCTAGATTCTTTGGGAATGTGAAGTTCTGTTCCACATTTTTCTCCCTTTCTATCAGGATCCCTCTACTATGACCCCAATCAAAACATTCAGTAGTGGTAGCCAGGCCACCATATCTATTTCTTCTGATCTCAGGGTAGAGGAGGCTGTGGTTCATGCAGTATGGAGACAATTGGTTCTGTAGTCCAGTTCCTTCTCTGATTTCTCAGGTTTCCTTCTTTCTCTTCTGCTCCAGACAAACAGAGATCAATAGTTCTACCTTAAATGGTCGATCACAAGCTTTTATGACCCTAAATGCTACTCACCAACTAGGATATAGAATACAAATTTTATGAACTGTATTATGCCACTTGACCAAGTAGTTTCATGAGGCTATGACCCTAAGTCTTCAAACTAAGAAAACTAATCATGTGAGGTGACTGGTTATGTCTAAGAAGTATCAGCATCCGTAGCCCCTATTTGTTTTATATATGTTGTTTCTGCAAATTTACATATAACATAGCATTTACCAACACATCCTTTTTCTTGTATAAAACTTAGTGACATCAGCTACACTAATTAAGCTGTACATATTTACCCACCTTCAGTGTTACCTTTTCCATCCCCATAAACAAAAATGACTACTACCGGGTTACTATGAGCCAGAATAGACTCGACTGCAAGGGTTATCTAGAAAATGATTTCCCTCTTCCCCTTCCCTAGTAATTGTCAATGAACATCGGTGTCTGTATATATACCTATTCTTGTCATTTCATAAAAGTGAGATCATACAATATTTGTCCTTTTGTGCTTAACTGATTTCACTCAGCATAATGTCATCTGGGTCCATCCATGTTGCAAGATATTTTGGAATTCATTTTTCTTTACAGCTGTATTTCATTGTAAGTATGTACCACATTTTGTTTATCCATTCATCCACTGATGGGCACTTAGGTTGTTTCCATGTTTTTGCGATTGTGAATAGTATCACAATAAACACAGGTGTGCATACATCTGTTTGTCTCTTCTATTATATCCCTAGGGTATATTCCTAGAACTGGAATTGCTGGATCATAAGGTAGCTCTATTTCTAATTTTTTAAGGTTTGACCATACTGTTTTCCAAAGTGGTTGTACAATTTTACATTTCCATGAACAGTGGATAAGGGTTCCAATCCCTACACACCCTTGCCAACGTTTGTTTTGTTTTCTTGATCAATGCCATTTTAGCAAGGATGAGGTAGTATTGCATGGTAGATTTGATTTGCATCTTTGTAATGACTAATGACAGCAAACATCTTTTCATGTGTTTGTTGGCCACCTAAATGTTCTCTTCAGTGAAGTGTCTGTTTATGTTCTTCACCCATTTCTTCATTCGGTTATTTGTCTTTCTTCTTGTTAAACTGTAGAATTTTTATACACATTTTGCATATTATACCCTGTTATGGCTTGAATTGTGTCCCCCAAAAAATATATGTTGTAAATCCTAACCCTTATAACCTGTGGTTATAATTTCATTTGGGAATGGGTTTTCTTTGTTATGTTAATGAGGCAATATCAGTTTAAGGTGTTTCTTAAGTCAATCTTTTTCTCTCTAAATTTTATTTTCCTGTTGTTGTTAAGAATATACACAGCAAAACACATGCCAATTTACCCGTTCCTATACGTACCATTTAGTGACACTGATTCCATGTTGTGCAACCACTCTCACCCTCCTTTTCTGAGTTGTTGCTCCCCCTAAGGTTTCTATCTCATCTTTTAAGTGGTGTTGTCAATTTTTTTTTTCTTCATATAAACAGTTCTTAAAAGAGCATAACGCTCAAGGCAGATCTTTTTTACTAGTTGAGTTAAACTATTGTTTAAGGTTGATCTCAGGACAATCATTTCAGGGGTTCATCCACCCTCCATGGCTCTAGAAAGTCTAGAGTCCATGAGAATTTAAAATTCTGTTCTGCATTTGCCCTTTTTTGATCAGGATTGTTCTATGGAATCTTTGATCAAAACGTTCAGTAATGGTAGCTAGGCGCCATCCAGTTCTTCTGGTCACATGGTAAAGTGGGTAGTTGTTCATGGAGGCACTTGGCCACACATTCCATATCCTCCTCCTATTCCTGACTCTCCTTCTTCCTCTCTTGGTCTAGGTGAACAGAGACCAATTGTAGTGCCTTGGATGGCTGGCCCAAGGTTTTTTTTAATTGAATTTTTATTGTCGGTATTGAACTAAAACAAAAGAGTATTACATAGTTTAAGGGACAAGGACATAGTAGTGCTACTTATTTAATGTTTAATAAAAAAGAATTCCCAAATGCTTTTCAAGTTAAATAATACAAGATAGACTATAGAATAAATTACAGGCCAACCACAGAGGTATAAATAAAATAACCAGTGTTGTTTTTTTTTTTTTTAATTTCTTCTTCACTATTTTTGTACTGAGATGCTGTGGAGATAGTCTGCTGACAGGATTTAATTTTAAAAGGGCAACAAACACTAAATTAAAAAGGGGCACAGACTTACTAAATTTTAACCCAATCTCATCCCCATGGTAAGATTACTTCTCTAGTTCCAACTCAGATACAACTTTCTCTGATGTAGTACAGCCTTCCTTTACTCTTCCAGATATTACTAAGCAAATGAGTGAGTTCTACCTTATTTAAACAAGTGATCCAAACCTTTCCACATTCCTTCCTGTCTACCCAGCTGGCCTAACTGAAGTCCTCATGCACGAACATATTAGAGCTTTGGAATATTAGGGCCACTATGTATTAAACAGTTTAACAGTAAAAATATAAGAACCCAGACCAAATGATATCAACACCATTGAAAGAATTCCATTTAAAGGAAGTACTACAGCACATTTCTACTAGAAAAAAAATGAAGGTTCTTCATGGCCACTGGCATGCAGAGGACTATAATGTATCTTCAGTAAGAAAATACCTGGCAGCAAGATCAAGGTCCTGTACTACATGCGTCACTTCTACTTCTTTATGTACATCTCAGTTTATGGACTGTGATTAATTAGAGAATTCTATTTACCCAGGTGAAAGATTATTGAAAATAAACGGGTGTCCTGAGAAAAGAGATGGTGAGCTTTTGCTTTTAGTAACAGTTGCTTACTTTTGGGAAACTCATAGAGTAGAACTCCCACACTGCATAGATGAAATAAATCCTATAAAGGATGAACTGAAACACAAGGACACAGCCAAACCATGACTCAAAGAGTATTACAATCAAAATCTATGTGTTGTTCACTTCACTAAAGAAGACACTCAGGTAGCTAACAAATACATGAGGAAGTGCTCACAATCATGAGCCATTAGAGAAATGCAAATCAGGACTACAATAAGATTCCATCTTACTCCAACAAGATGGCATTAACCCAAAAAACACAAAATAATAAATGTTGGAGAGGTTATGGAGAGACTGGAACACTTAGACATTGCTGGTGGGAATGTAAAATGGTACAACCACTTTGGAAATTGATATGGTGCTTCCTTAAAAAGCTAGAAATAGAACTACCATACGATCTAGCAATCCCACTCCTTGGAATATATCCTAGAGAAATAAGAGCCTTTACACAAACAGATATAAGCACACCCATGTTCACTGCAGCACTGTTTACAACAGCAAAAAAAGATGGGAGCAACCAAGGTGCCCATCAATGGATGAATGGATAAATAAATTATGGTATATTCACACAATGGAAGACTACACATCAGTAAAGAACAATGATGAATCCATGAAACATTTCATGACATGGAGGAATCTGGAAGGCATTACGCTGAGTGAAATCAGTCAGTTGCAAAAAGACAAATATTGTATGAGACCAATATTGTAAGAACTCAATAAATAGTTTAAAAAGAGAAGAAAATATTCTTTGATGGATACGAGAGTGGGGGAGGGAGGCAGAGAGAGGGGTATTCATTAATTAGATAGTAGACTACAACTATTTTAGGTGAAGGAAAAGACAACACACAATACAGGACAGGTCAGCACAAATGGACTAAACTAAAAGCAAAGCAGTTTCCTGAATAAACTGAATGCTTCGAAGGCCAGCGTAGCAGGGGCGGGAGTTTGGGGACCATCGTTTCAGGGGACATCTAGGTCAACTGGCGTAATAAAATCTATTAAGAACACATTCTGCATCCCACTTTGGAGAGCAGCGACTGGGGTCTTAAACGCTAGCAAGCGGCCATCTAAGATGCATCAATTGGTCTCAACCCACCTGGAGCAAAGGAGAATGAAGAACACCAAAGGCACAAAGTAAGTATGAGCCCAAGAGACAGAAATGGCCACATAAATCAGAGACTACATCAGCCTGAGACCAGAAGAACTAGTTGGCGCCTGGCTACAATCGATGACTCCCCACACAGGGAATACAACAGAGAATCCCTGATAGAGTAGGAGAGCAGTGGGATGCAGACCTCAAATTCTCATAAAGAGACCAGACTTAATGGTCTCACTGAGACCAGAAGGACCCCGGAGGTCATGGTCCCCAGACTTTCTGTTAGCCCAAGACTGAAATCACTGCCAAAGCCAACTCTTCAGACAGGGATTGAACTTGACTGTAAGATAGAAAACGACACTGGAGAGGAGTGAGCTTCTTCACTCAGATAGACAAATAAGACTATGTGGGTAGCTCCTGTCTGCAGGGGAGATAAGAAGGCAGAGGGGGACAGAACCTGGCTGAATGGACATGGGAGAAGGAGTGTGCTGTCTTATTAGGCGGAGAGCAACTAGGAGTATTATATAGCAAGGTATATATAAATTTTTGTATGAAAGACTGACTTGATTTGCAAACTTTCACTTAAAAGCACAATAAAAATAAATTAAAAAAAAAACTGCATTGTTGTTAGGTGCGTGTCGAGTTGGTTCTGACTCACAGCAACCCTATGAACAAAAGAACGAAACACGGACCGGTCCTGAGCCATCCTCACAGCTATTGCTATGCTTAAGCCCACTGTTGCAGCCAAGGTGTCGATCCACCTTGTCGAGGGTCTTCCTCTCTTGCTGACCCTCTACTTTACTAAGCACGATGTCCTTCTCCAGGGACTGATCCCTCCTGACAACATGTCCAAGGCATGTAAGATGCAGTCTTGCCATTCTTGCTTCTAAGGAACATTCTGGTTGTACTTCTTCCAAGACAGATTCGTTCATTCTTTTGGTAGTCCATGGTATTTTCCATATTCTTCGCCAACAGCATAACTGAAATACATCAATTCTTTTTCAGTCTTCCTGATTCACTGTCCAGCTTTTACATGCATATGAGGTGACTAAAAACACCATGGCTTGGGTCGGGTGCACCTTAGTCCTCAGGGCTGACATCTTTGGTTTTCAACACATTAAAAAGGTCTTTTGCAGATTTGCCCAATGCAGTGAGTCTTTTGATTTTCTGACTGCTCCTTCCATGGGTGTTGATTGTGAACCCAAGTAAAATGAAATCCTTGACAACCTTAATCTTTTCCCCATTTATCACGATGTTGCTTATTGGTCCAGTTGTGAAGATTTTCATTTTCTTTATGTCCAGGTGTAATCCATACTGAAGGCTGTGATCTTTGATCTTCATCAGTAAGTGCTTCAAGTCCACTTCACTTTAAGCAAGCAAGGTTGTGTCATGTGCACAATGCAGGTTCTAATGAGTCTTCCTCCAAACCTGATGCCCCGTTCTTCTTCATACAGTCCAGCTTCTTGGATTATTTGCTCAGCGTACAGACTGAATACGTATGGTGAAAAGACACAACTCTGATGCACACCTTTCCTGACTTTAAACCATGCAGTATCCCTGTTCTGTTCAAAAGACTGCCTCTTGATCTATGTACAGATTCCTCACAAGCACAATTAAGGGTTCTAGAATTCTCATTGGTCAAAATGTTATCCATAATTTGTTATGATTCACACAGTTGAATGCCTTTGCATAATCAGTAAAACACAGGTAAACATCCTTCTGGTATTCTCTGCTTTCAGCTAGGATTCATCTGACATCAGCCATGATATCCCTGGCTCCACGTCCTCTTCTAAATCCCTCTTGAATTTCTGGCAGTTCCCTGTCAAGACACTGCTGTGGCAGCTTAAGAATGATCTTCAGCAAAATTTTGCCTGCAGGTGCTATTAATGATATCGTTTGATAACTTCCACATTTGGATGGATCACCCTTCTTGGGAACAGGCATAAATATGGATCTCTTTCAGTTGGTTGGCCACATAGCTATCTTCCAAATTTCTTGGCATAGACGAGTGGGCATTTCCTGTGCTGCATCTTTTGTTGAAACACCTCAATTGATATTCCATCAATTCCTGAAGCCTTGTTTTTCGCCAGTGCAGCTTGAACTTATTCCTTCAGTACCATGGGTTCCTGATTATCTGTTATGTCCTGAAATGGTTGAACGTCGACCAATTCTTTTTGGAATAGTAACTCTGTGTATCCCATTCATCTTCTTTTGATGCTCCCTGCATCTTTTAATATTTTCCCTGTAGAATCCTTTAGTATTGTAGCTAAAGGCTTGAATTTTTTCCTCAATACTTTCAGCTTAAGAAATGCTGAGCGTGTTCTTCCCTTTTGGTTTTCTATCTCCGGGTCTTTGCATATGTCATCATAATACTTCACTTTGTCTTCTCTAGTCACCCTTTGAAATCTTCTGTTCAGCTTTTTTATTTCATCGTTTTTTTCCTTTTGATTTAGCTATTTGATGTTCAAGTGAAAGTCTTAAAGTCTCTTCTCACATCCATTTACGTCTTTTCTTTCTCTCCTGTCTTTTTTAATGACCTCTTGCTGTCTTCAGGTATAATGTCCCTGATTTCTGTCATTCCACAACTGGTCCAGTCTTTGGTCATGAATGTTCAATGCATCAAATCTATCCTTGAGATGGTCTCTGAATTCAAATGGGATATACTCATGGTTATAGTTTGGCTCTTGTGGACTTGTTCTAATTTTCTTCAGTAAAATCTATATAATAAGTGTAATTCCGAGCTGGATCCAAATATAAATGAATACTATTTTTGTTTAAAGGAGAATGATAATATAGATGACTTTCTATATGTGCAAATGCAGTCAGCTGCATTAGCTATATTAAAGAATGATTGTGTTGGGAGGGTCAGCAGGGGGAAAATTAATCCGGAAAGGCAGTGTATAACACAGAAAGTTAAGGAGGTGCTGGCTTTAACCTAAGTTATTGAGGTCTTCTAGGTGGATAGATACTACCCACTTTACTTAGCGCAATTAAATCCTTGGGACATGTACTACTGACATACAACAGAAGAATTCCATCTGAAGACTGTACACAATAGAGTTCTGAATAATAACGAGAATACTAAACATTACTTGGAAAATTCTACTCCATATTAAATTGTTTATATTTGTGTAAAAGCTGACCACTGTAAATGAATATGCAGTCATCTATTTCTGAAAAAATAGTGTAATTAAGGTTTGTATGTGTGAGAGAATTCCTGTGTGTTTGAAAATTTCACTTTAAAAAGTTAAAGTAAAAACCCAAAAAGCAGACTCTAATATTCTCCTCTGAAAAACAGACAGTAATATAATATCACCCATCTGTCATGTTGTCATACTGTGGTGGCTTATGTGTTCTTATGATGCTGGAAGCTATGCTACCAGTATTTCAAACACCAGTATGGTCACTCATGGTGGACAGATTTCAGCAGAACTTCCAGACTAAAATGGACTTTCTAGAAAAATGGCCTGGATCTACTTCCAAAAATTATTTGATGAAAACCTTATGGGTCACAATGAATACTGTTTGATATAGCTCTGGAAGACGAAGCCCCTAGGTTAGAAGGCATTAAACAATGATGACAACAGTGGACTCAAACATACTAACAACCATGAAGATGGCACAGAACTGGGCAACATTTTGTGCTGCTATACATAAGGTTATCATGAGTTGAAGACAACTCAACAGCAACTAACAACAAAATACTAAAGGTGCCTCAAACGAGAGAGGTCAACGTTAATGAATTTTTACATGCCAAGATTTGTTAGCTTGTGCTAGGGCTCAATCTAAAACTAATGAGAGTAAAAATGTATGGTGAAAAAACAGTCCTCCATGGCTTAAGGGGAGCCCTGGTGGCGCAACGGTTAAGAGCTCGGCTGCTAACCAAAAGGTCAGCAGTTTGAATCCACCAGCTCCTCCTCGGAAACCCTATGGGGCAGTGTTACCCTGCCCTACAAGGTTGCTATGAGTTGGAACCAACTCGATGGCAACTGGTTTATAGCTTAAGAAATGGTGATATTGAATGTCAATGAAAATGATGGAGTACACAACTCCAAGGGCCTGTTTCTCCAGAGAAACATCAAAAAATTAAGCAGAAACTATCAGAATTAACTTTGTGAGAACTCTGGAAAACAGTCAAAAGTTTACAGTAAGTATGCAAATGCTGAATCAAGGAAGAAGAAACTTTAAAATGGTGTTAAAAAAAACTATGTCAAGTTACTGGCTGACCATTGAGAGAATTAGGACTTAAGTGATGACATATAATAAGTAATACACTATTTGCAAAAAACAGGAAGAGAGAAATAAACTAAGCAAATAAATAAATAAGTTGGGTAAGTCACTAAACAGACAAATGTAGCCCTCAAAAATCAAGAACACAAACCCTGGAGATGGGGGAGAATCTGATTTCCTGAGGTGCCACATTATATTATTCAAAATGCATAATTTTAAACAAACAAAAAAAAAATCACAAGACACACAAAGAAACATCAAAGTATGTCCCACTTGCAGGAAAAAATAAACTGATAACAACTGTCTCTGAAGAAGCCCAAATATTGGACTTACTAGACAAAGACTTTAAATCAATGGTCTTAAATATGTTCAAAGAGCTAAAGGAAACTGTAGACAAAGAACTTAAGGATACCAGGAAGATGACACATGAATATAAAGAAAGAAATTATAAAAGGAGCCAAATAGAAATTTTGGAGTGGAAAACAACAAGAACTAAAATTAAAAAATTCACTAGAGGAGTTCAGCTCCAAAATTAAGCAGGTATAAAAAAGAATCAAAATGAACTTGAATATAGGACTTTTGAAAAATTTTCAGTTTGAGGACAAAATAGAAAAAAAAAGATGAACAAAATTCAACAGAGCCTAAGGGACCCATGGGGCACCATCAAGCACACCAACATACACAGTATGGGAATCCCTGAAGGAGAAAAGAGACAGAAAGTATACATGAAGAAATAATGGCCACAAACTTCCCAAGTTTGATCTATACATCCAAGAAGCTCAAAAAACTCAAAGAGATTCACACCAAAAAACTTTAAAATCAAACTGTCAAATTTTAAGGACAAAGAGAGAATCTCGAAAGCAGAAAGAGAGAAGTGATTCATCACATACAAGGGATCCTCAATAAAACTCAATTTCTAATCAGAAAACATATTCCAGAGGCAGTGGGATAACATTTAGAAAGTGCTGAAAGAGAAAACTGTCAACTAAGAATTCTATATCCATCTATTCTTCAAAAATGAGGAAGAAATTAAGACATTCTCAAAGTTTAAAAAAGGTAAGCGTATTTGTTGCTGGCAGACTTACCCTACAGGAAATGCTAAAGGGAATCTTTCAGGTTGAAAGGACACTAAACATTAAAACTCAAAGCCATGTAAAGAAAGAAAAATCTCCAGTAAAGCTAATTTCATAGGCAAGTTAAAAAAAAAATTTTATTTTATTATTGGTTTGTAAGTCCTCTTTTTATCTCCTACATAATTTAAAAAGACCAATACATAAAAACAATTGTAACTCTATGCTAATGAGTACACCAGATATAAAGATGTAACTTGTGACAAGAAGTTAAGGGGGAGGGAAATAGAGCTGTACGGGTAAAGAACCCACTGCTGTCTAGTCAATCCCAACTCCTAACAACCCTATAGGACAGAGTAGAAATGCCCCCACAGGGTTTCCAAAGTTCTAAATGAAGCAGGGGAAAAAAAAAAAAAAAATAGAATGATTCCTCCAGGGAAATTACCAGTTGTGTGGCAACTTATATTTCCTTGGATTCCTTTTAAACCTATGGCTAGGATACCATGACATTAACCATGCTTGCAAACTCAAAATCTCATAAGGTTACTCACATACCTACTGTTGAAAATCTAGCTGTCAACATTTCTTTACATAAGGGGAAAGAAAAGGTTATATTTTCCCCCCTCCCATCCCTCATCGCAATCATTTGCCCTCCACCAAAACTATAATTCAAATGCATCAAGTACCTTCATCTTGATGCTGGCAAATGATTTGGTTCATAACATGAGAAAAAAGGTAGGCTATTCTCGCATTTAGTTTTTTAATAAAAGCAGCCAATAACATTAACAAGTGGCACCAGTTTTAACACTCAATGCGATCACTGAACTTATTAATAGGAACAGGAATGCTGGCAGAGTACAGACCACAGAGGAGAATACAAGTAACCAGTATTCCATTCCAACAAATCCTCCTTCCCAATCAAAAGCTTAAGGTAGAGAAGCCTGAGGCAGAACAGATGCATCTTTCAATCTACACTGACATAGAACGTTTGGATGCCATCTTAAACTCTATTTTAATTTCATTTGTCATGTTCAACATATCTAAATATGGCAAATTGGATATGAGACTGATTTCCAACCAATATGAAATGTAAGTCTCACTTATTTCCTTTATAAATATATTTAGAATATAAATCCATCCCAAAACACTAACACTACAAAGAGGAGAGACAGGAGTCTGTAGTTCTTTAATGACTGCCTTTACCTTGTAAGTGGTCATTCGATGCTGAGCAATTGTAGTCAGTTTTTCTAGAAGGCCTCGTAATCGCTCCTGGGTTGCACAGGAGATCAAGTTCACAGCATCAGAGTTAAGCTCCGTAATGTCATGCTTTTTACCTGTGGAAGCAGAGAAAATCCATTACGTGTTTTAGTAGTGGCTGATAATTGAAATAATTAGCACAGCAGGTATTCTGTTCCCCCTGGAAGGTATACCCATTATGAATAAAGGTTTGGAGATTATGATTTTCCTGGTAAAGTCACAACTTCAAAGATCTTAGACATTACATTAATAAAACCTAGCCTGAAGCCTCAGAAAATATAGACATTGTTTCACTTAGCCTCTAGAATCATTCTCCTTGCAAGGTCATTTATAGGACAAAGTTAATAAGAACACAAATCAAGTCAGTGTTCAGGGAGGAAAATGGTAACTGCAAAAATTAGCACCATATTCTGTTAATTTTACTAATTAAAAAAAATTGAAAATTACATTTCACCCTGTTTGACACTGTTAACAATTTATGCCATTTATGGCAGCGGGTTTTTTTTTTTACTTCAATAAATTCAGATTGTGAGTCTGTTAATGCCTTGTCTATAACACCTACCTTATACTTCTTTTAGCCCATTACCAATCATACTTATTTTGTACTAATTCATGTTCTGATAAACTGATCTGGTAATCAATTTACAAGTCGAAAGAAGTTCAAACCCTCATCATTTCACCTAACTTCTCTTTCACTGTATCTCCTTTCCATAAATAACCTAAACATCTTTCCTTCCTTCTGCTAACTAGGAAGAAAGTTTAAGGAAAACAATTTGAACCACATACCCAAAGGCAGAAGCTCATCTATAAATCAACCTTAGCAGTATTTCTGGGGCATACTGAAACCACCTATATCAATAGAGACCTAAAACTGAAAATACAGGCAATTATACAGTCTAATTTAAACGGACTTTTAATAATGCTATTGTGTTTGTTTTTAACATTTGCAGACATGCAGAAATTTTAAAAATATTATTGCTTGATTTCCCATTCTGATTTATCTGAAAAATACTCATATTGTCATCCAAGGGTGAAAGAGTACAGCAAAAATATGCTTTAATGCATATCAATACATTATTTGCATTCTCTGGCATTATTGTGTAATAAATGTTAAAACTTTAGTTCAAAATACAGCCTGCAGCAAACAAGATAGGAAGAAGATAACGTAAAATTACCTTTTATTAAGCTAAGCCTTCAAAATACATTCAAAATTCACTACTTTGCAACAAAACTGAATTCATCTCCAGTTGCCAACTGAAAGCAAGGGAAGTATCGTACCCCAAAATTTAACATAGGTGAAGAGAGAGCTGGTCTCCAATAAGTTCCAGGGTCGGGACATAACAAATAAGTCACACACAATATATCTCACCAATCTGTCTCCTTTTTCAGTTAATTTGTAGACTGTAGCCTTTCATGTTAATACAAGTTTGTGATTAATACTAAAAAAAACTTTTTGATGCCACAATAATACTGGTACATTCCCTTACATTTTAACACAGTGCAGCCACCTAACAACTAGTCCTGAACCTAGAGAGAACCCTAATATTCTACTTTAGTTATTTTAAGGCAAAAAACCAAACCCGTTATCATCGGGTCAATTCTGACTCATAGCAACCCTACAGGACAGAGTAGAGCTGCCCCATAGGGTTTCGAAGGAGCGGTTGGTGGATTCAAACTGCTGACCTTCTGCTTAAGGTGGGTTTAAATTTCAGGGATGAGGTAAGGAAAAAAGAGACTCTCACTGGCTGTTTCTATATTGCATAAACACATGTATGTAACTTAAGTATGCATTTGTACACGTACATGCCTAAAAGACAACCAAGAAGAAACAGGACAGAAAAAAACACTGTCACATGCACATTTTCTATAAACACACACATATATTCCCCTGTTAAGAAATACAAATAATTAACTTTTATTGTCTAAATCAGAAGCCACAGGTTACATAATTCACGTTATGTTAATCATTTTTAAAAATGAAGTACTTCTTTCTATAACATCCATGAAATCTTGATCTCTTGGGCCTTATTTAAACCTCAGAGTTCCAGGACAACCAACCTAGGCCATCTCTTTTGATAACATTTTCCCTCAAACAGACGATCCTACAACGTCAAGAATCATTAACTTTGCACTTACCAATGTCTAAAATTCTCTTTTGTAGAGCTCCAATGAAAAGAAATGGTTCATCTTTACATGATCGAATGAGCGTGCCAACCAACTCAGAGTTTGTTGCTAAGATGCAGGCATCTTCTTCATTGAGGTTGACCCCTGCCATGGAAGTCACATCATTGATGTCATCTTCATCTCTAACAGAAAAAAAGGTTATAGCTTTTTGGGGGTGCTGTGTGTGTATGAGTGTGTGTGTGTATGAGTGACTTAAGAGAGCAAAAGAGATACAGAATTTTCCTTAAGGAATGACATTTTACTCAATTCATCCAAGCAACAGGAGAACAGAAGATTGGTTCCCTTAATAAGCCTTCAAAATTTCTCTAACCACTGTTATTGTTGTTAGTTGCCACTGAGTTAATTCCGACTCATGGTGACCCATGTGTACAGAGTAGAACTGCAACATAGGGTTCTCAAGGCTGTACTCTTTCAGACGTGATCGCCAGGCCTGTCTTCCAAGCTCCCTCTGGGTGGGCTCTAACTGCCCATCTTTCCTCTAATAGTTGAATGCTTAACTGTTTGTACCACCCAGGGACTCCTCTAACTACCAGTGTACATTTAATATTGAAAAGATGATTCAGAAGCAACTTTGTATTCTGGTGCTCCTTCCTCTCTTGCTCTCAGTTTGGTAAATGAGATACACCAAGAGGAATGTGGAGGTTACACTAACTCATCCACAAATCCCCCGCAATGAAAGACAAAGAAATAAAAGTAGACGCCTTTGTTTTCATCTACAATGGTTAGAAGTCCTTCAGATTTCCCTAATGCACTCCACTACTCCACTGATAGGCAGAATATATCTCCAGGTCCTACAAGGTCCACACCCACATAAAAGTCCTTGAGAAGACGCTTTGTTGACTAGCTATTCTGAAACCACGTGGTTAAACTAGTTTTGTTTTTCTGCTTCAGACTTTTGGTGTGCTCCATCTGTACCAAATGAATTTGCTAAACTACATCCTCCAGCAAATGGCTAAAAAGGGCCTGTAGACAGTCCCTGGGTCACGAACAAGATCAGTTTCTATTTGTATCTTTAAGTTGAATCTGTAGGTAAGCTGGAACAGGTGCATAGGGTTCTTATTTAGCCTTTACATGTTCTTGAGTTCAAGAAAGGGTTTTTGACGTCTTTTCAATGATTTAAAGGCTGCACGTGCAGCAAAGTGAAGGTGATTGTGACGAAGAATTTGTTGTGTGTAGTGGCTAGTTCAATTGTTTCAATGTGAGGGCAAATTTGCATAACATCAAAGGACAAGTAGGAGTTGTCCCTAAGTCAGACATTTGTAAACCAACTGCCCGTATATATAAAATTTTATACACACACACTTAGGACGCCTACATATAAAATATAAAACACGTTTGGGCTCCTCATTTTGCACCAGCAGAGTTAAAGTGTTTTCCTCTAACAGAATTGCTCTATGGCTACAGCCCTAAAATCTGTATGTGTGTTTGGTGTCGAGAAGAGAGTAAGGAAAGAAAGACTCAAGTTTTCTCACTGCATTCTTACTATCATATGCATTAACAAGCACACTGCTCGTCATAACTGTCACACCAATGCACAACATAATCTACACAAACATCACATAAAAAAAATTCTGCTTCTTTATTGCATGGGCCAACTGGTATATCATGTGGTCTCATGTCAATGAATTTAAATTATGAACCTCCCTGTGGTAACACATTTGTGCACAAAAAAGAAAAGTAAATTATAATTGTCAAGCGCTCAAGAAATGAAGGCTTGTGGTGCTCAACTTTACAAAGCAGCATGTTAGGAGTGAGGGGAAAAGAGCCCAAACTCAAACATATGTAAGAGATCCAAGTGAAATGAAGGAAAGTAAAGTGCTAGACAGAGCAGCTGAAAAGTGAAAAGAAAGAACAGTTATCTAACAATGAAACAGTACATGAAAATCTCAACATTAAAAGGTGTTTCTCTGCAACGGGGCAAAGAAAAAAATAAGAAATTAGTATTTCAAACTTCCAAATAAAACAAGCAGCATACAAAGAACTATACGGAAACAGTCGGATTCCACCTTAATAATCTTAATCAGACATATGGGATGCTGAAATATTTCTAAGAACCAATTTGCCACCTACGTAAATAAAGTATTATGTACAGATTTAAACATAAGGGTGGTAGAAACCATGAATCTAAAGACATACAAAATCTAAGTAAAATATATTTTAAAACGCCTGAGTAAAAAATACTTTTAAAATGCCAAGAATACATCAACAAAAAGTCAGTTCACTCCAAAACAGAGTCCTAACCAGTTAACATCTATGGGACTCAATTTTCTCCTCTGGAAAATTAATAACTTAGATTAGCTGCTTTCTAAAGTCCCTTTCAAACTGCTTAAAAAGGAAGGCAGCTCTCTTTGGACTGCTATAGAACAATCATCAAGGTATACTGTGAAGTGAAAAAAGCCAGGGTATAGAATAGATTGCATCTTGAATATACACATGCTTGTATGTACACAGAACTCTGGTGGCCCGGTGGTTAAGAGTTAGGGCTGCTAACCAAAAGGTCAGCAGTTCGAATCCACCAGCCACTCCTTGGAAACCCTATAGGGCAGTTCTACTCTGTCCTATAGGGTCACTATGAGTCAGAACTGACTTGTTGGCAACAGGTTTTTAATGGGAATACATACATCTCTCAGGAAAGACACATAAGAAATTCCCCTCTGGAGAGGGAAATAGGGAAACATGTATCTTTCTACCTTTTGAATATTGTACTATATACATGGATTACACAATCAAAATGAATAGCTATATATATATATATATATATATATATATATAAACACTTGGAGAATAAAAATTAGAGGGAAGATAGAAAATAAAATGAAGTTATATAACCTCATCCTTTCCTTAAGAATAAAACTGGAATTATTAGAGGTATACAACAGCTGACCTTTACACACATACAACAATGAGTGCTTACAATCCCAGATGTATGCCAGGTACACAGGCCCCTATAAACCTTGCATTTTAGAAGGGTTCCTGAATAGCCCCTGTTGAGATCTCACGCATAGGCTGGAGAGACCAGTACCAGGTCTACTTACTACCAGTACTTAGCATAGTACTAGAATTGAATAGAATTCAGTCAATGAAGAGATAGTTCCATGTGTTTTAGAATCCTCTTCTTGAGGCCATTCACCACAAACAAATAGGCAACTACCCAGTAAGATTTGTTTTTGCCTGCCTTCCTTCCTATCTGGACCCAAGCTTAACACAGCTCCCTCCAGTACAGCTGTCAGTTGCTATGGTTACAGATGACAGCAACAGCAGACAAGGACCCCTACTGGGGAAAGAGGAAAAGGTGCCATAATAAGCAGCATCCAAGCCATTTAAAACATCCTCTGAGAAAGGAGGCAGAATGAAGAAAGCAGTGATGAAGCAGCATTATCAATAAGGCTAAGATAGGTCAGCACAGTAATAAAGGTTTAGATGGTTAGGGAAATTCATGACACCAGTTTGGTTTTAGTTTTAAAAGAGAGTGAGAATGACCAAGCAAGTCTCTGAGTCTTCTGGTTTAATGTACTGGCTTTTGATGAGGTGCTGTGAAAGATAACTGTTTTGCTTTAAAAGACAGAGAAGTAAACTTTATAGTGCCGCAGTAGGAAAAAAGTCTTCCAACTCTTAAGGGTCTAACAGGGTACTGTGCAAAATTAAGGAAGTATTACCCATTCATCATTAATGCCTTGTATCTGGTTTCTGAAACCAATCTAATCCTTTAGTTAAAAACTAAAGTTTTTGTATGAGAGGCTGACTTGATTTGTAAACTTTCACTTAAAGCACAATAAAAATTGTAAAAAAAAAAAGTAAAGCTAACCACTGCTCATGCCTGCCTTCTTAAATCTCATCTACCGCTTTAAGGTCAATAACAGTATCAGACAAATTCTTCTAAAGTAAAAAGATGGTACTTCTTTAATTTCTGTTCAAAAACCCTTCATGTTCCCATGAATTCACCCTGACATTCAAGGCCTTCCAGATAAGAGCCCAACTTAGCACTTCCCTCCCAGGACTGGCTATGGAATAGCCCCTACTGATTCTGGCCCTTGCTAAGAGGATCCCTTCCTGTTCTAGCTTTCTTATCTTCCTGCTGTCAAAGCCCTATCTATACCACCCACATCAAATGCCTCCTATAGAATGGCTGGTTTAATTGCTTTCTATACTTTAAAAGTGTTTACCCAAGTACTACAACTTGTGAACTTCTTAGCGCACACTTTTGTCTGTTATGACAGGCCTCACTCTTGCTCCTGTTCTAATTATCAATGTATTTGCCTTAACCTCCAACTAGACTAATTTTATTAATCATCTTCCTCACCTATTGTTCCTAACAGAGCAGTGTATAAATGGTATTTAAATAATTGAGAAATTACTATATGCTCAAACAATGTGCTGTTGATCTACTACAATGAACTGGGAAGCACCAAAACACTAGATAAAAAGGAGGGCTCTGTGTCAAACTGCCTACCTTGGAATCGTGACCCTGTCATTTCTTACTTATGTGAAATAAAGCACATGAACCTTTCTGGACCTGCATCTTCAGTAAAAATAAGGACAGTAACAGTCCCTGTATCGTAGGCTGAGGATTGAGGAAATAATTCGTATCATGGAAAATAAGCCAATTCCTTACTGCATAAAGAGCGCCTATAAATAACAAAGGAAAAGACCAACAATCTAATGGAAAAATGGACAAAACATATAACTCTTCAGTTAAAATAACTCAAATATAAGATGTTTTACCCCATTCATAACAGATACAAGGTATAAATTTTTCACCTATTAGATAGGCAAGTTTTTAAGGTTTACCAAAATATGAAGAAATATGCCATCACAAACTTTGCTGCTCAGAGTGTAATTTGTTAATACAACTTCTGTAGAAGGCCATTTGGCATTATCTAACAAGTTAAAATTAACAAATTTTTCTTCTTAGAAATTTTGTGAAATGATAATACACCTTTGTTTTGCTAGAGCAAAATACTGGAAACAAGCTAAATGCCTATCATGACGGAACTTTGTTAAAAAGACTAAATCACAATAACTATGTGCTGACATGGAACAATCTGCGAGGGTTTATTACTAAGTGGTAAAATTCAAAGTGCAAAACATTATGTTTCATACACTACCCTTCTATGTTGTAAAGACTATCTCTGGAAAGATGCACAAGAAACTGCTAACAACAGTTGCCTCCAGGCTGGGAAACTGGGTAGCAAAAGGAAGAAGCAATGAGGAAGAGCCTTATTTTTCCATTGTATACCCTTCTGAACATTTTGAAATTTGTAGAATATATGTGAATTACCAAGTCAAATAAATAATTTGCTTTCAAAATATAAACCAAGAACAATTTTATTTTAAGGTCAAGTTCTTCCCGTACATTACTAATAGCCTGATAAAATAACTTATTTTGAAGACTCATCATACATAATCCAAAAATACTTTTAAAATCTTTTTTCACTGTTCTGTTTATAGCCTTTCTGCTTTACCAAAGCCAGTCTGTAAACTCATACAAGACCTCGTTTATTCCTCCTCCTTTTTCTGAAGTACTTTTTCTCCGTCAGAAATTCCCTTCCCTCTTTGTTATATAGAGTCTCAGGGTGATACAAATAATTAATGTGCTTGGCTTCTAACTGAAAAGATTGGCAGTTTGAGTCCACTCAGAGGCACCTTGGAAGAAAGGCCTGGCGATCTACTTCTGAAAAATCAGACACTGAAAACCCTAGGGAGCACAGTTCTACTCTGACACACATGGGCTGCCATGAGTCAGAATCAAATTCACAGCAACTTATTTTTCTACTAACTCAAATGTAGCATAGCACACTCCAGTACTTCTCAAACTCTTTAGAGTTTAGGAACCACCTAAGAAGTAAAGAAATGCAGTCTCACAGTTAAAAACACACCCATACAGCACACATGATTCTTTCAGTTAGTCTATGATAGCAACCAGAAACCTGGATTTTTTTTTTTAACGAGCACACTGAGGCAACTGTGATACAAATGCTCTGGGGATCACACTTGGAAAAATACTGAGCTATAAAAATTAAGCGCATCACTTCTAGTGTTAAAGACACCACAGGTTCAGTCCCTGTTGTGACAATTACTAATAGTGTGACCTCAGACAAGTTTGTTTACCTCTTCATTCATCAATGTTCTTATCAGTAAAACAGCAGGGAAAACTGTACTTGTAATGTGATTTTGAACAAAAACTGTATTAGAAATTAAAACCAAATTTAAAATTTATTCACTGAAAAATAATAAACCCATTACGTGTCAACATAACACTTTTTATTTAAATGAATACCAAAATTAAAAATAATTAGTATGAAAAGCGACATTGTTTTATACATACTTTTGCTAAACTCTTTAAAATCTACTGGTCTTCTTGCACTTTGAATGGATCTCTTATTCATGTACGGTTTTGCACCATCACACATGGTCATTTGGAAAAGACTGGTTCACTGAGTTATGCAGATCTTCCAAATGTAGACTAATTATGCATAATCCAAAAACCACATTTGTTAATATTTCCACCAATCTCATCAGAAAATCTAACTATTAAGCTCATGAAAATGTCTATCAAATTCCCAAGTCCAAATAACCATTATCTGACAGTCGTTTCTCCAAGTAAAAACGGTATTCCACAAAATGAAACTGTTTAGGTTAGCCTGCAATTCAATACAAGCACAAGTAATTGTCCTTGAGACTGCCATCTTATTTCGGCATGCAGCTGAAGATCTTTTTGCAAATTCCCCATTTTGTCACACAGAATAGCAAAAAGGTGTGCACTCAAGGGTAGAGATTAAAAATAATAACACGTACTGCTTAATTAAGGGCATTCTTAAGAAAAACCAGCTTTTTTTTTTTTTCTTTTTACCTACAGCAAGTAGGTAAGGATAAAGGATACCTGGTTACTAGTACAGTTTGGTGCCACTGCCTTGATCTGTGCTCAGATACCAGTAGTTTTACCCAGCCACTGCTTTTGGATCAAAGTGAAAAAGGCAAATATTATTAATACGAAAATAGTTGTGACCTGTAGGCCCCTGAACGAGTGTTTCAAAACTATTTTCTGCAGACCACACTGTGAGATATGCTGGCCTATATATATAGTTCCTATCTCCTGCCCACATGGAAACCCTGGTGGCGTAGTGGTTAGGTGCGCCGGTCACTAACCAAGGGATTGGCAGTTCGAATCCGCCAGGCGCTCCTTAGAAACTCTATGGGGCAGTTCTACTCTGTTCTATTGGGTCACTATGAGTCGAAATCGACTCGATGGGCAATGGGTTTGGCTTGTTTTTTGTCTTGCTCACATAACTTCAACTTTGCTTCATGGCGTATCTACCTCTAATGTCTTTCTTTCCTATTTTTCTGCATGTAAACACAAAAATAATTTTCCTAAATAACATTTTATTATGCAAATCCTGGCTAAAAACTAAGACTTCATAATCTCATCTCCAAGTCTTCACTCATAACGCCCCTGTGGAATGTTCAATGACTTAATTTCCATCAAAACCTACTATAAGGCAAACTCCTCCAAGAAGACTTCTTTTGGTTGGATTTTAACCCTATGCTCTAATCTGGGCAGAGTTCACATGGATGCCTCTTCCCTGTCTCACTGGTCTCTCCAAGATGATAAGTTTTTGTCACCAGTGGCTGTTTTCTTTTTTTGAGATCCTGCTCTGGAATGAGCCATGTATGCTCCTGTAAGCTTAAATATAAAAGGACAAATAGACTCTTAATAAATACATGATGAACCGTGAATTACATATGTTGAGAGGTAAAGCATATGTTTTATCTACTTAACACTAGAGAAGCTGATTCCTGCAATATGAAAAATTGGACACCAACGTTGCTAGAGAAATACTATCTATGCACATACCATGTAATTTTGTCCTATATTATTTTCTAAAAGTGTCTTTTAAAATCAACAATAACATCGTACTAAACCCCTCACTGTTAAAATACCCTAGCAGAAATAACATATTTACATATATTTATCCATAAATATTTTATTGTTTCTCTAAAACATAAGAACTCTTAAAAATAAACATAAAACAGTATCACATCTTATAAAAGCTGACAATTCCTTACTATCGTTATATGTCCAGTCTAAATAGGGTTAACTATACAAAAGTACAAAGGTGCTATAATATTTGTAACTTCTGATTCTGGAATATGAAGGATAAAACATGAACCTCTGGCACCCTCTGGTGTTTAAGCACTATACAGCTTCCCATATTCATCCCCCGTATATTAACAAACTGAATAGAAAATACCATTTCTTTATTGGAAAAAGTCACAAATGAACAACTTTTTTTTTCACATTAATGAGGTGGTTTTAAAAAGTAGACATATACCACTCTATATAACTAAACCTCACCAATTTAATCAAGACAAGATCTAATGCCACACATTAATACCTCCTCTTATTTAACAAAAGAATCCAGATTAAGGGTCTATTTTAAGTTTTAACAGTATCTAAAGTGCTACTGATATTTAGTCTCCAGGAAAGCAAACTTAAATAAAACAAAGAAATTACTATGAAAACATATGCATGAAACCACATGACTTGAATTACTAGGAAATATTATTAAAAAATGAAAAGGGTATCTTAGCACAACGATAAAAGGTAGCTAAAAATTACCTAAGATTATAGATACTCCTATTCTCTTTTTGCAAAATTTATTGTTTCCACAAATATTTGAATGCCTATTATGAACCAGCCATTGTTCTAAACACTGGGTGAACAACAGTAAACAAGTTACTGTAAACTCTAATAGAGAATTAAAAAGAGATGAGAAACACACGGAAGGGTATACAAATAAAGCAACAAGATAATTTTAGGTGAGTACCTCAAGACAGTGGATGTGACTGGGGAAGCTACTTTACAACAGCTGGCCAAGGAAAACCTTTCTGAGGAGTTAACTTTTAAACTGAAATATGAAGGGCCAAGCCATACTAAGATTGGGGACTGAAAGCTCAGCACGTACCATGCCTAAAAACTGTACAGTGGGAACGTGTGTGTTTGAAAAAAACAAAGAAAACAGGAAAAGGGCCAGGGTCCCTAACACCATGGAACATGACACTGACTACTTCCAGTTTTCCTGAATCTGAGGGAGAAATAATTCTCTATCTTATTTTTAACACTGCTTTGAGTTTTCGGTTGCCTACAATCATACTGAATTCTAAAAAATATTACCATGCTTCCAGATGAATCTTGAACATCGTAAAAATGTTATTTCTTGCTCAAATTAACTTAATCACATAATCTCGAAACAAAATTTTTATGGAACTGCCATGCTGACTCTAAAAGAGAGGATTTGCCCTATCAAATATAAAAAAAGAGGTAAAGTTATAATAACTGCAAACACCAAAATACTAACAGAGAAATAAAACAACACATCACTAAAATGAAATTCTAGAAATGTACCCTTATATAAATGTGAATTTACTATAATATAAAGGTGGCATTTCGAATGAAAAGCTAAGGATGATGAACTCTTCCGTAGCTATTGCTGAGATGAGCAACCCATTGGGAAAAAAATTAACCTCTACTTCAGACATTACAAAGATAAAGTCAAGAATTATTGACGCTCTAAAGGTAAACGGCATATGTGAAAGGTGTGTGTATACAGGTATCTTAAAAGAAAATACAGAAGCACATCATTAGGATAGGGAAAGAATTCCTAAAATTAGGTAAAATTCAAAAGCCATAAAAGAAGAAACTGATGTAAATCTAATACTGTGATTTAATTTTTCTATATAACATACTAATAACAGAAAAGGGCCCTCGTAACACAGTAGTTAAGTGCTATGGCTGCTAACCAAGAGGTCGCAGTTTGAATCCACCAGCAGCTCCTTGGAAATCCTATAGGGCAGTTCTACTCTGTCTGACAGGATTGCTATGAGTCAGAATTGACTCAATGGCACATAACAACAATAACAACAGTAACAGAAAGGAGCCCTGGTAATGCAGTTGTTAAGAGCTACAGCTGCTAACCAAAAGGTCAGCAGTTTGAGTCCACCACTTGCTACTTGGAAACCCTATTGGGCAGTTCTACTCTGTCCTGTAGGGTCTCTATGAATCAGCATCAACTCGGCAACAGAAATGGCAATTACCAAAAATATTACTTATTATAACAAAAAGATAAGCTGCTTAGGAATAAATCTAACAGGTAAATGCAAATTATGTACAATCTGTGCAGATAAAATGGTATCACTTCGTTGAAAGACAATAAAGAAGGCATGCATAAATAAAGATATAAACCATGTTCATAAGTAGAAGGCTCAAGATTATGAAGACATCAGTCGGAAGAAAACTGACCTAGGGACTCAAGGCCATGCCAATTCAAATTCTAACAGATTTTGGTAGAACTTGACAGCTTGATTCTTAAATTTATATGGAACAAGATAGCAAGTTAGACATGCCATGCCATTCCTCTACAGCAAACACCTGAGAAGCCAAGTGAAATAGTTATAAATGACAATCCTGGAACCCTGAACACCAAATGAAAGAATAAAGAATTAGATCAAACACCAATTAGAAGCAGCGGCTTAACGAAAACAGTGAATGAGGAAAGAAATGGAGCGGAGGTACCCTGCCAGCTGGTCCAGCACAGCGTGGACAATTAAGACAAAGCCAGCAACAATCCTGTGTGAGGAGCACAGAAAGGCAACTTCATGGAACTCCCAACAGGAGACAGAGAAACTATACAGACATACTGGGAATGAAGCAAAGTGAGCAGGATGCGAACTGGAGCTAAGGAGGGAAAGTACAGGAAAGAGGGCAAGACCTTCAGGGATCCTGGAGTCCACAGAGCAGGGAGGAAGCCAGGATCCAGTGCCAGGGTGACGCTCCAGTGGCAGTACCTGACCATTAGGGCAGCAAAATGCACGAAGTAATAGATTCATAGACAGCACGAATGAACCCCGGGCAGCCCCCTCCTCCTTGTATTCACTCGAGGCTAGGTCGTAGTTACTGGCTGCACCCAACTGGAAGTGCAGAAGTACCCTCGCCTGGTGACCAAAAGACCACATTCCCCCTCCCCCACCTTCATGGCAATTAGTGGCGTGAACCCTCCCCAATCCCTGCAGGTGGTGAGAGAGGTGGTGAACGCTCCTGTGCCACAGACAATCAATCTGCGAAGTACGCCTGTTACACCACCGATATATCGAAATAAAACAAAACAAAAAATCATAAACAATACCTGAATGCCTTGGAGACATCAGAGAATATCAAATCATATAAAGAAACAGAACAAACAAGTGACCAAAATAAAGAGGCAGAAAATCTTTCCATGTAAGAAAGGGTAATGGGCCTACCTGAAAAGCATTCAAAAGGCTTTTACACAGGGTCCTCAAATAGATTAAAGAAACTGCAGACAAAACCAACAAAAACAGACAAAACCCTAGAGAATTAAAAAAAAGAAAGAAAATGACAAAATAGACAACTAACGCCATACAAAATGGCAACTAGAAATCCAGAAGATTAACAAAAAACAGTAATAGATAACTCAATGAAAAGACAGAGGAGTAGAACTGAATCAATGGAACACGGTACCACTGAAATAGATGACAAATTCCATGACACTATTTTGAGGAACACTTAGAAAAAAAGAGAAGAAAGTCTAAGAGTTATGTGGGACATGATCAAGAGGAATTCCAGAACAGGAGGGAGAGAAAAAAAAAAAAAAGATTTGCTGGCAGAAAACTTCCTGAATATCATGAAAGATGTGAAATTATCCAAGAAGCTCATCGAACCCCAAAAAGGGCAGACAACAAAAGAAAGTAACAAAAGACATATCATAAGCTTTCTAAAACCAAAGACAAGGAAAGAATTCTGAAAGCGGCTTGGGAAAAACAAACTGTCACCTACAAAGGGGAACCAGTAAGACAAAGTTCTAATTTCTCTGCAAAAACCATGTTGGCAAGAAGGCTATAAAACCCTGAAAGAAAAAACCTGCCAGCCGAGAATTATATATCCAGCAAAACTGTCTCACAAATACAATGATGAAGCTCAGTCATTTCCAGATAAACAGAAATTAAAGAAATTTGTAAAAACCAGACCAACCTTACAAGAAATATTAAAGGGAGTCTTTCAGACAGAGAAACACCACCAAACAACCACCTGAGATTAAGACACATGACATGATCACCCAGATACCACACAAGACAAAAAATTCTCAAAAATAAACTTAGAAGGCTGAAAAATGGAACTAGAGATGTCAATGTGTAAACAAGGGCAACTTCAAAATAAAAAGGGGGAATAAATCGTGTACTTACAGAACTTCCATATGGAGGGGAAGTCAAGGTGATATGAAGACATAACAGACTGTTTTAAACTTAGGAAGATAAAGGTAATTTCAGAGTAACCAAACACAAAGAAATGTAATAACCCAACTCACCAAAATAAAAAAGAAAACCACAAAACTCAGTAAATACAAAATACAATAATGAAGGAAATGAAAAGAAACTGCATAAAAAAAAACGAACTCAGCACAGGAAAATAAGTGGAACATACCTGTCAATACCACAAAAAAAAGCACAACAAAATGACAGCAGTTAATTCATACTGGTGTAGTATGAACTAATATAACATAGCTCGGCTGCTAACCAAAAGGTCGGCCTTTCAAATCCACCAGCCCCTCCTTGGAAACCCCATGGGGAAGTTCTACTCTATCCTACAGGGTCATGGAGTTGACTCAACTGCAACAGGCTTGGTTTTTGTTTTTTTTTTTAACTGATGGTCACACTGAATGTAAATGGTTTAAATACATCAGTCAAGAGACAAACAGAAGAGATAAAAAAAAAAATGATCCATCATTATGCTGCCTACAAGAGACACACCTTTGACACAAAAATATAAATAAGCTAAAAATTAAAGGCTGAAGAAGAAAAAAACAAACCAAGCAAACAGTAACCAAAAAAGAGCAGGAGTGGCAATATTAATCTCCGGTAACATCGACTTCAAAGTAGGTAAAATCCTCCACAAAAGACAATAAAGGGTATTACATAATGATAAAAGGCTCCATTCACCAAAAGGACATAATCATAATAAATATTAACACATCCAATGATAGAGCTCCAAAACACATGAAACTAATTCTAACAGCACTGAAAAGAGAAATAGTTCCACAATAACAGTAGGAGACTTTAACACACGACTTTCAATGAAGAATAGAACTAGTAAGAAACTCCACAGATACACAGATGATCTAAAAATCACAATCAATCAACTTTACCTCTTAGACGTATACAGAACACTCGAACCGATGGCAGCACAGCACACATTCTCCTCTAACACACATGGATAATTCTCTAGAATAGACCATATTTTAGGCCACAAAGAGAGCCCCAATAAGTTCAAAAATACCACAATAGTATAAAACATCTTCTCTGATCACGATGCTATAAAATTAGAAATGAGTAGCAGGAAGAACAAAAAATAAAATACATAGAAACTAAATAACCCTAGACTGTGATCCAGAGAAATCTGGAGTCTTGGAATCTGAAAGTCTTGGATCCTTGAAAGTCTAGAACTTTATTACCAATTCTGGCTCATGGCGACCCCGTGTGTACAGATCAGAATTATCCCACAGGGGTTTCAAGGCTGTGACCTTTCAACAGCAGATCTCCAGGCCTGCCTTTTGAGGCACCTCTGGGTGGGTTCAAACCACCAACCTGTTGCCTAATAGTCAAGTGTTTAACCATTTGCACCACTCAAAGGCTCCTCTAAAACTCTAAACCAATACCAAGCCCATTGCCCTCCAGTCAATTCCCCCGTAGGATTTCCGAGGGTGTAAATCTTTATGGAAGCAGACTATTGCATAACACCTTGCTTAAAAACCACTGGTTAACACATGAAATTAAAAAAATCCCAGAATCAAATGAAAATGAAAGCACATCAATGCATCCTGACTGCACATTTGATCAATTTCAGACTGCAGAAGTTGGTAAAAATCTTCAGTTTCTTCCATCTTTCGCCTCAGTGGTTGGTACACGAATTTGAATAATAGTCATGCTAACTCATCTTCCTTTTAGGCCTGTGGATATTATCCTATCACTGACAGCGCTGTACTTCAGGATAGATCTTGAAATGTTCTTTTTGACGATGAATGCAACACTATTCCTCTTCAAGTTGTCATTCCCAATATAGATCATATGATCATCCAATTCAACACAGCCAATGCCAGTCCATTTCAGCTCACTAATGCCTAGGATATCAGTGTTTATGCATTCCATTTCATTTTTGATGATTTCCAATTTTCCTAGATTCATTCTTCATACATTGCACATTCTGATTATTAATGGATGTTTGCAGCTGTTTCTCCTCATTTTGAGTCATGCCACAAAAACAAATGAAGGTCCCGAAAGTTTGGCTCCAAACACGTAATTAGAGTCAACTCTACTTTGAGAAGGTAGCTTGTCCCCAGTGGCACTTCTTCCTGCACTATATCAGACACTGTTCCACTTCTATTCGTAAGGTTTTCACTGGCCAATTTTTTCAGAAGTAGACTGCCAGGTCCTTTTTTCTAGTCTGTCTTAGTCTGGAAGTTCAGCTGAAACCTGTCCACCATGGGTGACCCTGCTGGTATTTGAAATACTGGTGGCAAAGCTTCTAGTATCCCAGCAACACACAAGTCACCACCGTAGGACAAACTGACCAACATGTGGTGGCATTACCCTTTAGAGAGATGCAAATCAAAACTAAAATCAGATACCATCTTAACCTGGCTATAATGGCACTGATCAAAAAAAAAAACAGAAAACAACAAGTGCTGGCAAGGTTGTTGGGAGACTAGAACTCTTATACATTAATGGTGGGAGTGTAAAATGGTATAACCACTGTACAGAATTGTATGGTGCTTCCTTAAAAAGCTATACAGAATTACCATATGATTCAGCAATCCCACTCCTAGGTATACATCCTAGAGAAATAAGAGCCATCATACAAACAGACAAATGCACATCCATGTTCATTGCAGCACTGTTCACGATAGCAAAAAGATGGAAACAATCTAGATACCCATCAACAGATGAACGCATAAACAAACTATGTTACATACACACAATGGAATACTATGCAATGATAAAGAACAACAACGAATCTGCAAAACATCTCACAACATGGATGAACCTGGAGGACATTAGGCTGAGTGAATTAAATCAATCAAAAAGAGAAAAATATTATACGAGACCACTATTATAAAAGTCAAGAATAGGTTTACACACACAAACATTCTTCAGTGGTTAACCGGAATGGGGGGGGCGGGGGAGAATCACTAACTAGATAGTAAACAAGTGTTAATTCTGGGGATGGGAAAGGCAATATACAATATGGAGAAAGCCAGTACAATGTGACCACGGCAAAGGAAGACACTGAGGGGTATGCAAAGAACGAAGGGCAAATACAGTAAATGCTATAACATATACAATCCTGCAACAGTAATAAAACAATAATTTGGTACATACATAAGCTAATACATATGCAAAACAGGTGAGGGAGGTCATACAGGAGTATACCCACATACAGATATAAATATGGTTGTGTATATTTCTATATACATATTTGTAAATGCTGCATGTACACTCATATATTTAATACAGTACATAGGAACACAGTCACAGAAACTACTTGGGCACTGGGACTGAACTACTGGATTTGAAGACTAACGATCATGGCCTTAAGGAACAGCCAGGTAAACTGGCAAAACAAAGTTCATAAATATTCTACATGCTAGCCTGGTGGGTAGCATCTGCAGTCTTAAAATCTTGCAAATGGCCATCTAAGAAGCCGGTATTGGTCTCTTCCCATCTGAAGCAAAGGAGAACAAAGAAAACGGAAGACTCTAGGAAGCAATTAATCTAAAGGACTAATGGCCCACATGAGCCACAGCCTCCTCTAACCTGAAACCAGAAGAACTGGATGGTGCCCAGCTACCACTACCAACCACTCTGACCAGGATCACATACAAGTTTCCAGTTAGAACAGGAAAAAAAATTCAGAACAAAACTCAAATTAAAAAAAAAAAAGGCCAGATTTACTGGTCTGAAAGAGACTAGAGGAACCCACGAGACGATAACCCTAAGACAACCTGTTAACTTGAAACTGAAGACACTCCCAGAGGCTACCTTTCAACCAAATTATAAATAAACAATATCACCAGTAAAGAATGTGCTCCTTAGATTAACCAACTATATGGGACCAAAAGGACAACATTTGCCCAAAATCAAAGATGAGAAGGCAGGGAAGGACACGGAAATTAGGCTAATGGAAACAGGGAATCCAGGGAGGAAATGGGGAGAGTGCTGGCACATTGTAGGGATTGCCACCAATGTCACGAACTATCTGTGTAAGAATCACTGATTGGAAAACTAATTTGCTATGTAAACTTCCACCTCAAGCATAATAAAATGTTCAAGATATATATACACATACATACAAATACAAATACACACACACACACACACACACACACACATAGAATAGCAAAGGACCAAGAACAGCCAAGAAAATCAAGAGGAGGAGGAAGGGGATATGGAAGAAGATACAAGAAGAAAAGGAAAAACAAGAGAAGGAGAGGTAAGCAGAGGGACATACCTGGTCAGACATAAAATTTATTTTGAAGTTATAGTAAATAAAACAGAATGTTATTAGGAATAAACAAATTAGCCAACAAGATAAATTAAAAAAAAAAAAAAAAAGGCAAACAAACCAAAAGAATAAATACAGGAAATAGGGGGGAAAAAAATGACTCCTAAGGCCATCAAGATTTAAATATGGTAAGTAAATGTAAAAATGGCATGATGGCACCAAGATCCCATCAAGATCAAGATCAGCCCAAGGGTGATTCCTATGAGGCAGAGGTCAGACATACTTCCTCTCTCAAACCTTTTTACCAATTCTGACACCAGTTATCCCTCCCAAAGCAGTCTACGTCTCTGCTGGGTTCCATAATTCATTACAACTGCCACAAAGAACTCACAGACCATACTCACAATTATGGGATCTATTAGGGAAGTAACAGGTTACAATTCAGGATCAGGAACTACTCAGGATACAGTTCTTCAGTCCGGACAGTTTTTCAGCAGTGCCCACAGGCAAGTCTCTCCCTTGGCCCCTGAGCCTCTTGACCTGGCATCTACCCTGCTCAGTCAAGTGTTATAAAGCTCTTTAGCTCCACCAGTAAGTGCCCAGAGGTACCCAACTTCACAAGGAGGCCTCCTGCCTGAAAGCACCCAGCTCTCTCACTCAGTGGGTCGGCACGTTCACTGTAACTACCTTAGCACATGGGCCAGGAAGCCCACCACTGTCTCTCATAGGCCTCTTGGTGCTGCTGCGTTCTGCTTCGGCCATTTCTCTGCCTGTTTCTTGTTGCCTCACGCTGTTTCCAGTGCCACTGTTCTCTCTCTCTCTCTGTCCCCTGGGTCTAGGAGGTTCTCAGCTCAGCAACCTCGGGTCCAAAGGACACCTGGACTCCTGGCTCTTCCTTTTTGGTGGCAGTGAAGCCTCCCCTTTTCACCTCTGGGATGGCTTATTTTAAGCCTTGCAGGATGGCAAAAATGACCAACCCACTTCTTAGGGTTTCATACAGCTTATCTGTGTGGTCCCACACCACAAGTGTGCCACGTACTTTATTTGCATTATTAGCAAGCTGTCCGATTCCCTTGGTGGGCCACGAGCACCCTATCTGCATAGTCATGCCCAATCATTTTGTGGAAGTCACAAGACCATGCATGGCTAAAAGGGCCATATTAAGTAATTCACTGCACGGCAGTAAAACTTAAAACTTTTAGAAGACAATATAGAAGACCAGCTTCATGATCACAAGGAGAATCTCTTAAATAAGAAATAAACAAACGATAGTCATAAATTTACCGAATTCTACTACTTTAAAATTAAGGCTTTCTGTTCATCATAATACACACTAGAGAAAACTAATTGAAAAACAGTAAATCTAATAGATATTTGCAACACCCAAAAATTATTAAAAAATTACACAAAGACTTCTGTTTCCATTGCTGATCACTACTTACAGCAGAAAATTAGTCTGGAGAAGAAAGACTAGCAAAGCTGGAAAAATTTTTAAAAGTTTGACAAATTATGGTATATTCATGCAATGAAATACTATATGACGATAAAGAACAATGATGGGTCTGCGAAACATCTCATAACATGGATGGCTCTGAAAGGCATTATGCTGAGTGAAATTAGTCGCAAAAGGACAAATATTATATGAGACTGCTATTATAAGAACTCAAGAAGGTTTAAACACAGAAGAAAACATTCTTTCATGGTAGGAGAGTGGGGAGGGAGGGGGAAGGAAATTCACTAACTAGATAGTAGACGAGAATCATCGTGGGTGAAGGGAAGGACAACACACGATACAGGGGAAGTCAGCACAACTGGATTAAACCAAAAGCTAAGGAGTTTCCTGAACACAACCAAACACTCTGAGGGACACTGCAGGGGCAGGGGTCTGGGGACCATGGTTTTGGAGGATATCTAGGTCAACTGGCATAACAAAGTTTATTCAGAAAATGTTCTGCATCCCACTTTGGTAAGTGGCGTCTAGAGCCTTAAAAGCCTGCGAACGGCCAACTAAGATGCAATTGGTTCCAACCCACCTGGAGCAAAGGAGAATGAAGTACACCAAAGACAAAAGGAAAATATTAGCCCAAGAGAAAAAAGGGCCACATGAACCAGAGACACCATCAGCATGAGACCAGAAGAACTAGATGGTGCTGGGCTACCACCAATGACGGCCCTGACGGAACACAACAGAGAGTCTCTGACGGAACAGGAGAAAAGTGTGGTGCAGAACTCAAATTCACCTAAAAAGACCAGACTTAATGGTCTGACTGAGATGAGGAATCCCAGAAGACATGGCTCCTGGTCTCTATGTTAACCTGGAACTGAAACCATTCCCGAAGCAAACTTTTCAGACAAAGATTGGACTAGATTATAAAACATAAAATGGTACTCATGAGGAGTGTGCTTCTTAGTTCAAATAGATACACGAGACTAAACAGGCAGCTCCTGTCCAGAGGCAGGATGAAAAGGCAGAAAGGGACAAAAACTGGTTGAAAGGACACGGGAAACCCAGGGTGGAAAGCGGAGGTGTGCTGTCATTACAGGCATTGCAACTAGAGTCACAAGATGGTATGTGCATGAATTTTTGTATGAGAAATTAAGTTGAGCTGTAAACTTTCACCTAAAGCACAATAAATAAATAAAATTAAACAAACAAACAAACAAACAGTTTGTCTGAACGCATCAGAGAGCCACCAAGGAAGCCAGCCCTTGAGGGGCCACAGCCCTGAGAAAAGAAAGCCTCACTAAAGTAACCTCAGTTTTCTCCTCGTTGCTTTTCCCTTGGGCATTATGCTTATTCTTGAGGGCAATCGCTAAGAAGCAGAAAACCTAGCAGAACATTCAGCAATCTCGTGAGAATCATGAGACAAAAAGCAAGAGTTCAAAGATTCCAAGGCTGCAAGGACTTAAGGAATGGGCCATAATCATATAAAGAAGTGAACCACAAAAAAGTCCCCAAGGCATTCAGCATTAAAGTTCTATAGAAATATAAGAAGAAGCCGAACAAAAAGCTTATGAAAAGCACACTGAGTTTTAAGTACTCGCACAGTACTGAGGAGATAAAAATTGGGGTTCAGAGCTAAGCAAAGAAAGCATCCCAGTCTTAAGTTGGAACGCCTGAGGGGCTACATCCTAGGGTGGAGGGAACCAAGGCACATAGAGTCTTAAAAAATTACAGCCTAGCTTTGAACCAGTCCCTGATTAGATTGAGATGATCTGTTCCTCTGCTGCCTGCCAGGAAATTGGGTAAATTCTCTTTTTAAAGAGAATCTAAAACTGCTTTAATTTTTTTTTTTTTTCAAACATATCTGGCATTGAATAAAAAATTACAAGGTACAGGAAGAAACAAGATTAGAAGGCCAGCTAACAGAAGCAGACTCACAGATAATCCAGATATTGGGATATCAGGCCTGGTCTTTAAAATAACCATGACTAATTGCTTAAGAACACAGAGGAAAAGATAAATAATTCCACCAGAGAACAATAACCTATAAAAAATAAATAGGGGTTATGGTTTCTGGTAATAGCAGAGTAGCTTCATTAATAACAATCACACAATCTAAATACAATCAACAAAAAAGGCAATCATTTGAAAACACTGAGAATTGAACAAAAAGCAGGCAGAAGCTAGAGGGAGTCAAATCTTGGAAGATAGGAAAAACAATGCATGAAATCTGTAGTTTATGGTTTTCGGTCTGAGGGTACTCCCCACTCTGTGCAGCCACGTTACTTATGGCCCCAGTTATCAGAGGGCAGATTTTGTTCAAGAGCCATGGAGGGTGGATGAACCCCTGAAACTACTGCCCTGAGATCTTCTTTAAATCTTAAACCAAAAATATCCCCTGAAGTCACCTTAAAAGCAAACAATAACCTATTAACCCGTTGCCGTCAAGTTGATTCCAACTCATAGCCACCTGACAAGACAGAGTAGCACTGGCCCATAGGGTTTCCAAGGAGCAGCTTGTGGATTCAAACTACCAACCTTCTGGTTAGCAGCCGAGCTCTTAACCATTATGCTACCAGGGCTCCTAGTAGTAAAGGTTTGCCTTCAGCATTAAACTCTTTTAGAAACTATCTATATGAGATCAAATTGACAACAGCAACTCAAAAGATTAGACAGGTACCTTAGGTGGCACTGAGCTTATGTTAGTAGGGGAGGAACTGCTCAGAAAAGGAGGGTGAGAGTGGCTACACAACTCAAAGAATATAATCAATGTCACTAAATGGTATATATAGAAACTTGAATTGGTATATGTTTTGCTGCGTATATTCTCAACAATGAAATAAATAAAATTTAAGGGAAAAAATCTAATAGACCTTAAAACGATAAGGACTAGAATTAACTTTATGGCCCCCCAAGAATCAATTAAAATAAAATACACAAAAACATTGAAAAATGCATTATACTACACTACCACAACAGAATTTACAGACATTAAAATAAAACAGAAATATGGATTCATGCCAATAAATTTTAAAACTAAGATTAAATGTACAAAAATCTTCAAAGATATAACCCTGAAATTGACATAAGATGAAACAGAACATCTAAATAGTTCTTTATCAGTGAAATCTGACTTTCTTATCAAAAACTTTCCCCCAAAGAAAACATATTTATTTCATTTTGATAGTAAATTTATTCATAGATTTAAGGAAAAAATAATTATCACTTCTATACAAAATAATATAATAATAATATCAGTTCTACACAAAGAAAATACTGGACATGGGGGAAATGCTTTAAAACTCATTTTTTTTAGGCCAGCATAACCAGATACCAAAATCTGACAAAGACATTTTAAGACCAAATTCCCTCATGAACACAAACCCAACACCC
Organism: Loxodonta africana; assembly: GCF_030014295.1. NCBI lineage: Eukaryota > Metazoa > Chordata > Mammalia > Proboscidea > Elephantidae > Loxodonta > Loxodonta africana. The sequence continues at coordinate 82,987,230 of NC_087352.1, forward strand.
TTAAGAAAATATTAATTAAACCGAACACAGCAATGAATAAAAAGGAATATGCCAGGAATATAAGGTTGATTTAACATTAAAAATAATACATAACTTATAATACTGGAACAATAAAAATCAACAATTATTTTAAATAGATGTAGAAAAAGCTCATGACAAAAACACTCAATTAAAAAATAAGGAAAATATCTGAATAGACATTTCACAGCAGAGGTTATAGAAAAAACAACAAAGGCATGAAAGACATGAAAATATATTCAGCATCATTACTATTAGGGAAATGTAAATTGAAACCACAATGAGATACAACTATACACCAACTAAACTAGAATAGCTAAAATCGGAAAAACTGAGAGCATCAATTGTTGGAAAAACTGAAATCATCAATTGTCAGCAAGGATGTGGAACCACTGAACAAATCGATGGGAATGTAAAATGGTACAACCACTTAGGAAACCATTTGGCAATTTCTCATAAAGTTAAACATACACTTACAATATGACTCAGCAAATCTGCTGCTACGTGTTAGCTGAAGGCAAAACAGACAAAGATTTGGACAAAGGGGTGCCCAGCAGCTTTATTCATAAAAGCCAAAAACTAGGAACAATCCAACGTACAACAGGTGAAGAGATGTTTAAAAAACGCAATACAAACACATGCAGTACATCTATCCAATGGAACATTACCCAGCAACAAAAAGGAACAAACTACTGGTACATGCAACAATACGGATATATACCAAACACGTTACGCTAAGCGAAACGAGCCAGAAACAAGAACACAATTATGATTCCATTTATGCAAAGCTTCAGGAAAGACAAATTTAATCTATAGTTTTTTTTAATAGGAAGCAGATGAGTGTTGTCTGGGTCCTAGGGAATAATGTAGGGAATGGGTGGGGAGGAGCACAAAGGAACCTTTTCAGGTGTTGAAAATATTCTCTGTATCTTGACTGTGGAATATAGTACATTGAGCCTTTTGTCAAAACCTACTGAAATGGAAGACAATGATGGTTGCCTAGATCACCGTCTTCCGAGATTTCCTCCAAAAATAATACAAAACGACAAAAACCACATCAGAGTAACTTGAAAACAAAGAATATCCAAAACCCAAGATAACTATAAAATGAAAAAAATAAATCTCAGCACACACTGTCTAGTCCTCTGGCACCTTACCTTCCCCCAACTCAAACCTACTTCGGTAAGCAAAAAAAAAAATACTGAGAAAATGGATAGGACAGCTATTGGCAGGCATTAGGATAAAATATAGGCAGTACCCCGGTCATGAACAAGATCCACTCCTAACAGGGTCTTCGAGTCAAAATTTTTAGGTAAGCGAGAACAGTTGAATAAGGTTTTTATTTAGCTTTACATGTATGTTAGTGCAAGAAAAGGATTGGAGGCTTTTCAATGATTTAAATGCTGCTGTAGCAAGTGAAGGTGATTGTGATGAAGGATTTACCACAAGTAGGGGTTGGTTCAGTCATTTTAAAGTGAGGGTAAATTAACGACTCCTACATTTACATTAAAGGTCACTTAAGAGTCATACGTAAATCAGGCATTTGTAATCTGAGGACTGCCCGTATACTATTGGCAGAAAGATTAAGTACACTCCAAGTCAAGAAAACAATAAAAAGGTATTTTGGTAGATCACAGTATGAGCTACAGGAAAAGGACTCAAAAGTACATGTAATTTAAACTGACAGTCTTTGAAATATGTAGCTTCTTGGGGAGAAAACAGGCCAAGAAAAGATAGGGAGAAACAAATTTTGGTAAAGGGAAAAAGATGTAAAGGAAAAAAATTAGCGTGCTACAAACTGGTTTCCAAGGACAAACACATGCAAAGGAAAACCTATAAAGCAGCATTGAAGAAAGGCAAAAAAATAACCAAGAGAATAAAAATGAGATAGCGAAAGATGTTTAAAAAAGGTCAGAGCCAAAGTAGTGGAAATGAGAGGAAAAGAACAAAGTCTATACTATTGCAGTCCCTGCAGAAGAAACAGAAAACAAAGGAACAGAATACTTATGACTATAACACAAAACAAGTTTTCATAACTTACAAAAGGCCAGAACCTACAGGTTAAAAGGGCCAATTAGAAAGTAGGAAAATTAAGTTAGAACAATCAACTTTGCAACATACTCTAGTGTAAAACCATCAGATTTCAATACAAATTTTAAAATCCCCAACGTCTTCAAATGATCAAATATATTAAAAACAACATACAAATGAGGGCAGTAATGGAGCAGCATTTTTTTAAAGATACAATACAAATAAGAGTTAATCAATGATTTTATATCCAGCCGAACTGCCATGGGAATATGAGGTCACTGAAAACAGTTTTCAACATAAAAGAACTTGGGAATTCTGTACCTATGAGCTTTACTTAAGGAATCTACTAGCAGACAACCTTCATCCAGCAAGGGATGACTGAGAAAAATTCAGAAAGAGATCTGAATGTAAACAGCTTAATACAGCTATATAAAAGTAGACCTATGACTAAAATATAGGTGGGAATTAGAAAGGAAGACTAATGAACAAATACTATATGCTGTGACAAAGTAGAAACAGTGCAACTAAAAATGGGAGAAGAACACAGAACATGCACACGCTGATTCTTTTTTTACACCATGCCCGTTGCCATTGAGTTGATTCTGACTCAAAGTGACCCTATAAGATAAAGTGGGGCAGTTCTAGTCTGTCCTATAGGGTTGCTAAGAGTCAGAACCTACTCAACAGCAATGGGTTGGGTTTACATACCTATTAAAATGGTAAAAATCAAAAGAACTGACAATAGCAAGTGCTGACAAAGTTGTAGAGCAACAGGAACTCTCATCATTGTGGGAATATAAAATGATGCATTTACTTTTTGGTACACAGTTTGGTAGTTTTAAAAATAGTTAAACACATCAATCACACTCAGATATATACAAAGAGAAATGAAAACTTACATTCACATAAAAATCTTTACATGAATGAAGCAGCTTTCTATAAATGATCAAAAACTGAAAACAAACCAAATGTCCGTCAACAGGAAAAAGGATAAACAAACTTAAATTCATACAATGGAATAGTTCTCAGCAATAGAACAGTCTTCTAATATTCAAGACAAGAAGGATGAATATCAAAAACTTACTGTACATAATGTGGAGCCCTGATGGCGCAGTGGTTAAGATCTATGGCACTAACCAAAAGACTGGCACTTCAAACCCCTAGCTGCCCCTTGGAAACCCTACGGAGCATATCCATTTATATATGAGTTTAAGAGCAGACAAAAATGATATACGCTGATGGACATAAGAATAGTAGCTGACAGGGACAAAATATGAGCGTAATTCATTTGAAAGTTGCCTAAGGTGATGGATGCATTCAGTATGTTGATTTAAATTTTAATTACACAGGCATATACATTTGTCAAAATTCATGTAGCTGTACATTTAAGATTTTCCTACTTTACTGCTTATAAATTATACTCACTAAAGTACTTCGTTTTTCTTAAAGGCATCAATGTATCTTATTTAGGTATTATTCTCTGTCATCCCTTGTCTCTTTTTTTGAAATATTACTTCCTTAAACTAGTTCAAGTTTTAACTGTTATCTTTACCTGAACGATGTTGTTCCATTCTCTTTTATTTTAGTTTTCTGCAGAGGCGATACTTGAAGTGACAGAACTTTATTTCCTGGTAGGGTAATTTGTTTTAGAACGGAAGCTATAAAAACAAAACAAGAAAGAAGAAAGTAGGACACAGAAAATAAAATCATGCTACATTAGGAAAAATTCAAGATAACAGCTTTTAATATACGTATTTTTACACAAACAACGCACACCTTCTACACATTTGTTTGCCAATAACATCCTCTCAACCAAGAGTTATTTTTGTTAGCACATTACACTGATCTTTTTCAGCGACACGTAAAAAAAAAATGGCATAGCAGTGCATACAAAAATACTTTGCGGGGGGAGGGCAGAGCTGGCAAACAAACTTAGAAGGTGCACGTTCTTTGCACAAAAAGACGCTATATAGAATAATCAAAGAAAATTTCAATCTGCCCTAGAATTATGTTTAAATTCAAACATGGCAATGAATTTATTCTCTGTATAAGAAATCATTTCTATAAAATAAAGATCTCTCCACTTCTTTTTATATGGTGTTCAGATTGCCTATAGAATTACCAACATTATAAAAATATCATGCACAGAAGGTAGCTGAAACATGTTATAGTATACAACTTGCATTGCTAGATTTTAAAAACATAAAAGCCCTTACATGTGTAAGACTGATTTCCAAACTTGAAGAGCTACACTTTGAAAAGAAACAAATTTTATAAATTCAAAAATACTTATTTACTAATAGGTTGTTTTATCTAATTACAGAATATTATGAGTAGTTGCCTCTTTCATAAAACAACATAAAAAAAAAAAACTAAAACAACATACACCCCTAAAAAGTGGTTATGTAAGCACAAAGAGTGTAATGAGTAGTTATTTTTCAGTCTTCTTTCATAGGTGCCAACTTAAAACACCAAACCTCTCTTCCCTTAACACAACAACAGAAAATAGATTGCAAAAACCCACTGTGTTCCAATCCCAGTGTGTTGGGGCAGGGAGAGGCCAGAGTCTACCTGGAGAAAACTGACTGGTCGATATTACAGTGTCGACTGGCATTTTCTTTTGTCCAGATTTCTGAATGGTCAATGCTGAGGAATGGGAAAGTGTAGTCACTTGTTTTGTGATGCCTCCTGAAGGCTGTTGAACTACCTGAAACAATGAGAACGATCAATATATTCATTCAACTAAATCTACTTTAGGGAAGGGTAAGCTTCCAATATTAGCAACAGATTATGCTCTCCCAACTGTATATGTATATATACCCTTAGCTTAGTGTCACAAAAAAGTCTACTTAAAATTTAAAATTATATATAATGAAATCACCTTGTCCAGAAGTGAAAAACACGACTATCCCATACATTATATATTATTTTTTAGAGCAGAATTCAAATTTCCACTTCACATAGCCCAATTTAAGTTTCAATCGTGTTATAGATTGAATTGTGTCCCCCCAAAATACGCGTTGTAAATCCTAACTCCTATACCTATGGTTATAATCCCATTTGGGATTGGGTTTTCTTTGTTATATTAATGAGACCATATTAGTACACTGTGTCTAAAGTCAGTTATCTTTTGAGATATAAAAAGAGTAAATTGAGTAAGCAACTAAGCAAGCACAGCTGGTGGAAGAGAGATGGCATATCACATGAGATCTCCAAGGAACCAAGAATCAGAAGCTGTATACAGACATGGACCTTCCCCCAGAGCTAGTACAGAGAAAAAGCCTTCCCTAAAGCCCTGAATTCTTACTTCTAGCCCCCTAAACAGTGAGAAAATAATTGTTTTTTAAGCCACCACTTGTGGTATTTCTGTTATAGCAGCACTACAAAACTAAGACAGGCCCTATTTCTTTTTTTTTTAACTTATCTTGGAAATTTTTAGATATACACAAAAGTACAGAAAATAAAATGAAGACCCCTATACCATTACAGCTTCAACAATAATTCTTGGCCAATCTTGTTCATTTATGTCCCTACCCATGCTTCCCTGCCACCCTCAATTACTTTAAAGCAAATCACGGCTGTCTATCCTTTTATCCATAAATATTTCACAATATATCTCTAAAAGATGAGGACTTTTTAAGTGCTGTTTTTTTTTTAAAGTCTCTTCTTGAACAATTTTTTGAAAAGTGACAATGCTAAAGACATTCTCCAAGATAACATAATTCAAGAAATATAGATGGGTAAGGGCTAGGGATAAGGGAAGAAAAATTAAAATAGTAATAACGGGGTCTTATTTTTAGCTTTAAAGAAGAAAGAAACAATATAGCACAGCTTCTTTTTTCACTTCCAAGAAGCAGCACAGTCACCACATATTTGAGCAAGCCATTGACAGTGAACTGTTTAGAAGTGCTAAACTAACAGATGGCTAATATAAATCAGTCATAGTCTTGTCAGGACATAAACCACTGAACAGAGTTTTAGGGATACAATTTATTCTGATTTTCTAAAATTTTGTAAATAAAATGTAAAAGTCCAGTGTGTATTACAAAAAGTTAACTCAGAAGAAACAAAATGTTCTAGGAAGTAACCCTACAGGAACTATTGTCCCCAGAGAAGAAATACAAGTTGAAAAAAATTCAACAATCATCACTCTTTGAGACTAGACAAGAACTCTTAAAGAAAATGAAGAATTTCAATGAAGTAAAGGTCATACTCATGTTAAACATGAATTTAAATTTTGTAAACTAATATACACGCAGAGTCTCTTATGTATTTAGAGTGAAAGTTAACAGAAACACTCCTAACAATTCCAGCTTATCTCTCTATTGTTTATATTTTTCTCCTCGGTATACTTTATTAGGTATTCTTTTCAGTATTTTTATTATAAAAGACAGCAATAAAATATTATTAGAAAATTGTTTGCAAGTTAGTCTTCATATCATTTTTGATGCCTACACAAAAATATAACGCAAAGTTTTGAGCTGTAATTTAACGAGCCCAGATCCCCATCACTTGTCATCTTAATGACTATAACACCTGGGGCAACATACGTTATATAATCTGAAAAAATATGGGCACCATACTCCTGCACACCTGCCATGCAAAATAAAATATAATGAGGGAAAAGGTATAGGAAAATTCATTGGTGTTCTTTCAAAGAAAGTACCATTTTAAACCAGTATTACTGCATGTTATAGAGACTGAAATTACCTTAGAAACTGGCCCACAGAAGAAGCAGTGCAACTACTTGGCAAGTCAAAGAATGAGCTATTATGTTTCTTTAAAAAGGTATGTATTTTCCTTCCAAAGAACCTCTAGAATTAAGGAAAGAGAGGTAAAGAATTTTCTCTTGACATTTCAAGTTCCGATGTCTTATTTGGGATGTTAAACACAAGTTAACCTTATAGCAGTTTATATAAACTGCAGGTCTAGAGGAAACCCTGGTGGCACAGTGGTTAAGTGCTACAGCTGCTAATCAACAGGCTGGCAGTTCAAATCCGCCAGGTACTCCTTGGAAACTCTATGGGGTAGTTCTACTCTGTCCTGTAGGGTCGCTATGAGTCGGAATTGACTCGACGGCAGTGGGTTTTTTTTTTGTTTGGGGTACATGTCTAGAAATGCTACACAGTATTCTTTGGCAAACAGGTTTTTTTGTTGTTGTTGTGTTTTCATTTCTACTGTCTATAGAATCGACTGGATGGCACCGGGTTTGGTTTTTTTTGGATACCCACTGGCGGGGGGGGAACCCCACTGCCGTTGAGTCGATTCCAACTCATAGCAACCCTATAGGACAGAGCAGAACTGCCCCATAGAGTTTCCAGGGAGCGCCTGGTGGACACGAACTGTCAACCTTTTGGTTAGCAGCTGTAGCTCTTAACCACTACTCCATGTCTACAGTATCTATCATCCAGAATACCTGACAAGAAATTTTCACTAAATTCCACAGGAAAGGAAGCAAAGAAACAAGTATGGATTAAACACCCCTGACCTTGTTTTCCCTGTCTTTCAACTCCACCCACTCCCTTCTCCATAAATACACAGCAATCAAATACTGATCGCTAAATAACTCAAGTAGCATGTGCACATTAAGTTACTGGAATCGGGGCAGTATCACCTCTAATTTCCACGTGATATTCGATATGTGACTACTAGCATACACCCATTAAGGTTAAATTCTAGAAAATAGACCCCAAAATAAGCAAAAACTGTAGTATAAAAGTCGGAAGTACATTAAGTCGCTATGTGTTTCTCAGGAACTGTCAATGCGTGGGTCTTATGCTACCACTCCCTATTTTCTAGGACAATGGCACATACAACTAAATCCCTGCACTATTTCTAACTAAACCCACATCCAACCTCAGAATGTTTTAACACAAGGCTCTAGTAAATCCTACAGTGGGAGTTGAAGTTTATTTGCCATTCCTAATCCACAATAAAACTCAGCCTTGGTAAAACTCAGAACATGGTTTTCCTGTAAATTAAACAGTCTTCTAAACACTTTTTAAAACTTGCTCAAATGAATTCTACATTGTATTACCAGCTTTTACAGGAATAAGTAAACGTTGTTTCAGGTCAAAAATCTATTCGTTTCTGTTTTAAAAGATAAAAATGTGCTTACTGTATGATTCCATTTCAGTCCTGGGACATGGAAAACTAACCTACTGGTGAAATATATTAGCAGAGTCATTGCTTCTGGGAGAACAGGGGTAGGGATTGACTGGGAAGGAGCACGAGGGAACTTTCTGGAGTGATGGTAATGTTCTACTTCCTGACAGGGGTTTGAGTTACGTGAGGTATGCACTGACTATCAAAACTTGCCAAATGGGGAACAAGTTGTGTATGAACAACTGAATGGAAAACTAATTTGCTCTTCAAACCTTCACCTAAAGCACAAGTTAAAAAAAAAAGTTATCCAATGGTACACTTAAGACCTGTGCATGTCACTGTATGCATGTTTTACTTATAAATAAAAAAGTAAACAAACATTGAATTGTAATTAATGATACCCAAAAACCCATATGCAAGTTTAAATATTTAGGAGGAAGTCTTCGAAATGCACCAAAAAAATTAAAATGAGTAATTAAATACATGATGAAGCAAAGGTAGTAACTGCAAAGAGTAGAATCTAGGTGATCAGTATACAGGTGTTCACTATAAACTTCAACTTCTCTCTGTTTCAAATTTCGTATAATTAAACATTTTCACGAATAACGCATAGGACATGTACACTATAAATATTGCCTCTAGTTTTATCACTCCATAAATTCTAATATACACTCGCCAAGCTAAAATACAAAAAAAAAAAAAGTCCCTACTGTGGGGCCACGGTCTCAGGGAACATCTAGCTCAATTGGTATAACACAGTTTATAAAGAAAATATTCTACATTCTACTGTGGTGAGTAGCATCTGGGGTCTTAAAAGCCTGTGAGCTGCCATTTAAGATACTTCACTGTTCTCACCCCTTCAGGAGCAAGGAAGAATGAAGAAGACTAAACATAAGGTAAGGATTAGTCCAAAGGCCTCCACCAGACTGAGTCCAGTATAACTAGATGGTACCCAGCTACCACCACTGACTGCTCTGACAGGGATCACAATAGAGGGTCCTGGACAGGACTGGAGAAAAATGTAAAACAAAATTGTAACTCACAAACAAAAAAAGACCAGAATTACTGGCCTGACACAGACTGGAGAAACCCCAAAAGTATGGCCCCTGGATGCCCTTTTAGCTCAGTAATGAAGTCACTCCCAAGGTTCACCCTTCAGCCAAAGATTAGACAGGCCCATGAAACAAAATGAGACTAAATGGAAACACAAAAGCCCAGGGACTAGAAGGCAGAAGGGGACAGGAAAGCTGGTAATAGAGAACCCAAGGTCGAAAACGGCGAGTGTTGACGTGTCGTGGGGTTGTTAGCCAAAATGTGTACTAACCATTTAATGAGATACTAGTTTGTTCTGTAAACCTTCATCTAGAGTACAATAAAATAGAACTTAAAATAAGTCCCTAAAGTACATTTAAATGAACAGAATTAACTAATGTATATATCAAGACTATTTTACTATATAAACTCTGATCATACTATTGCCCATGAAGAATTTTCTACACAATTTCTAATTACATATGATAAATAATAGGTAGGCCTTGCATAGGTTCAATCTTCATCTAACCTTTCATTAGTCCTATTTAACTGAGAATAAATGAACATCTGAATTCCACCTCTCTTCTCACTCTTAAAAGAAAAAAATTAACTTCTCAAGTCTGAATACTAGTAGGACAGTCCAATAAGAAACTGAGGGTCAATTACTTGAGCAAATGAAACAATTAATATACTTTTATTTCAACTTCTGTAACAAAAATACTGGCCACCAGGATACTAAGAGCCTGTAACTCATACCTTGAAAATACTTATCCTTATCTGGAGCCCTGGTGGTGTAGCAGTTAAGAGCTATAGTTGCTAACCAAAAGGTCAGCAGTTTGAATGTACCAGTCACTCCTTGGAAACTCCATGGGTCAGTTCTACTTTGTTCTATAGGGTCACTATAAATCAGAATCAACTTGATGGCAACGGGTTTGTCGGGTTTTTTATCTAGCGATAACTGTCAGAAGCAATTGGCCAACTTAAGTATCACTGATTATTTTATATAAAATGTATTTCTTGGTAGAGTCTCTAAAGATTTCTCCCATTACAAAATAATTAAATAATTAGGTATCAAAAAATATGATACAAGATCAAAAAATTTTAATACACTACATCAACTTATGAAAGAACTGTTTTACTTCAATATAATGAAAATTACAATAATAATGCACTAATTAGTTATTATTTTTTCTTATACTAATAAAGTAATATTTGTAAAGTGAATGTTGAATGTACATGACCACTTGTTTAATAAATGTCAAAAATCCTATTAAGAAAGATATACAAGTAACAGAGCCACCTGGAGAAATATATTTTAAATAAGGAAAATATTATCTGTGTCTTATTGACTATGCAAAGGCATTCAGCTGCGTGAATCATAACAAACTATGGATAACACTGCAAATAACGGGAATTGCACAACACTTAATTGTGCTCATGAGGAACCTGTACACAGACCAAAAGGCAGTCATCTGAACAGAACGAGGAGATACTGTGTCGTTTAAAATCAGAAAAGCTGTGTGTCAGGGTTATATCCTTTCACCATAGTTATTCAATTTGTATGTTGAGCATACTAATCCAAGAAGCTGGTCTATATGAAGTATAACATGCATCACAACTGGAGGAAGACTCATCAACAACTTGGGATATGCAGGTGACACAACTCTGCTTGCTGAAAGTAGAGAGGACTTAGAACACTTACTGATGAAGATTAAAGACTTCAGTATGAATTACACCTCAACATAAAGAAAAAAAAAAATCCTCACATCTGGACCAATAAACAATGTCATGATAAACAGAGAAAATACCGAAGCTGTGAAGAATTTCATTTTACTTGGATCCACAATCAATGCCCATGGAAACAGCAGTCAAGAAATCAAATGACAGATTACATTGGGCAAATCTGTTGGAAAAGACCTCTTTAAAGTGTTAAAAAGCAAAGATGTGACTTTGAGGACTAAGGTATGCTTGACCCAAGCCACGGTATTTTCAATTGCCTCATATGTGAGACTCCTTCGTCTCACATATCTTGGACATGTTATCAGGAGGTACCAGTCCCTGGAGAAGGACATTGTGCTTGGAAGAAGATCCGGGAAAAAGAGGAAGACCCCCAACGAGATGGACTGACAGAGTGACTGCAACAATGGGCTCAAACATAGCAATGATTGTGAGGATGGCACAGGACTGGGCAGTGTTTTGTTCAGTTGTACACAGGATTGCTATGAGTCAGAACTGAAAAGCACTTAACAAGTTCGAAAATAATTTAAGAATATCATCAGTGAGTTGATTATAAACCATAGTCCAATTTAGTCCAAGGTCTAAGTAACTCAAGAAGGAAACACTCAGGGTGCAAGAAACATACAAAAGTATCTGGCGCAGCATAAAAGAAATATGGCAAATAATCATTTAAAACATGAGAATTGCCATACTGGATCACATCTGTAGTCCATGCAATTCAGGACATAGCTTCCAAAAGTGGTCTGAAGAAAGATGCAGGAGTATCTTGTTTAAAGTCAGGTTTTAAAATGTTATAATTTATCTCCTTTAGTAACTGATCATATATTTTAAAATTCCTTCTCAGTATTACACCTATTTCTAACTTGTACTCATTCTTCTAGAGAATTGTTTACGTTTCCCATCTCCTGAATCAGATGTTTTAAATACCACCCATTCAAGTTATGAAAAGAATTCTCTCAATCTACCGTTTCAAGATTAAAAAAAAAAAAAATTAGGTTTTATAATATTATCTTATGAAGCGATGCACTTTTTTCCTTAGTTGAAAAAACCTCCCGCCATTGTAAATTTTGGTTTATCACTACACAGTATCTTTTCTTTCTTATTGATTATTGTATATAGTCTTCTTGGAATCTATTAAGGCTCTCATTCAAGTAAATTCACTACAAATGTTCACAATTCCTTTTAAGATTTTCACTTAGTACCAACACTATAGTGCTTTCTAAATTTTGGTCCTCAAGTACCTTGAAATATGGGCCTAATTAGTAATTCTTGGTATTTCAGCTAAGAATTCAGTTCTTGTAAATAAAATTCTTGCTAATTTTCTTGGCCATCTATCAGTTATGGCATAGCAGTTGTTTGTTACATGATGTTATATACTTGAACTAAATGTTGAACTTAACACTGATGATGGTTTGATAATAAAGCAGAAACTCTTCAGGAGCCCTGATGGTTGAAAGCTTTCCTTTGGATATTTGTAAGTATTTCATTAAAAATTGAACAAAAGCTAAATTTAACTTAAATATTTTAATTAACAAAAGATAATTTAAACAGTAAAAGCTGATTAGCAAATGCCAAATTTTTGTTTCAGTCTAATCATTTTCAAAATTTAAACTTTGATGAATTTTTGATAACTTTTCATCACTCAAAGGTTATAAAATAAAGCCCCTTAAATCCACAGCATGTGTGAATAAAACATGAATGAGAAAGTTAACTCAAAATATCTGGTCTCATTTTTTTGATAAAAAGGGCAATAATTTTGGAGAGTAAGCTACATGTTGCTGTTATTAGTAATTTTGTATTTATCACTTGAGTATCTTTAAGAATAATCTACACTTGAAGAAAAGGCAGGAACCTTTACAGTTATTACAGATGTTGGTATTGTTGCTGTTAGGTACAACTGAGCCAGTCCCAATCATACTGACCCCATGCACAAAAGAATGAAATACTGCCTGATCCTGTGCCAGTCTCACAACTGTCTCTGTGTTTGAGCCCACTGTTGCAGTCACTGTGTCAATCCATCTTGCTGAGGGTCTTCCTCTTTTTGCTGACCCTCTAACTTTACCAGGCATGATGTTCTTCTCTATCATGTCGGTTCCTCCTGATAACATGCCCAAAGTACGTAAGACAAAGTCTCACCATCCTTGCCTCTAAGGAGTATTCTGGCTGTACTTTCTCCATACAGCTTTCCCATGCATATGGAAAAAAAAAACCCAAACCCGTTGCCGTCAGGTTGATTCCGACTCATAGCATGAGGCAATTGAAAATACCATGGCTTGGGTCAGGTACAACTTAGTCCTCAAAGTTTCATCTTTGCTTTTTAACACTTTAAAGAGCTCTTTCACAGCAGATTTGCCCACTGCAATATGTCATCTGATTTCCTGACTGCTGCTTCCTTGGGCATTGATTAGAGATCCAAGTGAAATAAAATCCTCAATAACTTCAATATTTTCTCCAGTTTATTGGTCTAGTTGTAAGGATTTATGTTGTTTATGTTGAGGTGTATTTTCAAACTTCAAGTAATAGTAAATTACTTGATTTGAAAGGATGTCCTAATTCAATCCTCTCTGTGGCATATTACCATACAGTATCGATGCCCCAGGTACATCTGTTGTAATACAGATTATAATGGCATCTTCAGTGTCTAGTGGATCTGAGTTTTGTGATTTTAAATAGCTGGGCATACTTAGGCATGAATACTAGCATCAAATTGGTTAGCTAAAACTGAAATGAAGGCCAAACAAGAAAGTAAAATACACAGTGAAAATTAAATAATTCCACATTCTTTTAAGAATGAAAGCAGGAAGTTCAAAAAAAAAAAAACTAAAATTAGATTTTCTACGTTTTTTTCTTTGTTGAAATTATTTCTAATGTATAACAATCAAATCTACAAAATGTAAACTCTGTCAAGACATTATTACCAGGTACAGCTTTATGTGTTAGGACATAACAGAAATCTAGAAGTTCTTGCCAGGACACTATAACCTAACGAAAAAGACACCAGGTTCTCGTCTCGTATCTTGTTTGTTAACTGCCACTGGATAAAATCACTTAAAATTCTGGGTTCTTAGTTTTCTCCCTACCCATGCCTCATCATAAATTATTTTAAAATCCATAACGCATACATGACATACTTTTAAAACTCTGTGTTAACCATAAAGTGTTATTTCACTTTAGCAGACTATAGATGTTCAATAAAAATTAGCACTGATTCAATAATCAGCTACGGCCCATAAAACCCACTGCCATTGAGTCAATTCCAACTCATAGAGAACCTATAGGACAGAGTAGAACTTTGAACTCTGGATTTGAACTGCTGACCTCTTTGTTAGCAGCTATGGCCCATAAAGAGGATTCTAATTCTGTTCAGTGCTATCAAAAGAAAGGCTTTTCCTTGGAGCAATTACTCTGTTCCAGTCGTTCCCAAACCTGGCTGCTCAAACCAACATTTAAGAATTACTGTGTCTAGGAGGCGGGGCCAAGATGGCAGACTAGGTAGACGCCACCTCAGATCCCTCTTGCAACAAAGACTCAGAAAAACAAGTGAATCGATCACATACATAACAATCTATGAACCCTGAACAACAAAGACAGATTTAGAGACGGAAAACGAACAAATACGGGGAAGCAGCGACTGTTTTCGGAGCCTGGAGCCAGCGTCCCAGTCAGCGGATTTTCTGGAAAAACAAGTTTCCCAGTGATGGCTCGGAGACAGCAGTCCATATCAAACCACATAAAGAAGCAGACCATGACAGCTTCTACAACCCCCTAAACAAAAGAATCAAAATCTTTCCCAAATGAAGATACAATCCTGGAATTATCAGATACAGAATATAAAAAACTAATTTACAGAATGCTTCAAGACATCACAAATGAAATAAGGCAAACTGCAGAAAAAGCCAAGGAACACACTGATAAAACAGTTGAAGAACTCAAAAAGATTATTCAAGAACATAGTGGAAAAATTAATAAGTTGCAAGAATCCACAGAGAGACAGCATGTACAAATCCAAAAGATTAACAATAAAATTACAGAATTAGACAATGCAATAGGAAGTCAGAGGAGCAGACTGGAGCAATTAGAATGCAGACTGGGAAATTTGGAAGACCAGGGAATTAACACCAACATAGCTGAAAAAAATCAGATAAAAGAATTTAAAAAAATGAAGAAACCCTAAGAATCATGTGGGACTCTATCAAGAAGGATAACTTACGTGTGATTGGAGTCCCAAAACAGGGAGGGAGGACAGAAAACACAGAGAAAGTAGTTGAAGACCTCCTGATAGAAAACTTCCCTGACATCATGAAAGACGAAAGGATATCTATCCAAGATGCTCATCGCACCCCATTTAAGATTGATCCAAAAAGAAAAACACCAAGACATATTATCATCAAACTTGCCAAAACCAAAGATAAAGAGAAAAATTTAAAAGCAGCCAGGGAGAAAAGAAAGGTCTCCTTCAAGGGAGAATCAATAAGAATAAGTTCAGACTACTCAGCAGAAACCATGCAGGCAAGAAGGGAATGGGACAACATATACAGAGCAATGAAGGAGAAAAACTGCCAGCCAAGGATCATATATCCAGCAAAACTCTCTCTGAAATATGAAGGCGAAATTAAGATATTTACAGATAAACACAAGCTTAGAGAATTTGCAGAAACCAAACCAAAGCTACAAGAAATACTAAAGGATATTCTTTGCTCAGAAAACCAATAATATCAGATACCAGCACAACACAAGGTCACAAAACAGAACATCCTGATATCAACTCAAATAGGGAAATCACAAAAACAAACTAAGATTAATTAAAAAAAAAATGCTCATAACAGGGAATTACTGAAGTCAGTATGTAAAAGATCACAATAATCAAAAAGAGGGACTAAATACAGGTGGAATAGAACTGCCATATGGAGAGTGATACAAGGCGATATAGGACAATACAAGTTAGGTTTTTCCTTAGAAAAATAGGGGTAAATATTAAGGTAACCACACAGAGGTATAACAACTCCATAACTCAAGATAAAAGCCAAGAAAAACATAATGACTCAACAAACATAAAGTCAAACACTATGAAAATGAGGATCTCACAATTTACTAAGAAAAACATCTCAGCACAAAAAAAGTATATGGAAAAATGAAATTGTCAACAACATACATAAAAAAGCATCAAAATGACAACACTAAACACTTATTTATCTATAATTACACTGAATGTAAACAGACTAAATGCACCAATAAAGAGACAGAGAGTCACGGACTGGATAAAGAAACACGATCCGTCTATATGCTGCCTACAAGAGACACACCTTAGACTTAGAGACACAAACAAACTAAAACTCAAAGGATGGAAAAAAATATATCAAGCAAACAATCAGCAAAAAAGAAGAGGAGTAGCAATATTAATTTCTGACAAAATAGACTTTAGACTTAAATCCACCGTAAAGGATGAAGAAGGACACTACATAATGATAAAAGGGACAATTGATCAGGAGGACATAACCATATTAAATATTTATGCACCCAACGACAGGGCTGCAAGATACATAAATCAAATTTTAACAGAACTGAACCGTGAGACAGACACCTCCACAATTATACTAGGAGACTTCAACACACCACTTTCGGAGAAGGACAGGACATCTAGTAAGAAGCTCAACAGAGACACGGAAGACCTAATTACAACAATCAACCAACCTGACCTCATTGACTTATACAGAACTCTCCACCCAAATGCTGCAAAGTATACTTTTTTTTCTAGCGCACATGGAACATTCTCTAGAATAGACCACATATTAGGTCATAAAACAAACCTTTGCAGAATCCAAAACATCGAAATATTACAAAGCATCTTCTCAGACCACAAGGCAATAAAACTAGACATCAATAACAGAAAAACTAGGGAAAAGAAATCAAATACTTGGCAACTGAACAATACCCTCCTGAAAAAAGACTGGGTGATAGAAGACATTAAGGAAGGAATAAGGAAATTCATAGAATGCAACCAGAATGAAAATACTTCCTATCAAAACCTCTGGGACACAGCAAAAGCAGTGCTCAGAGGCCAATTTATATTGAAAAATGCACACATACAAAAAGAAGAAAGAGCCAAAATCAGAGAACTGTCCCTACAGCTTGAACAAATAGAAAGTGAGCAACAAAAGAATCCATCAGGCACCAGAAGAAAACAAATAATAAAAATTAGAGCTGAACTAAATGAATTAGAGAACAGAAAAACAATTGAAAGAATTAACAAAGCCAAAAATTGGTTCTTTGAAAAAATTAACAAAATTGATAAACCATTGGCTAGACTGACTAAAGAAATACAGCAAAGGAAACAAATAACCCGAATAAGAAACGAGAAGGGCCACATCACAACAGACCCAACTGAAATTAAAAGAATCATATCAGATTATTACGAAAAATTGTACTCTAACAAATTTGCAAACCTAGAAGAAATGGATAAATTCCTGGAAAAACACTACCTACCCAAACTAACACATTCAGGAGTAGAACAACTAAATAGACCCATAACAAAAAAAGAGATTGAAACAGTAATCAAAAAACTCCCAACAAAAAAAAGCCCTGGCCCGAACGGCTTCACTGCAGAGTTCTACCAAACTTTCAGAGAAGAGTTAACACCACTACTACTAAAGGTATTTCAAATCATAGAAAATGACAGAATACTACCCAACTCATTCTATGAAGCCACCATCTCCGATACCAAAACCAGGTAAAGACATTACAAAAAAAGAAAATTACAGAGCTATATCCCTCATGAACATAGATGCAAAAATCCTCAACAAAATTCTAGCCAATAGAACTCAACAACATATCAAAAAATTAAGCCACCATGACCAAGTGGGATTTATACCAGGTATGCAAGGCTGTTTAATATCTGAAAAACTATTAATGTAATCCACCACATAAATAAAACAAAAGACAAAAACCACATGAGCTTATCAATTGATGCAAAAAAGGCATTTGACAAAGTCCAACACCCTTTTATGATAAAAACTCTCACCAAAATAGGAATTGAAGGAAAATTCCTCAACATAATAAAGGGCATCTATGCAAAGCCAACAGCCAACATCACTCTAAATGGAGAGAACCTGAAAGCATTTCCCTTGAGAACGGGAACCAGACAAGGATGCCCTTCATCTCCGCTCTTATTCAACATCGTGCTAGAAGCCCTAGCCAGGGCAATTAGGCTAGACAAAGAAATAAAGGGCATCCAGATTGGCAAGGAGGAAGTAAAATTATCTCTATTTGCAGATGACATGATCTTTTACACAGAAAACCCTAAGGAATCCTCCAGAAAACTACTGAAACTAATAGAAGAGTTTGGCAGAGTCTCAGGTTATAAGATAAACATACAAAAATCACTTGGATTTTTGTATGTTTATCTTATACACTTTGTATGTTTATCTTATACATCAACAAAAAGAACATCGAAGAGGAAATAACCAAATCAATACCATTCACAGTAGCCCCCAAGAAGATAAAATACTTAGGAATAAATCTTACCAAGAATGTAAAAGACCTATACAAAGAAAACTACAAAGCTCTACTACAAGAAATTCAAAAGGACATACTTAAGTGGAAAAACATACCTTGCTCATGGATAGGAAGACTTAACATAGTAAAAATGTCTATTCCACCAAAAGCCATCTATACATACAATGCACTTCCGATCCAAATTCCAACGTCATTTTTTAAGGTGATACAGAAACAAATCACCAACTTCATATGGAAGGGAAAGAAGCCTCGGATAAGCAAAGCATTACTGAAAAAGAAGAACAAAGTGGGAGGCCTCACTCTTCCTGATTTCAGAACCTATTATACAGCCACAGTAGTTCAAACAGCCTGGTATTGGTACAACAACAGGCACATAGACCAGTGGAACAGAATTGAGAACCCAGATATAAATCCATCCTCATAAGAGCAGCTGATATTTGACGAAGGCCCAGTGTCAGTTAATTGGGGAAAAGATAGTCTTTTTAACAAATGGTGCTGCCATAACTGGATATCCATTTGCAAAAAAATGAAACAGGACCCATACCTCACACCAAGCACAAAAACTAACTCCAAGTGGATCAAAGACCTAAACATAAAGACCAAAACGATAAAGATCATGGAAGAAAAAATGGGGACAACCTTAGGAGGCCTAATACAAGGCATAAACAGAATACAAAACATTACCAAAAATGACGAAGACAAACCAGATAACTGGGAGCTCCTAAAAATCAAACACCTATGCTCATCTAAAGAGTAAAAAGACCACCTACAGACTGGGAAAGAATTTGCAGCTATGACATCTCCGACCAGCGCCTGATCTCTAAAATCTACACGATTCTGTCAAAACTTAACCACAAAAAGACAAACAACCCAATCAAGAAGTGGGCAAAGGATATGAACACACATTTCACTAAAGAAGATATTCAGGCAGCTAACAGATACATGAGAAAATGCTCTCGATCATTAGCCATTAGAGAAATGCAAATTAAAACTACGATGAGATTCCATCTCACACCAGCAAGGCTGGCATTAATCCAAAAAACACAAAATAATAAATGTTGGAGAGGCTGCGGAGAGATTGGAACTCTTATACACTGCTGGTGGGAATGTAAAATGGTACAACCACTTTGGAAATCTATCCGGCGATATCTTAAACAGTTAGAAATAGAACTACCATACAATCCAGAAATCCCACTCCTCGGAATATACCCTAGAGAAACAAGAGCCTTCACACAAACAGATATGTGCACACCCATGTTTATTGCAGCTCTGTTTACAATAGCAAAAAGCTGGAAGCAACCAAGGTGTCCATCAACGGATGAATGGGTAAATAAATTGTGGTATATTCACACAATGGAATACTATGCATCAATAAAGAACAGTGACGAATCTGTGAAACATTTCATAACATGGAGGAACCTGGAAGGCATTATGCTGAGGGAAATCAGTCAGAGGCAAAAGGACAAATATTGTATAAGACCACTATTATAAGATCTTGAGAAATAGTATAAACTGAGAAGAACACATACTTTTGTGGTTACGACGGGGGGAGGGAGGGAGGGAGAGGGTTTTTTACTGATTAATTAGTGGATAAGAACTGCTTTAGGTGAAGGCAAGGACAACACTCAATACATGGAAGGTCAGCTCAGTTGGACTGGACCAAAAGCAAAGAAGTTTGCGGGATAAAACGAATGCTTCAAAGGTCAGCGGAGCAAGGGCGGGGGTTTGGGGACCATGGTTTAAGGTGACTTCTAAGTCAATTGGCAAAATAATTCTATTAGGAAAACATTCTGCATCCCACTTTGAAATGTGGCGTCTGGGGTCTTAAATGCTAACAAGTGGCCATCTAAGATGCATCAATTGGTCTCAACCCACCTGGAGCAAAGGAGAATGAAGAACACCAAGGTCACACGACAACTAAGAGCCCAAGAGACAGAAAGGGCCACATGAACTAGAGACCTACATCATCCTGAGACCAGAAGAACTAGTTGGTGCTGGGCCACAATCGATGACTGCCCTGACAGAGAGCACAACAGAGAACCCCTGAGGGAGCAGGAGATCAGTGGGATGCAGACCCCAAATTCTCATAAAAAGACCAGACTTAATGGTCTGACTGTGACTAGAGGAATCCCGGCAGTCATGGTCCCCAAACCTTCTGTTGGCACAGGACAGGAACCATCCCCGAAGACAACTCATCAGACATGAAAGGGACTGGAAAGTGGGTAGGAGAGAGATGCTGATGAACAGTGAGCTAATTATATCAGGTGGACACTTGAGACTGTGTTGGCATCTCCTGTCTGGAGGGGGGATGGAAGGATAGAGAGAGTTGGAAGCTGGCAAAATTGTCACGAAAGGAGAGACTGGAAGGGCTGACTCATTAGGGGGAGAGCAAGTGGGAGTAAGGAGTAAGATGTATATAAACTTATATGTGACAGACTGACTTGATTTGTAAACGTTCACTTGAAGCTCAATAAAAGTTAATAAAAAAAAAAAAAAGAATTACTGTGTCTATAAAATATTTTCTCTCTGAAATTAAACTCAGGATCCCAAGAGAAACTCTCCAAAGCACATACATTTCTCCATTTGAAAAATCAGACCAGCAATAGAAAAAGATGAAAAAAGACAAGGACCCAGGAAATGACTATCACTTTGTACCCAAGGGTTTGACTCCTGCCCCAGTTCTTGTCACCTGGCCTTCCCTTTTCATTCTATGTCCAAAGCTGCCCTTCTGCTTCTGAAGGCAACCATCCACAGACACTAAACTCTTATCTTGATCATGCAAACAAGGCTGGGAATTTTACAAAGATTTTACTATTCAAGGAGCAAAACAGTCTAAAAGGAAGAGATTAAATACACGGCCTTTAACACTAGATGCACCAAAGAGAAAAAGAACAATCACTCAAAATCAAAAGAACAACTCCGTTATGGCATAAGTCAGAAAAGAACTGTACTAAAAAATTATAATTTTAAAATTAATTTGCCACATACTATCTCCCACACGGAAACCCTGGTGGCATAGTGGTCAAGTGCTACGGCTGCTAACCAAAAGGTTGGCAGTTCAAATACAGCAGGTGCTCCTTGGAAATTCTACGGGGCAGTTCTACTCTGTTCTAAAGGGTTGCTATGAGTTGGAATCAAGTTAACTGCAGTGGGTTTGGTTTGGTTTTATCTCCCACAGATTAACAGTATTCCTGATAAAACTTGTCTTATCCTGAAAAAGTAGGTCATTGTAAACCCTAAAAATACTAACTAGCCGATGAAAACTTCCTTACTTCACTCAAGAACCTCCCAACTCACAAAGTTTAGGAAAAAAATACAATCTCTTACTTATTCACTTTACTCACAGTCTCTCTCCTCCCCTTAGCACTTTTCTAAAAGAAGTGTTACCATTATATCACCTACGAAGGAGCAATGCCAAATATATTTAACCTGAATCTAATCATGACGAAAAAAAAAAAAATCAGAAAAAACCAAATAATAGGAAATTCTGTAAAATAACTAGCCTATGCACTTGAAATGTTACGATAAAATGAACAACAACAACAAAAGTTTGGGGAACTATTCTAGATCCAAGGAATCTAAAGAGAAATGCCAACTAAATGTAAATGAACCAATTTTTTACTAGAAACAAAACCATAAAATAAGTACTGATAAAGGACATTATTGGGATAACTGTGAAAACTTGAACATCGACTATATAAAAGACAATGGTATTGTACCAATATTAATTCCCATGTGTGAAGATGAGTATATTATGGTTATGTAAAAACAAATAACCTTTTCCTCAGGAGATACATAGTTATTTAGGTATCAACTGTTATGACCTCTATAACCAAGTCTTAAATGGTTCATCAAAAAGTCCTGTGTGTGTTCATGTGAATAGAGAGAAAGGGAAACATAGAGCAAATATGGCAAAATGTTAACAATTGGTCAAAAGAGGTAAAGGGTATACAAGGTTTGAAATTTTCAAAATAAAAAAACTGAGGAAGAAATGAAATGTTACTCACTAGTTGTTTGACTTTAACTGCCTGTGGAATACCAGGTGGTTGTGAAAGGATGGAGTTTGGCTGTGCAAGTCTGATCTGGACTGGAGCATCAACCACAGGCTTGTCAGCTGTGGTCCCAGAAAAAGTAACAACAGGTTTCATAGAAGGAAGACAAATAGTTGCAGCTGAAGTTTCTCCAAAAGTCACCGATGGAAGGGCCAGTGATACTGCTGCTCCAGAAACAACTGGTTTTTCAGGTTGAAGTGAGACTGTTGTAACTGTATTTGGTACAGAAGTCACAAGTGGTTTTGAAGTCTGAAGCAAAACAGTTCCAGCTGTTGTTCCTCCTGGTATAGCAGCTGGACCCACAGGATGAAGTGTCACAACTCCAGTGTTTGCTCCGTCTGGACCAGCAAGTGGATTCTCAATGTGTACTGACACAGTTCTAGGGGCTGTTTCTCCAGAAACAGTAACAGTCTTTTCAGACTGGACTGAGGAAGCTGTTGTCACCACAGGAGAAGAAGTTACTGTTGTGGTACAAGTAGCAATGACTGCCTCACTAGAAGTCTGCTGAACACACTGCTGAATAAAGCTCTGAGAGTTAGGTATAAGTTGTCGTAAGGCAATCACACTTTTCTAGAAACAGAGAAGAGGAAAAAAATAATAAATTAGCACCTAGTAAAAAAAAAAAAAACTTTGTACTTCATCTCTTTATAACATAAAGTAAATCAAAAGTATATCAAGTGTTTCTGTAAAGGAAACCTTGTGTTAATTTTTTCTGTTCTGTCAATAACAAGCACACGATTTTAAGTCCAAAAGTGCATGAGCCCAAAAGTGTTTTATTTTTAACACAAATTCATGTCTCATTATCAGACTTATTTTATACACCTCAATATCAACTTAGTAAAATAAAACACTGCATTATTCTTCTTTGTATTTGTCTAAACTCCATAATAGGTCATTAGCTTCGATATCTCTAAGTTTATTTGCACCCCAAGTCTTTGTTAAGTAATTTTCAAACTTTGGATAGATACTCTTTAACATAAACCAAATAAAAACAAGGTGAATTTTAAGATAAAAAACAATTTCTCCAGTAGTGCTGAAATATTTTCTGACTGGACTTTAAATCATTCTAAACCGCTGAAAAAGTAAAGTCAGTTCAAACTAAAAACTAATGTTGCTATTGTTAGCAACCCTATGTACAACAGAACGCAACACTGCCTGGTCTTGCGCCATCCTCATAATTGTTGCTATGCTTGAGCCCATTCCGGCAGCCACTGTGTCAAATCCATTTCCTTGAGGGTCTTCATCTTCTTCACTGACCCCGTATACTTTACCAAGGCTGATGTCCTTCTCAAGGGACTGATCCCTCCTGATAATATGATCAAAGTATGTGAGATGAAGTCTCACCGTCCTCGCTTGTAAGGAGCATTCTGGCTGTGCTTCCTCCAAGACAGATTTGTTCACTGTTCTGGCAGTCCATGGTATATTTATTATTCTTCACCAACACCATAATTCAGAGGTGTCAATTCTTTTTCCCTCTTTTTTATTTGCTGTCCAGCTTTCGCATGCATATGAGACTAAAAATACCATGGCTTAGGTCAGGTACACCTTAGTCCTCAAAGTGACATTTTTGCTTTTTAACACTTTGGTATATTTGTCCAATGCAATATGTCGTTTGATTTCTTGACTGTTCCTTCTAAGTACACTGATTGTGGATCGAAGTCAAATGAAATCCTTGACAACTTCAATACCTTCTCTGTTTATCATGATGTTGCTTATTGGTTCAGAAATGAGCTTTTTTTGGCTTTGTTTTTAAGTAACAAAAAAAATGCCAAAAGAAGGCAGATAGCTGGTTATCCTCTGGGGAATTCATGGGCTGTTTTAGAAGATCTCCCTGTTTTAACTTCTGTCAGGCTGCATACTAAGAGCCATGAAAGCAATCACAAAGAAACACAGTCCCTACTTAAGAAGTAAAGAGAACTATTTCCCCCCTCCTCTACTTTGTTAAAAAAAAAAAAAAAAAAATTGAGAAAATTTTTATCTGAAGAAATTCCAAAAAGAAAATACAAACGGTCATAAAGAAAAGAAATAGAAAATCCCTCACAATCTTCTTCCAAAATTTCAAAATGGGAGAAAAATTGTTTTGGAAATAAACAAATGAAGTGATTTATTTAAATAAATATAAACTAGAAATCTAAGATGAGGTAGTTGTGAAGAAAAGTAAAATTGGGAAGAAATGTTGACGTCATGAGGCTTAAGACAGGCAACAGTATATATCTGAATTATCTCTTGACCATCTGCTCAGAGTTAAGCTTAAATGTTGAATCCCTCGTCCTATAAGATACCCAACTCCCTAAAACTCTCAAAGATGAGGAAAAAAAACTCTAAAAAAATCATGACTTAACAGGCCCTTAGAAAATAGATAAAAAGTACAAAAACTACATGGTAATATTTGGTAACTTAAAGGTAATGTTATCTAGCAAATAGATTCAGATAGCCTAAATTGTGGCATTTACTGGACCTGTGTGTCTCGTCAAAAGTTAGTCAATTTAAGCAGTTTTCTCAACTCTAAAATGGAGAATACACTTTACTCTCAAAGGACTGACATGAAAATTAAGTGTAAATAATGCAAATTAAAAGTATTTAGCAAAGTATATGATACATAGTTGGTGCTTAACTAATTTCCTTCCTTCCCACAGTGTCTTCAACAGGTATGAAATATAGATAAACTCAAAAGGGTTGCCAGTGTTACATGCTGCACCTCTAGCTCACAGAAACATGGCACTGAAAGAGACCTTGGATTCAATCTCCGACCAAAGAAAGAACAGCCTCTAACATCTCACTAGAGAGGGTCATCCAAAGACAGAGCACAATTCATTTCATGAAGCAGCCCACCACATTTTTGGACAAATCTACCCAATCCTAGCTACATGCTCTAGAGCTACAACAGTCAAAATATTTGTGCATAGATAATTTGCTATTAGGTATTGCCCTTCCTAGACCAAGTCTCCTCTGGAAAAAATTTTCTTTCTTTTTTTAAGTGTTATTGTGGTAAAATGCATATGAAACACAAAACCTGTCATTTTAACTATTTTTAAGCATATAACTAAGTGACATTAATTACATTCACCACATTGTTCAACCATCACCACTGTCCACTTCCAAAAGTCTTTCATCATCCCGAACAGAAACTCAGTATCCTTTAAACAACAGCTCCCTATTTCCCTCTCTTCCTAGGCCCTGGTAACTACTCAGAAACTTCTCTATACACATTTTCATTCTAGATATTTCACATAAGTGGGATCATACAGCAGTTGTCCTTTTGTGACAAAGTTATTTCACTCAGCATAATGTTTTCAAGGTTCATCCATGTCATAGCATGTATCAGAACTTCATTTCTCTTATGGCTGAATAGTATCCTGTTGTATGGCCATATCACATCCTGTTTACCCACTCATCTGTTGACATACACTTGGGTTGTTGCCACCTTTTGGCTATTGTGAACAATGCTGCAATGAATACTAATGCCCAAGTATCTGTTTGAATCCCTGCTTTCAAGTCTCTTGGGTATATACTACAGAGCAGAATTGCTGGGTCATATGGTAATTCTGTATTTAACTTTTTGAGGAACCACCAAACTGTTTTTCACAAAGGCTGCACCATTTTACATCCCCACCAGCAATTATGGTTGAGGGTTCAAATTTCTCCATATCCTTGCTACCACTTGTTATTTTCCATTTTTCTGATAATAGCCATCCTATTGTTATTGTATGCCAACAGGTCGATTCTGACTCATAGTGACCCTATATGACAGAGAACTTCCCCATAAGGTTTCCTAAGCTATAATCTGTATGGGAGATTGCCAGGTCTTTTCTCCCACAGAACCACCTATGAGTTTGAACCAACCTTTCCATTAGAAGCTGAGCTCTCTAACCACTGCACCACCAATCCTTATCATCATCCTGTTGCTGCTGTTGTTATTAGGTGTCCTAGAGTCAGTTCCGACTAATAGCGGACCCTAAGTACAACAGAACAAAACATTGTCCAGGTCCTGTGTCATCCTCAGCCATCCTCACAATCACTGCAGTTTGAGCCCACTGTTGCGGCCATTGTGTCACTCCATCTCACTGAGAATCTTCTTCTTTTTCTGACAGACATCCTAGTGAATGTGAAGTGGCATCCTGTTGTGGTTTTGATTTGCATTTCCCTAATGACAGCTGGGGATCTTTTCATGTGCATACTGGCTACCTGTATATTTTGTATGTCTTAAAGAAATGTCTATTCAAGTCCTTTACCCATTTTTTAATTAGGTTACTCATTTTATTTCCGTTGCCGTTGAACCGTAAAAGGATTCTCAGTTTCTTTAGCCACACTTCGTACCACACGATTCTCATCCTCCTATTCAACCTGGCCACTCTCTTGACAACAGTTTCTACTACATTAACTAGCCTTCTGAAAATGAAAATATGGTGCCATTCCCCTTCCCACTCTTCTCTTATTAGGAACAAAAGGAGTCTCCACTACAAAGCCTCTTTCATCTTCTCTAGACAACACAAAATTTTCTAAGAGCAACTCCTCATTCTATTATTTTAAAAGTTATGGGACGAGTCTCTGGATCACTCGAGCCCCAGATCTTTAATGACTTTATGAATTTCAATCTGATTCCTTTTCAGTTTCTGAGTATCTAAAAGGAATGTTATTTTTTTAGTCTGCCAAAATAATCTCATTACCAAAGTTATTGTTTTCTATCAAAATGCTATTTAATTCAATAAATCTTAGAGATGAGTATGCCTACTAACAATGTAAATTAATTTTTAAAAACAGTCTTCCTACCAAATTTGGTACTATGTGCTTTATTTCTAAAAGAATATGAGGAATCATTAGGACAAAAACAGAAAGCCCTTAATTTCCAAAACAACAGTCAAGAGTCCTTGAGTATATTCCTGTAGAAGCATTAAACAATATTAAGCTATGTTCATGAATGATATATTACTCGTTTTCTCAGCATAATCCAAAGAATACGGATTATGAACATGCTCTACAGTTTAAAACAGAAGTGAGAGAGTTCTCCTACACTGCTAGTTATCTTCACATTGAGTTGTTGTACTGAATAGGTTTTAAATTATCTTAATTTAATCTAACTCAAATTTCTTCAAGGTAACATATAACTCTACCTTAAGAAAAGGAACTAGGTGAGGTTGAGGTGAAGACTTGAGTTCAACATACAGTTTCCTAGTAAATTCTTCTGCTTCAATTTTTGCATCCTGAGGAGAGAAAGAAACACTTTTCAGTCTACAAACATTTTAAGAGGCAAAGTATAAAATGTGTGATTACACGTCTTGCTATCCTAGATATAGCAAATTTTTCACAATTGGTAGAAATCCAACACTAAGTGAAGGACAATTTTTTTCATGTCACCTTTGAAATGGGTAAACATAAATAACGTTTATAGAGAATACAATGAAGGGAAGGCTTCTTTTTTTTTTTTTTAAGATCCCAGGAAGCAAAATGACAGAGCTGAATGAATGAAAGTCTTACATTATTATAGTCTGTTATGAATAATTAGGAAGTGAAGACACACGGGAATTCTAAATTTCTTGGGGTAGGGAATAGGAAGTCATTTTGTTTAGGGGCCTTGGATATTTTTGTTTTGTTTTTTCAATTTTTAAGTTACATTAACCAAGCTAAGATTGTTATTTTAGAATACTATTGCAAGGCCATAATACTAGCTATACTATTGCTCCAAAGGACTGAGGAACCCTTACTTATTGCCTTATGCTCTAAGCCTTTCAGGAATTTGTGATGTCAAAATTACTTTCATATTAAGATTTTTTTTTTTTTTTTGCCTTTTTTACTGTGTTGATATTTATTTTACACCGATGGTACAAAAACAACAGTGGGTAAAACCGCTGGCACAAAAGGTAATGGCAACAAACTGTAATAGTCATCACCATACTCTACTATGTAGTTCATGTAGCAAAAAATTTGAGCCAGTTTCCTTAAAAAATGTCCTCAATGAAGCAGAAAAGATTAATTTTACTAAATTTTAACTCCTCAGTACATGTTTTTTTAATAATGTGACAAAATTGGAACCACACATTCTGCTGCAGACCAAAGCCAAGAAAGATGCTCAAGGAAAAGCACTTTGTGACTGTGTTGCCAGCTAAATTAGCTGTTTTGTCACAGATCACCATTTTTGCTAGAAAAGAATGTCAATCAAACTGTTTATTCAGGTTGGGATATTTGGTCGACATTTTCTTAAAAACAAAGTAAGTCTGTTACCGTAAGGAAAAAAAAAAAAAAAAAACTGATAGTATTTGTTACCAATGATAAAAATTAGAGCTCTCTAGCCAAAATTAAAATTTTGGAAAACTTGTATATCTGCTACCCTGAGCTTGATAGCTTTCTAGTATTTTGAGACTTTTCTGATGATATTGGGGTGAAATTAACCGGCATGATTTTTATCTTAAATATCAAATCTGCGAACACTTAGAAGATCTGCATAACTCAGTGAGCCAGTATTTTCCAAATGATCAATGGGTGATGTTACAAAACCATGCATGGGTAAAAGATCCATTCACAACATCCAAAACGAGTTAGACTCTAAAGAAAATCCACAACGATCTGGAGAAAAGCTGTTAAAAACAGGCAGTCCCCAGGTTATGAATGTCTGACTTCTGGACAACTCATACTTGCACTTTAATGTTATGTAAATTTGTCCTCACTTTGAAACAATTAAACCAACTCCTACTGGAAACAAATTCATCACAATCACCTTCACTTGAAGCACGTGCAGCTTTTAAACCACTGAAAAGGCTCTGAACCTTTTCTTGCACTAAAGTAAGACTAAATAAGGACTGCATGCACCTGTTCCAACTTGCCTACAAATCTGACTTAAAGACACGGGAACAGATCTCATTCTTAACTCGGAGCTTGCCTGTACTCACTTATCCAATCATCTTAGTATGTGACGTCAGAGGTTTTCTCTAAATATGTGGACCAAAATAACTTATCAGAAAGCAGAGTAAATCAGAAGCAGATATGAGAATCCAGCTGTCTTTAATTAACATTAAATAAAATTTACAAAATGTAAAAAATGCCACTCCTCACTAAATTCTTTTTGGTTTTTGAAACTATAGTTATTTTTCATAAAAACGCCACTTGCATTAATATGCAGTGAGTTTGTTAGTTTTAAATATTTTTTTCATTTCTCAGTTTTAATTCCAACACCATAAAAACAAAATGCCTTTGTGAAGTCCTCAATTTTCAAGAATATAGAAGTATCCGAGACTAAAATGTTTGAGAACTGCAGTTTTCAGCTAAATAAACCTGTTGCCTTTGAATCAATTTCAATTCATAGTGACCCTACAGTACCAAGTAGAACTGGCCCCCAGGGTCTCCAAGGCTGAAATCTTTATGGAGGCAGACTGCCGCATCTTTCCCCTGCAAGCAGCTGATGGGTTTGAACCACACCTTTCAGGTGGCAGCTAGGTACTTTAACCACTGCTCTAGGCCGCCTTTTAAGCTAAATACGTCTTGTTAAACTATAAAGAGTATTTGATTAATTCCTGATCACTCTTATCTGTCTGCAAAAGTTCACATAAATTTTTTTGCTTAGAAATTTCAAAACGTCTTATTGGATGGCTAAAGTCTCTCCATCTAGATTATTCCTTCTCAGAGAAACAAGCCACTAGACTCCCTTTCATAGCTAGCATACCTTGAAAACGAAGACCAGAACTCAGTGTTTACTTTTTTAAAAAAGGTTCAAAAGTTGAATACTTGTTTATATGACTTATAACAAAATTTGTAAAATAAAAACATCTCCCCAAATAAAAAACTAACCGTTTAAAATTTGCTCTATTTCTAATATTTTATAGACGCATTAAAAAAAAAAGTAGTAAAGAAGGTATTTTAATATTTGTAAACTATGGTTATTTTCCTGTACAATGTTTGAATAGGTACATATTTTCCTCTGGGAAAGAGTAGTTTTATGTGAAGAATACACAAAAATTCAGATTATACGGCCAGAGAAACCTATAGATTTCAGTAGTTCAAGAAATCCAAAATTACATTTGTTTCTTGGATCCTCAGAATATTTCTTGAAGCATATGGCAAAAGTATTTGCTAATTTCTCTAGTAAAAAGACCAGACTTATTGATTTGAGACTGGAGGAACCCCAGAAGACATGGCCCGTGGATTCTGTTAACTCAAAACTAACACCACTCCCAAAGCCAACTCTTCAGACAAAGATTAGACTGGACTATAAGACATAAAATGATACTTGTGAAGAGTGTGCTTCTTCGTTCAAGTAGATACACGAGACTAAACGGGCAGCTCCTGTCCAGAGACGAGATGAGAAGGCAGAAAGGGAGAGGAGCTGATTGAGCGGACACGGGAAATCCAGGGTGGAAAGGAAGAACGCACAGTCACATTACAGGGATAGCAGCTAGGGTCACAAAACAAGGTATGTATAAATTTTCATATGAGAAACTAACTTGAGCTGTAAACTTTCACCTAAAGCATAGTGCTTTAGGTGAAAGTTTACAGCTCAAAAAAAAATATATATATATATATACACATATTTGCTAATTTCCATTTTCATCTTCCTTAGCCTATCTAAGTATTTTAACTGAAAAAGGATATAAGAAACAAAAAATGAATAATTGGATAGCCGTGAAACATAGTATCTTGGCACTTGTGAAGACCAGTGATCATCAAGGTTACTCATCTTTTAGATAAGGAAACTAAGGTCTGAGAAGATTAACTAATTTTCAAAGTTTACTAAAAGTTCATTGTATATATGGAACTGAAATTTACATTTTTTGATAGCCTGGCTTTCTGGCATTTTGTAATTCTAATAACAATGTCCTACTTGACCAAACAGTGAATCTTCTAAGGCCTTTTTCAGGCTAAGGGAATCAGGATTGGTACACAGAAAGAAATATTTAATAGATTTGTCTGAGATTTACATTCATTACAAAGTTCTCAAGAAGAAAAAAAATCAAAAATGAAACTTATACATTTCCCATTTAAACATATTTGATGAGTCCTTACAAAGTGCCCAAGATTTTACAGTAATAACTCACCAGAAGTTGTTCCACCAATCCCTGCACATTCTGCCCCATTTCTGGGGACTGTGATCCACCACATGCCAGTTTTATTAACATTGCAAGGAAGTTCTTACATTTCTTCACATTTTCTAGCATCATCTAAATACGGAGATATAAACAAAATAACAATCACAAATGTGACGAAGACAACAGAATTCAGGGAAACTTGTATGTAATCGTAGTTATGCGGCACAGTGGTTAAGAGCTCGGCTGCTAACCAAAATGTCAGCAGTTCGAATCCACCAGCCCCTCCTTGGAAATCCCATGGGGCAGTTCTACTCCGTCCTACAGGGTTGCTATGAGTCAGAATCAACTTGACAGCAATGGATTTGGGTTTTTTTGGAAGATACATGTGAGAGCTTACCGGGGAAAGATTAGTCTGAGCGACTGCTGAGCTCTCGGTTTTCAGATTGGGCTCACTGGAGGGCATGGGTGATACTCCAAAACTTGAAGCCTCCAGGGTAGGTACAGTATTCAACGGCTTTACAGGAGTAACTGTGACAACATTGTTTGGCACAGGCACAGACTGAAATTAAAAGTAGTATATATTTAGATATGTATTATTATGATATCTTAGTAGGTATATCATTTTATACTCATCAAACTACAAATGAGTCTTGACATCTTTGCTTTTTTGTTCCACTCTACTACATCAAGGCAATGTAACAGTTATAAAAGCTTTGGAATCTAGCAGATGTTGGTTTCATTCACTGTATTAAATGAAATGATCTCAGGCAAATTACTTAATCCTGCTAGCCTTCTGATTCCTTTTGTTAAAAAGCAAGGAGACTAATGGTATCTACTATCCTAAGGTTGTACGTGGGGGAAAAAGTGCTTAACACGTCAGCCCTCAAAGAATATTAATACATCTCCAAAATGGACTTGAAATGGTTAGTTTCTATATGAAAATAGAGAATTTCCTGCTCAGTAATTTTCTGCTCTATCTACTTAATCCCCTTGCATTGTTGGATGCACAACTCAGCCTGAAACTATATTCTAAATTAGGCAGCAGTACTTCTGTGTTTTGGGTGGTAAAAGTGAAAAGCGGTAGAAAATAAGTGAAATAAATCTGTTTGAAAATCAATTATAGAGAGCTAGTGAAAGGGATCATATGCAAACTTAGCAAAGAAAACTGTACTTCAAGGAGAGCCATTTTCTGTACCTGTCTGAAAGGACAATTGTTTTAGGTTTGCTCATATTTAGTTAGGAATACTAATTCTAAATCCTACTATTTGCACATTAGATTCCAATCTAACAATAAACTATGCTACAACTTCATCAAATACAAAATAGCAAAACTGAACAAAGACTTCAAAATAGTTCTTATGTTTACAACACCAGGCTATGTTTCAAACCATTTTAAACAAATAATAGGAAACACTTTTATAATTTCTTAATACAGTGAACCTGTGAAACATCTCAGAACATGGATGGCATTATGCTGAGCGAAAGAAGTCAATCACAAAAGGACAAATACTTTATGAGACCACTATCATAAAAACTCAAGAAAAGGTTTACACACAAAAAGAAACAATCTTTGATAGATAATGTGGGAGGGGAAGGGTGGGGTGGGTGGGGAGGGAAAACACTAATTAGATTAAGTGGTAACTTTTTTGTCTAAGGGTAAGACAGTACACAATACTGGGGAAGTCAGCACAATTTGACCAGGGCAAAGTCACAGAAGCTTCACAGATACATCCAAACACCCTAAGAGACTAAGCTACTGGGCTGAGGGCTAGGGACCATGGTCTAGGGCGACATGTAGCTCAACTGGCATAACATAGTCTATAAAGAAAATGTTCTACAGCTGACTGTGGTGAGCAGTGTCTGGGGTCTCAAAAATCTGTGAGCAGCCATCTAAGATACATCTACTGGTCCCATCCCAGCTGGAGCAAAAGAGAATGAACAAAGCCAAAGACACAAGTGAAAGATTAGTCCAAAGGGCTAATGGACAACTACCACAACCTCTGCCAGACTCAGCACAGAATAACTATTTTTTTGGCTGCTCTGACAGGAATCACAATAGACGGTCCCGGACAGAGTGGGGGAAAAATGTTGAACGAAATTCAAAATCACACACACACAATAAGACCAGACTTGCTGGTCTGACAGAGACTGGAGAAACCCCAAGAGTATGGCCCCCAGACACCCTTTTAACTCAGTACTGAAGTTACTCCTAAGACTCTGCCTTTAGCCAAAGATTAGACAGGTCTATAGGGCAAATAATAACACCCAAGAGGAACAGCATGTATACAAGACTAAATGAGCATGCCAGCCCGAAAGCCAAGATGAGAAAGCAGGGAAGGACAGGAAAACTGGGTGAATGCAACAGGGAACTCAGAGTGGAGAAGGGAAGAGTGCTGACATATCTCAGGGTTGTCAGTCAATGTTACAAAACAATTTGTGTATTAACTGTTTAATGAGAAACTAATTTGCTCTGTAAACTTTCACCTAAAGCACAATTTAAAAAAAAGCACACTAAAAAAATTTTCTTAACACATACGTTCGCCTTTACAAACAGTCACACGCAAAAAATTTTACCTTCTCTCATTTCCAAGTTCTATCTCCTTATTTGCAAGAAATGCCTGAAATTGAGCTTCTTTATTCTTCAAAGTAGACAAAGATATTATTTATTAACTTCACTGGTTGAGGAGCCCTGTCGATGCAGTGGTTAAAAAGCTCAGCTGCTAATCAAAAGGTTGGCAGTTCAAATCCACCAACCACTCCTTGGAAACGCTATGGGGCAGTTCTACCCTGTCCTGTAGGGTCGCTATGAGTCGAATCAGACTCAACGGCAGTGGGTCCGGTTTGGTTTTGGTTCTCACTGGTTGAAGTAATCCAAGATATCCTCTACTGCCCTAGCTTAGCCCT
Organism: Loxodonta africana; assembly: GCF_030014295.1. Lineage (NCBI taxonomy): Eukaryota > Metazoa > Chordata > Mammalia > Proboscidea > Elephantidae > Loxodonta > Loxodonta africana. Next base: position 83,021,635 of record NC_087352.1, read on the forward strand.
AAGTAACAACAATAGCTTAAAACAGGCATCAATCTAAATTAGGAAAAGTTATAAACAAGCAATCCACCCGAGAAATACCACTGGTAAACATATATATGGAAAAGTAATCCAATGAAAAAACTAAGCAACCCAGGTATACCATTTTAGAACTAAATGTACTACATCTTTAAGAAATACATCCAACGTTACTGAGTATATTTTTAAAAAATGATACACTCAAAGCACTACTGATCTAAAGTGATAAAATCTTTTGACTAAAACAATATGATAGTAAATATCAATAGTCCTAAATTCATGCCCTTTGGTCTAAAAAATTTATCACACAAAAATTAAGCTAGACTTTGAGATAATCAATACAGAAGTCATTAAAAACAAATCTTCCTTTGCTACATATTAGCAGAAATAAAGTTTTTTAATCTAAGTCTACTAACCTAAAGATTAGTAGTTCAAACCCACCCAGCGGCACTGCGAAAAAGGGTCTGACAAACAGCTTCTGTAAACATTACAGCCAATAAAACCCTACAGAGCACTTCTACTCTGTACCAGGTGGGGTTGCCATGAGTTGAAATCAACTTAACAAGGAGTTTAAGCCTATTTTCACACATAAAATGGAAACAATACTTCCTTACAGCGTAGGCACAAGAAGAAAATGAAATAAATGTAAAGAACCTTAAAAAGTGTCAAGCACATGAAAAGTTCAATGAACAGTAGCTATTATTAGGGGGTTTTCTGGTTTATTATTAGGGGAGGGGGAACTACGTTTAAAATCAGGTTCACTGCTTCATCATCTGTGTTAAGGGAAAAGAATGGGAGCAATACAGTAAGTAGATTTTGGAAATTCTGGCTTCATCCACTAACATGGGATTCCGCACAACATGCTCCATGAAGACGTACCCTCTTCACAACAAAGGACATGGAGACTGGACCCACAAGCACGGATGCAGCGGTTGTAACAGATACGGCAAAATAAAGCACTGGAAGTCGCTGGCCTAAAGCAACGGAACAACCTGCTGCTGATACAACTGAAGTACAAGCTCAGAGGCACAAGCTCTGAGGATGGAATTCCATTCTGCAAGACGGAATCAAAAATGTCTACATGGCACTATGTCTCCAACAGGACAAATGCACGGATCCAGGAGCCAAGGTATGAAAGCATGATTAGCCCTATTTACCATCGTTCCCTAACATTTACTGGAAGACTCTGTGCTTTCCATTCCTGCAACTTTGGATTTGCATGATTAAGGGTCCTGGTCCTCACAGGGGGTATACTTTCACCAAGAAACACAACAAGGGTTCCTATAAATCCCAAAGACTCTACAAGAAAGTTACTAAAGCTAACAAATGAATTCAGAAAAGTTGCAGGGTACAAGATCAACACAAAAAAATCAGTTGTGTTTCTATACACCAGCAATGAACAATCTAAATGAAACAAAGAAAACAACTCCACTTACAAGAGCATCCAAAACAATAAAATACCCAGGAATAAATAAAACCAAAGAGGTGAAAGATTTGTACACTGTAAACACATTGCTGAAAGAAATTTTAAAAAATGGAAAGACATTCTGTGTTCATAGATTGGAAGACTGAATAATGTAAAGATTATCAATACTACCCAAAATGATTTACAGATTCAATGCAATCCCTATCAAAATTCCAACAGCCTGTATTGCAGAAATGGAAAAGCCAATCCTCAAATTCATATGGATTTGTAAGAGGCCCCCAACAGCCAAAACAATCTTGAAAAGAACAGAATAGGACTCACACTTCCCAATTTTAAAACATGCTACAAAGTTACACTATTCAAAACAGTGTGGTATTGGTATATCAACAGACATATAGACCAATGGCATAGAATTCAGAGTCCAGAAATAAACCTATACATCTATAGCAAACTGATTTTCTACCAGGGTGCCAACTCTGTTCAATGGGGAAAGAACAGTCTTTTCAACAAATGGTGCTGGGACAACTGGATCCTCACATGCAAAAGAATGAAGCTGGACCCATACTTCACATCACACATGAAAAGTAAGTCAAAATGGATCAATGACCAAAATATAAAAACTAAAACCATTAAACTCTTAAAAGAAAACACAGGGGTAAAACTTCAAGACCTTGTTTTTGACAATGGATTCTTAGATATGACACCAAAAGCACAAGCAACAAAAAATAAAATAGATAAATCGGACTTCATCAAAATTAAACCTTTACAGACAAATATTGTATATATAAGACCACTATTATAAGAACTCGAGAAATAGTTTAAACAGAGAAGAAAATATTATTTGATAGTTACAAGGGGGGGGGAGGGAGGAAGAAGGATATTCACTAATTAGATAGTAGATAAGATCTACTTTAGGTGAAGGGAAAAACAACACACAATACAGGTGAGGTCGGCACAACTGGACTAAACCAAATGCAAAGAAGTTTCCTGAATAAACTGAATGCTTTGAAGGCCAGCGTAGCAGCGGCGGGGTTTGGGGACCATGGTTTCAGGGCACATCTAAGTCAACTGGCATAATAAAATTCTTAAAAAAAATTCTACATCCCACTTTGGAGAGTGACGTCTGGGGTCTTAAACACTAGCAAGTGGCCATCTAAGATTCATCAACTGGTCTCAACCCACCTGGATCAAAGGAGAATGAAGAACACCAAGGACACAAGGCAATTACGAGCCCGAGAGACAGAAAGGGCCACATAAACCAGAGACCACATCAGCCTGAGACCAGAAGAACTAGATGGTGCCCAGCTACAACTGATGACTGCCCTGACTGGAAACACGACAGAGAACCCCTGAGGGAGCAGGAGAGCAGTGGGATGCAGACCCCATATTCTCATAAAAAGACCAGACTTAATGGTCTGACTGAGACTAGAAGGACCCTCAGACCTTCTGTTAGCCCAGGACAGGAACCTTTCCCAAAGCCAACTCTTCAGACAGGGATTGGACTGGACAATGGACTCGAAATGGAATAGAAAAAGATGCTGGTGAAGAATGAGTTTCTTGGATCAAGTAGACACTTGAGAGGATGTTGCCATCTCCTATTCTGGAGGGGAGATGAGAGGGCAGAGGGTGTTAAAGCTGGCAGAATGGACACGAAAAGAGAGAATGGGGGGAAGGAGCAGGCTGTCTCATTAGGGAGAGAGGAATTAGAACTATATATAGCAAGGTTTTATTATACAAATTTTTGTATGAGAGACTGACTTGATTTATAAACTTTCACTTAAAGCACAATAAAAATTAAAAAAAAAAAAAAGTTAAACCTTTATGCATCAAAGGACTTTACTAGCAAAGTGAGGAGACAACCTACAGTATGGGAGAAAATTCTGGACAGCCATAAATCTGATAACAGTTTAGCATCCAGAACATGTAAAGAACTCTCACAACTCCTATATCCCCCACGGTAGAGAACCACTGGAATCCCAAAAGAGCAGGTCTCCAGCAGAAAGGAGATGCAAAGGGTAGACCGTGATGAACCCTCACAAGGGGAGGTTTGTGTTGTCCTAGCTGCTAGGAGTGCTCTCAGCAGACAGCTTCCAGTTGTCACAAATTTCAGGGTTTCCCTTTGCTGCAGAGAATCACCTTGCTCAACAGCACAACCTCCCTCGGAGAGTCCATATCCAGTGACTGATCATGGAAGGAGAATTAAGGCCCAACTGACTACATTGGCCCACAACAGGAAAAGTCTGACAGGCCACATATGTTCCAAAGCTTCCCATCAGGTTAGCTGAGACTTTAGTGGGCCTGCATCCAATTCAAACTCTTACTTACCTCCCCCTCCCTCCCCAAGGTATCAATTCCTAAGAAATACTCCATATACCAAATTCTGTCTCAGCTTGTTTCTGATAACTGCAACACATGGCTATTAAGTCTATTTGTATTAATTGAATGCAATCAAGTAAAACTAATGCTCCAAGATACTCTATACACTACGTTTATTTTTTGTTTCCCACATCTCCAGCAGTTCCCAGTTTGGTACGTGTCACCTGACATCACTGAATTGCTCTCCTCAACGTACCATACTCGGTAACTTACACATCTGGCAGGAAATAGCTGAGTTAAAAAAAAAAAAGGATAAGTGACTAACTGGTGCACACATGAGCACAATTAAGTCACAACTTACTTGTACTGAGGAAGGCTTCGGAACAGTGGTTACTACTGTAGTTCCAGTTTGTGCCAATTTTTTAACAGGTACCATTGCCACTTTCTTGATTAACTGTGAGCTAGAATTCTTGCGGAAAAAATATATATTAACACATAATCATTGTCAGTGATTTAAAGTCAATCAGTGCTATGGCTAACATTAAAACACTGTACTATAGCAAGATTCTTTGTTTTAACTGCCTCTACAACCCTACAGGTTTTATGCACAAGCTATACTATAAATCTAAACTGCTCAACTGGCCAGCTGACGTTCATTTAACGTTTTTAACAAGAGAAAAACGATTCAATAAAAACCCTATTTACCTGAAAGCTCAAACTAAATAAATTTCACAGGATTCAGCATTAAAATCTTGAACTTTACTCTTTGGCTCATACATATAATTCTAAACAAAAATCTGCTAACCTATCTTCTCAATCCACAGCAGTTAGATACAGCAAACTAGAAAAGGAAGGAGCAGTTATTAGTGACAAATACACTAACAGAGGAAATGACTAGTTGAGAACCTGGAATCAAGTTAGGACAAAAAAAAAAAAGGCAGAGAATGGTATTACCACAGAACATAACGCAGTTTTTCAGTAAGATAAGCCTGAGTCATCAAGAAAATGTTACACAACATTCAGCATTTTATTTAAATAAGCAAAGAAAGATGTACATAAAAATATGTTTTTAAACTCTGGCACTTGAGATAAACTATAGTTACCTAGAAAGATTTCCATTTATATTAGTTCTTTCCTAACAATGCCAACTTAATACAGATTTATTTATTGCTTAAAGGTAATCTCTTTAGGATATGGTTAAAAATGAACACCATAAAACATAGACTTAATATCTTTACCACAAATTAAAACTGAAGTAGAATGCCTTTTTTCTCTCCATTTAGAGATGCAAATAGTTGTTTGACTCTTCCTTTGAGGACTATAAAATCTTTGAGTACGAAAATTAAATTTTTATTATTTCAACGATTATCAAATGACAAAAATGAAAGATTAACATATTCAAAGAAAGCCACTTAATTCAAAAAGTTGAGCAAAATCAGCTCTGAATAATTTTATTAGCAAACAGGTACATATTAATATGAAGATAATAGCTGGAAAAACTAAGGAAAATGAAAAAAATTTAAGGTATATTACCGGCATCAGACAGGTTTTGATTGATTGAGTATTCGTTGGTACTGCTGGCCTTGAAATTACGTTACTAGTAGTATCGGCTCTTGTTAAAGCTTGCTGAGGGGATACTAACATCAACTGACCGCTGTTACTTTTGATCACAACTGTTCCTATAGTTAAAAGAAAATAACCTCTGAGTTAATGACACATAGCCATTACATATTTTCTACTCTAATTTCTTTCAACACTAGAAAATGCTCTGAGTAAGTGATCAGTACATACTGAATTCTGAGCACGCTCATTACCATGCATAATATGGAAAAATATTTTCACTCAAAACTATTTAAAATATGAAAATTTTAAGCACATAGCTGAGATATTCCTAAAGAAGGTGAAACACTCTTCCTTCATAACAGTAAAACTATTTATAAAAAGTTACAGTAATTAATACGGTAGAACAACAGGACTACGCAAATTGACCAATGGAACAGAGAACCCCAAAATAGACTCAAGTAGATACGTTACATCAAATTTTCCTAAGAGGCACTGTAGATCAATGAGGAAAGGAGGAACAATAAATAGGGCTAGGCCAACTAGTTAGCTACATGGGAAAGATGAAATCGGATGCCTGTTTCATACCATATACAAAAAACCCAGGTATATTAAGGGTACAAAGACAAAAAGTACAATTTTAAAACTCTCAGACAATGTAAAAAGTTTTCTTTCTGATCTTGGATAAGGAGAAATTTTTTAAACAAGAAAAATTCGATACATTCAACTGCATAAAAATTAATAAATTATGTTTAGCAAAAGATACTGTTAAGTAAAAAGATAAAATGCAAAATGGGAGATTTTAGTTGGTATACATTCAAAGGATGAGTATCAATTCACAACACACACAAAAGAAACACAGATGCCAATGACAAAAAAAAAAAAAAATGACAAGGAAAGGTTAATCAAGACCACAGTGAGATACCATTTTACACCTGCTTAGGCAGGCAAAAATTAAGAAGTCTTTTTTTTTTTTTTTTAATACAGTGCCAAGTGTTAGATGTTGTGCATCAACATGATTGCTAACTTGGCACAAGTACTTCAACTTTACATGACTGTGCCAGATTGGTTTCTATTTACATACCCTTGAACCTATTATTTCTAACTAAGAAATTCTTGTCCATGTCCATAGAAGACACATAGCAGGAGTTCCACTTCCAGAATGGCAGCGTGGGGAACTCTATAGACCCATTCCCCAATAAAATAAGCTTAACTGATGAAAATTTTAAAAAACAAAAAACACAATCATTTAAAGTCTCTTGAAATTGTACTAATCAAAAAACAAACCAAACCCACTGCTGTCAGTTCCAACTCACAGCGACCCCACTGGACAGAGCAGAACTGGCCCACAGAGTTTCCAAGGCTGTCATTTTTACTGAAACAGACTGCCACATCTTTCTCCTGTGGAGTGGCTGATGGGTTCAAACTGCTGACCTTTTGGCTAACAGCTGAGTGGTTAACCACTGTGCCACCCAGGGCTCCTTAAATTGTCCTAAAGTACAGGCAGTCAGCACTCTATCAGCGGGTTCCACATCTGCAGATTCAGTTAAACACGGATCGAATATATTTGGGGGGGGGGGGGGACACTTCCAAAAAAGCAAAACTTGAATTTGCAGAACGCCAAGCACTACGCTGAATCCACGTGAATGAAATGACGTGTAGGCATCTCCTGCTGTAGCCTCCCGCCATTTCACAAATTCTCAGTCTCTCTCCAGCACTCATCCTTTGAGCACTGTTCCTGAGTCTTGTCGTTATTCCCTAAACAATACGGTATAACAACTATTTACATAGCATTTACATTGTATTAGGTATTACAAGTAACGTAGAGATGATTTAAAGTATACAGGAGGATGTGCATAGGTTATATGCAAATACTATACCATTTTATATAAAGGACTTAAGCATCATCAGATTTTGGTATCTGTAGGGGGTTAAGAGCTTGGCTGTTAACCAAAAGGTCAGTAGTTCGAATTCACCAGCTGCTCCTTGAGTCAGAATTGACTTGATGGCAACAGGTTTGTTTTTGTTGTTGTTTTGTTGAGGAGGTCCTGGAACCTATCCCCTGCAGATACCAAGGGGCTGTATACAGAAAATGACCATTTATTCAAGAAAATCTACTAAAACTCAGCAAGGACAGTGAGAATCTGTGGCACCTGAACCACAACCCACTCATTCTCTCTACAGCTCAGTGTGACAGAAAACTCCGTTCCAGGTAGCGTAGCCAAGAACACAGGGCTCCCTCTCCCATGAGTTTCCTGGGAGGGTAAGCCACCCGCATTTCTTGTTCCACCCCTCAGCTACATGCTGCAGTGGGATAAATTCCAGATGAGTGTGTCCAAGGGGGTGGAGGCTCCTTTCTTCAACCCATCCTCACTCATAAGGGGAAGACCCTACTTCAGACATGGCACGCTGAGAATACTCATCCCCAGATCCCCCTCACCCCAGCTCATTCGTCGGGAACAGGTTCAAGGTCAGGAGAGGTAACACCTTGCTTAAGCAGGGGTGTCACTAAGACAGAAGCACACCACTCTCCCCATCTCCAGCTCCAAAATTCTCCCGAAATGAACTGGCTTTACTTGAAAAAGAGTGCCTGGCGGCTCAAGGCTAAGGCACTCTTAGAAACAATGGAGCAATTAAGAAGAAACTGTTAGCTTCATGAATGATACAAGCTATAAGCCTGCTAGTTTACCAAGAGAATCAGACAATGAAGAAAAGGCCTCCTGAGCTGAGAACAAATGTCAAACAATGACCTTAAAAACTACTCCTATAAGTAGCTTAAATAAATTGGATCAGACTGTACAGCACTTAGGCATCAGGGCATTTCTTAAAACAACAGAGCAATATGCCGGCAGAGTAGGGTCTAACAGGTAGGTAAAACACCAGATGTCAGTTTTAACGAAGAATTCAAAATAACCATTATAAATATGCTGTTAAAAAAAAGAACTAAAAGGAAACTACTCTTCAAAAAGTAAAAAAAAAAAAAGGGGGGGGGGAGGGGGTCCAAGTCCTCATGATGGAGGCCCAAATAGAGAATATCACTAGAAACAGATTTTATTTTTTAAAAAATGGATTTTCTGTATTTAAAAAGTACAACCTAAATAAATTCACCAGAGCTCAACAGTTCAACTGGAAAAAGATCAGTGAATTTGAAGATAGACCAACAGAGATCATATAATCTAAAGAAGAAAAAGAATAAAGAATAAAAACAATCATCAAGAAGATTACAGTTATAAATATATACGCGCCTAACACTAAAAAACCAAAATAGATTATGCAAACATTGACAGAACTCTATATAGTTTAACATACTCTATTTTTCTGACCAATGAATTATTATCTTCCAAGGTGCCTTTCCTACTTTTGTTTGGAAGCAAGCTAACATGAAGAGAGGCTCTCTAATTTCTTCATATATAATTTAATTTCTTCATACTCTCAACACTGGTAGATATTGACTCTGGCAAGATAGATCCGTACAAATATAAAAGTCAGACAGGACCCTAGAAGTCATCTATTGCAATTTAATACCTCTACATAAATGCCTAACTGGTAACCTTCTAGTCTCTGCTCAAAGAAGTTCAGGATTAAAGAGGTGGAGATGTATGCGTATCATTTCTTCACAAGCAGGGCAGGAAAACTAAGTCCTTCCTTAATATGAAACCAAAACGTGACTCCCATTAATACCCAGAGGCAACTGCACAAGTCAGTCTATTTCCATTTCTACAGGACAGACCTTTAAGCATTCTAAGGCAACGTCTTGATTTACCAGTGCTGCTACAACAAATACCATAAATGGTGACTTTAAAGAACAGAAATTTATTTTCTCACAATTCTCGAGGCTAAAGTCCGAATCAGGGCCTCTGCCGTGCTGATTCCTTCTATGGACCTCACTCTCCTGGTTTCTGGTGTCCGCCAGCAATCCTTGGGTTCCTTGGCATCTCTCTTCTCCTTGTGTGGGTGTCTGTGTCTAGTCTGCTCTTTTTATAACTAAGAAGCAAGTTTTGGAGCCACCCTAGTCCTGTATGACCTCATTAACATAACAAAACCTCTATTTTCAAACAAGCGAATCCACAGGTTTAGGGCCAGAACTTCGGTACATATTTTGGGGCGGCACAATTCAATACACAGCAGGCAGCTAACATCTCTTGAATTGAGTGAATGAGTAAGTTAAATCGGCCAGGAAGTTTTCATCCCAGGTTCCCCTATTAGTTATGGGAGATCTCCCCCAAACTCCATTTACAGTTGATTTGCCAAAACAGAGCTTCTATTTATCTCCATGAAATTTCACCTTTTAGAAGCAGGCTCCTAAGACTTCAGGTGACTTCTACTTTCTTCTTTTTACTCTCCCTATTTTTATTGTTGTTGTTTTCATATATGCCTGAATTATTTTACAAAAATAATAAAGTTTTTGAAAAAAAAATTTAAGTTAATCCTAGAAGTCTATTTGCTTCCAAGAAGAGGTATTTTATCTACCTTATATATATATATTTAAGATTAAATCCATGGTACTTAGCATAGAGCCAGCACATAGTCAGCACTGAAATATCTGAGTAAATAACAAAATGTATCAATAGCCTTAAAACATTTATACTTCTTTGATGCAGAAATTCCAATTCTAGACACCTATCCCAAGAAAATGGGAGCACACAGGAGTACCTAACATAGCTTTGAGGAATGCAGAATGCCAGCCCTTTCTCCTGAGGGATGTCTATCCCACAAAAGTAACGCCATTGATTATTACCCAGTGGCTCCACAGCCTTCAGAAGCCTAACAGTGGATGGATGGCAGGTGGTGAGCAGTGGAGAAAAGAATCTCCTTCCATTTCACAAAGTCCAGCAGCACTCTGACAACTGTGGAAGTTGATCATGTAAATTGTATCCCTTTGATAAAGTCAGAATGGAAACAAAGAATCCCATCCAGGGACTATTTCGGGAATCTGATAAAGAAGATGCAAATTTTTTGCACTTTGTTGAACAGGAAAATTAACAGCAGACATCTCTAATTTTAAGGTTTTTCTTATCCACAAAACCAAATATTAACTATAAAAAATCTGACCCAATTGCAAAAGCCTGCCAGAAACTGCCCTACCGCAATGTAAATTTATCTTATTCTGCTGGACAAGGATAGTTGTTAATCCATTACCTCCTAATTTAAATCTCAAAAGAGCCTCCAGGCTGCAGGTGGGTGGAGGGCCAAATTATTGGCAGCCAGGCCCTAAGTAAACTGATACCGGTTGATCTCAGCAAAGGAAGAAGGCAGGGTTCAATCAACCATGTTAAGATTAGCCAATGGCTGATCGTCTATACTTCTCCCTCCTCTTCTCTTTATGGAAACCCTGGTGGCATCGTGGTTAACTGTTATGGCTGCTAACCAAAAGGTGGGCAGTTTGAATCTACCAGGTGGCTCCTTGGAAACCCTATAGTGCAGTTCTACTCTGTCCTACAGGGTCACTGTGAGTCGGAATGAACCTGATGGCGCTGAGTTTGGGTTTTTTGTTTGTTTCTTCTCTTTAGAAGCCCCATTGTACCAAGCTTTTTCAAGCCATTTGCTTCATCTGGAACCAAAATGGTCACCCTATATGTGTACGGAAATGCTGGTGGCGTAGGGGTCAAGTGCTACGGCTGCTAACCAAAGGGTCGGCAGTTCAAATCCACCAGGTGCTTCTTGGAAACTCCACAGGGCAGTTCTACTCTGTCCTATAGGGTCGCTATGAGTAATAATCAACTTGATGGCACTGGGTTTGGTTTTTTTGTTACATGCGTATAACTGTTGAGAATAAACCTTATGTTCAAATTCTGTTCAGTTTTGATTATTTTTAATACCTGTCTCAGCATGGAGTTGGTGAAAAGGGAACTCAATTGTTTCACAATTTAACTTTTACAAACTTTTGTACAGTATGACTGTCAAGCAGAATTTATCACTGACATAAAAAAGTAATCAAACTCCTTGCTCATCACTCTAAAACAAGTGATACGAGAGGTAGAAGACCACAGACAGAACACAAAAGACTGAAGAGATTATTATAAATATTCCATCCTAGAATAATTTTCAGAGCTTCATTCTACAGGTAGTCCCCAGGCTGACTTACAAGGACAACTACTTGCCCTTCAAGGTTATATAAATTTGCCCTCAACCTTGAAAAGACTGAACTAACCCCTACTCCCAAAGATCCTCCATCACAATCGCCTTCGCTTTCTGTATGTGTAGCTTTTAAACCACTGAAAAGACTCCACCTCTTTTTCCTGCCCTGAAGTACATGCAAGGCTAAATGAAAACCGTACGCACCTGTTCCAACTCACGTACAAATCTGGCTTAAAGACGCAGTTAGGAACGGAACCCAGAGACTGCCTGTAACTCCTTTCCCTTCCTCATAATGCTTCCCCTCCACAAACTTTTATCTCCAACCCTTGGTCCCTAGAAAAATATGGCTCATTTGTATTTTTTGCATATATTTTTAAAAACAAGTTCTGGTCACAGAGGAAATTCTGAAGGAGAAATCAAATAATTATTCATTACCTTGGAAAAATCAAGAGCTGACATATGTAAATATTAAGCATTTTTGAGCACCAAACACTAATCCTTAGTACATAAAGGAAAGGGGACATCAGATTCAGAACCTTAAAAAAAAAAAAAAAGTTACTTTAATCAGTGTTCCATTTCATCCCTCAACAACTGCCATTAAGGTCCATGAGGCTATCCTGTCTTGCACCCAATGACCATATCAATGAGTTACTATGCTCTTCTGTCACCCATCAGCAGAAATTCCCAAAAGCAGTTCCTCAAAGCACCTGCCCACCTTCTCAGTAACAATTCCTAAAAGTGATTTATCTGCTCTCTTTTATGGAGGTTTCTCCAACATGAATAACAATATGTTTTAGTGCAGTGCTATTTAGGTTGTGGTCCTAGTTTGCTGCTATTTAGCTCAGACAAGTTTGAGTCTTGGTTTCCTCATATACAAAACGAAAGATTAGAGCCTAAAATTCTCTAAATCACCTTTCAGCAACAGTACTCAATGAGGCACATTATACATACACACGCACCAACCTAAGAGATCTGGCTTCAAAATCCCCTCTGATACCTGTGAGTTGCCTGGCCAGGCACTGGACAAATTACCCTTAGAGACCTCATTTGCTACTTACCTATGGCAATCAACAAATAAAATATAAATCATGCAGAAAAACTATCTAGCACGATAAGCCCTCAAAAAATTATGTTACCACTTAGCAGCAAGCTTTCAGTCTTGACAGTTCTAAGTAATTTTTTCCCCAGAAAGAGCAGAAGAAAAATGTAGAACAAAATTCAAACTCTCAAAAAAAGACCAGACTTGCTGATCTGATAGATGATAGAGACTGGAAACCCCAAGAGTATGGCCCCCAGACACCCTTTTAACTCAGTACTGAAGTCACTGCTGAGGCTCGCCCTCTAGCCAAAGATTAGACAGGCCCATAAAACAAACAATAACATATGCAGTTCAAACATGTACATGAGACTAAATGGGCACACCAGCCCCGGGGCAAGGACGAGAAGGCAGGAGGGGACAAGAAAGCTGGATGAATGAAAATGGGGAACCCAAGGTCCGGAAGGAGAAGAGTGTTGACAGTCAAGTCAAGGGGTTGGCAACCAATGTCAGGAAACAATGTATATTAATTGTTTAATGAGAAACTAATTCGTCCTGTAGACTTTCACCTAAAGCACAATAAAAAAAAAATAATTTTTTATCTAAACAAACTTCATGACTAGACAAAAATTTTTTTTTAAATATTTTTGAAGGTAATTTCATCCAAACACACTCCTGCCTTCTGAGAGTGTATGCAGTAGGACAATTTAGAACTGGCAAATAATGTATCCAGCGGTGCACACAGCCTTAACAAGTGTATGCACACTGTGTACACAAGGACCCTCCCTGTACAAAACAAATGACACCTCATAAAAAGTGAAGACCATTATCTTTCCACAATTATTCATGACCAAATACATTAGCTACAAAAGAGCCCCTGCCATCATGCTAGGGAATAAAAAATTTTTTTTTTTTTTTAGCGATCTTTTAAATCAATACTTGCACTTTTTTACCATCTTTGCAGGTCAGAGTCTCAACTACTGTTAAGCAAAGTTGATTATATATATATATATAATTATATAAGTAGAGTAGTTCCTGTCAAAGAAGAGTGTACAATGTACCCCACCCCCAAAATTTCAAGAGACTTTGTGAGGAAGAAACAGGAGCATTCAATTATCATTACAGTATGTAAATGATCGCAAAGCAAAACTTTGCTGAAAAACAGCCTAAGGGAGAAAACACTAAGATAAAAAATAATCAAAGACTGATTAACTGTCGTATTCATGTATCAAGTCGAATATAACAATTCCTTCAAATATAATCCCATCCCTCTAATCTGTCAACTCTGGCACTTGTTCCCTCTGAGAACAAGTGAGAGTTACAATCGTTACACATCTGAAAATTGTGCATTATTTGTTTCTGGGACTGGAAAGCAGTACGTTGATTCTGGCTTGCTTAAATTTCAAATCCTCTTTCAGTTTTAACACACAAGAACCCTTTAAATACACTTTTCTTTGCATCGTAATCTAACCGTGTGGAAATGTAAAACGGGTCCTTTCGCCACATGAAACCAATAAACTCTAAAATAACCTCAAGGGCTCTCCTGGGTATACCGTACCGAGTCCCTTGGGTGAAAAGACTCCAAAATTATTAAAAGAGAAATTATACAGTAAGGATTTATAAAGGCTCTTTTAATTGCAAAGCCAAGTCAATGCCCAATAGTTTTGCTTCCTGCAAACTCCCTGCAAAGTCAAGATTATAAAAGGTTTCAACAGTTCTGAGTTTGGGGGGCGACCAGCAAGTATAAGGACTCGCAGGGCTGCGAACGTTTCCCGGGTCACCGCGAGCTGGACCAGTGGGTAAGGCTACAAAGACTGATCCACATACCTGGAGGAAGCTGAATATTAGCAGGCAACAAGATTGTTGTGTTGGGGGCTTTAGCGGCGGCGACTATCTGAGGGGCGGGCAGCCTAGGGCCGCCGCTGACTTGAGGAACAGCACTGACAGAAGCCACTTTGGTCACCAGGGTCCCCACAGGGGCCGCCTTCCGCAGGGGCTGGGACGCCGAGGACCCCATGCAGACAGTGACAGAAGCCTTGGTCGCGGCGCCCAGGGCCACCGGCGCGTTCTCCATCCGGACCGGCAGAGCCCCGGTAGGGGCCATGGTCACGGTCCCGGAGACGTTGACACCAGCCGGGGGAGCGGCACCGGCCGGCTCTGAGAGGCCCGCGGGCATCCCCCCAGGTGCCTCAGCGGCAGCAGCGGAGCCTCCAATCCGGGAGCAGAGGCGAGGAGAGGCTTTGCAAGCGACAGCCGACTCCAGTGCAGTTCCGGCTCCACAGCATCGCTAGGGAGAGGCGCAGGGGCCGCGACAGAGAAGTCAGGGGCCGGCTCTGGCTGGGCGGCAGGATCCGCGCGTCCTGGACCTTCTGCCCCAGGAGCGGGCGGCTCCGGACTCGCGCGGACACGCCCGCAGTAACACCTGCTCGGACGCTCGCCGCTTCCTCAGCAGCGCTCACACGTGCGCCGGCTCAGCCCGGCGCCTCAGCCACCGCTCCCGCTGCAGCTGAGCCCCGCCGCGCGGCTCCCGGAAGGGCGTCACTTCTGCTCCCACCTCTGAGCCTAACTTTAGCCCGCGGTTCCCCCGCCAGAAACTTCAAAACTAGAGCTCCCAGAGCCCCTCTTACTCGGCACAGCCCGGCTGCGCGACCGAACCAGCCATGTTTATATAGCCACGCGGAGACCTCGCGCACGCGCGCTGGCCGCCGCCGTCGCTTCGGGCTTCCCCCGGAATCCTACCATCTAATTGGCCAGGGGGAGGAATCGCGTTCGTGACGTCACGAGGACGACTCCAGAGAGCGTTAGAATCTTCCCCGGAATCCGGAGGGAGAAGGGGTGAGTTGCCAAAACCAGAGCACGTGGGAAGGGCTAAGTTCGTTTGGAAAACTGCGACGTCCGCGCTTTTCTCCGTGGTGTCCCGGGCTGTATGTTCCTTGAAAAATTGGGACTAGACTTGCCCCAGGCTTCTGCTTTGTGGGGAAAAAGTGCGGAGGACTGATTTTGGAGAAGGGTACTACAATAAGCTGTCAGTGTTTTTCTGCAGGCTTCACGCTAAAACGCCTCTAAATTAGCATTACAATTGACTGAATAAGATGTTTAAGAATTATGTATAAATTTATAGTCTGTAAAATGTGCCTATCTTCATATAATTTCAGAATTGAACTGCACAAAGGAAAGTCCTTTCTTCGGTAGTGCTATAGCTTCTCAGTCCCCTCTAATCTTAATAAAACTGTGTATTTTATCTCCTTGAACTCTAGGAGACTGCTTTTTGATACATACATCCAAAAATTCTACCACTTATATCTTAAATGAAATCGTAGGTATTCATTGAGTAATTAAGAAATGTTTGTTGAATTAATAAAATAAAATAAAAAAAACCCCAAGTTGCCATCCAGTGGATTCTGACTCATAGAGACCCTAAAGAACACAATAGAACTGCCTCATAGGGTTTCCAAGGAGTGGCTGGTGGATTTGAACTGCCAACCTTTTGGTTAGCAGCTGAACTCTTAACCACTGCACCACCAGTGCTCCAATGAATGATATCAATACTACAGTCCTATTTGAAAATTCTTGCCCCTTAGTGATCTAGTCAAAGAAGATGCCTCAATGTCAGGCTACTGTTATAATGTATTTTTTAGGAAAAGACTATGCTGAAGGGGATTTTGCAGGTAGGCGGACAACCTAACATTCACTGCTCCTAAATTTCTCCTTACCTGTAAACTCCAATGGACAGGATTTACTTTTCGCTACCTTTGCTATTTTCTACTCCCAAACCAGACCAAATCAAGAACCCATCCTTCATGACCCAAATCAGTCACAACCTCCTCCATTCCATACTTACCCAATCACTTCTACCAAACTTCTCCAAGTGGAATTAGGAAGAGGAAAACTAAATTATTTGGTTACCTCTTCTGTGCTGAGAGATGTGTTTCCTTCTTTATTTTTGTTTTTTAAACAACTTCATTTTACTGACTTAAGAACTGCAATTTTAAGAGTAATTTATTGAAGAAGCTGGGATTCAAAGTAGTTTATATGATGCCAAAGTAAATCTCTTTCCACTACTCCACGGATGTCTGACTCATCATATACCGACACTGCCTCGGAAAAATGCCTTGCACATAAAAGGTATTTAATAAATATTTCCTAAATGAATTAATTGAATGGAGCCATGCAACATTTTAGTGAAGCAAAAAGTTGTAGTGGAATTAGTTTTCAGATAGGCTCTTTACTACCTGGGCAAATACTTTTGCCTTGGTTTTTCTCTTTCCATATGGTATGGGTTCAATAAATACTTGTGGAAGGACAGTTCAAAGTTTGCTTCAAGGGCTCTCCCTTTCTATATTTCTATTATAGCTCTTACCCCAGCTCACATACTTTCATTAACCCAGTTGTCCTGAAGTTGATTCCAATGCATGGCGACCCCACATGTGTCAGTGTAGAACAGTGCCCCAAAGGATCTTCAGTGGCTGATTTTTTGGAAGCAGATTGGCAGGCCTTTCTTCCCAGGCACCTGTGGGTAGACTCCAACCACCAACTTTTTGGTCAGTGGCCAATTGCATTAACCTTTTGCACCACCTCAGGACCCGATACTTTCTTTCCAAACCCACCCATTGCCGTTGAGTCATTTCTGACCATAGTGATCATATAGGACAGGATAAAACTGTCCCATATTGTTTCTAAGGCTGTATATCTTTGACAGAAGCAAACTGCCACATCTTTCTCCCACAGAGCTGCTGATAGGTACAAACTGCCAACCAGGGCCAGATTACCTAATAAGCAAGGTATGCAGGGCACAATTGTGCTTTCCCACCAATCTACAATTTACAATTTCACCTGTCTCCCATCATGCCAAAGATGTGAAAAAAACACATGTGAAATTGCTCATCACAGGTTAGCAAGGAGATACAATTAACTGTGCATACCTTGCTCAAAGCAAGACAGAACATGCCATCTTTACTGGTTAATCCACCCCTGCTGCCAACCTTTTGGTTAATAGCCAAGTGCTTAACCACCACGGCACCAGGACTCCTATGCTTTCTTTAAAACCAAAAACCAAACCGGTTGCCTTTCAGTCAATTCCTATTCATAGTGACTCTAAAGGACAGAGTAGAACTGCCCCATAGAGTTTCCAAGGCTGTAAATCTTTCTGGAAGAAGACTGCCACATCTTTCCCCCATGGAGTGGCGGGTGGGTTCGACTGACCGCCAGCCTTCCAGTTAGTAGCCAAGTGCTTTAACCACTGCGCCAGAAGGGCTCCTTATACTTGCTTTTTAAAAGACAAAAAAAAAAAACAAACCCACTGCCACCCAGTCAATTCTGACTCATAGTGATCCTGTAGGGCAGGGTAGAAAGGCCCTATAGGTTTCCAAGGAGTGGCTGGTGGACTGGAATGCCAACCTTTTGATAAACAGCCGAGTTTTTAACCACTGTGTCACTAGGGCTCCATACTTTATATTAAAGTATGTCTATTTATTAACCAAACTACAAAGAGGCTTGGCTGAGCAGCCATACTTTTCTCTTTAAAGTGAACTTGCACATGTTTCTTATAATTGTTTATGTTACCTTTGTAATTCATCTCACTGATAGGAGCTTTACTAATTTCAAAGAGCATACTCTTCCCTACCCACCGCAGGTAACAACCACTATCCTGAATTTGAAGTTGAGTAATGATTATGTTTAAATTTCCTTCATATTTTGTTGTTGTTAGGTACCATTGAGTTGATTCCGATGCATGGCGACCCTATGTACAACAGAACAAAGCACTGCCCAGTCCTGCACCATCCTCACAATCATTGCTATGTTTGAGCCCACTCTTTCAGCCACTGTGTCTATTCGTCTCATTAAGAGTCTTCCTCTTTTTCACTGACCCTCTACTTCACCAAGCACATGTAGAAATTTATTAATAAAACAGGATTCTAGGGGAGAGGGGACAAGATGATGCATTTTGTCTATTTATGTAAGAAAAGAATTGGAGGAGTAGATAATGATTTGATTTTTATGTTTATTGTTTAAAATATCTGTAAAATTAAAAATCTTGAAAAAATATTTATTCATTTACTTTTTAAATGAGGGAATAAGATGTTAAATGTCCAAACATTCTGCTCAGTTCAGACAATGAAATAAAACTGTGAACAAAAAGGCTTACTTTATTATTTCTAATATTTTACTATTTTTCATACACACACACTAAGAACAAAATTTAACTTGGACAAAACACAAGGTTAGGGGTACAATTATTGGGTGACCAATGTAAATCTTATTGTCTTTTTGAGTTTCCAAGTACCTAAAGTAACTTAAGAAAATGAATCAAAGCTTACTGCTTTGTAGAACTTGAAGAAGCTTTATCTGTGAAGTAAGACCAGCTGAAAAATCTGCCTGAGAAAATGAAACTATTTGGCTCATATGTTTATGACCTCACTTTTAAAGTAATTCAGAAACATGCCCTCCTATACTGTTGAGCCAGGGCCACTCTCTGTGTACTTTTACAAAAGAGCATTTGAATACTTTCTGCTACAAAATACATTCTACAATGCCACATTTCACTCTCTGTCATTCATTTACTCTTAAAAGAATGCTATTTAAATGACTGAAATTTTTTTACTTCATTAATAATTTCCATTTTTTGATGCCTCCATTAAAGGATTAATGAACTTTGGAGTACCTTTAAAAAGTAATGCTCCTAGAAAAAACTGAATATAATCAAAATATTCAAAACAAACAAACAAAAACAAAACCAGTGCCACGGAGTCAATTCTGACTCATAGGACCCTACAGGACAGAGTAGAACTGCCCCACAGAGTTTCCAAGGAGCGCCTGGCGGATGCCGACCCTTTTGTTAGCAGCCGTAGCACTTAACCACTACGCCATCAGGGTTTCCATTCAAACAAAGGAGATTAGTTAATTAAATCGTGATCCATTCACACAATGGAATACTAATCAGCCATTAAAATTTATACTTTTAGAGATATAATTATTGACATGGAAAAATGATCACAATATATTGTTACGTGAAAAAAGGAAGTTATAAAACAGTATGTAAATGATGATTCCATTTTTTGTAAATTAAAACAAAAAAGACTTTTTAAACCAATAAGCAGACAGATTATATACTCAGAAGAAAATCTAGAAAAGTATACACCAAACTGTTAATAGAGGACATCTCTGGAGCCATTATAACTGATAATTTTCTTTTTGCTTCTCTGTATTTCCTAATTTTTCTTAAATGAACATATATTTGCATAATCAAAAATTAACACAAGCTTTTTCTTAAACTCTGTATTCTTAGTGACAACTGAAATCTGTAAGTATGGCTGATTACTCTCCAGTCTCTCACATCATATCCAAGAAACTTCATTGGACATCATAAACCTGGGCAAACACAATATCCCCCTGAAGGGCTATGCCAAGGAGAAGCTCATTAACAAATACTTCCTTCAACTACAAAGATGGATCATTTTCCCATAATGTGAGTAATCATTTCCTTTAATATTGTTGTTGTTAGTTGCTGTCGAGTCAGTCCCAACTAACAGCAACTCTATGTATGATAAAATAAAACGTTGCCCAGTCCTGTGCCAACCTCACAATAGTAGGTATGTTCAAGACTACTGGTCCAGCCACCGTGTCAGTCCATCTTGGAAATGGTCTCCCTCTTTTTTTGCTGACCCTCTACTTCACCAAGCTTGATGTCCTCCAGGGGTTGGTCCCTCCTGATAAAACATTCAAAGTCAGTGAAATGAAGTCTCGTCATTTAATATTAAGTGTAGAAAAAGTGGTGACTGTTCAAGAGGCAAAAATTCCATAAATAATAGTTTGTTTTCTAGAAGGCTCTGCAATCACAGAACTTTGTATTTGCAACATCTACATAGCACTTATTTTCTTGAGTTATATATCCTCAGAAGCCTCTCCTTCCCACCACCAGTCATTCATTCATTAGAAAATATTTATTGAGTGCTTATGTTATAAATGGACTGGTGTCCCCCAAAAATGTGTGTCAACTTGTATAGACCATGATTCCCAGCATTGTGTGGTTGGCCACCATTTTGTGATCTTATGTAATTACCTTATGTGTGATAAATCCCAACCTCTATGATCTTAATTCATAAGGTTTTCACTGGCTAATGCTTTTGAGAAGTAGACTGCCGGGTCCTTCTTCCTATGTTTTATTGACTATGCAAAGGCATTCGACTGTGTGGATCATAATAAATTATGGATACCATTGCAAAGAATGGGAATTCCAGAACCCTTAATTGTGCTCACGAGGAACCTTTACATAGATCAAGAGGCAGTTGTTCGGACAGAACAAGGGGATACTGATTGGCTTAAAGTCAGGAAAGGTGTGCATCAGGGGTGTATTCTTTCACCATACCTATTCAATCTGTATGCTGAGCAAATAATCTGAAAAGCTGGACTATATGAATAAGAATGGGGCATCAGGATTGGAGGACAACTCATTAAGAACCTGCATTATGCAGATGACACAACCTTGCTTGCTGAAAGTGAAGAGGACTTGAAGCACTTACTAATGAAGATCAAAGACCACAGCCTTCAGTATGGATTGCACCTCAACATAAAGAAAACAAAAATCCTCACAACTGGACCAGTGAGCAACATCATGATAAACGGAGAAAAGATTGAAGTTGTCAAGGATTTCATTTTACTTGGATCCACAATCAACAGCCGTGGAAGCAGCAGTCAAGAAATCAAAAGACGCATTGCATTGGGCAAATCTGCTGCAAAGGACCTCTTTAAAGCATTAAAGAGCAAAGATGTCACCTTGAAGACTAAGATGAGCCTGACCCCAGCCATGGTATTTTCAATCGCATCACATGCATGTGAAAGCTGGACAATGAATAAGGAAGACCGAATGATGCCTTTGAATTGTGGTGTTGGCGAAGGATATACCATAGACTGCCAAAAAAACAAACAAATCTGTCTTAGAAGAAGTACAACCAGGATGCTCCTTAGAAGCAAGGATGGTGAGACTGCATCTTACATACTTTGGACATGCTGTCAGGAAGGATCAGTCCATGGAGAAGGACATCATGCTTGGCAAAGTACAGGGTTAGCAGAAAAGAGGAAGACCCTCAAGGAGGTGGATTGACACAATGGCTGCAACAATAAGCTCAAGCAAAACAACGATCGTAAGGATGGCGCAGGACCAGGCAGTGTTTCATTCTGTTGTGCAC
This sequence comes from Loxodonta africana, assembly GCF_030014295.1. NCBI lineage: Eukaryota > Metazoa > Chordata > Mammalia > Proboscidea > Elephantidae > Loxodonta > Loxodonta africana. Next base: position 83,043,251 of record NC_087352.1, read on the forward strand.
AGGGTCACTATAAGTCAGAACCGACTCGACAGCACCTAACAACGAGGTGATCTTAATGAGGCAGGATTAGAGGCATTTATGTTAATGAGGCAAGACTCAACCTACAGGATTAAGTTGTATCTTGAGTCAGTTTCTTTTGAGATAAAATAGAGAATTAAGCAGGCAAGATCGAGACCTTATAGCACCAAGAAATAAGAGCAGGGAGCAAAGCACGTCCCTTGGACCTGGGGTCCCTGGGTTGAAAAACTTCTAAACCCAGGGGAAGATTGATAACAAGGACATTTCCCAGAGCCAACAGAGAGAGAGCACCTTCCCCTGGAGCTGGCACCCTTAATTCAGACTTCTAGCCTCCTAGACTGTGAGAGATAAATCTCTGTTAAAGCCACCCATTTGTAGTATTTCTATTACAGCAGTGCTAGATAATTAAGAGAACAGTGTTATTTAATCTTCAGTGTCTTTGCTTCTGAGGAGCATTCTGTCTGTACTTCTTCCAAGACAGATTTGTTTGTTCTTCTGGCAGTCCATGGTACATTCAATATTCTTCTCCAACACTGTAATTCAAAGGCATCAGTTCTTCTTCAGTCTTCCTTATTCATTGTCCAGCTTTTGCATGCATATGAGGCAATTGAAAACACCATGGCTTGAATCAGGCACACCTTAGTCCTTAAAGTGACATCTTTTTAAAACTTTAAAGAGGTCTTTTGTAGAAGATTTACCCAATGCAATGGGTTGTTTGATTTCTTCACTGCTGATTCCATGGTTGTTGATTGTGGAACCAAGTAAAATGAAATCCTTGACAACTTCAGTCGTTTCTCCATTTATCATGATATTGCTTGTTGGTACAGTTGTGAGGATTTTTGTTTTCTTTATGTTAAGGCGTAATCTGTACTGAAGGCTGCAGTCTTTGATCTTCATCAGTAACTGCTTCAAGTTCTCTTCATTTTCAGCAAGCAAGGTTGTGTCATCTGCATATTGCAGGTTGTTAATAAGTCTTTCTGCAATCCAAATACAGCATTTTTCTTCATATAGTCCATCTTCTCAGATTATTTGCTCAGAATACAGATTAAGCATGGTGAAGGGACACAACCCTGATGCACACCTTTCCTAATTTTTAAACAATGCGATATCCCCTTGTTCTGTTCCAATGACTGCCTCTTGGTCTAAGTACAGGTTCCTCATGAGCACAATTAAGTTTTCTGGAATTCCCATTCTTTGCAAAATTATCCATAATTTGTTAATGATCCACATAGTCAAATGCCTTTGCATAGTCAATAAAACACAAGTAAACATCTTTCTGGTATTCTCTGTGTCTTGTCATTGTCTTAGTCATCTAGTGCTGCCATAACAGAAATACCAAAATTGGATGGCTTTTACAAAGAGAAGTTTATTCTCTCACATTCCAGTAGTCTAGAAGTCTGAATTCAGGGCACCGGCTCCAGAGGAAGGCTTTCTCTCTCTCGGCACTGGAGGAAGGTCCCTGTCATCAATCTTTCCTTGGTCGAGGAGCTTCTCAGCGCAGGAATCCCAGGTCTAAAGGACACGTGCTCCTGCTATTCATTCTTGGTGGTATGAGTCCTCTGCTTGCTTCTCTTTTTTCTATCTCAAAGAGATTGGCTTAAGACACTATCTAATCTTGTACATCTCATTAATATAACTACCACTAATCCATCTCATTTCATCATAGTGGTAAGATTTACAACACATAGGGAAATCATATAAAATGGTGGACAATCACACAATACTGGGACTCATGGCCCAGGTAAGTGGACAGATATTTTTGGAGGACACAATTCAATCCATAACAGTCATTTAGTGCTGCTATAACAGAAATACCACAAGTAAATGGCTTTTACAAAAAAAAAAAACAAAAGTCACACCCAGTGCCATCAATTCCAACTCATAGCGACCCTATAGGACAAAATAGAACTGCCCCATAGTGTTTCCAAGGAGCATCTGGCGGATTTGAACTGCTGCCCTTTGGTTAACAGCCATAGCACTTAACTACTACGGCACCAGGGTTCCCAGCTTTAACAAAGAGAAGTTTATTTCCTCACAGTAAAGTAGGCTAAAAGTCCAGAGGAAGGTTTTCTCTCTCTGTGGGCCTTCTCATCAATGTTCCCCCAGACTAGGAGCTTTTCTGCGTAGGGACCCCGGGTCCAAAGGACATGCTTTGCCCCTGGTATTGCTTTCTTGGTGGTATGAGGACCCCCACTCTCTGCTTGCTTCCCTTTCATCTCTTAACTCTTGCTCACAGTATGTGCTCATGAACATGCTAGAGAAGTATCATCTGAGGTGTGACCCCATTGGCCCATTTCATGGCCCTAGGCTTGGTGGAGTCCAGGACAACATAGGTCTTTCATTCATCAATCAATATTGATCACCCACTAATGTTTTAGGCACTGTGCTGTGCTCTGGGGATACCCATAGGGTTTCAGAGTTTATAACAGTGGTTCTTAACCCTGACTGCCACTAGAATTACCTGGGCAGCCTTTAAAAAATATCAACATTTAGGTCTTTTATCTCTTGAGAGATAAAAGATGGTGCAGGTCACAGTCCAGGGAAACCTCCTTTACATTGGATTAGGGATGTGACCTTAGTAAGGGTGTTATAATTCCACCCTAATCCTCTTTAACATAAAACTATAATCACAAAATAGAGAACAACCACACAATACTGGGAATCATGGCTGAGTCCAATTGATACACACATTTTTAAGGGACACAATACAATCGACGACACTCTGCTTTCATCCAAGATCCACCTGACATCAGCAATGATATCCCTCATTCCACTTCCTCTTCCGAATCTGGATTGAATTCCTGGCAGTTCTCTGTCAGTGTACTGTTGCAACTGCTTTTGAATTATCCTCAGCAAAATTTTACTTGTATGTGATATTAATGATTTTGTCCAATAATTTTGCATTCTGCTGGATCACTTCTCTTTGGAATGGACACAAATATAGATTTCTTCCAGTCAGTTGGCCAGGTAGCTGTCTTCCAGATTTCTTGGCACAGACAATTGAGCAATTCAAGCACTGTATCTGTTTGTTGAAACATCTCAGCTGGTATTCCATCAATACCTGGAGCTTTGTTTTTCACCAATGCCTTCAGTGCAGCTTGGACTTCTTCCTTCAATTCTTGATCTATCTCATGAGATGTTGAATGTCAACCAATTTTTTTTTTTTTTTTTGGTACACTGACTCTGTGTATTCCTTCCATCTTCTTATGATGCTTCCTGTGTTGTTTAATATTTTCCCCATAGAGTCCTTCAGTATTGCAACTCAAGGGTTGAATTTTCTATTTAGTTTTTTTCAGCTTGAGAAATGCTGAGCATGTTCTTCCCTTTTGGTTTTATAATTCTAGGTCTTTGCACATTTCATTATAATACTTTGTCTTCTCGAGCTGCCCTTTAAAATCTCCCGTACAGCTCTTTTACATCATCATTTTTTCCTTTTGCTTTAGTTACTCTATGTTCAAGAGCAAGTTTCAGAGTCTGTTCTGATATCTATTTTGATCTTTGTTTCTTGTCGTTTTAATGTCTTCTTGTTTTCTTCATGTATGATGTCATTCCACAACTTGGTCATTAGGGTTCAATGCATCAAATCTATTCTTGAGATGGTCTGTCAATTCAGGTGGAATATACTTAAGGTCATACACTGGCTCTCATGGACTTGTTCTACTTTTCTTTAGCTTCAACTTGCTTAGTGCTCATTATTCCTTTTTTTCCCTCCAACTTCTCCCATTTGGAAATGTCTACCTTGTGCCTGTTTCACCATTGTACTTTGGAAGCAGATAACCTGTATTCTGGATTTCACAGAAGAAGAGAATTTTTTGGGAATTTGGACTTGAAGTTAAGATTTTGGGTTTAAAAATGATAATGATAGGGTGAATATATTTTACATGTGGCGAGGACATGAATTTTGGGGGACCAAAGGATGGAATGTTACGGATTGAATTGTGTCCCCCAAAAATGTGTATCATCTTGGCTAGGCCAAGATTCCCAGTATTGTGGTTGTCCACCAATTTGTTGTCTGATGTGATTACCTTATGTGTTGTAAATACTAACCTCTATGATTAGAGGCAGTTACGTTAATGAGGCAGTACTCAATCTACAGGATTAAGTTGTATCTTGAGTCACTTTCTTCTGAGATATAAAAGAGGGAATTGAGCAGAAAGGAGAGGGACCTCGTACCACCAAGAAAGAAGTGCCAGTAGCAGAGCGCATCCTTTGGACCTGGGGTCTCTGTGCTGAGAAGCTCCTAGACCAGGGGAAGATTGATGACAAGGATCTTCCCCCATAGCTGACACAGAGAGAAAGCCTTCCCTTGGAGCTACCACCCTGATTTCAGATTTCTAGCCTCCTAGACTGTGAGAGAATAAATCTGTTTGTTAAAGCCATCCTCTTGTGTTATTTCTGTTACAGCAGCAGAACTTGGAGGTATCTAGATACCCTGGTGGTGTAGTGATTAAGTGCTACGGCTGCTAACCAAAGCATCAGCAGTTCAAATCCACCAGGCACTTCTTGGAAACTATACGGGTAATTCTACCCTGTCCTATAGGGTCACTATGAGTCAGAATCAACTCGATGGCAGTGGGTTTTGGTTTTTTGGTTTCAGATACCAATTAAAATAGGAGTCCCATTGAATATTTTAAAATCTTGACCCTTTATTTTCTAATTTGCTCTGTAGAAAAATGAGTTTGCCTAGGTCAAACAAGGCCCACAATGGCCATCGAGTCTCTAGATCTTCCTTCATAAATGCATGCCACTGATTAACTTACAAAACAGTACCAGGGCCATAATGCTTAATCATATAAACCACAGGAGTCCCCAAAAGGGGCTCTGCTTGATCTTTTGGTGTGGCATCCCCCATCTTACTAAGTAACCTACAAATGCAAACTTTTAAGGAACACAAAAGCCTTAAGTGTCCCTAGAGATATCAATCTTACATCAACAGTGGACTTGCCAAAATGTTCAGATCCTAAACTAAAAAAATGTAAACAGAGAAAGTTAACAATAAATCTTTCAAAGACCCTTCTTTGCAATACAGCAGATGCTTGATTTGAGAGGCCTTTTTTTTTTTTTATATTAAGCGAGGAAACCCTGGTGGCTTAGTGGTTAAGTGCTACGGCTTCTAACCAAAGGGTCGGCAGTTTGAATCTGCCAGGCACTGCTTGGAAACTCTATGGGGCAGTTCTACTCTGTCCTATAGGGTTGCTATGAGTCAGAATCGACTTGACGGCACTGGGTTTGGTTTTTGGGGTTACATTAAGCGATTACCAAGAGACTGCAGAGGTGGATAAGCATAAAGGGCTTGCTTATGCGCTAGGCTCTGGTCCTTGACTCCTTAGGATTTGCCAAATTTAAGACACCTTCAAATCCTGCCAGCTATACCAGGTATGTTGTTGAGGGAGAACACATACTCTGTTTAAAATGAAAGTAAAGAGATTTATTAAGAGCAAAAGTAGTTCAAGACGGGAACACTTTGGCTATCACAAAGTGAAAACCGGGCTCTGAAAAGCTGCAGCCACACAGGCATAATTGTAGGGTTTGTTATGGATTTAATCATATCCCCCCAAATTTGTATCAACTTGGCTAGGCCAGGATTCCCAGTATTGTGTGGCTGTCTACCATTTTGTGATCTGATGTAATTATCCTGTGTGTTGTAGATTCTAACCTCTATGATGTTAATGAGGCAGAATTAGAAGCAGTGATGTTAATAAGGCAAGACACAATCTGCAGGATTAGGTTGTACCCTGAGTTAATCTCTTTTATAAAAGAGAGAAGCAAGCAGAGAGGAAGGGGACCTCATTGCCACCAAGAAAGAAGAGCTGGGAGTGGACTGCATCCTTTGGTTCTAGGGTCCCTGTGCTGGGAAGCACCTAGACTCAGGGGAAGATTATTTGTTAAAGCCATCTACTTGTGGTATTTCTGTTACAGTAGCACTAGATAACTAAGACATGGTTCAATCAGGAATTTAGCTTACAGTATTCTGATTGGTAGTGAGCAATCAGTAAAGTGGATGGCGTGATATCTTGGAGTGGGGTTTTGGTTGAGATTGGTTAACAGAGTATATGTGGGTTAAGGGGATTGGGTATACTCACATAATTGTGCAAGTACAGGCTTGCAAGGGGGTCACAAGATGGTTGAGAGGTGGCTAGGGTCTGCTTGTTCTGCTCAGCCAGAGGCTGAAGGCCATATACGTATGGATGGGAAGGAGTCAGTCTGCTGGTTCCACCCAGGCAGAGGCCCAAGATCATATGCATATCAATGGGAAGAAGTTAGTCTGCTGGTTCTACTCAGTAAGAGGCCCAAGTTCATATGCCTATAACGAAGTTTACATTTGGGAATGCGGAAGCAGAAGTCACAAAATGGAGTTGGGCCTACACCTGAGCTAGCCACCCTAGGCATTTCAGGCACCTCCGTTTTGGAACCTTTGCACAACTGGCACAGTAGATAACATTTCCCAAATGTCCTAAGCTCTCCCTCGCCTTAATGTATTTGAATACACTGTTTCACGTCATTTCAAAGACCTTCCCCATGTAAAACTCATCCTCTACTTGGTCTTCAATTACCATTTGGCCTTCAAAAGTCAATAACCTACCCTGGTCCTCCTGCATAAATTAGATGCCTCTCTTTCTACTCCCATAGCATCTTTCTGTAGTATTTATTATACTGTAACATACAAGTTATTTTTCTTGTCATCTCCCATTGAACTGTGAACTTCCTGGTGACTGAAACTATGTTGTGTTCATCTTAAAACCAGAATAGAGAACCTGATACATAGTAAATATATGAGAAAGAGTGCTTCTCTGACTTTCTCCTACCCAGGACTTCCACTGGTTTCTTCTGGTTCAAACCCCTGCTGAGAATTTGCATTTCCACCCCTGATGTACTCAATCAGAATTTTAACAAGATCCCCAGGTATAACAAGATTTTCATGTATAATTTTGAAAACCACTGTTCTACTTATGGCTCTCAGAATTGATCCGTCATGGATTGAACTGTGTCCCCCCCCAAAATATGTGTCAATTTGGGTAGGCCATGATTCCCAGCATTGTGTGGTTGCCCTCAATTTTGTGATCTAATTGTCCTATGTGTTGTAAATCCTAATCTCTGCCTGTGGTTAGGAGCCCTGGTGGTGCAGTGTTTAAGAGCTGGGCTGCTAACCAAAAGGTCGGCAGTTTGAATCCACCAGCTGCTCCTTGGAAACCCTATTGGGCGGTTCTACTCTGTCCTATAGAGTCGCTATGAGTCAGAATGGACTCAGTAGTAGGTTTTGGTTTTGCCTGTGGCTAAAAAGTAAAGATTAGGGTATGTTAAAGGGGATTAGGGTGGGATTTGACACCCTTACTCAGGTCATAGCCCAGATCTGATGTAAACGGACTTCCCCTGGGGTTTGCCCCGCATCAGTTTTTACCTTATAAGAGACAAAAGGAGAGAGAAATGAGCAGAGAGAGAAGGACCACCTACCACTAAGAAAGAACAGCCAAGAGCACAGCACATCCTTTTTGGGCCTGGGATCCCTGCGCTGAGAACTCCTAGGTCCAGGGGAAGAGTCATACGAAGACACATGGAGACTTCCATGGAACCCTGGGCCCACAGATGTTAAAAGGAGACAGGACCTTTCTCCACAGCCGTCAGAAAGAAAAAGCCTTCCCCTAGAGCTGTCACCCTGAATTTGGACTTCTGGCCTCCTAAATTGTGAGACAATAAATTTCTGCTTGTTAAAGCCATTTGTTGGTGGTATTTCTCTTATAGCAGTACTAAATAACTAAGATAGTCTCTAACTAGCAGCATTAGCATCCCCTGGGAACTTGTTAGAAATGCAAATTCTCAGCAGGAGTTCTAACTGTTTCTATCCCACTCTCATTCTAGACTGGCTTCTCTGGGGCAGAAATTTTTATCTTTCTTGTCTTTGTATCCCCTGTGCCTAGTGCAATCCTCCACATAAATAAGAGGAGTTAATGTGTGCAGCGGTTAAAGGGATTGGCTGCTAACCAAAAGGTCAAAGGTTTGAAACCAACAGCGGCTCCGTAGGAGAAAGATGAGGCAGTGTGCTTCCGTAGAGATTTACAGCCTTAGAAACCCTATGGGGTTGCTATGAGTCAGAATCAACTCGACAGCAGTGAGTTTGGTTTTTTTCTTTGAATAATGTATGAATGTTCCCGAATTGTGTCTGACTTGTATCAGAATGATTGGCCCAGATCTGAGCCTGGACTTCTTCTTAGCTTTTGCTTATTTGCTCTCCAACCATCAAACATTTAGACAGGTTTAAGTACATGACAAAGGAAATGTTTTCCTCAGTGGTTAAACTAAGAATGTTCCTAAGGGAGGATCTAGACACAAGACTCTTAACAGAAATTCCCTCAGCAGCCCTCAGGACAATTACCTTGTGACCACCCAGTAAAACCTTCCTTAGTCATGTATTTTAGCTAACCAATTGTAATAGCCCACATTTGTGTTCCCAACAAATCACTGTAAAGAGCCCACATTCATGTTTCCAAACAATCACTGTAAAGCCCCAGCTTCAAGTCATCCCAAATCCCGCTTCCCTAATCTTGCAACTTCCAATCAGAACGCTGTATTTTTACCTCATAAATATGCATCTCTGACTCTGCCGTTCTGGAGCATTTGGTTTCATTTCATGAGATTAGATGTGCTCCCAGTTCGAATTGTCTTGAAACTTCAATAAATCTCTTTGCTTTTATTTTTTAACAGAGTATGCATTCTTCTTACTCACTGACGATAAATATTTCGGAGTCCCTGTATGGTACAAATGGTTAACGTACTCAGCTGGTAACTGCAAATTTGGAGGTTCAAGTCCATGCAGAGGTAACTGGGAAGAAGAAACGCCTGGTGACCTACTTCTGAAAAATCAGCCATAAAAACCCTATGAAGCTGAGTTCTGCTCTGACAAACTCATGGTGACCAGTTTACTGGTAATAAGCATTTTAGCTTCTTTCTCAGTCTATACATTCCTTGGGTGATAAAATTCGCTTTCATGGCTTATTTTCTATCTATATGCTTATGACTTCTGTATTTGTCTATATTTTTGACTTGGATTTCTCTCCTGGCCTCAGACCTGTATAGACAGCTGTCTATTATCTCCACCTGAATGTTCCACAAGCTCAAAAGTAAACTTATCATCTCAACTTCAAAGCTGCTTTTTCTTCTGTGATCCCTATTTCAGTGAGCCTGGCCAACCTCCTTCCAGTTGCTCCACACGCAAAACTAGGACTCAACCTTGACTGTCGTCTCTTCTTTACCTCTGTTTCAAATCAGTCATTAAATCATGTCAATCCTGGCATAAATCTGTAGTGTCTCTAGCATCCATTCAGGTCTCTCATTCCCACTGCCACTGTTTTAGTTCAAACTGAAGCGTGCTCACTTGAATTACCCTAACTGGGCTCCCTCCATGCCCGCAGCCTTGCCCCCGCTTCATTCTCTTCTCCACTCTGCAGTCAGAAAGATTATTATTCAAAATATTCCTTTAAGTGTTAACATTGTAATTATTATCATTGTTTGATCTAGGATTTAATTTTCTTTTTTATGGAAAGAAACCTAAAAAGCAAACAATTTCTAATTTTTAATCTATTTATAATCCCATCATACTTGCTGAATTCTCATTTTTACATATTAGTTTCTAATCTTTGTCCATTTTATGCTTACTATTATGTGAAACTTAGGAGTCCTAATTTATGGCAAAGACAGACTATCAAACATAACTAAAAATGCACAAACTGCAGAAGATAAACAACTGGGACATCCTAAAAATTAAACACATGTACATCAAAAGACTTCTCCAAAAGGGTAAAAAAGAAAACCTACAAACTGGGAAAAAAAAATTGGCAATGACATATCTAACAAGGGACTACTCTCTAAAATTTAGAGAAAACTTCAACACCTCCACAACCACCACCAAAAAAAAATTCAATTAAAAAATGAACAAAAGACATGAACAGACATTTTACCAAAGAAGACATTCAAGCAGTCAGCAAAATACATGAAGCGATGCTTGTGATCATTAGCCATTAAACCAAAAAACCAAACCCACTGCTGTCAAGTCGATTCCGACTCATAGCAACCCTATAGGACAGAGTGGAACTGCCCCATAGAATTTCCAAGGAGCGCCTGGCAGATTCAAACTGCCAACCTTTTGATTAGCAGCTGTAGCACTTCATCACTACACCACCAGGATTTCCCATTAGCCATTAGAGAGATGCAAATCAAAACAAGATATCATCTCGCTCTGGCAAAAATGTCCATGATTAAAAAAACAGAAAACAACAAATGCTGGTGAGCGTATGGGGAGATTGGAACTCTCATACACTGCTGGTGAGATTTTAAAATTGTACAACCACTGTGGGAAACAGTATGGCATTTCCTTAAAAAGTTAGAGATACTTTATGATCCAGCAATCCCACTACTAGGTATATATCCTAGAGAAATAAGAGCCTTGACACAAATAGATACATATACATTCATGTTCATCATAGCATTATTCACAACAGCAAAAAGATGGAAACAACCTAAGTGCCCATCAACAAATGCGTGGATAAACAAACTATAGTATGTACACATAATGGAATACTACGCGACATTAAAGAATAGGATGAATTTGAGAAACATCTCGCAACGTGGATGAACCTGGAGGACATCGTGCTGAGTGAAATAAGTCAGTCACAAAAGTACAAATATTGTATGAGACCACTAATATAAAAAGTCAAATGTTTACACAAACATTCTTTGATGGTTACTAGGTGTTGTGGATTGAATTGTGTCCACCAAAAATATCAAGGCCATGATTCCCAATATTGCATGATTGTCCAACATTTTGTCATCTGATGTGATTTTCCTATGTGTTGTAAATTCTATCTCTATGATATTAATGATGAGATTAGCAGCAGTTACACTGATGAGACTCAATCTACAAGATTATAATGTGTTTCAATCTCTTTTGAAATATAAAAGAAAGAAGTGAGCAGAGAGACGTGGGGACCTCATACCACCAAGAAACAAGAGCTAGGAGAATAGTGTGTCTTTTGGACCTGGGGTCCCTGTGCTGAGAAGCTCCTAGACCAGGGAAAGATTGATAACAAGGAACTTCCCCCATAGCTGACAGAAACAGAAAGCCTTCCCCTGGAGCTAGCACCCTGAATTTGGACTTCTAGCCCCCTAGACTGTGAGAAAATAAACTCGTGTTTGTTAAAGCCACCTACTTGTGGTATTTCTGTTATAGCAGTGCTAGATAACTAAGATACCAGGGATGAGTAAGCATCCCCATATAGTAGTAGTATTAACTTGATGAAGGGAAAGGCAATACACAATAAGTAGGGTATGAGCATAGCATGACCAAGGCAAAGGAAGACACTGGGAGGAACACAAGAGTAAAAGGAACTAATGGTAAATACTATTACATACACAACCTGCAATAAGAGTAATAACAAACAATAATTTCTGCGTGGATGCATAGGTAGGTATGTAAGCTGAACAGTTATGGGATGTCGTATGAGTAAAACCATGAGCATATATAGATCTGGCAGAAGATATTTATACATACGTATTTGTATGTGCCGCAAGATATCCATGTATACAGTAAAGCACACGGGGCAAAGTGATGAAAACTTCTTGGCCATAACCAAATACCTTGAGGGGTTGGGTCACTGGGCTTAAGAGCTTAGGACCACAGTCTCGGGGGACATCTAGGTCAATTGGCATACCATAGTCCATAAAGACAATGTTTGACATCTTCCTTTGGTGAGTAATATCTGCGGTCTTAAAAGCTTGCAAACAGCTATCTAGGATACAAGTATTGGTCTCTTCCTGTCCAGAGCAAAGAAGAAAATCAAAGATTCAAGGAAATAATGAGTCCTAAAGACTTACTGAGCCACATGAACCACAGCCTCCACTCTAGATGGTGCCTGGGTACCACTACCTACAGCTCTGATCAGGATCACAATAGAAGGTCCTGGATAGACTGGGAGAAAAATGTAAAAGATAATCCAATTCACAAAAAAGACCAAACTTTCTGGTCTGATAGAGACTGATGGAATCCCTGAGACTATGGCCCTTAAAAAAAAAAAAAATTTTTTTTTTTTTTAGACTCCCATAAAACGTGGAACAAAACCCACTCCTGGAGATCACCTTTTGGCCAAACAATAGACAGGCCTATAAAGTGAACAAAGCACCCCATATGAGACCAAAAAGGCAGTATTTGCCCCAAAACAAAGTTCAGAAGGCAGGAAAGATGGGTGAATGGAAATGGGGAACCCAGGTAGGAAGGGGGTAGAGTCCTGTCACACTGAGGGGATTGCAACTAATGTCATGAAGCAAAATGTGTATAAATCACTGAGTGGGAAACTAGTTTGCACTGTAAACTTTCACCCAGACCACAATAAAATGTTCAAAAAGAATTATCATCCTTCCCTAAACCCTCTTCCTTTTCAGGAATTAAATAACATATAGACTGCCTACCACTTCAATAAAAGTCAAAATCCTTTTAAAGTTTCTTTAGTAATCACATATTGATGCCAAAAGATTTTGGCAATATTCTTAGCCTGAGGTGCTCACACTCTAGTAGGAGAGATACAAGTAAGAAACATTTGCTAGACAGTGTGAGGCAGGTCACAGAAGAAAGCTAGCAAAATGGAGCGGGTTAAGCCTCTAACCAAGTCTAAGGAAAGGCTCTTCAGAGGACTGACTGTGGTGAGTCATGAGACATATCAAGAGTCAGCTCAATAAAAAAGGGAGAAAAAAGTGTTTTCAGTGAGGGACAGGACATGTGCTGCCAGGCAAGTCATTTTGCCCACCCTCTCCACAGCCCTTCTCAAGGGAACTGCTTTACTTACACAAATGGCATCGCCAGGTGGAACTGCTGGACCCTCAGTCCATGGTCAACACTGCACAAGCAGTGGGAACCTGGCCCAAGAGAAACCAATCCTTTGGCTGGCCACAGTGACTCTGCCTTGATACAAAAATATCAACCAGTCCAAGCGTGCTTACTCTTTGCAGAATCAGAATTGGGAATCTTGGAAGGAGGGGGAAGCGAACTGTGGAAGCTGTGACCCTAATACTCCCCAGCATGTTTTCTTCTTTTCAAAATGGGCTACTGAGAGCTTGACATAACTAATGCCGTGATGAACCTGTAAGTTATTTTTTTCTTTTTGCCTGCTTTCTCCTTTCTGCATACCTTTGTTAATGACTTTGTTTTGCTCTGTCCAGCCACCTGTGACTTAAAACCCCCCACAGGAAGATTAGAGCCCAAATGTCTGACATATATACCTTTAGCCTGATAAAGAGATGTCCGGCAAGTATCTCTTTAGTCTGATAGTCTCTTGTAATGAATAACTCATCTGGTCATGCCATCTCTGGGCCACAAAGACACTTTTAACCTTTGTAAAAATCATATATAAGCTGTAATGTAAAAATTGCCTTTTGGGACTCCATAGAGACAGCCTGCATTGCTGTCCAACCTCCTGTTGGCGGACACCTCCTAAATAAACTTTCTCACTCTTTCTGACTTGGAATATGTTTCATCATCTCGACCGCTCCAGGGCACGGACCCTAATTGGGCAACAGAGGCCAAAGCTAAACAATCCTAATTTAAAGAGAGACTATAGGCCATGGCCCCACATGTCTGTCAGTTTGTCCTACTGTGGTGGTTTGCATGTTGCTGTGATGCTGGAAGCTATGTCACCAGTATTTCAAATACCAGCAGGGTCATTCATGGTCGACGGGTTTCAGCGGAGCTTCCAGACTAAGATAGAGTAGGAAGAAGGACCTAGTGGTCTATGTATGAAAAAATTAACCAGTGAAGACCTTATGAATAGCAGTGGGAAACTGATACAGTGTAGGAAGCTGAGCTCCTAAGGTTGAAAGGCACTCAAAATACCACTGGAGAAAAACTGTGTCCTCAAGAGTAGAGTTGACCTTAATGATGTACATGGAGTCAAGCTTTTGGGACCTTCATTTGCTTTTGTGTCATGATTCAAAATGAGAAGAAACAGTTGCAAACATCCATTAATAACAAGAATGTGTAATTTATGATGTATGCATGTGGGAAAATTGGAAATCATCAAAAATAAAATGGAATGCAAAGACATCGATATCCTAGGTATTAGTGAGCTGAGATGGACTGGTATTTGCCATTTTCAATCAGACAATCAATCCTATGGTCTACCATGTCAGGAACGGTAAATTGAAGAGGGATGGCTTGCATTCGTCAAAAAGAACATTTCAAGATCTGTCCTGAAATACAACCCTGTCGGTGATAGAATAATATCCATATGCCTATGAGGAAGACCAACTGATAGAACTATTACTCAAATTTACACACCAACCACTAATGCCAAAGATGAGGAAACTGAAGATTGTTACCAGCTTCTGCAGTCTGAAATTGTTCAAACATGCAATCTAGATGCATTGGTAATTACTGGTGATTGGAATGTGAAAGTTGGAAACAAAGAAGGAACAGTTGTTGGAAAACATGGCCTTGGTGATAGAAACACCACCAGAGATCGATCGCATGATAGAATTTTGCAAGACCAACGACTTCTTCACTGCAAATACTTTTCACCAACATAAACAGCGGCTTTACGCAGAAACCTCATCACATCAAATACACAGGAATCAAACTGACTACATCTGTGGAAAGAGGTGATGGAAAAGCTCAATATCATGAGTCAGAAAAAGGCCGGGGGTTGAGTGTGGAACAGACTATCAATTGCTCATATGCAAGATCAAGTTGAAGAGGAAGAAAATTAAAACAAATCCATGAGAGTCAAAGTATGACCTTGAGTATATTCCACCTGAATTTAGAGCATATCTCAAGAATAGATTTAACTCATTAAACACTAACGACTGAAGACCAGCTGAGTTGTGGAACGACATGAAACACATCATACATGAAGAAAGCAAGGGGTCGTTAAAAAGACAGGAAAGAAAGAAAAAAACAAAATGGACATCAGAAGAGACCCTGAAACTTACTCAGGAACGTACAGTAACTAAAGCAAAAGGAAGGAAAGATGAAGTAAAAGAGCTGAACAGATTTCAAAAGAAAGAATTATAATGAAATATGCAAAGACCAGGAGTTAGAAAACCAAAAGGGAGGAAAACACTTGGCATTTCTCAAGCTGAAAGTACTGAAGAGAAAATTCAAGCCTCGTGTTGCAATATTGAAGGATTCTATGGAGAAAATATTAGACAACACAGGAAGCACTGAAAGAAGACGGAAGGAATACAGAGTCACTCTACAAAAATAACTGACATCAGTCTCTTCAGGGGTAGCATATGATCAAGAACCGATGGTACTTGTCTTAGTTATCTAGTGCTGCCGTAACAGAAATACCACAAATGGATGGCTTCAACAAAAATCAATGTATTTTCTCACAGTCTAGTAGGCTAGAAGTCCAAATTCTGGGTGTCAGCTCCAGGGGAAGGCTTTCTCTGTCAGCTCTGGAGGAAGGTCCTTCTCCTCAATCATCCCCTGGACTAAGAGCTTCTCCGTGCAGGGACCCTGGGTCCAAAGGACATGCTCTGCTCCCAGTGCTGCTTTCTTGGTGGTGTGAAGTCCCCAACCTCTCTGCTTGTTTCTCTTTCATCTCCTGTAAGATAAAAGGTGGTGTAGACTACATCCCAGGGAAATTTACACTGGATCAGGGATGTGACCTGAGCAAGGGTGTTACAATCCCACCCTAATCCTCTTTAACCACAGGCAGAGATTATAATTTATAATACATAGGAAAATCACAAAATGGAGGACAACCACACAATCCTGGGAATCATGGCTTAACTAAGCTGGCACATGTTTTTTGGGGGGAAACAATTCAACCCATGGCAGTACTGAAGAAGTCGTCCAAGCTGCACTGAAGGCATTGGCAAAAAAAAAAAAAAAAAAAAGGCTCCAAGAATTGACAGAATTCCAATTGAGATATTTCAACAAACAGATGCAGCTCTGGGGGCACTCGTTCACCTACATCAAGGAATTTGGAAGACAGCTACCTGGCCAGCTGACTCTGAGAGATCCATATTTGTGCCCATTCCAAAGAAAGGTGATCCAACAGAATGTGGAAATTATCAAATATCATTAATATCACAAAGTAAAAAATATTGATGAGGATTATTCAAAAGCAGTTGCAGCAGTGTATCAACAGGGAACTGCCAGAAATTCAAGCCGGATTCAGAGGAGGACATTGAACAAGGGATATCATTATTGATGTCAGACTGATCCTGGCTGAAAACAGAATACCAGAAGATGTTTACTTGCATTTTATTGACTATACAAAGACATCTGACTCTGTGAATCACAACAAATTATGTATAACAGTGCGAAGGATGGGGATCCCAAAACACTTAATTGTGCTCATGCAGAACCTGTATACAGACCAAGAGGCAGTTGTTCAAACAGAACAAGGGGATGCTTCATGGTTTAGGATTAAGAAAGGTGTCAGAGTTGTATCCGTTCACCATTCTTACTCAATCTGTATGCTGAGTAAATAATCTGAAAAGCTGGACTATATGAAGAAGAAGGAGGCATCAGGATTAGAGGAAGACTCATTAACAACCTGTGATATACAGATGACACAACCTTGCTTGCACAAAGTGAAGAGGACTTGAAGCTTTTATTGATGAAGATCAAAGACTACAAACTTCAGTATGGATTGCACCTCAACATAAAGAAAACAATAATCTACAACTGGACCAATAAGCAACATCATGATAAACAGAGAAAAGAGTGAAGTTGCCAAGAATTTCATTTTACTTGGATTCACAATCAACACCCACGGAAGTAGTAGTCAAGAAATCAAGCAATGTATTGCATTGGGCGAATGTGCTGCAGAAGTCTACTTTAATGAGCTCAAAAGCAAAGATGTCACCTTGAGAGCTAAGGTGTGCCTGGCCCAAGCCATGGTATTTTTACTGGCCTCATAATGCATGCAAAAGCTTGACAATGAATAAGGTAGACCAAAGGATCGATGCATCTCAATTACGGTGTTGCCAAAGAATAGTGAATATACCATGGACTGCTAGAAGAACAAATCTGTCTTGGTAAAAGTACAGCCAGAATGCTCCTTAGAAGCAAGGATGGCCAGATCTCATCTCACATACTTTGGATATGTTATCAGATGGGACCAGTCCCTGGAGGACATCATGCTTGGTAGAGGGTCAGTGAAAAGAGGAAGACCTTCAAGATGGATTGACACAGTAGCTGCAACAATGGGCTCAAACATAGCAAGGACTATGAGGATGGCACAGTGTCATGGATTGAATTATGTCCCCCCAAAAATGTGCATATTAACTTGGTTAGGCCATGACTCCCAGTATTTTGTGGTTGTCCTCCATTCTGTGATTGCAATTTTATGTTAAAGAGAATTCAGGTGGGATTGTAACACCCTTACCAGGTCCCATCTCTGAGCCAATGTAAAGGAATTTTCCCTGGGGTGTGGCCTGTATGCAAGCAGAGAGCTGAGGACCTCATACCACTAAGAAAGCAGCACCAGGAGCAGAGTGCATTCTTTGGATCCAGGATCCCTGCGCGTGAGAAGCTCCCCGACCAGGGAAGATTGAGGACAAGGACCTTCCTCCAGAGCTGACAGAGAGAAAGCCTTCCCCTGGAGCCAATGCCCTGAATTTGGACTTTTAGCCTACTTTATTGTGAAGAAATAAATTTCTCTTTGTTAAAGCCATCCACTTGTGGTATTTCTGTTATGGCAGCACTAGATGACTGAGACAACCAGGCAGTGTTTCATTCTGTTGTACACAGGATCACTATTAGTCCGACCTGACTCAATGGCACCTAACAGTAACAACAGCTGGTTTTTGTGACTTTTAATGTCCTTATTTTCCAAAATATAACCTCCTTCCGGCATTAAAAACATTCTTTTTCTGGATCATATGGATTAAACCCTCTTTGTGGGTAAGGATCACTTTTTATTTTTCTTTCGCTCCTCTAAACAAGCACAGTACAATGCCAAGAACATAGTAACCACACTGAAGGAACATGTAACAAACCTAATATCCTATCCCACAAAGCATACTTTAAATAGAAATCTACACTAAGAATACATGTATTCATTTATTTTCTTATGTTCATACAGCATCCTATTCAAACATCTCTGTAAATTCTTACCACACTTTACCTATTTGGGTTAGGCTTTCAATGAGCAAAACAATATATTGCAAGTTACAGTGAAAAAAGTAAATAGAAATCTCTAAAATTCAATATTCAAACTTAATCAAATTACTAATTTTTAACTAAAAATATTTTTCCTAGTATCCTTTAGAGAAAATCTTCACACTAATCTATTTTTGTCCATGTAATGAAGACAGCCATAAATATGGCAGTCTCAAAATATCATACCAAATTTAATGCTGCAAAGTAACTTATCTCCTCTAAAACTTCACTAATTCTAAATGGTATAACAAAACATTAAGAACTCTCAGTGTCCATCCTAAAAATTAGACAGTCTTCTTTGACTTCTTCTTCTCTGCTTCTTCCTTTTCCTTTTCTATTTCAGTTACTTGTAATTCAATTTCCTTGGCACTAAACATCTAAAATGAGAAAAAAGTTAAAAAATCAAATTTTAATTATGCCAATAATTTTTAAATATTTACAATATGAGGGAACCAAATTATATTTCACAGACTTATATTCTCTATTTGTAACTACATTTTACAGATTCAAATGTGCAATTAAATGTTTCAAAAGATTCAAAAGCAACATACTTGTAACAATTGTGGACAAAATCAGAATTCTGACTTATCCACTATCATTGTGCTAAAAAAGAATGCAGGGCAAATGTGATACTGCATTGTATATCTTCTATATGTATGTAACTCCGAAAACATTCTAATGCAAGGCTTATTCTTATCCATGAGCAAAAAAAAAAGTCTCCAAAAAACCAAACTCATTGCCATGGAGTCAATTCTGACCCATAGCAACTCTATAAGGCAGAGTAGACTAACTGCCCAGAAGGGTTTACAAGGCTGTGACATCTTTATGGAAGCACACTGCCAAATCTTTCTCATCAGCTGATGGGTTCAAAGTGTCAACCTTTTGGCAGCCACTTTCTCAACCACTGAGCCAACAGGGCCACTTATCCATGAGCAGCAAGTAACTCATTACTGAAACCCCCTACACCTGCACCATGCTGTGTGTTTCTGTGATAGGATATAACGGTTTTATCAGTTTACTGAATAGCCAACAGAGGTAGGGGAAAGATGATTTGTACTTCACTGTTTTACTCCTCCCTCACTAAGTAAAAAGCAAAAAGAGTTTTTAGTTTCTAAAAATTCACAATATAATTTCACTTTTCTGTTCTACTGCTTCTGAACAGATCCAAGGGTTACATGATTGCTGTTATAAAAATAATGAAGTTAAGAAATTTTCATGTAAAGACCTGAATGTGAT
The DNA here is from genome assembly GCF_030014295.1 of Loxodonta africana. NCBI lineage: Eukaryota > Metazoa > Chordata > Mammalia > Proboscidea > Elephantidae > Loxodonta > Loxodonta africana. The sequence continues at coordinate 83,062,659 of NC_087352.1, forward strand.
GACCTTAATATTGAAAAGAGATTATTTATAAAACAGATAAATGAATAATCAACTTTATGAAAAGGCGAAGTTTCACACATGTTAGAGATGGAAGTGTTTTTAGCAATTAGTACACCACCAGATTTTACATATAAGGAAATTAAGACTCCTAAAGTTAAGTGATTTGGCCAAAGATTGACAAAGAATTAAAAACTAGGTGATCCAACTCCAAAATTATTTTCATTTCACCAATAAGATGTGTAGGAATACCTATATTTGTTAATAATCTATACATAAAATATTATCTAAACATTTTATGAAGTGGATTATTAATGAAGCAATTATTGTGACTAACATGGGATGTAAAAATAAAGAGGAACAATATAGTTCTGTCACTAACAAGTCCACAGTTTAGTGGGAAAAACAGACATATAAACAAATCATTACGTTGCAATAAAAACCTGTAACAAAGTGATGTGGGAACACAAAATATTAAGCGACGCTACCTGGAGACGAGTCAAAGAAGCTTTTTTAAAAATGGGACCAGGCTGGCGAACATTTTAAAATTAAGGAGGTAGCCAAGTACATCAAACAAAGTCCTCTACTTGTGCTACATACACGTAATTATAAAAATCAAATGGTACTAAAAAACTTATAATGAAATACAGTGGTCCCCTGCTCTGCTCCACCCCACTTCTTTTCCACCCTTTACTCAGAGGCAACTACATTCAACTCTTTCAGCTCTGTCTTCTGGTTTTTACCTTCATATTTTTAAGTATTATGATTTCACTGCTATTTCTTTATTCTATTTCAGACATCATCTATTGACTTCCTAGTACAGTAGGTGAGGATTCAGGTATTTTACATCCCCTTTTTATCTTTCTCAGGAGCCCTAGTGGTACAGTGGTTAAGAGCTCAGCTGCTAACCAAAATGTTGGTAGTTCGAACCACCAACGGCTCGTAGGAAACTGTATGAGGCAGCTCTACTCTGTTCTATAGGGTCACTACGAGTCGGAATCCACTTGAGGGCAACAGATTTGGCTTGGTTTTTGGTATCTTTCTCAAGGGGAACGCTGAAGGCACAGTGGTTACGATGCTTCGCTGTAACCAAAAGGTTGATTGTCTGAACCCACCAGCAGCTCCTCAAGAGAAAGATGTGGCAGTCTGCTTCTGTGAAGATTTATAGCCTTGGAAACCTTCTGGGGTGGTTCTACTCTGTCCTATAGGGTCACTATGAGTTGGAATTGACTTGATGGCAGTGAGTTTGGGTTTTTAGTTATCTTTCTCCTCAAAATAGTTTTATAACACAATGATGTTTTTATGTGAATAGTTTTTTACAGTATTATGATTAAACAATTACTGTGCTGAAACAAGAAGTATATTTTTACATTTCTTTCTCATAAATTCTTGTTTCCAGAAGCTGATAAAGACCTTTTTTTTTTTTAAATCACTGGTTAGTGTTCCATATGCCTATTGCTAAAATTTTCCAAACATTTTAGCAGATTAATCATATACCAACTAACAATTTTTCCAAAAGTTCAAGTACAGTTCCCAACACTTTTCTTTTTTTAAGATTTCTCACTGTGTGCTTCTGACTTCCTACTTTAATCTGTAACAGTTGCTGAAGTTGTGAAGGATTTCATTTTACTTGGATCCACAATCATTGCCCCTGGAAGCAGCAGTCAAGAAATCAAGCAATGTACTCCACTGGGCAAATCTGCTGCAAAAGACCTCTTGAAAGTGTTAAAAAGCAAAGATATCATTTTAAGGACTATAAGTGCATCTGATTCAAGCGATGGTGTTTTCAATCACCTCATATGCGTGCAAAATCTGGACAATGAACAAGGAAGAACAAAGAAGAACTGATGCCTTTGAATTATGGTGTTGGCAAAGAATATTGAGTATACCATGGACTTCCAGGAGAATGAACAAATTTTTCTTGGAAGAAGTACAGCCAGAATGCTTCTTAGAAGTGAGGATGGCGAGACTTTATCTCACATACTTTGGACATGTTATCAGGAGTGACCAGTCCCTGGAGGAGGACATCATGCCTGGTAGAGGGTCAGCGAAAAAGAGGAAGACCCTCAAGGAGATGGACGAACACAGTGGCTCCAAGAATGGGCTTAAACATAGCAACAGTTGTGAGGATGGCGCAGGACCAGGCAGTGTTTTGCTGTGTTGTACATGGGGTTGCTAAAGTCGGAACTGTTTTGTTGTGTTGTACACAGGGTCACTAGAGTCGGAACTGACTTGATGGCACCTAACAACAGTTAATGACTTACCTTCAAAGGCTGATTTCTTCTTATTATAGCAAGTTCAATGTTTTTTCCACCAGATTGGACAACCTAACATAAACACAGAACAAGTACAATATTAGAATTACTTTAGCAAATTTTGTGTTTTAATAAAAAATTGGACGAAAAACACAAAACACACTTCATTGAATGTGCTGTATCAGATCACTTACTTCTAGCAAAGCTCTTATTGCCAGTTTGATAGCTTCGTTGTCGTTTGCCATAGCATCTTCTGTGTAATTCTTTTCTAGAAATTCTCTAACAGTTTTAGCACTTCGGCCTATTGCATTTGCCTTAAAAAATAAAAGATAATTATTAATATCATCACAACATGACTGAATTTATGGTTAAGTTTAGGGTTTTGGATTTTGTTCCAGCATTCCTTAGTATAATTACAAAATAAAAAGTGTAAGTTTGAAAACTCAGAGAACATTTCAGCAGCTCATTTGGTTACTATATGAATAATCTGTAATGGTGGCATAACTTTCACTTTCAAATATACCAATGCTTTGTCCTAGCCAATGCTTTCAAGTCCTTAATAACCAGAAAAGATTGAGCTTGAAACTGCAAAAGATGTGGAAAGAAAGGGAAGTATAAGGTTTTGCAATATAGTGCAGAAGGAAAAGAGAAAAGACATTAATGTGAAGAGGAAAGCTGTTTACATAAATAGGACTAAGCGTCAATTTCTTATAACTCAGAAGAAAGTACAGCGGTCACCTAATTACTGATTCTCTTCTTTGTATGTAGATACGTAAGAAGAGTCACCTCTGTTCCATTCCTCATTTTTCTGTTCTCGACATTTTCATCAGAAGAAGAAAAAGAGGCAAACGAGTTCCCCTGGTTACATGGCTACAGATAGTGGACAGCATGCTCTTTTAATTAAGTCTAAATATCGAAACTAGTAATAGTGATGCTGATGGTAATAATTTAACAGGGCATTAATGTCCCAGGCACTATGCCAAGCATTTTGCATGGATTGTCTAATTTAATCATCACAAAAACAATAGGTACTACTGCTAACCCCAATTCATGGGTGAGAAACTGGAGGTTTAAAAAAAGGCTAAAAAAGGATTTTTCAATCTCAGCACTACTGACATTTTGGGCCAGATATGTCTTTGTTGTGGGGCTGTTCTATGCATTGTAGGATGTCGAGTAGCATCCCTGGCCCCCACTCAGTAAGATGCCAGTAGCACCCCCTCCCAGTTATAAGTCCCGACACTGCCAAATGCTTGTTGGTGGGGGCAGAGGCAAAACTGTCCTGTTTGAAAAACACTAGGGTAAGTAATCTGCCCAAGATCATATAAGGAGGAAACAGAAGAGCAGATATTTGAAACTAAGTTGTATGAATTGACAATCCAAGCTTTAAAAAAAATTTTTTTAATAAAATTTTATTTCGTTTTTGGTGAAAGATTACACAGCAAGTTAGGTTCCCATTACCAATTTCTATACATATTGTTCAGTGACACTGGTTACATTTTTCCACAACGTGTCACAATTCTCATTATTTTCATTCTGGTTGTTCCGGTTCCATCAATCTAGCTTCCCTGCCTTTCTCCCCCACTTCTTATCTTTGCTTTAGGGTAAATGTTGACAGTTTGATCTCTATACATGATTTTTTAAAAGAGCATGGTACTCACGGTTGATACTGTTTATTTTATAAGCCAATTTAGTTCCAAGTTTAAAGGCTATCTCAGGACGACAGTCTCAGGCATTCCTCTAGTTTCTAACAGTCCAGTAAGTCTGGTTTTTTTTTTTGTTTTTCTAAGAATTTGAGTTTTGTTCTACATTTTTCTACTGGTCTATCCAGCACCATCTGTTATGTCCCTGGCCAAAATGGTTGATCGTGGTAGCCAGGTACCATCTACTACTTCTGGTCTCAGGATAAATAAGGCCTTGGTTCCTTTGGGCTACTAGACCTGTAAACTAGTTTCTTCTTTGAGTCTTTGGTTTCCTTCATTCTCTTTTGCTGCAGACAAGTAGAGACCAATAGTTGTATCTTAGATGGCCACTTTCTAGCCTTTAAGACCCCAGATGCTGGTCACCGAACTAGAATGTAGAACATAAACTTTAAGAACTATATAATGCCAGTCAACCAAGTTGTCCCACAAGACTATGGTCCCAAGCTTTCACACCCAGTAAACCAATCCCTTGAGTTGTTTGGTCAGGTCTAGGAAGTATCCGTAATTGTTCCCCCATGGGCTACATTATATGTATAAATATATAAGTAGCACATACAAACATGTATATGCATACACCTAGATTACCCCATACTTGCACATACACATACTCACATATGCCATCCTATATACATACGTATGTATACATATCTATGTAACCACTCACATATTTTTTCGTTGATACTAATGTTATTACAAAATTGTAAAGTTTTTAACAAAAATGTCCCTTATTCTTGTTTACTTCTCAGCGTCATCATTTACCTTAACCAAGTTGTGCAGACTTCACCCTCATTCAGTACTGCCTTATCCATCACCCAAAATAACAAGTGTCTACTATCTAGAAAGTGACCCCTACCTCCCTCCCCCTCCCATCCCTAGTAACCACCAAAGAACGTTGCTTTCTGTATATATACTTATTCCTGTCATTTTATAAAGGTGAGATCATACAATATTTGTCCTGCCATGATTGACTTATTGTCTTAGGCTGGGTTCGCTAAAGCAGCAAAACCAGTGAAGCGTATAAATATATATAGACAGGGATTTATATCAAGGAAATAGCTCAATCTGTTGTAAATGGCTGGAACGTCCCAAGCCTGTGGGTCAGGATAGAGGATTCTCCTGATTCATGAAGCTACAGGGGCTGGCAAACTCAATATCGGCAGTTGAGAGAGCACAGCTCTTCTCACAGGCTATGAAGATTGACAAATTCCAAGATCAGCAGGCAACACCACAGGTAAGCTGCTAACTCAAGTCCCAAGAACCAGAGGTTGGACGAAAAAGAGCCAGATGCAGGGTCCAGTGCAAGCAAAAGCCCCTGGGCCTTACCATAATGTCCACTTATATTAGATGGAGGTCACACATCCAAGGAAACTCTTTCAACTGACTGGCTACTCACAGCAGATCCCATTATGGAGGTGATCACATTACATCAAAACTCGTCACGGTAGTGATCACAACATCACTACCAAACTACATCATAACTGCCAAACCACAGGGAATTATGGCCCAGCCAATTTGACAAACAACCTTAAACATCACACTTACTTCACTCTGCATGTCTTCCAGATTAGATTCATCCATGTTATGTTTCAAGAACTCACCATTACTCTTTGTAACTGTATAGTATTCCATTGTATGTATGTATCACCATCTGTTTATGCATTCATCTGTTTTGGGGCACTTAGGCTGTTTCCATCTTTCTACTATTGCAAATAATGCTGTGATGAACATAGGTGTGCATATGTTTATTCGTGTCACTGCTATTAGGCCTCTAGAGTATACACACCTAGGAGTGGGATTGTTGGATCATAAGACATTTCCATTTCTAGCTTTTTGAGGATGCGCATAACCATTTTCCATAGTGGCTGTACCATTTTACAAACCTACCAGCAATGGCGAAGGATTCCAATCTCCCTCCAATGTTGCCAGTATCTGTTGTTTTCTGTTTCATCAGTGACATTTTTGCAGGGGTGACATGGTATCTCATTGTAGTTTTGATGTGCATCTCTCTAAGGGCTAATGATCGTGAGTATCTTTTCATTTGTTGGCTACTTGAACGTCCTCTTTGGTGAAATATGTGTTCGTGTCCTTTCTCCATTTCTTTTAACTGGACTGTTTTTGAGTTGAAGTTTGTTTTTTTTTTTTTATGTATTCTAGAGATTAGACCCTTATCAGATGTTGTTCCCAAAGATTTTTTCCCAGTCTGTAGGATCTCTTTTTACTCTTTTGATAAAGTTTTTTGACAAGCATAAGTATTTAATTTTTAGGAGGTCCCAGTTAACTATTTTGTCTTCTATTGTTTGTGCATTTATAGCTGTGCTTGGTAATCTATTCCTAAAGAAAACTGGGTCCCATAGTTTTGACCTATATTATATTCAAGGGTCTTTACAGTTTTAGCTTTAATACTTAGGTCTCTGATCCACTTTGAGTTAGTTTTTGTGTATGGTGTGAGGTATGGATCCTGTTTTCATTTTCATGGATATCCATTTTTGCCAGCACCATTTACTGAAGAGGCTGTGTCTTCCTCATTGAATGCACTCTGACTCCTTGTCGAAAATCAGCTGCCCATAAATGGATGGATTTACTTCTGGGTTCTCCATTCTATTCCACTGGACTATGTGCCTGTCATTGAAGCAGTACTAGGCTGTTTTAATTACTATGGCTGTATAGGATGTTTTGACATTGGGAAGTGTGAGGCCACCTACTTTATTCTTCTTCAATATTGCTTTGGCTATTCGAGGCCTCTTTCCCTTCCATATAAAATATGTGATTAGTTTTTCCATTTCGGTAAAGAACAATATTGGAATTTGGATTGGGATTGCATTATGTCCACAGATCTCTTTGGGTACTATTGACATTTTCACAATGTTGAGTCTTACAATTCATGAGCATGAAATGTTCTTACATTTATGTAGGTCTCTCTTAGTTTATTGCAGCAGAGTTTTACAGGTTTCAACGAATAAGTCTTTTACGTTTCCGGTTAGGTTTATTCCCAGGTATTTTATCATTTGGGGGGCTACTGAAAATGGTACTGTTTTCAAAGTTCTCCTTGCTGGTGTAAAGGAACCTAACTGATCTTTGTGTTTTGATCTTCTATCCTGCCACTTTGCTAAATATTTCTATCCGATCCAGTAGCTTTCTTTTGGAATCCCTGGTATTTTCTATGTATATGATCATGTCATCTGCGAAAACAGCTTTACTTCTTTCCAATTTGAATACCCTTTATTTCCTTTTTTTGCCTTGTTGCTTTGGCTAGGACTTCCAGTTCAATACTAAATAAGAGTGGTGATAGTGGGCATCCTTGTCTCATTCCTGTTCTCAAAGGGAAGGCTCTCAGAATTTCTCCATTGAGAGTAATGTTGGCTGTTGGCTTTGCATGTTGAGGAATTTTCCTTCTATTCCTATTTTGTTGACAGTTTTGATCTGGAAAGGGTGCTGAATTTTATCAAATGCCTCTTTTGCATCAATTGAGACAATCATGTGATTCTTTCTCTGTTTTATTAATATGAATTACATTGGTTGATTTTCAATGCTGAATGAATCTCACCAAATCATGCATTTCTGGTATGAATCCCACCTAATCATGATGTATGCTTTTTTTGATACGCTGTTACATTTTGTTGGCTAGAGTTTTGGTGCAAATTTTTGCATCTATCTATATTCAGGAGGAATATTGGTCTGTAATTTTCCTGTTTTGTAATGTCTTTACCTGGTCTTGGTATCAGGGTGATGCTGGCTTCATTAAATGAGTTAGGAAGTATCCCTTCCTGTTCTATGTTTTGGAAGAGTTTCACTAGAACTGGTGTCAGCTTCTCTCTGAATGTTTGGTAAAATTTCCCAATAAAGCCATCTGGGCCTGGGCTTTTTGTTGGGAGTTTTTTGATGACATCTGCAATACCTTCTTTTGTTATCAGTCTGTTTAGATTTCTACCTCTATTTGTTTTAGTTTAGGTTGCTTAGTGTGCTTCTAAAAATTAGTCCATTTCTTCTAGGTTTTCAAATTGGCTGCAGTATATTTTTTCTTAGTATTCTGTTATGATCTTTATCTCATTTGGATCTGCTGATTCTCTGGTTTCATTTATTTTGGTTATTTCCTTATCATTTTATTCCATTGTCAAATTGGGCAGTGGCTTGTCAATTTTATTGTTTCTCTCACAAAACCAACTTTCTTTTATTGATTCTTTCTATTGCTTTTCTGTTTCATTTATTTTTGTTCAGGTCTTTATCATTTTCTTTCTTCTGGTAGTTTGGTCTTCTTTTGCTGTTCCTTTATTATTTGTTCAACTTGTCAGGTTAAGTTACTGATTTCTGACCTTTCATTTTTTTTAATGTATGCACTTATTGCTATAAATTTACCTCAGAGCACTGCTTTTGCTGCATCCCAAAAGTATGTTGTTTTCGTTCTAGGTATTTTTAAATTTCACTTTTTATTTCTTCTGTGACCCAACAGCTTTTTCTAGTAACATCCTATTTAGTTTCCAGGTATTTACTTTTCTTGTTCTTCCCGTTACTGATTTCTAGTTTCTTACTGTTATAGTCTAAGAAGATGCTCTATATAATTTCTTTTTAGATTCAATGAAGCTTGCTTTGTGGCCTTGTCATGGATTGAATTGTATCTCCCAAAAATGTCTGTCAACTTGACTAGGCCATGATTCCCAATATTGTGATTGTCCACCATTTTGTCATCTGATGCGATTTTCCTGTGTTGTAAATCCTAACTCTATGATGTTAATGAGGTAGGATTAACAGCATTAGAGGTAGGACTCTATTTACAAGATTAGGTTGCATCTTAAGTCAATCACTTTTTTAAAGTAATTTTTATTGTGCTTTAAGTTTGCAAATCAAGTCAGTCTCTCACATAAAAACTTACATACACCTTACTACATACTCCCAATTACTCTCCCCCCCAATGAGACAGCCTGCTCCTTCCTTCCGCTCTCTCTTTTCGTGTCCTTTTTACCAGCTTCTAACCCCCTCTACCCTCCCATCTCCGCTCCAGGCAGGAGATGCCAACACAGTCTGAAGTGTCCACCTGATCCAAGTAGCTCACTCCTCATCAGCATCCCTCTCTGACCCACTGTCCAGTCCAATCCATGTCTGATGAGTTGGCTTTGGAAATGGTTCCTGTCCTGGGCCAACAGAAGGTTTGGAGGCCATGACTACCGGGGTCCTTCTAGTCTCAGTCAGACCATTAAGTCTGCATCCCACTGCTCTCCCGCTCCCTCAGGGGTTCTCTGTTGTGTTCCCTGTCAGGGCAGTCATCGGTTGCGGCCAGGCACCATTCTAGTTCTTCTGGCCTCAGGATGATGTAGTCTCTGGTTCATGTAGCCCTTCTGTCTCTTGTGCTCGGAATTACCTTGTGTCCTTGGTGTTCTTCATTCTCCTTTGATCCAGTTGAGACCAACTGATGCATCTTAGATGGCTCCTCGCTAGCGTTTAAGACCCCAGACGCCACTCTTCAAAGTGGGATGCAGAATGTTTTCTTAATAATTTTATTATGCCAATTGACTTAGATGTGCCCTGAAACCATGGTCCCCAAACCCCTGCCCCTGCTTCGCTGACCTCTGAAGCATTCAATTTATTCAGGAAACTTTTTTGCTTTTGGTTTAGTCCAGTTGTGCTGACCTCCCCTGTATTGAGTGTTGTCCTTCCCTTCACCTAAAGTAATTCTTATCTATTACCTAATTAGCAAATAACCCTCTCCCACTCTCCATCCCTCCCACTCTTGTAACCACGAAAGAGTGTGTTCTTCTCAGTTTAAAATATTTCTCAAGATCTTGTAATAGTGGCCTTATACAATATTTGTCCTTTTGCAACTGACTCATTTCACTCATCATGATGCCTTCCAGGTTCCTCCATGTTATGAAATATTTCACAGATTCCTCACTGTTCTTTATCAATGCGTAGTATTCCATTGGGTGAATATACCATAATTTATTTATCCATTCATCCATTGATGGGCACCTTGGTTGCTTCCATCTTTTTGCTATTGTAAACAGTGCTGCAATAAACATGGGTGTGCATGTATCTGTTCGTGTAAAGGCTCTTATTTCTCTAGGATATATTCCGAGGAATGGGATTGCTGGGTAGTATGGTAGTTCTATTTCTAGCTTTTTAAGGAAGCATCAATTTCCAAAGTGGTTGTACCATTTTACATTCCCACCAGCAGTGTCTAAGTGTTCCAATCTCTCCACAGCCTCTCCAACATTTATTCTTTTGTGTTTTTTGGATTAATGCCAGCCTTGTTGGAGTGAGATGGAATCTCATTGTAGTTTTGATTTGTATTTCTCTAATGGCTAATGATCAAGAGCATTTCCTCACGTGTCTGTTAGCCGCCTGAAATGTCTTCTTTAGTGAAGTGCTTGTTCATATCCTTTGCCCATTTTTTAACTGGGTTGTCTTTTTGTGGTTGAGTTTTAGCAGAAACATGTAGATTTTAGAGATTAGGTGCTGGTTGGCGATGTCATAGCTTAAAATTTTTTCCTAGTCTGTAGGTGGTCTTTTTACTCTTTTGGTGAAGTCAGTCAATCACTTTTGAGATATAAAAGAGAGAAGTGAGCAGAGAGACCAGGGGGACCTCACATCACCAAGAAAGTAGAATTAGGAGCACACATCCTTTGGTTCCAGGTTCCCTGTGCTGAGAAGCTCCTAAAGCAGGGTAAGATTCATGACAAGGACGTTCCCCCAGAGCCGACACAATGAGAAAGACTTCCCCTGAAGCTGGCACCTTGAATTCAGGCTTCTAGTCTCCTAGACTTGAAAAATAAATTCTTCTCTGTTAAAGCCATCCACTTGTGGTATTTCTGTTATAGCAGCACTAAATAACTAAGACAGGCCTAAGATATGGTTTATCCTGGAGAACATTCTGCATGTGTTGGAGAAGAATGCGTGTTGTGCTACTGTTGTGATGTATTCTATATATACGTATACATACATACATATATATGTCTGTGTCCGTGTCTCTGTATCTCTATGTGTCTGTGTCTCTGTGTGTGTGTGTGTGTGTGTGTGTGTATACAGAAGCCCTGGTGGAGTAGTCGTTAAGAGTTATGGCTACTAACCAAAAGGTCGGCAGTTTGAATCCACCAGGTGTTCCTTGGAAACTCTATGGGGCATATGTATGTATGAGGTCCAGTTGGTTAGCAGTGTTTAGATCTTCAGAATTTTTGCTGATTTTCTTTCTAGTTCTGTCCATCACTGAATGTGGTGTGTTAAAATCTCCTACTAGTACTGTAGATCTTTTTATTTCTCTCTTCAGTTTTATTTGTTTTATTTTGGAGCTCTGGCATTGGGTAAATAAATATTTATAACTGTTATGTGTCCTTGGTGAATTGACCCTTTAATCATTATATAGCATTCTTCTTTGACTCTTATAATGGTTTTTCACTTTGTCTATTTTGTCAGATATTAATACCGCCACCCCTGCTCTCTTTTGGTTGCTTTTTGCTTGGTATATTTTTCCCATTCTTTGATTTTTAACCCACTTATGCCTTTGTGTCTAAGGTGTCTCCTGTAGATAACATATTGATTGGTCATTTTTTTTTTTTAATCCGTTCCGCCACACTCTCTCTCTTGACTGGTGCATTTAATCCATTTACATTCAGTGTGATTCTCGTTAGGTAAGAATTTACTTGTCATTTTGTTATACTTTTTTTCTGTGGTATTAACGGTTTCTTTGTTCTTTACTTTCTGTGTTGAATTCTTTTTGTACATGGATTTTCTTTTCATTTATGTTTTATGTTTACTGAATCTGATTTTCTTCATTTTGATGAGATTTATTTTCTTTGTGGTTACCCTGAAGTTTACATTTATCATCCTATATTTAAAGCAGTCCATTATATCTTGATATTGCCTTGATTTCCTCTCCATATGGAAGTTCTGTAATTATACCATTCAGTCACCCTTTCTGTTTTGAAATTTTCATTGTTTACTTCTTTATATCTCTGGTTTGCTTTACTCAATTTTGTAGCTTTATTTCACTTTTGTGAAGTCTTTATTTGCCTTGGTATCTGGGTGATTTTGTCATGCGTATTTGTCTTAGGTTGTTGTTTGACATCACTGGCTTTCTATCCAAAGGACCCCTTTAATATTTCACATAGGGCTGGTCTTGTGGTTATAAATTCTCTTAATTTCTCCTTATCTGGGACTGCTCTAATTTCAACCTCATTTTTGAAGACAGTTTTACTGGATATATGATTCTTGGTTGGCAGTTCTTTTCTTTTGAGGTTTGTATGTCATCCCATCGCCTTCTTGCCTACATGTTTTCTGATGAGGAACTGGCAGTTTTATTGAAGACTCTATGTAAGTGACATTTTGTTTTTTATGAGCGGCTCTCAAAATTCTTTCTCTGGTTCTGCAAAATTTGATTATGATATGTCTTGGTAATTCTCTTTTGGGATCTATCCTGTATGGGGCTCACTGAGCTTCTTGTATGAAGATCTTCTCATCTTTCATGGTATTTGGGAAGTTTTATACCATTATACCTTCACAAATTCTCTGTGCTCTTTTTTCTGACTTCCCCTTCTGGAATCCTAATATGCATACGTTATTCTCTTGATGGTGTTCCATATAACCTTTAAGCTTTCTTAATTTTTCTCCAGTCTCTTTTCTGATTGTTCCTCAAACAAGCTAGTATCAAGAGATCTGTCCTCTATTTCACTGATTCTTTGTTCCACTGATTCGATTCTTCTGTGTCCTTCCACTGAATTGTTTATTTCTGATACTTTACCATTAATCTTCTGAATTTCTAGCTGCTGCTTTTGCATGGTTTCTATTTTTCTCTTGGGTTTGTAATTAATTTGTTTTCCTGAATGCTTCTAAGTTTTTTTTTTCTAGGTTTTTTTTTTCCTGTGTTTTCTTTTATCTCTTAGAGAATCCTAAACACTAGTCTCTTGAATTCCCTGTCAGGTCATTGTATTATCAGTTCTTCCTCAGTAAGGTTTTCTGTATCTTTGCTTACTTGTTTGAGCCATCTTATCCTTATTTTTTTCTTATTATTTGTAATTGTCTGCTGTCTCCAAGGCATTAATGTTCTACTTGATGCATTTGTATTATTTCTTTATTTTGTTTTGATATATCTGGAGCTTAGCTTTTTCCATTTCTCTTTGTATTATCTATCTACCTTTGTATTATTTTAACTGATGTTGCTTTGTACTGTTGATCTGTATATGACTATGATGCTGCCAGTTGGTTTGGAGTAATTTTCTCTCACTGGTGGGTATGATGAGTCACATACACATGGGAATCCTGTTGTTGGGAACATGTATCTTCCCTCATAGGACTGTGTGAAAATGTGCGAGCACACCCTTTCCCACAGAGGTGCTTCGGGTGTTGGGTGGTCAGGGTCCCTCCACCACTGTTGTGGTGTCATATGGTTCTTTCACACTGGTGTGTACTGATATTGTGGCCTCTGGAGAGCAGGATGGGTCATCTTTATAGACCCAGGGAGGCAGTACAATTCTGATGGGTGAGGTGGGCTCTCTGCTTAGTTATGGATTGGTGTCCTACTGATTGGCAGAGGGCTAGAGGTCTCTACCTATGCTCAGGTGACCTCAGGGAATACATACGGTATGGGAGGGTCACCTGGAATGCCTTGCCTCATCTGCTAGGCAGTGGGTATTTTGCACTCAGAGCAAGCAGTGAGTGGGAAGAACTGCCTGGGTGTCTCACAACGCAGGCCAGGTGGGGTGTGAGGTAGGCTCTGGTTAGGCAAGAGAAGGGGTGGGTGGTTCTCTCGGTTCTCTGCTTGGCCAGGCAGGAGGGACTGCAAGAGTGCCTTCTGGACATCTCTCTGCTGGCCAGGGCAGAGGGGTTGTGGGCATATCTCTGGGGAGAAACGGATATGGGCATGTCTCTCAGGCTTCTCTCTGTGTGGACAAGAGCAGTAGGGGTGTAGGCTTATCTCAGTGGCTTCTGAAAGTCCAAACTTTTAACTCTATATACTACACTGCTACATATCCCCATGCTATGCTGACTGTAGAGAGCAAGAACCAGATGTAGGATCCCGACATTAAATGGGTGATCCCTCAGTTTGGTTTAGTATTATGATTATAGGAAAAGAGATCGCAAAGGGAATTTTAGAAGGTAAGCATAAAAACACATCTTGTACTACATGAGAGTATACTCTCTAGTTAAGATTTTTCCTACCTCATATAACTTGTTCTATGTCATTATATTTCAGAGGATTAAAATAAACAGCTGTGAAACTTAAATTTTTGCAGCCTTGAAATTTCATTAAGATCAGAGATAAAGCCTCCTACCTGACATGACTTTCGAGTTTACTTGCCAGCAGTTTTTTTTTTTTTTTTTTTTGGTAACTGGTTGCTGCCCAGAGAGACAGTATATACAGGTGTGGTTTATCCAAAATCTCACTGGGCCTTTTAAGGTCACCTTGTAACTTCCTGGAAACGCTGGTGTTGCAGTGATTAAGAGCTGTGGCTGCTAACCAAAAGCTCGGCAGTTAGAATCCACCAGCTGCTCCTTGGAAACCTTAAGGGGCAGTTCTACTCTGTCCTATAGGGGTCGCTACGAGTCGCAACTGACTTGACAGCAACAGGTTCGGTTTGGTCTGTAACTTCCTGGTGACTTTCCTGCCCACTTCCTCCAACTCCTGATATCAAAATCCCCTAACCCTTAACTGCCTGACTGGTTTCCTAAAATCTAGCCTCCTCTTGCCATACCCATACCCTCCTCCCCACTCTACCTCCTACCCCAGAACACTTCAAGAAAGACCGCTATGTTTAAAAGAATTTTGCGATGTTTTTCCCATCTGCCTACTCAGATTAATGATGATCTTCTGTGGAAAAGATTATTAGTTACCAACCCCAATATCCATTCTTCCCTTGTGACAGAACTCTAGGCAATGTGCCTGCTGAAGAACATAATTTTCTAGCCTCCCTTGCAAATACTAATATACAAGTGGAAGTCATCGGTGGAACTTCTAAGAACCTTTGCTGCCTGGAATGCAGACATGTTGGCTGGACGTCCAGCAGCTTCCATGAGACCATAAGAAAGACTAAGATAACCAAAGCAACTGCTTACCTTCAAACTTCTCATTATGTGAAGAAATTATGTGTTAAGCATCATTAGGCCTGTTATTAGGAGCCAAAAACAACACCTCACTGATACACCTCTGAAGTGGATCCTGTGATGCACTGCTCCAACACCCCTTCATAAACAAAGGAGTTATTTCTATGGCTGCTGGAACTGCCAATTGCAGATGCCCCTCAGCTCTTAATACTCTTTGGGAGATGCCCTGGTTAACAGAGATGCCTCACTTAAGGGCATGCATGCTTCCCAGAGCAGCTATATCCGATGACTGGCTGATGAAACGTTGTAACTATCCCGCTCCCTCACCCCAACTTATAACAATATGCATCCACAAATCCAGAGCTTCCCATGGAGTTAACCGAAGCCTGTATTGAGACTCCACTGCAGCTCAGTTTCTCCCTCTGCCCAATCCAGTTCCTTTCCCTTCGATAAATGTTAATCCCAAACATACTCCCTAATAAACTTCCTAAAAATGATCATCTCTGTCTCTGAGTCTGTTTCTCATGGAACTTGACTTGCAACAGCCTTCAAAGTTTGGAAATTATTATTTTTATTTGTTGTTATTGTTCTGTCCTTTAATGCCTGTGTTCTGTGCAAATGATCATGCTTCTTACTAGACAAGCATTTAAAAAAAAAAATCAAGATAAGGATCCCTGATCCCCTGGCTATCTTCCCTTGAGGCTATGTGACCCTGGAAAGGACGAGAACTCAGCTTTTCTCATCTGAAGACCTGTTAAATTCCATACTAAGAAAAAGAGATTTGGGAATGAATAACAAACTTTAATCATAGTAAGTAAAATTAATTACAATTTTCATTATCTATAAAACATAAACAACAGAAAGCAAATCTGGCCAAGTATTTTCAGAAACATTGAATTGAATGGTTAAAACAAATAGCTTTTAAAGTCTTTTTCAGCCCTGAGATTCTATTCCTTTATGAAGACATTTTCTAGAGTGGATTCTATGAAACACTAGAGTAGAAAAATGATCTATGAAACAAGGTTTCTAAAAGTAGCTTTGAAGATTTTCTTCACTCCCTTGTAGAAGATATACAATACTTTTTAAAGATCTAAAAGTACTCTAGTAAAGAACTCATTTAATTTTTAGACAAACATCTCCAAAAATTACTTAGAGAGCCCTTACATCTATTAACATCAAAACAATACATCTTGACCATACAAAACCAACAGCCAACATCATTCTTAATGGAGAGAGACTGAAAATATTCCCCTTGAGAACAGAACAAGGATGTCCTTTATCACCACTTCTATTTAACATTGTGTGGAAGTCCTAGCTAGAGCAATAAGGCAAGAAAAAGAAATAAAGGGCATCCAAATTGGTAAGGAAGAAGTAAAATTGTCCCTATCTGTAGATGATATTGTCTTAGTCTGGGTTCTCTAGGGAAGCAAAACCAGTAAGGCATATATATATATATATACATACATATACACACACACATATGTATACATACATACACATATATATACATACATACACATATATACAAAAAGTGAGCTTTTTATCAAGGAAATGGCTCACACAGCCCCTAGAGGCTGTATGTCCCAAGTTTGTGAGGCAGGAAAGAGGATCTTCCCGACCCACAAAGCTTCAGAGCTGGTGAACCCAAGGTTGGCAGACCAGAGAAAAGTGCCGCTGCAGGCTGTTAAGATGGGTGAATCTTGAGATCGGCAGCAAGACCGCCGGCAACCCACCAGCCCAAGTCCCAAGAACCGGAGGCCAGACAAATAGGAGCAAGCCGCAAGATCTGGAAGAAGCAAAATCCCCAGTAAAGTGAGCAGAAGAAGTAGGCGGAGGAAGGCAGAGAGATGAAGGCTGTGCGGGTGGTGATCTGCCACTGGCCCTGCCCCTGCTGGTACCACTCAACAGAGTCCATCACAGGGATGATCACATATCAAATTTCAACAGGGAAGTGATCACAACATTATATAACTGCCAAAACACTGAGAATCAATGCATAGCCAAGTTGACACACAATCTTAACCATCACAGATACGATACTATACACAGAAAACCCAAAAGATTCCACGAGAAAACTACTAGAACTAATAGATTCAGCACTGTGGCAAAATATAAGATAAATATACAAAAGTCAGTTGGATTCCTATACACTAATGAACAGAACAATGAAAAGGAAATCAGGAAAACAGTACCATTTATTACAGCCCCTAAAAAAATGAAATACTTAGAAATAAATCTAGCCATAGATGTAAAAGACCTATACAAAGAAAACTACAAGACACTACTGCAAGAAACCAAGAGAGACCTACATGAATGGAAAAACACACCATGCCCATGAACAGGTAGACAACATTGTGAAAATGTCAATTCTACCCAAAGTGGTCTACAAATACAATGTGGTCCTGATCCAAATACCAACAGAATTCTTTAAAGAAATGGAAAAACTAATAATTAACTTTGTATGGAAAGGGAAGAAGCCTCGGATAAGTAAAGCACTACTGAAGAAGAATAAAGTAGGAGAACTTTTTCTATCTGACCTCAGAGCCTACTATACAGCTACAGGAGTCAAAACAGCCTGATACTGGTACAATGACAAATACACTGACCAGTGGAACAGAATTTGGAACCCAGATGTAAATTCATCCACTTATGGTCACCTGGTCATCTACAAAGACCCAAAGTCCATCAAATGGCGAAAAGACAGTCTTAACAAATGGTGCTGGCAAAACTGGATATCCATCTGCAAAAAAATGAAATGGGATCCCTAACTCACACCATATAGAAAAACTAATTCAAAATGGATCAAAGACCTAAATATAAAACCAAAAGCTATAAAGATCATAGAGGAAAAAATAGAGTCAATGCTAGTGGCCCTAATACACAGCATTAACAGGATACAAACCATAACAAACAATACACAAACACCTGAAGATAAGCTAGATAACTGGGATCTTCTAAACATTAAACACTTGCGTTCATCAAAAGACTTCACCAAAAGAGTAAAAAGAGAACCTACAGACTGGGAAAAATTTTGGGGGTATGACAAATCCAACAAAGGTCTAATCTCTAAAATCTACAGGAAAATCCAACACCTCTACAACAAAAAAGAAATAACCCAGTTAAAAAAATGGGCAAAGGATATGAACAGACACTTCACCAAAAAAGACATTTAAGTAGCTAACAGACATATGAGGAAATGCTCTCTATCACTAGCCACAAGAAAAATGCAAATCAAAACCACAATGAGATACCATCTCACCCCAACATTACTGGCCTGAATCAAACAGAAAATAACAAATGTTGGAGAGGCTGCGGGGAGACTGGAACTCTTATGCACTGCTGGTGGAAATGCAAAATGGTACAAACATTTTGGAAAATGATATGGCACTTCCTTAAAAAGCTAGAAATAGAAATATCATATGATACAGCAATCTCACTCCAAGGAATATATCCTAGTCATTTCAGCCTAAGTGCCCATCAACAGATGAATGGATAAACAAACTGGTACATACACACAATGGCATAACACACAATAACAAACAATGATCAATCTGTGAAGCGTCTCACAACATGGATACATCTGGGGGGCATTATGCTGAGTGAAATAAGCAGATCACAAAAGACAAATATTGTATGAGACTACTACTACAGAACTCATGAAAAGATTTACACGCAAAAAGAAACAAATCTTTGATGGTTACAAGGAACGGTGGGGAGGGAAAAATGCTAAATAGACAACAGATAAGTGGTAACTCTGGTGAAGGGTAAGACAATACACAATACTGGGAAAATCAGCACAACTTGATCAAGGCAAGGTCATGGAAGCTCCACAGATACATTCAAACTCCCTGAGGGATCAAATTACTGGCTGAGGGGTGTGGAGACCATGGTCTTGGGGGAACATCTAGCTCAACTGGCATAACATAGTTTGTAAAGAAAATGGTGTACATTCTACTTTGGTGAGTAGCGTCTGGGGTCTTAAAAGCTTGTGAGTGGCTATCTAAGATACTCCACTGGTCGTACCCTGTCTGCAGCAAGAGAGAATGGAGAATACCAAAGACACAAGGGAAAGATTAGTCCAAAGGACTAATGGATCACAATTACCAAAGCCATGACCAGACTGAGTCCAGCACAACCAGATGGTGCCTGGCTACCACCACCAACTGCTCTGACACGGATCACAATAGAGGGTCCCAGACAGGGCTGGAGAAAACTGCAGAACAAAATTCTAACTCACACACACAAAAAAGACCAGATTTACTGACTGGTCTGACAGAGACTGGAGAAACTCAGGGTATGGCCTCCGGATATACCCTTTTAGTTCAGTAATGAAGTCATTCCTGAGGTTCAGCCTTCAGCCAAAGATTAGGCAGGCCCATAAAACAAAACTTTAATGGACACACTAGCCTGGAGACAAGGACAAGAGGGCAGGAGGGGACAGGAAAGCTGGTAATAGGGAACCTAAGATCGAGAAGGCGAAGACTGCATGTCATGGGGTTGGCAACCAGTGTCACAAAATAATATGTATATTGTTTAATGAGAAGCTAGTTTGCTCTGTAAGCCTTCACCCAAAGTACAATAGAAAAGAAAAAAAGAATACACCTTGAGAAACACTGCTCTGCAGCACACAACATTATTAACTTTGTTCCCATTTCAAGCTTTATGGCCCATACTGAAATAGCAAAACATGCCCTCAAAAGTATTAATACTGTCAGTCACTGTAAGCCTTAAACCTACAGATGTGGGTCTCCTTAAAGTGGTACACACTAATATTTTAATTGAACTTCATGCACCAAAATCAATGGCCATCAAGTTGATTCCAATTCACGGCAACACTGTATCGAAAAAAAAAAACAAACCTGTTGCTGTTGAATAAATTTCGGCTCACAGCGACCCTGCAGGATAGAGTAGAACTGCCCCATAGAGTTTCCAAGGAGTGGCTGGTAGATTCAAACTGACAACCTTTTGGTTAGCAGCTGAGCTCTTACCACTGCACCACCAGCAACCCTACAGGACAGGGTAAAACTACCCCACAGGGTTTCCAAGGCTATGATCTTTATGAAGCAGACTGCCACATCTTTCTCCCACAGAGGGCTCCACTTCATGCTCAGTAATCTAATAATAAAAGATGCTGGTTTTCATCAGTGTTCTTTGTGAGCTAACTTTATTTATTTTCATACTTTAAAATGTGATGTTTTCACGTAACAAATAGTATATGAAAACAAAAATTTTTAACATATACTTCGAGTGCTAATGGCCAGACTGATGTCCTTAAAAATCAGTAACTACACATGAAGTAATGAAATAAAGCAGAGTTTTATAACTGTGTACAGTTTCGTAGACACACATTTAAGTATCTGTATTTTAGAACTACTAAGCAAAAACGTATCATATTTCTGCAACTAAACGTCTACGAGATAAGCACCAAACCCTCTGCTATCGAGTCAATTCCGACTATAGTGACCCTGTAAGACAGAACAGAATTGCCCGATAGGGTTTCCAAGGATGGTTGGTGGATTGAACTGCTGACCTTTTGGTTAGCAGCTAAATGCTTAACCACTGCATCACCAGGCCTCCATCTATAAGATAGTATCTTCAAAAATTAATAAAATTATACTCAAAGTAGGCACTGAGAAACAGAATTTCATGATCTGAATGCTGTAAATACTAGGTATTTTCACCCTGAAACACATGATTAGTGTTTACTGTAAAAGAGATCAACTTCCCCTACTAATTTTTAGTTAAAAGAGAAAATAAAACAACTTTAAAAAGCTATAAGAAGGTAAAAGTTACTAAAGCTTCACCAGTCTCGAGTGTGAGAACACTCTGAGAATCAAGTAGAGAGAGCTTTATATACATTCATTTATTCATCAAATGTTTATGAGTACCTTGTGTTATCAGATTCTGTTCTAGGCAATGCCGTTTCAATAGTATATAAAAATGAAACAAAAATTCCTGTCCTCATGGAGCTTATAGTCTAGTGGGGAGAGATGGATAATACACAAGAAAATATATAAAATAAATAGTAAGTTAGTGAAAAGAAGATTAAAGCAGAAAAAGGAATACAGAGCACTGGGAGTAGAACAGAAGGACTAGCTAAGAAAGGTGTCATTCAAATGGTGACCTGCATGAGGTGAAGGGGCAAACCATGCAATTATCTACAAGAGAGCTCCAGGCAGACAGGGTAATAAGGAAGGTGAAAGGCACATGTCTGGCTTTTGAGAAATGCTAAGTGGCCAATGTGGCTGAGTAGGGAAGCAAGAGGAGACTGAGTAAGGTGTTTAAGTCAGAGTTAACGGGAAGCCAGGTAAGGTAAAGCCTTGTAGACCATTGTAAGGGCCTTGGCTCTTACTTACTATGGGAAGGCAGGGGAGGATTATGAATGGAAGAATGATCTGATCTAACTTAAATTTTAGCAGAATCTATTGACAATTAGGAAATAGGCAAGAAAGGATGGTATTGGGAGAGGCACTCCTATATGGGCTTGGAGTGTCCCAGTATTTACTTGCTGGGTATGCCAAGAAAGAATGCACAGCCATGACTGCTTTTGACCTAGGCCATTTCTCAGGATTGTGTTTACAGCAAGCAACCTTGAAGATGAGGTAATATTACCTTACAGAATAGAGCAGCCTTGCTCACTGTCTACTATAAAAGTCATAGACTCTCCAAGTTCAGAGTTTCTCAGATGCAAAGTATACTCTCTGCAGCTGCATGAGTTCTTCTGTGTTGTCCTCCTGGGATCTGCAGAGCATGAGGAACTGGCACCATCATGAAGCTCATGTTGCTTGTTGTGAAATGGGGTGGTGGTGGGAAGCAGTGTAATCAAGAGAGGGTTTGTGTTTTGTTTTTTAAGATGGGAGAAATAATAAAGTGTTCACTTATAGGTTGATTTCTTATTAAAATAATAAAAATAGACTGGACATTCCAAGTGGCTTAGACCTCCCCAATTGATCTCTAAGAAAGATTACTTCCATAATAGCTTAACCCTATCCTCAGGAACCTTCCTCTGTAAGGTCTAAATCAGTTTGTTACAGATGTATAAACCAATGTACAGTCCAGGGGTCAGCAAACTAGCCGATGAGCCAGTTCCCCATTTTTTTAAGTTTCATTGGTACACAGCCACACCAATTCTTTACATAATGTTGGTGTCTGGTTTCATGCTACAGTGGCAGAGTTTAGTAGTTGCAACAGGCTGCAAGATTTTGTAATATCATGCTTCAGTCATTTGGAAAACATTGGTTCACTAAATTATATAACCCAGATACAGAGCTTCCAAATGTTGACCCATTTTATTTTTAAAATATCAAATAATCATGCTTGTTAATTTCACCAAAAAGCTCATCAGAAAAATCTTTACGTACTGAGAGGCTGTCAAGCTCATGGTAGCAAATACCAGTTTCCTAAAATTCTAATTTTTTCTTGAAAGCTCAAATTTTACCATGGGCAACAAATGCTGTCAGATGTTTCCTTAAGGTGACATACTCAGCTCGCTCATTTTTGAGAAGCTGTTTGTTCTGCCAAATACCCAAATCTGAATAAAAATGAAGTTCCATAGAAAATGGACTTGAGCTTGCAACTCCAACAATTGCATAACTGCGTTTCCTTCAGACAACCACTGTACCTGCAACAGAAATGCTTTATGCCCATTTCCATTCATCATACGGAAAATAAAAAGGACTTGTACTCAAGAGTTAAGATTTAGCAAAATTAGTAGTTTTTACTACTTCATCAAGGCCATCTTATATGAAAGCCAGATTTACTTGTTTGTTTATTTACTACAGGTACATGCCAGTGAATCACACAATGAGTACTAACACAGGCAGCTGCCAATGCCTTGATTCTTGCTAAGGCACAAGCAGTTTTACACACCATTTCTTTTATATCAACAATGCAAACGTCCACACAGTTAAAAAAAAAAAAAAAAGGCAAACATCATCTTAGTAGTATTATGAAAATAATTTTGACTTCATGGGCCAGGGATCTGTAGACCACGTTTTTGAGATCAGCTGTCTTATAATAAACAATTTGGTTAAACCCTTTCAACTTATAAGGCAAGCAACTCCTATACGGTATGGATTTCACACAGATCTACCTGAAAGTTCCTGAAGTTGCAGTTTCTCAAATTAAAATGATGGGTCCCAAATCTGGCAGACCAACAGCATTATTTGGTAAGATCCTCCCTAAGCCCATCCCTATATGGCAGTACCCCGCCCCCAACCCCCCAGCATAGTCACTTGGTTGGTTCCTTTCATTTGGTTTCAGTTTAAACATCACTTCCTCAAAGAAATGCTCCCTGGACACACCATACATATGGAGCATCCTTCTGCCTCTAGGGCTCTGCCCTTAACAGTTCTCCTGTTTGGAATACCATCGCAAATAACTGCCCAGCTGGCTTCTTTACTTTCTTCAGGTGTCTGTTCAAATGTTTCAGAGAGACCTTCCCTTTCCACTCTATCTACTAGTTAGTCACTCTCTAGCCTCCTTACCTTGTTTTCTTATTCTTCACAGCATTTATATATATTTGGCTTAAGGACAGCAACGTGATGTAGTAGAATGAATATTGAACTAATAAATAGAAGACCGTGAATTCCAACTGTGCTATTAACTAGTGGTTTGAACTAAAAACAAAACAAAAAAAATCGCTTAACCCCTGCATCTGTTACCATATATGCAAAATAAAAAGGTTTACAAATTTTTTATTGTTGTGGATTTTTTACACCACGTAATACTTCCTTCAATCAAAACCTTATAAGAAAGTGAAATATGTAAAATGATGGTAGTGGGCTGTATTTCTATCAAGTTGCCTTAAGAAACCACAGCAGAGTATACATAGTTTCAGACCAAGATGATCAATGATATTCCCAATAATTTTAAAATTCCCTAATCCCAACAAATTGATTCTGGGATAAAACTAAAATGCTTCATTGTGTATTTCCAGAAAAAAACCAATCTAAAATGAAAAATGAAATATAAGCTTGGAATATTTTGTTATGATATTAAAATGAAGGGTAATGATGTAATAATAAATGCAAACAGAAGATGGCAGCCTTCAAAATATTTAGAGAATTGAGTGTAATAATTTGTTTAAGATATAGATCTGGGAGGCACAAAATATCTAGTACATGTAAAAGATTTGTAATTGACAGAAAAAAAATCAGATATTTGCAGCAGGCAAATCCATATTTTCTCAGTACTAATGAAATTTTCCTAAATGCTTAAAAGGCAGCTTAAAAGATGTGCAGCTAGCACACAATATTCCAATCTTTGTGGCAAGAATATAATCCAGTGTTTTACTGGCCTGGTTAACTGATTTATAAAACAGTATCTTAGGAGTATGGTCAGCTCAAAGCAAATCTTTTACTTAACACAGGCCTAAAGATCACAGCAGTGTTTCCCTACTATTTATTTATTTGGCTTTCAATAAAGGTACAACGAACTTCTTGTGAAATTTTTTAGATCCTTGGTATTCAAACTTTTAACAAATCTAAATCACGTGTAATACATTCTGTAGTGTAGCCTTATTCTCATATGTAAGAATACAAATTCACTTCTGGAGATAAGATGTAAATATCCAAAGTGGGCTCTGAGACATTAGGCACATGTCTCTAAATAATTTAGAATTGGTACACAGCTGTTTTTCCAAAGTGCCTTTTAATGTCTAAGACACAGAAGGCATGCTATATCTATTAAATTAAATTTAAAGATATTTCTGGCTAATTAGAATAACAGAAAAGAATAATGTTTATGATCTTTCTCCCTCCTATTCAGAGCCCCACCATTACCAAGCTCACTTTCACAGTTCTTCTTAATTACCAACTCCAAAAATCTTGGGATGGCTGAACTGGCAACTGCAGAGAATTCACTGAGCTTTGGTCTCTTCTCTGCAAGGCCAACCTTCTTCCTCTCCTAAGGAAGAAAACTTTTTCCTCTTTCTCAGAAACCACCACTAGTTCTGTAAAAAAAAAAAGTTTCTTTCTGCAGGCCCTAGATTTTTGTATTAGATTCGAGTGTACCATTAAACAACGTTAGTTGGGTACTGAAACAGGAGTTAACAACTTATCCAGAAAACAAATTACATTTTAGGAATTATGTGGAGACAACTACAACACACTGACACTTAAGTATAGATTCACAGTTTGGGGTGTATGACTTTACTAGATAGAATACAGAATACATGAAATATTTCTGTAAAGGGCTTAAATACCCATTTCTTTCTTAAAAGCAGAAAGAATTATTTCTAGCCAAATAGGCATCTGTATGATGTGGTACTAATTTCAAAGAATGAACAATGAATAGGAACTAGTTATTTCTCTTTCCTGGCCATTTATGTACACTTAAGATTTGTCTCATCTTTACAAAAGTAAGGAAAAGGCCCTATGATAAATAAGCTGATGTGTTTATCCATCAAAAACTCTCACAGTTGCTGACAAGCTATAGGGTTACATTTATAAAGTCTAGGCCACCATCAAAATTATACGACCTAATTTTTGTCATGTCCCCGAAAGCAATAAAGTACTTATGATGAACACTACTCATTCAACTTCTGACAAAAAAAATTAACAAATTCGTAATTTACCTTCCAAGCATGATAGGTACCAGAGGGATCTGTCTGATACAACCTTGGGATACCATCATCATCGAAACCTACAATTAAGGCAGAAATACCAAAAGGTCTTCGTCCATTGCTCTGAGTATATTTCTGAAAAATAAAATGTTTTCATAACTGTTGACTATGTGAGGTCACCACAAAGAATTACACTATTACTTATCAAGTAAATTCTAATAATAAAGTATTTGTCACAATGATCTACTTTACCAATTCTTATTCTACATATTTTAGAGATCATCTTCCTGAAACCTAAATGGACTAACCATGATAAAAATTTTAAGAAATCAATGTACACAGTCTGTAAAACAAAATCACAAATTTGATTATATAAAATTTTATAATTGTTTTCTTGTTGCTTTATGTACGTTTTAGTAACGTAACTACACTGAATCTCTGTCATCTATCAGAATATTTTATCATTATGTCACATCATTTTGGTCCCCAATAAAGTTATTAGAGTGAGCTACGCTTTAGAAGTACGTCGTTGGTTTACCTATTATTAAGCACTCTGTTCACTACATACTAAGTTTGTCTATTTGAAAACCAAAATAAGACATTATTTTCAGTCCCATGAGAAGGAAACCGTTATTTCTCTTTGAAAAAAAGGATGCTTTTTCTTCAGACAATGGGGCACCGAAAACCAATTTTATTTCTTCCTACTTTAGTGCCAGGAACTTTCTGGATTTATATCCAGGGGATGGAATTCACGTGCTAAGTCTTGGAGACTGGTATCCCAAGAAGCTGTGCAAAGGGGCAGTCCTGACAAAAAGCTGAGGACAAAATTTTTGGCCAACTTTAGGAACTATATATAATTCTACAGTTTAAAATAGTTTTATATTTTCTTTCTGAGCTTCTCTATGTATCATATCTACTTTTTGGTTCTTTTATCTTTCAACTTTATCATATTATATGTAGATTTATAAGCCACTTTAAAATTTTAATGCAAACAGCTGGGCTCTGACCATAAACAAGCTCTTAAAGAACAGGTTCTATGTCCTAATTCCTCTGTACTCCCTAAATTCCTAGTTCACACCTAGGTATGAAGTAGGTGCCTTGTAAACATACCTTACAGGAGAGAACTTTTTTATTCCTTTGCTTAATAAACAATGCTTTCTCTTTTTAAATGAAGGAGTAATATGCACACAGTTAAAATGACTTAGAAGTATAAAAGGTTGTACATGAAAAGATCTCTCTCTTCTGCCCCAGAGCCCAGGCCCTCCCCAATGGCAACCCCACTGCTACAGATGTACAGCGTGCATTTCCAAAAATGTTCTATGCATAGCTTTTTTAAATTTCTGTAAGAAAACTTTAAAAGCACAATTGGGAATGTTGTATACACAATGTTCTGTCTCTGTACCTTGTTTTTTGGTGGATGCTTTTTTAATTACTGAGAAAATAAAATAGAAAAATAGTATAATATAAAAATGTTGGACTTTCTTACAATATGAATTTACAAAGAAAAAAACAAGTAATAGGGCAACTTTGTTATAAATAAATCAGTTAAAATTTTAATCTATAAAATATTAAAAACCTGACCAGCTGCCGTTGAGTCAATTCTGACTCATGGTGACCCCACATGTTACAGAGTAGAACTGCTCCATAGGGTTTTCAAGGCTGTGATCTTTTGGAAGCAGATTAAGAGGCCTGTCTTCCGAGGCACCTTTGGATGGGTTCAAACTGCCAATCTTGAGTGTAAACTGTTTGTGCTACCCAGAGACCTATTTAGAATAGTTTATAAAATTTCCAAGAGGGCAAATGGTAAAATCCATGCCATTAAGTACTCTAAGTGCTTTAAATGTATTAAATCATTAAATCCATAACGTAACTCAATGAAGTATTATTGTAGCACTCATTTTATAAATAAGAAAACTGAGACAAAAACAGGCACCAACTACAAAGTAGCAAAGCCAAGATTCAAACCTCAACATTCTAGGAATTAGGGCCACTCTTAACCACTAAAGTACCTGTCATAAGGAAAGAGTTTACACTGGGAGAAATGAAAATATCAAACCACTATGTGGGAAAATTCAGCCTCAATACTAATTACAAAATATGAATTAAAACAATTCATACAGTGCTATCTTGAACTTATTTGCAAAATAAAAGAAAAATGAAAAACCCAACATTGATGATTCTTCAGAGGTACATTTATCTGGTTCAATCTTTTTAGAAAGCAATTTAGCCACATATAACAAGTCTTAAAAATGGTTACTATTTCTGATCTAGTAATTCCACCTTGAAAATTAATTTAACAATACGATTCAGAAAGGAAAAAAAAAAGCTGTGAAAAAGAGAGTAATATTATTAAAGTAGGAAAAAAGGCGGGGCGGGGGGGCAAAGAAACTATTGAAAAAGAAACTGGAAACAACCTAACTGAATTATCAGATAGCAACTAGACATACATGTAACTAGTAAAAATGATATAGCTATGAGGACTATGTTGACACGTGTTCCTGTTGTTATGTGCCATCAAGTCAGTTCTGAGTCATAGCGACCCTGTAGGACAGAGCAGAACTGTCCCACAGGGCTTCCAAGGAGCAGCTGGTGGATTTGAACCGCCAACCTTTTGGTTAGTAGCTGAGGTCTTAACTACTATGCTGCCAGGGCTCCATGTGAACATATATAAAGTACAAATAAAGTAACAAGTGAAAAAAGAATACCTGCGCACATCATGATTATACTAAATGTAAATATCTAGATTCAGAAGTTGTCACATATACACCTAATTAGTTGTGTATAGGTTTGTAGGTGACAGAATTACGGGTATTTTCTTTGGAAAAATTCAAAGAATGTTTCTTATTACTGTATCTCCAGAAGTATAGCAACCACCTTAAAAGATTAGATTTACTTTTCTTTCAAATTTTTAAATTATTATAATCGATACTGGTTGAGATTTCTCCTGATCAAATGAACCCATTCCATTGGAATAAGTATGTGAATATGAATTTAGTGTGAGAAGGAGTAAGATATTTAGTAGATTCAACAGACTCAATGATTGGGTTGATTGTAGTATTTCCGTGATAGTACTCATAATGGTGGAAAGGGAGAAAATGTGAAGAAATTTGTTAGAATATCAGCTTACCTGCTTTAGAGTTGCTATGAAGCGAGTTATATATTCTACAGTGACCGGGTCCTCCACTGTAAGCTTATGACTCTGGCACTCCACACGAGCTCTGTTTATCACTACTCTAGCATCAGCAGTTAGTCCTATAAAAGTATTCAATATATTACAAAAAAAGGATGACTTTTCGTTGTCAAAAGGATTTTAGTTACTACGAAATCTTTCTTATCTTTTGTTTTTATCAACACAAACTGATTAAAAAGGATTTGGAAAATAAAAGTATCACTTTTTCTACATTCTGATTTATTTACTTCAAGAATTAATTTGATGCATTATTTGCTTTGTAGAGAAAATGGTTTTAAAGAAGAATGACTTAAAGACAAATGTTAAGAAAACTGTTTCCTAAAGAGTAAAAAAAAAAAAATTTTTTTTTTTTTTTTTTTTTTTTACTGTAAGCTGGTTTAATTCACAGTAGCTGAGCTGGTCATTAGGCTTCTTCATTAAATAAATTTACAAAATTACCAATAGCCATTTATGAAACTCTGTCCTGAAAACAGACTTGTACGATTTAAAAATAAAATTTTCTGAGTGGAAAAAAAAAAAGTTCTGTAATTACATTTTTTTAAATGTATTTTTTTTGAAGATTTCAATGGCACTCTATTCAAAAGTTCATGGTCTATCCTGATTTCAAAACCCAAAACAAACTTATTACCTAAACCATGAAATAAGCCAGATTTCTTCTTATGAAAATAATGAGTATTACTTTACCATCAAACATACATCCACTGAATCCAAATTGTTTTCAATGCAAATGGTCACTTCTTGGAAACCCTGGTGGCGTAGTGGTTAAGTGCTATGGCTGCTAACCTAAGGGCTGGCAGTTTGAGTCCACCAGGAGCTCCTTGGAAACTCTATGGGGCAGTTCTACTCTGTCCTATAGGGTTGCTACGAGTCGGAATTGACTCGACGGCACTGGGTTTGGTTTTTGGTTTGGTCACTTCTCAGCATTTCAAGGGCTTGAAAGTCAAAATGTTAAAACAGAAAAGGAAAAATGTCTCCTTGCCTGTGCAATACCAAAACATCAAGTGATAATTCTCAACCACTCCTATAAGGAAATAGAGTATATTTCTATTAACAGTAACAAACTCACAATAAACTTTAACTGATCAAATAACTGCAAACACTTCTATTTAAGACCTCTTTGGCATCTGACTCTTCCATAGTCATTTTTAATTTTTAAGTCCCCCCCAACTCTCTCCATACCACATTGCCAAAAAAATTCGTTCACCAAAGCTCTACAACTTAGCCATTTCTCACATAACCATCAATCTTTTGCAGTCACAAACTCTTACTACCCACCCTTCGACACCATTTCACATCCTGTTTGTACAAACGTGGAAAAATTCTTCATTCTGAAGACAGTTACTATCAGTCCATAATGAAGCAGCTGTCAAACATGCTACTGGTAGAGTCACCCTAGCACTCATAGGTAAGGTGCCAATTGTAATCAGATACTCAACTATAGGAAAAGAAACTGATTCTCTTCTCTTCGTAAATGTTATTTGAGAGAAATAAACGGCAAGAGGAGGTTGACACATTACTCAATTATAAAACATGATCAGGTAGAAGATTAGTGGTGTCACTAGGAGGTGCTAACTGCACCCCGACACTGTCAGAGGGTACACCAAAATGACCCCAGGGTCCATGGCGGTGGAGGTGAGCCGGTCTACCAGGGGAGGGATTTCTAAGGCAGTGGCGTCACTAGGGTTGGTGTCACCTATCATCCAGTGTGGTAACTTGTCACATACCACACACATACACTGTCACTTGCCAGTCACTAAGTGGGGTGTCACCCAGTACGGCAACTCATCTCCAGAGTGGCCAGTGGGAGAGGGGAGAAGCTGAGGGGTGCCACAGAAGGAAGGGCCAGGAGGGGTGGGGCTGCGTGAGGGGTGGGGCTGCACAGTGCTGGCTCAGCCCTATGCAGGCAGTTGTTTGTCACTGGGCCAGCCCTGCCTGCCCCAGGGGACATGGTGACAACATGAGTTACTGCACTGGTTAATACCAACCCTAGAGACGTCACTGTAGGAGATTTCTAAGTATTTACCTTTTAAAAGGTGAATATGACTTAAAACTGAAGAAACAAAAGTATCATACTTAGAAAAGTAGTATTACCACTAGTTCAAGAAAAAATATTAGTCATAAACTTGCCAAATTATATGAACAACACAGTGTATATGTCGGTTTTTAACATTAGTATCAATTACAGTAATCAATATTAATTGGCTAGGTTAAAAGAGAACAAATCCTACTTAATTAAAAATAGCATTTGAAATTACAACTTCATGTTTATAAATAAGCAATATGTGGAAGAGATGAGCCTTCAGTCTAGTGCTTTTAAATTTATACCACAACTTTACCTTGAAGATATTATCGTAATATAAATTTCCACTGTTACGTGGAATTCCACATGCTATATTCAATAAATTTTTTTCAAATTCTTCACTTTTTCATATGGTTGTTTTCCAAATATTAAAATCACAATACAACAGCAAAAAAAAGCATGATTTTTTTTTCTGACTTGTACTCATCGTAATATATTCCAACACTGTAGAGGAAATAAGAGCTACCATATGATTTCACAACTTATAAATGGGATATTACACATATTCTTCCCTAACCTACTATTTTAAGCAATTTATTATGGATACTTTTCCATGTCAATACACACTGATCCTACCACCTCTTTTTTAAACTGCCACTAAATAATAACAATGATAGTACAGTAGTAAGCTGGATGATGAATAAGGAAGACCAATGAAGAACTGATGACTTTGAATTGTGGTGCTGGCAAAGAACATGGAGTATACAATGGACTGCCATAAGAACGAACAAATCTGTCTTGGAAGAACAACAACCAGAATGCTCCTGAGAAGCAAGGATGGTGAGACTGCATCTTAAGTACTTTGGACATGTTGTCAGGAGGGATCAGTCCCTAGAGAAGGGCATCACGCTCAGTGAAGCAGAGGGTCAGTGAAAAAGATAAAGACCTTCAATCAGATGGACTGACACAGTGGCTGCAACAATGGGCTCAAACATAGCAATGACTGTGAGGATGGCACAGGACTCCATTATGAGGAAGTCGCAGGACTGGGCAGTGTTTTGTTCTGTTGTACACAGGGTTGACATGAGTCAGAACCAACTGTACAGCACCTAACTACAACACCAACTGTAGTAGTGGTCAGAGTAATAATAATATTTGTTAAACACTCGCCAGGTATCAGACACTGTTTTAAATGCATCACATGTATTAACTCACGTAATTCTCGTAACAGATCAATAAGGTAGATACTATCATTAACCGCGTGTTACGAATGACTAAACCGAGGCAAGGAATAGTTTACTACCTTACCCACAGTCACAGGTTTAGTAGACAATGGAGTCTGGCTTAGAACAGAGTTGTTAGGATTCTAGAGCCTCTGCTTTTAAACCACTGCAAGGATATACCATGATTTATGACATCAATTTCCCAATAACAGACATTTAAGTATTTTCCAATGCCTAAAACAAATTAGTATGGGGTGGAGAATTTAGCAAATGTTTATTTCATTATGCTAAAAAGCAACACACGTATTTAAAAAAAAATTTTATATTAAAGTTAGAAAGGTATGTGTACCAGAAATTAAAGCATCCCACATCATTTATATTAGGATGATTTCTCTTTAAAGACAGGATAAAGGCTGTTTTTTGCTCAATAAAGTTTTAGCCTTCAATATAAAAATTCTGGTTTTAAAAACAATTAACAATTAGAAGATGAACAAAAGACATTAATAGACATCTTATTTGCTAGAGACAGCAAACAAGCTCATGAAAAGATGTTCAACATCATTAGTCGTTGTTGTTGGGCACCACTGAGTCGATTTCAACTCAGCGACCCCATGTGACACAGGAGAACTGCGCCATAGGGTTTTCTTGGCTCTAATTTTCACGAAGGAGATTGACAGGTCTTTCTCTTGTACAGCCACTGGGCGGGTTCAAACCGTGGACCTTTCAGTTAGCAGCCAAGTGTTTAGCCACTGCACCACCAGTGCTCCTCCATTAGCCATTAATCAAAAAAACAAAAAACCCATTGCCGTCAAGTTGGTAACAACTCATAGCAACCCTACAGGACAGAGTAGAACTGGCCTGTTGGGTTTCCAATGAGCGGCTGGTAGATTCAAACTGCCAACCTTGTGGTTAGCAGCCTAGCTCCTAAACACTGTGCCACCAGGGCTCCATTAGGAAAATGCAAATTAAACCCACAGTGAAAAAATATCATTTAATTTGCCTGTAAGAATGCCTAAAATGAAAAAATAGTGACAATATCTAATGTTGGCAAGGATGCAGAGAAACACTGCTGGTGGGAATGTAAAATAGTATACAGCCACCTTGAAAAAACAATTTGGCAGCTTCTTATAAAACTAAGCATGCATCCACCGTATGGGCCAGCAATTGTACTCTTGGGCATATCAGAGATCTGAAAACCTATGTTCACACAAAGACTTGTACATGAGCATTCACAGCAGTTTTGTTTGTAACAGGCAAAAAACTGGAAACAACCCAAATGTCCTTCAACAGACACTGCTAACAAACTGTGGTACATTCCTATCATAGAACACTACTCAGCAATAAGAAGGAATAGACTATTGACATATACAGGGACTTGGATGAAGCTTAAGTGAAAGTCAATCTGAAAAGGTTACATACTGCATGATTCCATTCAGGTAACATCCTCGAACGACAAAATTATAGAGATGTGGGTGTGACTACAAAGAAACGGCATAAGGTAGTCTTGTGGTGATGGAACAGCTCTGTGTCTCGATTGTGGTGACGGCTACATGAATCAACACATTTGATAAATTATAATAAAACTACATACGCCTCACACAAAGACACACACAAATGAGTAACGTAATACTGGTAAAAACTGAATAAGCTCTGTGGATTGCACCAGCTTCCTGGTTTAGAAGATGTTACCATTGTGAACAACTGGGTGAAGGGTATAGGGACCTCCCCATATTTTTTCTTCAACTTCCTGTAAATCCAGAATTATTTTAAAATAAAGAAGTTTAAAAAGAAAGCAACTACCCAATGCTGTAAGTAAGGTAATGATATATATGTAATTGTTGTGAGTTGCCATTAAGTTGATTCTGTCTTATGGAGACCCCACGTGTACAGAGTAGGACTGCTCTACGGGGTTTTCAAGGCTGTGACCTTTCAGAAGCAGATCACCAGGCCTGCCTTCTGAGGCGTCTCTGGGTGGGTTCAAACTGCCATCTTTTTACCTTGTCAAGTGCTTAAGCATTTGTGCCACCCAGGGACTCCTTGGTATAAACAGTTAATGCATTTGGCTGCTAACCAAAAGGCTGGAGGTTCCAGTCTATCCAGAGGTGCCTTGGAAGAAAGGCCTGGTGATCTACATCTTAAAAATCAGTCAACATAAACCTCATGGAGCACAGTTCTACTTGCACATACATGGGGCCACCATGAGCCGAAGTGGATTCAACAGAAGCTGGTGGTACGTATCTATGTGTATCTATATGTATGTTGTAGTTAGTTGCCTTTCAGTTGACTCTGACTCATGACAACCCCATATGTGCAGAGTAGAACTGCTCCATAGGGTTTTAAGGCTGTAACCTATCGGAAGCAGATGGCCAGACCTGTCTTCCAAGGCATCTCCAGATGGGTTCAAATAGCCAACCTTTCAGTTAGTCGAGCACTTAACCGTTTGCACCACTCACAAACTAACTCACTCTCTCTGTACACGTACGCACGCACGCACGCACGCACGGTTTACAGCAAAAGGAAGCAGTCCTTCAGAAGATCCAAATGACTAGAACTACTTCCTGCCCTCCTCCCCCAGCAGCTTTGGGCTTCATGTTTTGAAGCCATTGCACCTCCCCCTCTGAAGTCTAATCTTTTGTCTAAAAAAGCAGCAGGGTTAAAGAGATACAATTCAGGGCTAACAATTCCAGGCTGGTGCCCCTATGTCTAACTACCCCCTCTTCAGGTGATCAGGCGAGAAAACTTGCGTTGCACTCTGCAGTGAAATATACGACCACTGGAACATAAAACCGAGTAGGGGAAGATTCTCAGGGTCCTTTGCCCATGGTGCAAAGAGAGGGGGCACCCATGGAAGTTTTCTATTCCAGCCAGATAGCTTTTGAGCCAGGGAGGGCTGCTCATGATGGGACTATTGCTGTTGTACACTGTCTGCTGCCTGTAATTAAAATGGCTTTCACTTTTGCCAACACCATGTTAGTGTCTCGTGTGTACAACTTGATCAGGATAAATGGACTTCACACCCATGGAGTGGTTGGTACCACTGGGTGGAATTCGCATCCCAGTACTCTGGTGGTTACCTGGAATCTGGAGACAGCTCTTAAGGCAACCTGCACGTGCAACGTACACAGAACTGTGATTTTCCTTAAAAGATAGGGCATACTGTTTCTTTTTAATAAGAAACGGTATACTACTCCATATGTTGTGTATATATAGCCCAACAGCTATAGGTAGTGGGGCCAACTATGCTGCCCTAATAAGACACTAAATTACTCTGCATCTTTACCGTAGGTCCTTAAGTACCTGCAAAAGCCATGCAGACGTGGTCATCAAGGGCACAAATTTTCCTCACAGTCCTTTCATCTTGAAGCTTGGCAACAGATTTCTTTTCTACTCCGAGCACAACTATATTGGTACCTCGAATTCCGACCTGTCATTAAAAAACATAATTAGCTGTCAATTTTAACATTAAAATCAAGTTATTCTAACACACGAATTAAGGGAAAAACCTTTTCTTTAAACATGCAATAAAAGTGAGAAAAGTAGACTTCTAGGAAAAAAGCTGTACAGGCACAAGCTTACTGAAAGTCCGTCCCAAAAAAAGCAAAGAAGATAAATAGGTAGAAATTACAAAGACTATACCACCAATGCTGAAACTACAACACTATCCAAGTCTTACACAACACACTTCAAGTACTAGCTAAATATAGAACAATTTGAACATAATGAAAGATCAAGGACTCCATGTGAATTTCTCATAGAATGGACAAGTTGCATAGAAGTTAAGGAGATAAAATTTTGAAAAAGCTCTCCCATGTATTGGGCAATTTGGTGGACAGGATTTGGGGACCATAAGCTGCCAAGACAAAGTCTGTTACTAAAAGAACAGAAGAGCAGTAATCTAGATAATACCGAAAAAACCCAACCAAACCCGTTGCCATCGAGTCAATTCCTACTCACAGCAACCCTACAGGACAGGGTAGAACTGCCCCATAGGGTTTCCAAGGAGCAGCTGGTGGATTTGAACTGCTGACCTTTTGGTTAGCAGCTGAGCTCTTTAACCACTGTGTCACCAAGGCTCCAATCTAGATAACAACCACATCAAAACCCTTCAAGGCTTCTTATTTCCCTAGGATCAAGTATATTCTCACTGATATGGTTTAAAAGCATTCTGTGATCTGGTCCCTGTTTCTAGCTTCCTCTTTTCCTATTTTACCATTGCTTTGGCAATCCTGAATGCCTTCCATTTCATTAAAAAAAAAAAAAATTTATAGAACGTAGAATATAACTGTCTTTTGCTACTTGGTCTTCCCAAACGCTTTTTCCTTTACCTAGAATATTCTGCACTCTTTCCTCTTCCACCATACTTTTCTTATTAAAATATTTTTTATCAGGACTATTTACTTAATCATCTAAGTTTCCTGACAATTATAACCTCTCTGAGGACAGGGGTTGGGTATACCCTATTTATAAAGAAACTTATGCCAAATGAAACCACAACTGGCATAAGTAAGCATTCAACAAAAATGTCTGGAAATGATAAACAAAAGAATATTAGACAAAATTGAAAGAAATAGAGAAAACAAATGAATAGTAAATAATGAATGCTACTATTTACTAAGTACTCTTTTTTTCTTTTTCTGTGAACCAGAACTACAGAAGATGTTTAACATGTATTATTCACCTAATTGAACTTGAACATCAATCTTATGTGGCAAATGCGTATTTTACTATTAAAGAAACTGAAACTTAGAGAAGTTAATTGCCTTAAGTGATACGCATCTGGGTTTCATACACATCTGGGTTTCCACAGCATAACAATAAATAACTAATACACAGATATTTATTGAACAACTTGCATGGTACAATGCAAAGAGCAGAGGCTCTGAAAGAAAATTTTAAGTGTGAACATGGGCTCTATCACTTTGTAGGTGGATACCTTCAGCAATTCATGAAAGTTTCTGAATCATAGTTTCCACATTTACAGAAAGAGGATTAAATACTGCCCTTGAAATTAGAAAATGTAAATAAAATGCATGGTACAAAATATGTATTACTTAAATGGTTAATTCCTACTCCCTCCACTGTGCATGGATGACAGAAATACAAAAAGGAATTACACCATCCATATCTTCAAAGATCTTACTATCCACTTGGTATGAAAAGACTATTAAATATACCTGAAATTGAAGAGAATACAAAGTCAAATAGTAAATACATACAGTAAATACAAGAGTAAATAGTACACTACTCTATGGTGGGAAAAAAAAATAATTATGGTACAGATTATAAATTCAGAAGAAAAAAAGATCCATGATGACTGGAGTGGATCAAAAATGGCTTCGTGGAGGAGGAGAAACGTGCAGAGATCCTTAACGGATAAGTAAGAGGTAGAGAGGCAGAAAGATGTTTTATCTTCTCCCCAGCTACAAGGGCAAAAGCATGTATCAGTGTGGAATGTTCATAAAATCTTGACGCTCCCCCCCTTAATTAAGGAGGGTGGATAAGGATTATGGAAGGCTTTGATGGCTAGACAGTGGAACTGAGATTTGGTAAGGTAGGAAATACAGAGCTAATAACACTTTGAGGTCAGGGAAAGGACAGAAATGAAGGAATGATAATAAATCTTAACTTTTTCATAGGATTATTGTGAAAGATTCATTTTTTCTTCCCCAAAGAAGAAAGGTTATTACCTCTCCAAAATGTTATTTAAACATATTTTTCATTTATAGAAAAGGGAACTAAAGCAAAAAGGAAAACAGGTCTCTTGCCTCACTTCATGCTGTCAGATAACCATCAAGATGGAAGCAGAATCCAAGTCCTCTAATTGTGACCCATACAACTTTTATATTAGTAAATAATATCACATGCTGGTCAAAACCAGTCAATTGTGGCTTATTTATAACTCATTTCAACTGTCATTTATAGACAGAATATTTTCTGACATATTTTTAATATACAAGTGCCATTATAAACTTTACACTATATAAAAGATCATAACACCCACAAGGAAACACAATGAGTAACTTCATACAAAGATGCAAATTATAATTTCAGAATCCTGAGACAAAACTGTCTCATCCTTTCAATGTATCTTTAGAAATGCCCACTATAGGTATTTTTATATCCTTACCCTTTTACAGCTCATTACAAAGGAACTATCAATCACTTCTATAGCATTCTTAAAACATTTTAAATGAGCCAATGTGGTTTCTTATTACACCCCAGTCTTCTCCCATTACTCCCTTTATCTTAGGCTCTAAAACTTGGGCATTATTTTCTAACCATATGCTACATGCCATGCTGGGGATTATATACCTTTTTGTTTTTATCAAAATGGTACCCTTTTGGTTTCAGCTACATGAGGCTTTTCTTAAATTTAAAATTCTTAAAAAACTACTTATAAAACAGAAGCAAAACTAGTGGGTCCAATTAAGTAGAAAAATACTTTAAAAAATGTTAAGATTCTTTCTAGTGTTATTTTTTTCACCACTTTACATTTGATAGATACATAATAAAAGTGAATTATTTCCTTCCCTAACTTAGTTGCATGAAAGGTTGAGTGAAAATAACAGACACTGGTAGATTAGAAATGCAGTGTTTATTCTAATAGCTAACGTCTCAATTTCCAAAATATACAGCAAACACGTTCACGGTATTTGTGAGATTAAAAAAAAAAAATCATATCTTTTGAATTCATAAACTAGGACTTGGAAGATGTGGGGAAATAGATCTTTGGTCACTAGGGCACTTTTGTCCTTTTTAATTTTCATGAATAACTAGGATTACTGAATGCAGTTAAAATTTGGCAGCAGTATTACTGCTACCATGAGTATTAAAAACTTTTTCAGAAATATGAATACCTAACTTAAAGGTAGGGGATAATCTCTCAAGGAACTCCCAGTATTATTTAAAAACCAACACACAAAAAAGGCAAGGCTCCAAGCCGCTAAAAGGCTGCCAAATATTTGGATGCAAATTTTAGGACAATTATTTTTAATAGGTATAAGAGTTTGGTAACTGGATTAGAGTTTTTTTAACCGTTTCCTAGTAAACAAGGATTTAATCTTAATTGGTTTAGTTCACATTTCAGGGGCTATTGTGTGCTATCGATTCGATTCTGACTCAGAGTGGCCCCATAGGACAGAGCTGAAATGCCCTATAAGGTTTCCTAGTCTGTAATCTTTACCGGTGTAGACTGCGAGGTCTTTTCTCCCATGGAGCCGCTGGTGGGTTGAACCTCTGAGTGCTTAACCATTGCGCAACCAGGACTCCTTGTATCAGGGGCAGACAGGTCCAACTTTAAATATATATCATAGTTATTACTACACAATAGCTTCCAACTTGAAGTAACTGTTACCTGGGGTGACTTTTTCATGGTGGCGTAGTGGTTAAGAGCCCGACTACTAACCAAAAGGTTGGCAGTTCAAATCCACCAGCTGCTCCTTGGAAACCCTGTGGTGCAGTTCTACTCTGTCCTATAGGGTCGCTGTGAGTTAGAATCCACTCGAGGGCAACGCTTTTGGTTTTTCTGGTTTGGTGACTTCCTGAAGAAATGAACATTTATAGTCAGGTAGGCTGTAACAGGCTGAAAGAAATCTTTTCTCTCCTCAGCATCACATAAAGGATCAATACCTCACCTAGAGTCAAGGCCACAACATACACACAGATTTTTGCCACCGTAGCCATCATTCAACAAAGGCAGCTGCACAACAGAAACCAATTAAATCTACCCAGACCCAGTGCTGTCGAGTCGATTCCGACTCATAGCGACCCCATAAGACAGAGTAGAACTACCCCATAGAGTTTCCAAGGAGCGCCTGGTGGATTCGAACTGCCGACCCTTTAGTGTGTAATTAAATCTACTGACGTTTATTCTGCCACTTTCAACCCAAAACTCAGAAACCGCACCTCCCCACAACAAAAGAGCTGACTCAATTTTTCACAGGTAGAGTGAAAATTTCCTGACTCCCCGCGCCGGCGAGGTGGGCTGAGGAAACACGGCAAAGCGGAGGCCTGACGCGAGGCAAAGGAGGGCAGTCGGGACGTGACTCACTCACCGCCGTGGATCCTTTCTTCACCGCTTCCTGAGCATATTCCACTTGAAAAAGGTGTCCATCTGGGGAAAAGACAGTGATGGCCCGGTCATACCGAGACGCCATTGCGCGGGACGAGACTGAACCCAGCAATGTATCTAAAGGGCCCTGCGGCTGTGGGAGCCGCCTCCGCTGCCACGTGCAGCCTCCCAGAAGTCCTTGCGCCAGCCAGGAAGGGTTCTTGCCAGCCTCCAAACGCCGCCAAGACGTCTCCTCATAGGCGCCTCGAGCTGCCTCCCAGAAGACCTCACGACAATCTCTAGCTGCCGCCCGGAAGCCCTTGCTCCAGCCAGCCTGCACGCGCTGGGCCTAGGAGCCAAGCTTGGGAGTTGGCCGTGCTACTTTTGTATCTTTAGTGGATGGCACACAACTTCCAGTTTTCTTAAGTACTAGGGTGTTGCTCTGGGGGTGGTGTCAAGTCACTCCGGTTATAAAAATGACGTCAAAGATGAGGTCTTCAAACGCCAGATATTTTTGTTACTGTACACTTGTTTAAGGCGCCCTGGTGGCGCAATGGTTAAAGCGATTGACTGCAAATTGTCGGGGAACTAAACCACTGGTGGCTTCACGGGAGAAAGATGTGGCAGTCAGCTTCTGTAGAGATTTATAGCCTTGGAAACCCTATGGCTTGCTATGGAATGGACTCCACAGCAGTGGGTTTTGGTTATGAGGCATAAAAAATAAACGTTTTGATGAACAGTGGTAACTTAAATTTCAGCCCCAAGGTTGAAGCCCCTTTAGATTTCAAATTCTAATTTTCCTACTCTTTGTCTAAAGTGCAGGGAATTTTTTTGTTATTTTAGCCCAAAGAAATTACAAGTTTTCAAAATAGTATTAATTTTTCTATGTTCTGTCTTGTGAGCAAAATAGAGCAGACGAGCAAATAGTCCATCAAACTAATGTTAAAGGCAGGAATCACGATAATAGTTTTTTAATTGAAAAAATTAAAAAAATATATGCTACATAAAAATGTTTATAAACACAACTATAGCAGAAAGTCTGTGTAACCTGTCACTACATTAGTACCTATGAGACAACTCTGTGACTCTTTGTCCTCATCAGTAAAATGAGAATATAAGAAAACCTACAGCAAAGTGTTGTTCTGAGGCTTAAGTGTGTTCATGGCATAAATAACTTAAAATGATGCCTGTTCGGTAATAATAGCTGAGTAATTTAACTATTGTTGTTGTTACTTTCCATGTGTTATTTAATACATGATGTTTTCAATTGGAGAGGATATTGGTAAATAGACCTTAAAAAATAATTACTTCCAAAAGAGGGAAGTTTGGTCTCCTCAATTCCAAATACATACTTAATTCAAATGTTTACTAGAAGTAATTCTTGTTTATCCCCAACTTATTGCTTTTCTTTAAGACTGACAACTATTGAAAAGTTTGATTCTAGTGAGAAAAATAAAACAATTAATTCCAAACCAAAACAATTCACTCTTATGTATTTTACAATATTATGAAAAACCAACATTTCCCAGAAACTGTTCTTTAAGAAGTGTTTTAGTGTTCTTGGCAAATAAAGATCATTTTTCTTACTTTTTATTTTGAGAAAATTATAGATTCACTGGAAGTTGAAAAAGTAGTACAGAGAGGTCCCCTGTACTTTTCACGCAGTTTACCCAGTGGTAACACCTTACATAAATAACTATAGCGCAATGAGAAAACCAGGAAACTGACAATGGTACAATTGAAGTAGCGAAAATGCATTTTCTTTAGTGTTTTAATATTAGGGAGAATATGTTTTCTCATTTGTTTTGGTATAGCTGTATAAGCTGTGATTAATCTCTAGTCCTTGAAAAATGGTGCAGGCTCTGTTCAAAAAATAGCTGAGCAGCCTGTTCCACTCTTAAACGTAACAAACACTCTGATACCTTAGAACATGTTTTCCCCTATGCAAAATAGGTAATTGAGAGCTTGACATGACTAACGCCATAATGATGCTCTAAGTAATCTCTAAACATTTTTTAATTGCACCAACTACACCGGTCTCTTCCAAAGGGGTGCGGAGCTATCTCAGCTCATATGGCCTTGGTCTCTCTTCTTTCTTTGTTCTCTTGAGAAATGGCCTTCAGCCTGAAAACTGACAGGAAGGCTTTCTTTCTTGCTCCCTGGGTACTGGGTTATCTCAGCCACAGTGGACTTGGCAAAACAGCTCCACTAGCCGAGAGATTCTTAATGAGAGTTTTTCAGCCTGTTATAAATATACTGATTAGAGCCCAGGTGCCTGACATGTTTATCTTTAGTTTAATAAAGAGTTTTTGTAGTTGTTTTGTGATGTGTAAGACCATCTGTGGACTACGTGCTCAAAACATTAGGTAACCCTGATCTTTCACGTATAAAACCCTCCCATCAACCCTTTAGGGCAGACAGAATTTGGGAGAAATTTAACCCCCTCTGTCTCTTGAATACTCGTAGTCAATAAAGCCTTCTTACTGCTTACCTCCTCCTGTCTCAGTATTAGCTTTGCGGCAGGCAGCTTGAACCCCCAATTTGCGGTAACTCAATGCTCAGAGCTTATTCAGATTTCATCTGTTTTACATGCACTCAATTTTAAGTGCTTCAGGTTGTCTTCATCTGAACATCACAGGTTGTTAATAAGTCTTCCAATTCTAATGCCATGTTCCTCTGTACACGGTCCAGTTCTTGGATTTGTTTAGCATATATGTTGAATAAGTAAGGTGAAAGATACAATCCTGCTGCACACCTGTTTTCAATTTGGAAAATGCAGTATCCCTGTTTTCTGTTCAAATAACTGCCTCTTGATGCACACACAGGTTTCACATGAGCAAAATTAAGTGTTCTGGAATTCCCGTTCTTCATAATGTTATTCATAATTTGTTATGATCCACACAGCCCAATGCATTTGCATAGTCTATAAAACACAGGTAAACATCTTTTTGGTATTCTCTGCTGTTTTAGGGTTCTTTCGAGAAACAACTAGTGAGAAATGTGTATATATACATATATAAAGAGATTTACTTCAAGGGATAGGATCACACTATTGTGGGGGCCTGGCAAGTCCAAAATTCATAAATCAAGCAACAGGCTGGAGACTCCTCTGGCTCACGGGATTGTGGGGGCCTAACAAGTCCAAATGAGCCCTGGTGGCACAGTGTTTAAGCCCTCGGCTGCTAACTGTAAGGTCAGCAATTTGAACCCATTAGACACTCCACGGGAGAAAGATGTGGCAGTTCGCTTCCATAAAGTTTATAGCTTTGGCAAGTCCAAAATTTGTACGTCAGGCAGCAGGCTGGAGATTCCTGCTGGCTCACGGGATTATGCAAAACTGGCAAATCCAAAATCCTTAGGTCAGGCAGCAAGCTGGACACTTCTGCAGGATTGCATCCCAAAACCTGCAGGTCAGAAGACAGAAAGAGTTCGGAGTGGAGAGAAATTTCTGCCACAGTATGTACTTTTGGTCTGTATAGTCATCCTAAGGAGGCTCACTTTTCAACTGATCGGTTGATGACATTAGATTAAATTATGGGAAGTTATTACACCACGTAATATTAGATTACATTATTTAACAGTAACTAGTCTAGTGTTTGGCCAAACAACTGGGAATCACAGCCTAGTCAAGCACATAAAATTTACCATCACATCTGCTTTCAGCGAGATCCATCTGACATCGACAATGATATACCTCACCCTACATCCTCTTCTGATTCTGAATGGAACCCCAGGCACTTCCCTGTCAATGTATGGCTGTGATCATTTTTTAATTATCTTCAGCAAAATTTTGCTAGCATGTGATACTAATCATATTGGTCAGTATTTTCTGCATTCTGTTTGATTGCCTTTCTTTGGAACGGGCGCAAAAATGAATCCCTTCCAGTTGGTTGGCTGGTTAGCTGTCTTCCAAATTTCATGATGTAAATGACTAAGTGCTTCCAGCGTTGCATCCATTTGAAACATCAGGTAAATTCCTGGAGTCTTATTTTTTGCCAAGGTCTTCAATGCAACTTGAATTTCCTTCCAAATCAATGGTTCTTGATCATATGCTACCCTCTGAAATAGTTTAACATTGACTAAATCTTTTTGGCCTACAGTGGCTCTGTGTAGCCCTTCCATCTTCTTCTTTTTTTCTTATTAACTTTTATTAAGCTTCAAGTGAACGTTTACAAATCCAATCAGTCTGTCACATATAAGTTTACATACATCTTACTCCGTACTCCCACTTGCTCTCCCCCTATTGAGTCAGCCCTTTCAGTCTCTCCTTTCGTGAGAATTTTGCCAGCTTCCCTCTCTCTCTATCCTCCCATCCCCCCTCCAGACAAGAGTTGCCAACACAATCTCAAGTGTCCACCTGATATAATTAGCTCACTCTTCATCAGCATCTCTCTCCCCCCAGCTGACCAGTCCGTTTCATGTCTGATGAGTTGTCTTCGGGGATGGTTCCTGTCCTGTGCCAACAGGTCTGGGGACCATGGCCGCCGGGATTCCTCTAGTCTCAGTCAGACCATTAACTATGGTCTTTTTATGAGAACTTGGGGTCTGCATCCCACTGATCTCCTGTTCCCTCAGGAGTTCTCTGTTGCGCTCCCT
The DNA here is from genome assembly GCF_030014295.1 of Loxodonta africana. Lineage (NCBI taxonomy): Eukaryota > Metazoa > Chordata > Mammalia > Proboscidea > Elephantidae > Loxodonta > Loxodonta africana. Next base: position 83,107,279 of record NC_087352.1, read on the forward strand.
GTCAGGGCAGTCATCAATTATGGCCAGGCACCAACTAGTTCTTCTGGTCTCAGGATGATGTAGGTCTCTGGTTCATGTGGCCCTTTCTGTCTCTTGGGCTCTTAGTTGTCGTGTGACCTTGGTGTTCTTCATTTTCCTTTGCTCCAGGTGGGTTGAGACCAATTGATGCATCTTAGATAGCCGCTTGTTAGCATTTAAGACCCCAGATGCCACACTTCAAAGTGGGATGCAGAATGTTTTCATAATAGAATTATTTTGCCAATTGACTTAGAAGTCCCCTCAAACCATGTTCCCCAGACCCCCGCCCCTGCTCCGCTGACCTTTGAAGCATTCATTTTATCCCGGAAACTTCTTTGCTTTTGGTCCAGTCCAATTGAGCTGACCTTCCATGTATTGAGTGTTGTCTTTCCCTTCACGCAAAGCAGTTCTTATCTACTGATTAATCAATAAAAAACCCTCTCCCTCCCTCCCTCCCTCCCTCCCCCCTTGGTAACCACAAAAGTATGTGTTCTTCTCAGTTTTTACTATTTCTCAAGATCTTATAATAGTGGTCTTATACAATATTTGTCCTTTTGCATCTGACTAATTTCACTCAGCATAATGCCTTCCAGGTTCCTCCACGTTATGAAATGTTTCACAGATTCGTCACTGTTCTTTATCGATGCGTAGTATTCCATTGTGTGAATATACCACAATTTATTTAGCCATTCATCCGTTGATGGACACCTTGGTTGCTTCCAGCTTTTTGCTATTGTAAACAGAGCTGCAATAAACATGGGTGTGCATATATCTGTTTGTGTGAAGGCTCTTGTATCTCTAGGGTATATTCCGAGGAGTGGGATTTCTGGGTTGTATGGTATTTCTATTTCTAACTGATTAAGATAACGCCAGATAGATTTCCAAAGTGGTTGTACCATTTTACATTCCCACCAGCAGTGTATAAGAGTTCCGATCTCTCCGCAGCCTCTCCAACATTTATTGTTTTGTGTTTTTTGGATTAATGCCAGCCTTATTGGTGTGAGATGGAATCTCATCGTAGTTTTAATTTGCATTTCTCTAATGGCTAATGATCGGGAGCATTTTCTCATGTATCTGTTGGCTGCCTGAATATCTTCTTTAGTGAAATGTGTGTTCATATCCTTTGCCCACTTCTTGATTGGGTTGTTTGTCTTTTTGTGGTTGAGTTTTGACAGAATCATGTAGATTTTAGAGATCAGGCGCTGGTCTAAGATGTCATAGCTGAAAATTCTTTCCCAGTCTGTAGGTGGTCTTTTTACTCTTTTGGTGAAGTCTTTAGATGAGCATAGGTGTTTGATTTTTAGGAGCTCCCAGTTATCGGGTTTCTCTTCATCATTTTTGGTAATGTTTTGTATTCTGTTTATGCCTTGTATTAGGGCTCCTAGGGTTGTCCCTATCTTTTCTTCCATGATCTTTATCGTTTTAGTCTTTATGTATAGGTCTCTGATCCACTTGGAGTTAGTTTTTGTGCCTGGTGTGAGGTATGGGTCCTGTTTCATTCTTTTACAAATGGATATCCAGTTATGCCAGCACCATTTGTTAAAAAGACTATCTTTTCCCCAATTAACTGACACTGGGCCTTTGTCAAATATCAGCTGCTCATACGTGGATGGATTTATATCTGGGTTCTCAATTCTGTTCCACTGGTCTATGTGTCTGTTGTTGTACCAGTACCAGGCTGTTTTGACTGCTGTGGCTGTATAATAGGTTCTGAAATCAGGTAGAGTGAGGCCTCCCACTTTCTTCTTCTTTTTCAGTAATGCTTTGCTTATCCGAGGCTTCTTTCCCTTCCATATGAAATTGGTGATTTGTTTCTCTATCCCCTTAAAATATGACATTGGAATTTGGATCCGAAGTGTGTTATATGTATAGATGGCTTTTGGTAGAATAGACATTTTTACTATGTTAAGTCTTCCTATCCACGAGCAAGGTATGTTTTTCCACTTAAGTATGTCCTTTTGAATTTCTTGTAGTAGAGCTTTGTAGTTTTCTTTGTATAGGTCTTTTATGTCCTTGGTAAGATTTATTCCTAAGTATTTTATCTTCTTGGGGGCTACTGTGAATGGTATTGATTTGGTTATTTCCTCTTCAGTGTTCTTTTTGTTGATGTAGAGGAATCCAAGTGATTTTTGTATGTTTATCTTATAACCTGAGACTCTGCCAAACTCTTCTATTAGTTTCAGTAGTTTTCTGGAGGATTCCTTAGGGTTTTCTGTGTGTAAGATCATGTCATCTGCAAATAGTGATAACTTTACTTCCTCCTTGCCAATCCGGATACCCTTTATTTCTTTGTCTAGCCTAATTGCCCTGGCTAGGACTTCAAGTACAATGTTGAATAAGAGCGGTGATAAAGGGCATGCTTGTCTGGTTCCTGTTCCCAAGGGAAATGCTTTCAGGTTCTCTCCATTTAGAGTGATATTGGCTGTTGGCTTTGCATAGATGCCGTTTATTATGTTGAGGAATTTTCCTTCAATTCCTATTTTGGTGAGAGTTTTTATCATAAATGGGTGTTGGACTTTGTCAAATGCCTTTTCTGCATCAATTGATAAGATCGTGTGGTTTTTATGTTTTGTTTTATTTATGTGATGGATTACATTAATGGTTTTTCTGATATTAAACCAGCCTTGCATACCTGGTATAAATCCCACTTGATCAGGGTGAATTATTTTTTTGATGTATTGTTGGATTCTATTGGCTAGAATTTTGTTGAGGATTTTTGCATCTATGTTCATGAGGGATATAGGTGTATAATTTTCTTTTTTTTGTAACATCTTTACCTGGTTTTGGTATCAGGGAGATGGTGGCTTCATAGAATGAGTTGGGTAGTATTCCGTCATTTTCTATGCTTTGAAATACCTTCAGTAGTAGTGGTGTTAAGTCTTCTCTGAAAGTTTGGTAGAACTCTGCAGTGAAGCCGTCCGGGCCAGGGCTTTTTTTTGTTGGAAGTTTTTTGATTACCGTTTCAATCTCTTTTTTTGTTATGGGTCTATTTAGTTGTTCTACTCCTGAATGTGTTAGTTTGGGTAGGTAGTGTTTTTCTAAGAATTCATCCATTTCTTCCAGGTTTTCAAATTTGTTAGAGTACAATTTTTCGTAGTAATCTGAAACGATTCTTTTAATTTCATTTGGTTCTGTTGTGATGTGGCCCTTCTCGTTTCTTATTCGGGTTATTTGTTTCCTTTCCTGTATTTCTTTAGTCAGTCTAGCCAATGGTTTATCAATTTTGTTAATTTTTTCAAAGAACCAGCTTTTGGCTTTGTTAATTCTTTCAATTGTTTTTCTGTTCTCTAATTTATTTAGTTCAGCTCTAATTTTTATTATTTGTTTTCTTCTGGTGCCTGATGGGTTCTTTTGTTGCTCACTTTCTGTTTGTTCAAGTTGTAGGGACAGTTCTCTGATTTTGGCTCTTTCTTCTTTTTGTATGTGTGCATTTATCGATATAAATTGGCCTCTGAGCACTGCTTTTGCTGTGTCCCACAGGTTTTGATAGGAAGTATTTTCATTCTGGTTGCATTCTATGAATTTCCTTATTCCCTCCTTGATGTCTTCTATAACCTAGTCTTTTCTCAGGAGGGTATTGTTCAGTTTCCAAGTATTTGATTTCTTTTCCCTAGTTTTTCTGTTATTGATTTCTAGTTTTATTGCCTTGTGGTCTGAGAAGATGCTTTGTAATATTTCGATGTTTTGGATTCTGCAAAGGTTTGTTTTATGACCTAATATGTGGTCTATTCTAGAGAATGTTCCATGTGCGCTAGAAAAAAAAGTATACTTTGCAGCATTTGGGTGGAGAGTTCTGTATAAGTCAATGAGGTCAAGTTGGTTGATTGTTGTAAGTAGGTCTTCCGTGTCTCTATTGAGCTTCTTACTGGATGTCCTGTCCTTCTCCGAAAGTGGTGTGTTGAAGTCTCCTACTATAATTGTGGAGGTGTCTATCTCACTTTTCAATTCTGTTAAAATTTGATTTATGTATCTTGCAGCCCTGTCATTGGGTGCATAAATATTTAATATGGTTATGTCTTCCTGATCAATTGTCCCTTTTATCATTATGTAGTGTCCTTCTTTATCCTTTGTGGTGGATTTAAGTCTAAAGTCTATTTTGTCAGAAATTAATATTGCTACTCCTCTTCTTTTTTGCTTTTTGTTTGCTTGATATATTATTTTCCATCCTTTGAGTTTTAGTTTGTTTGTGTCTCTAAGTCTAAGGTGTGTCTGTTGTAGGCAGCATATAGATGGATCGTGTTTCTTTATCCAGTCCGTGACTCTTTGTCTCTTTATTGGTGCATTTAGTCCATTTACATTCAGCGTAATTATAGATAAATAAGTTTTTAGTGCTGTCATTTTGATGCCTTTTCATGTGTGTTGTTGGCAATTTCATTTTTCCACATACTTTTTTGTGCTGAGATGTTTTTCTTAGTAAATTGTGAGATCCTAATTTTTATAGTGTTTGACTTTATGTTAGTTGAGTCGTTACGTTTTTCTGGGCTTTTATCTTGAGTTATGGAGTTGTTATACCTCTGTGTGGTTACCTTATTATTTACCCCTATTTTTCTAAGTAAAAACCTAACTTGTATCGTTCTATATCGCCTTGTATCACTCTCCATCTGGCAGTTCAATGCCTCCTGTATTTAGTCCCTCTTTTTGATTATTGTGATCTTTTACCTATTGACTTCCATGATTCCCTGTTATGTGTATTATTTAATTTATTTATTTATTTTTTAGAATTAATCTTAATTTGTTTGTTTTTGTGAATTCCCTATTTGAGTTGATATCAGGACGTTCTGTTTTGTGACCTTGTATTGTGCAACAATATCCTTTAGTATTTCTTGTAGCTTTGGTTTGGTTTTTGCAAATTCTCTAAACTTGTGTTTATCTGTAAATATCCTAATTTCCCCTTCATATTTCAGAGAGAGTTTTGCTGGATATATGATCCTTGGCTGGCAGTTTTTCTCCTTCAGTGCTCTGTATATGTTGTCCCATTCCCTTCTTGCCTGCATGGTTTCTGCTGAGTAGTCTGAACTTATTCTTATTGATTCTCCCTTGAAGGAAACCTTTCTTTTCTCCCTGGCTGCTTTTAAAATTTTCTCTTTATCTCTGGTTTTGGTGAGTTTGATGATAATATGTCTTGGTGTTTTTCTTTTTGGATCAGTCTTAAATGGGGTTCGATGAGCATCTTGGATAGATATCGTTTCGTCTTTCATGATGTTGGGGAAGTTTTGTATCAGGAGTTCTTCAACTATTTTCTCTGTGTTTTCTGGCCCCCCTCCCTGTTCTGGGACTCCAATCACCCGCAAGTTATCCTTCTTGATAGAGTCCAACATGATTCTTAGGGTTTCTTCATATTTTTAAATTCTTTTATCTGATTTTTTTTCAGCTATGTTGGTGTTGATTCCCTGGTCCTCCAGATGTCCCAGTCTGCATTCTAATCACTTGAGTCTGCTCCTCTGACTTCCTATTGCGTTGTCTAATTCTGTAATTTTATTGTTAATCTTTTGGATTTCTACATGCTGTCACTCCATGGATTCTTGCAACTTATTAATTTTTCCACTATGTTCTTGAATAATCTTTTTGAGTTCTTCAACAGTTTTATCAGTGTGTTCCTTGGCTTTTTCTGCAGTTTGCCTTATTTCGTTTGTGATGTCTTGAAGCATTCTGTAAATTAGTTTTTTATATTCTGTATCTGATAATTCCAGGATTGTATCTTCATTTGGGAAAGATTTTGATTCTTTTGTTTGGGGGATTGTAGAAGCTGTCATGGTCTGCTTCTTTATGTGGTTTGATATGGACTGCTGTCTCCGAGCCATCACTGGGAAACTAGTTTTTCCAGAAAATGCGCTAAAAAAAAAGGCAGTCAGATCCCTATCAGAGTTCTCCCTCTGGCTCAGGCTATTCGGATGTTAATGAAGCCCCCTGGGGAGGGTGGGGGAGGGATCAGAGAGATAGGAGAGTAGCAGCTCAGAATATAGCCAGAGTTGCTTGTCTTGCTTGGAATGAGTGTTATATCTGAGATTTCCGCGGGGCGCGTCGCCTATGTGTGCTGGCTGTGTGGAGATTGCCCTCGGTGGGTCTGGCCCGCTGGAGTCACGGTCAGATCCTCCGCTGCCAGCCCCATGCCCAACGTCAAGGTTCCCCTACTGGGACGGTGCACTCCCGACTCCAAAATCAGTCGCTGCCTCCCAGGGACTCCCCATCCCGCCAGCTGCGTCGCCGGGCCCCGCAGAGAACCGGCTGCACCCCCCCGGGGTCAGCTCAGGCGAGCGGAGCGGCTCCCCGTGCCTGTGCCGCGACTGAGCGTCCCGGCTGGGACGCCGCTCTCCCCGCTCCAAGACCTGTCGCTGCCCTCTGGGGACCTCCCCCACCGGCCGCGTCACCACGCCGCCTGCGCAAACCGGCTGGGCCCCCTCCCGGAGTTAGTTCAGGGGGGTGGAGCAGCTCCCAGCACTTATGCCGTGCCCGGTCCCCGCCAAAATCCCGGCGGGACGGCTCCCCGGCTGAGATGCTGCTCTCCCCGCTCTAAGACCAGTCACTGCCTCCCGGGGACTTCTCCCACCGGCTGCGACGCCACGCCGCCCGCGTGAACCGGCTTTGCCCCCTCCCGGAATGAGTTCGTGGGCCAGGGCTGGGCCCCTTGTTTGTGCCGTCTGCCCTTCTGGGCTCTGCCCCAAATCGGGCGCCGAAGGTCATCTGACTGGTACACTGGCTCCAGGCTCTGAAAGCAATCGCTGCCTCCCCGTATTTGTTCGTTCTCTGTCTCTAAATCTGTGTTTGTTGTTCAGGGTTCGTAGATTGTTATGTATGTGATCGATTCACTTGTTTTTCCGAGTCTTTGTTGCAAGAGGGATCCGCGGTAACGTCCACCTAGTCCGCCATCTTGGCCCCGCCTCCTCCCATCTTCTTTTGATGCTTCTTATATTATTCAATTTTTTACCCACAGAATACTTCAGTAATGTAGCTTGAGGCTTGAATTTCCTCTTCAGTTCTTTCAGCTTGTAAGAAATGCTGATTGTTTTCTTCACTTTTGGTATTCTAACTCCAGATCTTTGCATATTTCATATTTTACCTTGTCTTCTTGAAGTGCCCTGTGAAGTCTGTGAAATTTTTTCAACACTTTTTACTTCATCATTCCTTCCATTCACTTTAGCTACTCAGAGCTTAAGAGCAAGTTTCAGAGTCTCTTCTGACATCCATTTTGGCCTTTTCCTGCTTTCCTCTTTTTAACGACCTTTCATATTCTTCATGTACGAGTGTCTTTGATATAATCGCACAACTCTTCTGGTCTTTGGTCACTGGTGTTTAGTGCATCAAATCTGTTCTGGAGATGGTCTCTAAATTCAGGTGGAATGTATTCAAGGTTGTACTTTGGCCCTCGTGGGCCTGCTTTGATTTTCTTCAGCTTCAGCTTGAATTTGCACATTAGCAATTCACAGTCTGTTCTTCAGCCCCTGGTTTTGTCTTGACTGATGATATTGAGCTTCTCCATTGCCTCTTTTCACATAGTTGATTCCTATATAGTCCATGTGGTGAGGTCTCTATGTATAGAAGTTGATGGTGTGTGTGTGTGTGTGTGTGTGTGTGTTTAAGTATTTACAATAAATAAGTCTTGCGAAATTGGTCTTAAAGGATTCTATCATTTTATTTTTATTTTAGCCTGAAGGACTTCCTTTAGCAAATCTTACAGGATAAGTGTCTTAGTTATCTAGTGCACCTGTAACAGAGATACCACAAGTGGTTGGATTTAACAAAGAGAAATTTATTTTCTCATAGTCTAGTAGGCTAGAAGTCCAAATTCAGGGTGTCAGCTCCAGGGGAAGGCTTTCTGTCTCTGTTGGCTCTGAAGGAAGGTCCTTCTTATCAATCTTCCTCTGGACTAGGAGCTTCCCTGAGGCTCTCCTCCCAGTGCTTCTTCTTGGTGGTTTGAGGTCCCCACTCTCTGCTTGCTTCCCTTTCCTTTTATCTTTTGTAAGATAAAAGGTTGTGCAAGTCACACTCCAGGGAAACTCCCTTTACATTAGATCAGTGACGTGGCCTTCGTAAGGGTGTTACAAATCCCACTCTAATCCTCTTTAACATAAATTTACAATCACAAAATTGAGGACAACCACACAATACTGGGATTCATGGACTAACCAAGATGACACATATTTCTGGGGAGCACAATTCAATCCATGACAATAAAATTGCTAACAACAAATTCTTTAAGTTTTTGTTTTCTGGGAATGCCTTAATTTATCCCTTATTTATTTATTTTGTATTTGCTTTAAGTGAAAGTTTACAGAGCAAATTAGTTGTTCATTCGATAGTTTGTACATAAAGTGTTTTCATGACCTTGATTTCATTCCCCACAATGTGTCAGGGTTCTCCCCATATCCTTTATTTTTAAAGAATGGTTTTCACTGGATAGAGATAATAGACTTCTTTGTTGGGATTCTTTTTTTTTTTTTTTTTTTCCAGTACTGTGAATACATCATCTCACTGCTTCTCTCTTCTGTGGTTTCTGGTGACAAGTCAAATGTTACTCTTGTTTAGGATCCTTTGTATGTGATGAGTTATTTTCTTTTGCTGCATTCAGTAGTCTCTCTTTCAATATTCATAGTTTGACTATATTATGCCTAGGATGGATCTTTTTAGTTAATATTTTTCATCAAATTTGAAGATTTAGGCCTTTTTTTCTTCTTCCAATATTCTTTCTTTTTTCTGTCTCTCTTCTCCTTCTGGATCTGCCATTATGTATATGTTGGTATGCTTGATGGTGTCCCATAGGTTTCTGAGGCTCTTTTTATTTTTCTTGATTCTTTTTCTTTCTGTTCCTCAGACTGGGTAATTGCAACTGACATATTTTCAGATTTGTTGATTTTTTCTTCTGCCAGCTCAAATCTGCTTTCATGTCCCTCCAGTGAATTTTTAATTTAGCTATTGTATTTTTTTTTCTACTTCAAAATTTGTATTTGGTTCTTTTTTATAGTTTCTATTTCTCTATTGACATTTTCTTTCTGGTGATATACTGTTTTTATACTTTCCTGTAATTCTTGAGACATTTCTTTTAGTTCTTTGAATGTGATTTAAACTTTTTGTCATTAAGTACAATATCTGGGCTTCCTCATAGATATTTTCTATTAACTGATTTCCCCCCTGTATATAGGCTATTTGTTTACATACCTCACAATTCTTTGTTAACAATCTGATATTTTAAATAATACAATGCGGTAACTCTGGAAATTAGATACTTTCTTCCTAACAACTTTGTTGTTGTCTTTAGGTAACTTTCCTAGAGTAATTCTCTGTAGTCTGTATACATATGTACTGGCTGATTTCTCTGCTTGGTCAGCTAATGAATGAACAAGGATTTTTTAAAAAATGCTTTGAACCAATAAGTCTTTTTGTTGGGGTATAATGTATTGCCCCAGCATATGATGTGTTGTGCCATCACAATTTGTGCCCACACATTATGTGAGGGTATAATATCAGTGCTTCAGTGGATTACAATTATGTCTTATTTTCCATTTTTTTGCTTGTTCACAGCCTCAAGGTCAGCCAGAGGTGAGAAATAAGGGCCTCGTTGGGCATTTCCTGGACATGTGCACAGTTCTGCACATGCAGGTGGCTTTCTAGATCTCCAGGAATATGTCCGACCTTTACAAAACAATTCCCCCATAGACATTTCAGTACCTGGATGACATAAACAGTTAAACACTTGACTACTAGCTGAAAGTTTGGCAATTGTAACCCACTTAGAGGATCTTCAGAAGACAGGCCTGGCAATCTGCTCGCGCTAATATTAGAGCCTTGAAACCCCTATGGAGCAGTTCTATTCTGTACATATGAGGTCACTATGAGTCAGAATTGACTCGAAGGCAACTGACAACAACAATATTAACATCTCATTCCCCAGTTTGTTTTTTTTTTCCAAAAGTTTTAGACAGCCTTTTTTTTTTTTTTGCCCCAAATGGTATTGCCCTTTCAGGCAACTATAATATTACAATTGCCACTGATTGATTTCAACAAATGCCCATGGGATACAGCTTTTCCCACTGAGAAAACTCTGAGTCAAGTCAAATGAAGACAAGTCCTGTGAATCAGTTTTTTCCAAGGAGCTGCCAAACAGGACAAATAGTGACAATATTCTGGGAGTGAGGCTTATTTTGGGATCTCCAAACCTGTTTTTCTTGCTATAGCTACTGCTAGGCTGCTGGTTTTCACAACTACTCTGGTTACAGGACTGCTGATTTCCAAGTCTTGACAGGTAGGGCAAGGTGGATCAGTATAGGGCAATTTAAAATGCCACAAAACTCACAGTTCTTACTGAGATTTAGCCATTTTTCTAGAATGAATATTCTTTTTATAGTTGGATGTCTTTTGTTAATCTCCAGAGTTCTGAAAAGTTGATTTTTATTATTTTTTCCAATTTTCTTGTTGCTTTTATAGAGGATTAGATTTTTGGAGGTCCTGACTTTGACATTCTATAACTGCTTCTCCTAATCTCCTCCTTTCAATTGCAGGGTTTATGCTATCCATATTTAACGTTTTTATCAATATGATTGGGTTGAAATCTACCATTTTATCCTTTGTTTTGTATTTGTCTCATCTATTCTTCTATTTTTTTCCTCTTGCCTTTTAAAAAATATTCAAATACTTCTTACTATTCCATTTTATCTCTCTTATTTGTTTACTAAGAAGCCCTGGTTGCACAATGGTTAAGTGCTCAGTTGCTAACAGAAAAGTCAGTGATTTCAACCACTAGTGGTGCTGTGGGAAAAAAGACCTGGCAATCTGCTTCTGTAAAGATTATAGCCTGGGAAACCCTATGGGGCAGTTCTACTCTGTCATACAGGATCGCTGAGTCAGAATCAGCTTGACAGCACACAACAACGTTGGTTTATGAGCTGTACCACCGTTATTTTATTTATTGTTTTACTTTACTGATGGTTGCTCTAGTCAAAGTGTCATCTGGGGATTCCTCGCGCATCTTGGTACTCTTTTAGAAGTCGAGGTAGTCAAAACTCTTTTTGTGATAATACTGAGATTTTTTTTTTTCACCTTTCTAAACTTACTTTCCCTTAGGAGTATATAATGAAGCTTTCCAGAGGCTATGTGATATGTGAGGATCTAATTGTTCTGGTGGTTAATGGAACGTGTGCCTGTTTTAAAAGTTTCTCAGTTTTAACTTTTAATAAAGTGAATATTGAGAGAGATAGACCATGTAAACAAAATGTCTATATGATATTAAAAAAAAGTCAAGATTTGAGATCTTCCTGAGACCCAATAGTTTGAGAACAACTCGGTTTTGTAGTATACATATTTAACTTATCATATTATACCTACAAATAATATTCTATAATTTCATATAAAAAATAAGAAGCTTACAACAGTGTACTTTCATTTCCTTCCATCCTTTTTGCTGTTTTTTATCATAAATTTTATTTCTTTTGTTGTTGTTGTTAGGTGCCATTGAATTGGTTCTGACTCATAGCGACCCTATGCACAACAGAACGAAACACTGCCCGGTCCTGTGCCACCCTTACAATCGTTGTTATGCTTGAGCTCATTGTAGTAGCCTCTGTGTCAATCCATCTCTTTGAGGATCTTCCTCTTTTCTGCTGACCCGCTACTTTACCAAGCATGATGTCCTTCTCCAGGGACTGATCTTGACAACATGTCCAAAGTATGTAAGATGCAGCCTCACCATCCTAGCTTCTAAGGTACATTCTAGTTCTACTTCTTCCAAGACAGATTTGTTTGTTCTTTTGGCAGTCCATGGTATATTCAATATTCTTCACAAACACCACAATTCAAAGGCATCAATTCTTCTTCGGTCTTCCTTATTCATTGTCCAGCTTTCACATCCATATGATGCGATTGAAAATGCCACGGCTTGGGTCAGGTGCACCTTAGTCTTCAAGGTGACATCTTCGCTTTCCGACACTTTAAAGAAGTCTTTTGCAATAGATTTGCCCAATGCAATGCATTTTTTGATTTCTTGACTGCTGCTTCCATGGGCGTTGATTGTGGATCCAAGTAAAATGAGATCCTTGACAACTTCAATCTTTTCTCTGTTTATCGTGATGGTGTTTATAGGTCCAGCTGTGGGGATTTTTGTTTCCTTTATGTTGAGGTATAATCCATACTGAAGGCTGTGGTCTTTGATCTTCAGTAGTAAGTGCTTCAAGTCCTCTTCACTTACAGCAAGCAAATTTGTGTCACCTACATAATGCAGGTTTTTAATAACTCTTCCTCCAATCCTGGTGCCCTGGACCTCTTCATATAGTCCAGCTTCTCGTATTATTTGCTCAGCATACAGATTGAATAAGTATGGTGAAATGATACAACCCTGATGCACACCTTTCCTGACTTTAAACCACTCAGTATCCCCTTGTTCTGTCCGAACAGCTGCCTCTTGATCTATGTAAAGGTTCCTCATGAGCACAATTGAGTGTTCTGGGATTCCCATTCTTCACAATGTTATCCATAATTTGTTATGATCCACACAGTCGAATGCCTTTGCATAATCAATAAAACACAGGTAAACATCCTTCTGGCATTCTCTGCTTTCAGCCAGGATCCGTCTGACACCAGCAATGATATACCTGGTTCCACATCCTCTTCTGAATCCGGCCTTGAATTTCTGGCAGTTCCCTTTCAATATACTGTTGCAGCCGCTTATGAATGATCTTCAGCAAAATTTTGCTTGCGTCTGAAATTAATGATTTTGTCTGATAGTTCCCACATTCAGTTGGATCACCCTTCTTGGGAATAGGCATAAATATGGGATCTCTTCCAGTTGGTTGGCCAGGAAGCCGTCTTCCGTATTTCTTGGAATAGACAAGTAAGCACTTCAGTGCTGCATCCATTTGTTGAAACATCTCAGTTGATATTCCATCAATTCTTGGAGCCTTGTTTTTTGCCAAGAACTTCAGTGCAGCTTGGAACTCTTCCTTCAGTACCATCAGTTCCTGATCTTATGCTACCTCTTGAAACAGTTGAATGTTGACTAATTCTTTTGGGCATAATGACTCTGTGTATTCCTTCCATCTTCTTTTGATGCTTTCCGTGTCATTTAATATTTTCCCCATAGAATCCTTCACTATTGCAACTCAAGGCTTGAATTTTTTCTTCAGTTCTTTCAGCTTGAGAAACACCAAGTGTGTTCTTCCCTTTTGGTTTTCTATCTCCAGCTCTTTGAGCCTGTCATTATGATACTTTGTCTTCCTGAGCTGCCCTTTGAAATCTTCTGCTCAGTTCTCTTACTTCATCATTTCTTCCTTTTGCTTTAGCTGCTTGACATTCAAGAGCAAGTTTCAGAGTCTCCTCTGACATCCATCTTGGTCTTTTCTTTCTTTCCTATCTTTTCAGTGACCTCTTGCTTTCTTCATGTATGATGTCCTTGATGCCATTCCATAACTCATCTGGTCTTCGGTCATTAGTGTTCAAGGTGTCAAATCTGTTCTTGAGATGGTCTCTAAATTCAGGTGTGATATACTCAAGGTCATATTTTGGCTCTCGTGGACCAGCTCTGGTTTTCTTCAGTTTCAGTTTGAACTTGCATATGAGCAATTGATAGTCTGTTCCACAGTCAGCTCCTGGCCTTGTTCTAACTGATGATATCGAGCTTTGCCAACGTCTCTTTCCACAGATGTAGTCGATTTGATTCCTGTGTGTTCCGTCTGGAGAGGTCCATGTGCATAACATAGTTGCTGTTTATGTTGGTGAAAAAAGGTCCTTGCAATGAAGAAGTCAGTGGTCTTGCAAAATTCTATCATTCAATCTCTGGCATTGTTTCTATCACCAAGGCCATATTTTCCAACTACCGATCCTTCTTCGTTTCCAACTTTCGCATTCCAATCACCAGTAATTATCAATGTATCCTGATTGCATGTTTGATCAATTTCAGACTGTAGAAACTGATAAAAATCTTCAATTTCTTCATCTTTGATCTTAGTGGTTGGTATGTAAATTTGAATAATAGCCGTATTAACTGGCCTTCCTTGTAAGCATATGGATATTATCCTGTCACTGACAGTGTTGTGCCTCAGGATAGATCTTGAAATGTTCTTTTTGGTGATGAATGCAATGCCATTCCTCTTCAAGTTGTCATTCCCAGCATAGTAGGCCATATGATTGTAAGATTCAAAATGGCTGATACCAGTCCATTTCAGCTAACTAATGCCTAGGATATAGATGTTTATGTGTTCCATTTCATCTTTGATGATTTCCAGTTTTCCTAGATTCATACATTGTATATTCCAGTTCTGATTATTAACGGATGTTTGCAACTGTTTCTTCTCATTTTGAGTCGTGCCACATCAGCAAATGAAGGTCCTGAAAGCTTTACTCCATCCATGTCATTAAGGTGGACTCTACTTTGAGGAGGCAGCTCTTCTCCAGTTGTGTTTTGAGTGACTTCCAACCTGGGGGGCTCACCTTCCGGCACTGTTTCAGACAATGTTCTACTGCTATTCTTAAGGTTTTCACTGGCTGATTCTTTTCAGAAGTAGACTGCCGGACCCTTCTATTTCTACGCATTATAAATCCCATGATATAATGCCATTATTATTATTTTATTGTGCTTTAGGTGAAAGTTTACAACTCAAGTTAGTTTCTTATACAAAAATTTATATACACATTGTTATGTGACCCTAGTTACTATCCCTATAACGTGACCGCACTTTCCTCCTTTCCACCCCGGATTTCCCGTGTTCATTCAGCCAGCTTCTGATTCTTTCTGCCTTCTCACCTCGCCTCTAGACAGGAGCTGTCCACATAGTCTCCTGTATATACTTGAACTAAGAAGCCCACTATTCACGAGTATCATTTTATGTCTTATAATCCAGTCTATTCTTTGACTGAAGAGTTGGCTTTGGGACTGGTTTTAGTTCTGGGTTAACAAAGAGTCTGAGAACCTTGTCTTCTCGGTTACCTCCAGTCTCAGTCAGGACATTAATTCTGTTTTTTTTTTTTTTTAATGAGAATTTGAGTTCTTTTCTCCACTTTTTCCCTGCTCTGTTGGGAACTCTCTGTTGTATTCTCTGTCAGGGAGGACATTGGTGGTAGCTGGGCACCATCTAGCTCTTCTGGTCTCAGGCTGATGGAGTCTCTGGTTTATATATCCCCTTTTGTCTCTTGGGGTAATATTTTCCTTGTGTCTTTGGTGCTCTTCATTCTCCTTTGCTCCAGGTGGGTTGGGACCAATTGATGCATCTTAGATGGCTGCTTGCTAGCTTTTAAGACCCCAGATGCCACTCACCAAAGTGGGATGCAGAACATTTTCTTAATAAACTCTACTGTGCCAATCGACCTAGATGTGCCCTAAAACCATGGTTTCCAGGCCCCCACCCCTACTATACTGTCCATCAAAGTGTTTGGTTTTGTTCAGGAAATTCTTAGCTTTTCGTTTAGTCCAGTGGTGCTAATTTCCCCTGTATTGTGTGTTGTCCTTCACTTCAGCTCAGAGAATTCTTGTCTACTATCTAGTTCTGACTCATAGCGACCCTATAGAACAGAGTAGAACTGCCCCATATGGTTTCTAGGGAATGCCTGGTGGATTTGAACTGCTGACCTTTTGGTTAGCAGCCGTAGCTCTTGAGCACTATACCACCAGGGTCGCTGTGAGTCAGAATCGACTCAATGGCAATGGGGTTTTTTTTTGTTTGTTTGTTTACCTAATTAGTGAACTTCCTTCTTCCTCCCTCCCCACCCTCGTAACCATCAAAGAATGTTTTCTTCTGTGTTTAAACTTTTTCTTGAGTTCTTATAGTAGTGGTCTCATACAATATTTGTCTTTTTATGACTGACAATTTTCACTCAGCATAATGCTTTCCAGATTCATCCATGTTATGAGATGTTTCACAGATCCATCGTTATTCTTTACTGTTGTGTAGTATTCCATTGTGTGAATATACTATAATTTGTTTACCCATTCATCCATTGATGGGTACCTAGGTTGTTTCCATGTTTTTTTGCTATTGTGAACAGTGCTACAATGAACACAGGTGTGAATATATCTATTTGTGTGAAGGCTCTTATTTCTCTAGGATATATTCCAAGGAGTGGGATTGCTGGGTATGGAAGTTCTATTTCTAGCTTTCTAAGGAAGCACCAAATTGATTTCCAAAGTGGTTGTACAAGTTTACATTCTCACTAGCAGTGTATAAGTGTTCCAGTCTCTCCATAACCTCTCCTACATTTATTGTGTTTTTTGGAATAATGCTAGCCTTGTCGGGGGCAAGATCGTATCTCATTGTAGTTTTGATTTGCATTTCTCTAATGGCTAATGATCATGAGCATCTCCTCATGCATCTGTTAGCTACCTGAATGTCCTCATTAGTGAAGTGCCTGTTCATATCCTTTGCCCATTTTTTAATTGGGTTATTTGTCTTTTTGTAGTTGAGTTTTTGCAGTATCATGTAGATTTTAGAGATCAGGCGCTGATCAGAAATGTCATAGCTAAAAACTTTTTCCCAGTCTGTAGGTAATCATTTTACTCTTTTGGTGAAGTCTTTGGATGAGCATAAGTGTTTGATTTTTAGGAGCTTCCAGTTATCTAGTTTTTCTTCTGCATTTTTGGTAATGTTTTGTATACTGTTTATGCTATGTGTTAGGGTTCCTAACATTGTCCCTATTTTTTCTTCCATGATATTTATCATTTTTGATTTTATATTTAGGTCTTTGATTCATTTTGAGCTTGCTTTTGTGCATGGAGTGAGGTATGGGTCTTGTAGATTGAGTTCTGCCTCATTAACACTACTGCCGCTAATCCCTCCCACCTCATTAAAGTCATAGAGGTAGGGTTTACAACACATAGGAAAATCACATCCAATGACAAAATGGTGGACCATCACATAATACAGGGAATTGTGACCTAGCCAAGTTGACATATATTTTTGGAGGACACAATTCAATCCATAACACCTAGTGTCATACTGTGATAGGAGCAACTAGGAACTCCAATCATGTGCATTTTTTGGTGAGTTTAGATTGGACAGAGCTTTACTTAGAAACTAATTTTTAAAAACAACTGAATACTTTTCTCTAGCATTAAACCTCCAAAGGCAATTGATTCAGCTCATCCTTAATTCATTCAATGTTTGATATTGCAAGGAGAGATGAAAATGCCCCAGATACATATTGCTATAGTTTACTTTTAATGAAATCTGCTGGAGTATTGAAAATAAAGTCTTTTATAGAGAATTGGGAAAGCTGATTTGTTCTTTCCTGGAAGAATGATTATATACACAGATATATGCTGCTCTCCTTATAGTCTTGAAATCTGTGGAAACCACAACTCAAAATGACTCATCAAATGCCATGGAGACAGTGAGCAGAAATATTTTGAAAGATATTGCCTGAGTGGTTTTGATCTGAGCCCAATTAGGTGCAGACAGACTTGGTCTAAGCCTTCTCAATGCATTCTAAGAATTTATGGCAGCATTGGGGCTTAAAATATCAGTAAATATGATGGCACATATATTCTATTGATTATAAAAGAGTATTAAAGAAATGCCTTGTGAAAGTAAAATCATTTCAATTATCTGCACCATGTATGATGTATTTTTTGTAGTTTAAGATAATTTTTAATGTCATTATTATATACCTTTACTAACTATGGAGCACATTCCTGGAGCACTTCGCTTTATTAGTCCATTGAAGTACATTTAAGGAATACCAACAAATTTGTGTGAAACATTTGAAAATCAAGCATAGGTAATATTTATGTTAGTGTTTACTTTCAGTTAAATATGTCCTACTTAAAATCATTAGTAACTCCAAGAGTATGGCCTCCAGGCACCCTTATAGCTCAGTAATGAAGTCACTCCTGAGGTTTACCCTGCAGCCAAAGATTAGACAGGCCCATAAAATAAAAGGAGGCTAAATAGGCACACCAGCCCAGAGGCAAGGACAAGAAGACAGGAAGGGACAGGAAAGCTGGTAATTGGGAATCTGGGGTTGAGAAAGGGAGAGCGTTGACACTTCGCGGTGTTGGTAAACAATGTCAGAAATAATATATGTATTAATTGTTTAATCAGAAACTAGTTTGCTCTGTAAACGTTCATCTAAAGTACAATAAAAAAATTAAAAAACAAAATAAAAAAATCATTGGTATGAATAATGAAGAATATATTGTAATGTAGACTATTTCACCTATTCTGAGCTACTATATATGTCCTTTCATTAAGATTATTTCAAAAAACCTTGTTGTTGTTGTAAGTTGTCATTGAATTGGCTCCAACTTATAGAGACCTTATGTGTAACAGAATACAATGTTGCCCACTCCTGTACCGTCTTCATGATCATTGGTAGTTTGAGTGCATCATGTTTGAGGCTATTTTGTCAATCTATCTTTTTGAGGGTTTCCCTTGTTTTCAGTGACCCTCTACTTCACCAAATATGGTGTCCCTTTCTAGCAATTGGTCTTTCCTGATGACTTGCCCAAAGTAAGCGTGCTGAAGTCTCGCTATTCTTGCTTCTAAGGAGCATACCGGTTGTATGCCTTCTAAGACTGATTTGTTTGTTTTTCTGGCAGTCCGTGGTATGCTGATATTAAAAGATTTTCACTAAACAACATAGTTCAAATGCATCAATTCTTCTTCTGGCTTCCTTTTTCATTGTCTAGCTTTTGCACATATATGAGATGATTGAAAAGACCATGGCTTGAGTCAGGCACACCTTAGTCATCAAAGTAACATTTCTTTTTAAAACTTCAAAGTGGTCTTTTGTAGCAGATTTGCCCAATGCAATATGTCCTTTCATTATTGACTGCTGCTTCCATGGACATTGCTTATTGATCCAAGTAGAATGTGTTAAATGAAATAAAGATGGAGTCATGTGGTTGACAAAATGGCATTGGCAGTCAAGTGGACAATGCCCCTAAGAGTTATCTTTATCAAAACTTAAGTGTAGCTTTCCTATAAATCAGGCCACCCTCATTGACCAATTGGTTGTGACAGTACTTCTATCCTTGTTGACTAAGGAAATCCTGACACTATTTCAATTGTAAATTATATAAGCCAATCAGAAATAAATTTCTTTTACTTCTGTATTTTACCAATAAGACGACAGTAACTGTGGATAATTGACAGAGTATCTTGCCACGTGTGGTTTGGTACTACCCGATTCGAGAAACTTCTGCGAGAATAAGCCTCGTTTGATTAATTTTATCACTGACTTGATTTCTTTAAACAGATGAAATCATTGACAACCTCAATTTTTTTCTCTATTTATCATGATGTTTGCAACACTCATTGTCAGTTTGTCATACTGTAGTGGCTTGTGTGTTGCTGTGATGCTAGAAGCTATGGCACTGGTATTTTAAATACCAGCAGGGTCACCCATGTGGACAGATTTCAGCAGAGCTTCCAGACTAAGACAGACTAAAAAGACCAGGTGAGCTGTGGGATGCCATTAAGGACATCATACATGAAGAAAGCAAAAGGTCATTAAAAAGAATAGGAAAGAAAAGACCAACATGGATGTCAGAAGAGACTCTGAAACTTGCTCTTGAATGCACAGTAGCTAAAGCAAAAGGAAAAAATGATCATGTAAAAGAGCTAAACAGATTTCAAAGGGCAGCTCTAGAAGACAAAAGTAAAATATCATAATGAAATGTGCAAAGAGCTGGAGTTAGAAAACCAAAAGGGAAGAAAACACTCCATATATCTCAAGGTGAAAGAATTGAAGAAAAAATTCAAGCCTCGAATTGTAATATTGAAGGATTCTATTCGCAAAATATTGAATGACACAGGATGCATCAAAAGAAGATGGAAGGAATACACAGTCACTGGGCCAATAGACAACATCATCATGTTGTTTTTTTTTTTTTAATTTTTATTGTGCTCTAAGTGAAAGTTCATAAATCAAATCAGTCTCTCACACAAAAATTTATATACACCTTGCTATACACACCTAGTTGCTCTCCCCCTAATGAGACAGCACACTCCTTCCCTCTACTCTCTCTTTTCGGGTCCATTGGGCCAGCTTCTGACCCTCTCTGCCCTCTCATCTCCTCTCCAGACAGGAGCTGCCCACATAGTTTCATGTGTCTACTTAGTCCAAGAAGCTCACTCTTCACCAGTATCATTTTCTATCCCATAGTCCAGTCCAATCCCTGTCTGAAGAGTTGGCTTTGGGAATGGATCCTGTCTTGGGGTAACAGAAGGTCTGGGGACCACGGCCTCTGGGGTCCTTCTAGTCTCAGTCAGACCATTAAGTCTGGTCTTTTTACGAGAATTTGAGGTCTGCATTCCACTGATCTCCTGCTCTCTCAGGGTTTCTCTGTTGTGTTCCCTGTCAGGGCTGTCATCAGTTGTAGCCAAGCACCATCTAGTTCTTCTGGTCTCAGGCTGATGTAGTCTCTGGTTTATGTGACCCTTTCTGTCTCTTGGGCTCATAATTACCTTGTCTTTGGTGTTCTTCACTCTCCTTTGCTCCAGGTGGGTTGTGGTGAATTGATTCATCTTAGATGGCTGCTTGCTAGCGCTTAAGACCCCAGACACCACTCTCCGAAGTGGAATGCAGAATGTTTTCTTAATAGATTTTATTATGCCAATTGACTTAGATGTCCCTAAGATGTTGATGCTTTTGTCTAAACCATTTCAACAGGTAGCATATGATCAAGAACCAACACACTGAAGGAAGAAGTCCTTGCACTGGTGAAAAACAAGGCTCCAGGAAGTGATGGAATATCGATTGAGATGCTTCACCAAACAGATGCTGCGCTGGAAGTGCTCACTTATCTATGCCAAGGAATTTGGAAGACAGCTACCTGGCCAAATGACAGGAAGAGATCCATATCTGTGCCCATTCCAAAGAAAAGTGATCAAACAGAATGCGGAAATTATTGAACAACATCATTAACATCACACAGAGTAAAATTTTGCTGAATTCAAAAATGGTTGCAGCAGTACATCCACAGGAACTGCCAGAAGGTCAAGCTGGATTCAGAAGAGGATGTGTCAGATCCCTCTTGGTTAAAAGTAGAGAATACCAGAAAGATGCTTACCTGTGTTTTGTTGACTATGCAAAGGCATTCCACCATGTGGATTATAACAAATTATGGATAATAGCATTGTGAAAAATGGGAATTCCAAAACACTTAATTGTGCTCAGGTGGAACCTGTACATAGACCAAAAAACAGTTGTTTGAACAGAACAAGGGGATATTGTGCGGTTTAAAAGCAGGAAAGGTGTGCATCAGGGTGTGTCCTTTCAACATACTTATTCAATCTGTATGCTGAGCAAATAATCCAAGAAGCTGGACTATATGTAGAAGAATGCAGTATCAGGATTGGAGGAAGACTCATTAACAACTTGCGATATGCAGATGACAGAACCTTGCTTGCTGAAAGTGAAGAGGACTTGAAGCACTTACTGATGAAGATCAAACACCACAGCCTTCAGTATGGATTACGCCTCAACATAAAGAAAAGAAAAATCCTCACAGCTGGATCAATAAGCAACATTATGATAAACGGAGAAAATATTGAACTTGTCAAGAAATTGATTTTACTTGGACCTACAATCAATGCCCATGGAAGCAGCAGTCAAGAAATCAAACGACATTTTGCATTGGGCAAATCGGTTACAAAAGACCTCTTTAAATTGTTAAAAAGCAAAGATATCACCTTGAGGACTAAGATGCACCTGGCCCAAGCCATGGTATTTTCAGTCATCTCACATATGCATGTGAAAGCTGAACAGTGAATAAGTAAGACTGAAGAAGAATTGATGCCTTTGAATTATGGTGTTGGTGAAGAATACTGAATATACCATGGACTCTCTCAGAACTATAGCCAGAATGTTCCTTAGAAGTGAGGATGGCAAGACTTCATCTCATGTACATTGGACTTGTTATCAGGAGGGACTAGTCCTTGGAGAATGACATCATGCTTACTAAAAAGGGTCAGCAAAAAAGACGAAGATCCTCAATGAGATGGATTGACACAGTGGGTGCAACAGTGGGCTCAACAATGATCGTGAGGATGGCATAGGACCTTGCACTGTTTCGTTCTGTTATACGTAGTGTTGCTATAAGTCAGAGATGCCTCGACGGCACCTAACAAAAACATCAACAACATGATGTTGTTTATTGGT
Organism: Loxodonta africana; assembly: GCF_030014295.1. NCBI lineage: Eukaryota > Metazoa > Chordata > Mammalia > Proboscidea > Elephantidae > Loxodonta > Loxodonta africana. Next base: position 83,129,374 of record NC_087352.1, read on the forward strand.
TCAATTGTAAGATTTTCTATTTTCTTCATGTTCAGGCATAATCCGTACTGAAGGCTGTACTCTTTGACTTCATCGTAAGTACTTCATGTTGTCCTAATTTTTGGAAAGCAAAATTGAGAATGGAGGAAAACAAGACTCAAAAAAGAAAGTAGTCCATGGGACTAACAGCCCACATGAACCACATGACCTCATCTAGCCTGATATCATAAGAACTAGACGGTGCCTGGCTACCACTAGGGGCACAATAGAAGGCCCTGGATAGAAAGGGAGACGAATGTGGACCGAAACTCAAATTTCTAAATAAGGCCAAACTTACCGGACAGATAAAGAGTAGAGGAACCCCAGAGAGGATTGCCCTAAGATATCCTTTGAATATGGAACTGAAGTCACTCTCAGTGGTCACTATTCATTGAAATAATATACTGGATTATAAAATAAACATAACCTATGTATACTGTGCTGTTTTAAATGGTCGATTATAAAGAGAGCAAAGGTCAACATTTACCCTAAAACAAAGATAAGAAGGCTTCTTTAAGGGGCAGGGAAGCTAGATCAATGGAGACAGAACAAAAAGAATGGAAAATTTTTTTTTTGATACCTTGTGAAGAATGTAATCTATGTCATGGAACAAGTTGTATAAAATTTTTAAATTGGAACCTAATTTGCTATGTACACTTTCACCTCAAATGCCATAAAATATACACATATAGAAAAGTAAAATCCAAATTTTTCTTTACATCATAAAATAAAAAATATTTATGAAATTATATGAAAAAATTAAAAAAACTTTCCTAAAAAAAACCCCTAAAACAAAAAACTAAAGGTGAAGAGCGATGGACATGATATACTAGGTCTCCCTACTTATCTTTTCACTCAGGGCTTTTAAATTTCCAGAGGGAATACAAAACTCTAAGCAAGTTCCTCAAGGCACTGATGTTGAAAATACCCCTCTCGTTTTCTGAATCTTCTACTTTCTAGGTGAGGCTGATAGACTGGGTTTTATCAAGAAAGCTAGAGGCTGAAAAAGGGTTTCTTTAGGTGGTGCTTCGCTCAAGTGGATTTGCATTTCTGGCTGGACCTCTAAGCCACTGTTTCCCAATTCCCAAGATAGGGCACTAGATAATAAGATTTTTATGGCATACTGTAGTCACAGAAAAGGTGTGGTTATCCATGCCTAGGGGCTATGTGTGCCCTATGCCCTACCCTGCTACTCTGAAGGAGTTGTGAACTATTCCCAGTTGAATTCCTATTCATTTTGTTGGGAAACTCTAATTTTAACAAAGGAAGTATCTATCCTTGGGCATATTTTATTTTTATTTTTTTTAACTGGGATATAGGGATTTAGACAATTGTTGCCATTGGTTCATATTTCTCTTTAAAATATAAAAATCATGTAGTCTTGGCTTTGGTGGCATGTTGTAAGTAAATATGGCCCTAGCAGCTAACGTAGGAGTTCATGGGTGGCTCAATGGGTTAAACAGTGGACTAATTGAAAGGTTAGTGGTTCAAACTCACCCAGAGGTTCCCCTGAAGAAAGGTCTGGTGATCTGTTTCTGAAAGGTCACAGCCTTGAAAACCCTATGGAGCACAGTCTACTCTGCACACACGGGGTTGCCATGAGTTGGAATGGATTAGATGGCAACTGTTTTTTATTTTAGCAGCTCTCGTATTATAGGAAAACCAATGAAAGGAAAGATGTCTTCACCTGATGGTTTATTTTGTAATTAACAAAGGGCACAAAGACTCATAGAAATTTTGCTTGGTGTACTGCCTTGAAAAAAGCCAAGCAGAGTGATCAGGGCAGTAGGACTATTTAGAAGAAAAATCCTTCTTAGCTAAGGCACTTTTGGCTAAACATCAAGACACAATGATGAATACCAGGTGTTGGACACATGGTGATGGATGAGATTTGGTGTCTGTTCTGAATTCAGTAGAATTTTTTTCCCAAGAAATGATGACATTAAGTCCAAATACACCAGAATGCTTTCTTCAAGGCTTAAACCCCACCAAACCCACTGCCATGGAGTCAATTCTGACTCATAGTGACCCTACATGGAAGTCCAAATTTACAGAATAATAATAAAACAACACAGCAACACATAAGCCCCATTCATCTGTGTTCCTTCCATAATTTGAAAACGTGGGTTTTTTTTTTTTTTTTTTTTTCCTCACACTGACTTGAAGCCTGGCAGCTTAGGCCTAATTTATAAGCTTAAGGTAGAACAGAAAACACTAGCGCCTTAGTGGTTAAGAGCTACGGCTGCTAACCAAAGGGTCGGCAGTTCAAATCCGCTAGGTACTCCTTGGAAACTCTATGGGGGCAGTTTTACTCTGTCCTATAGGGTCGGTATGAGTCGGAATTGACTTGATGGACCTGGGTTTGGTTTTTTTTTTGTTTGTTTTTGAAGGTAGAGCAGTGGTTAAGTGCTTGGCTGCTAACCAAAAGGCCATGGATTCCAACCTTTGTTTTAAGTAATTGTTGATTCGTTTTATCTGATTATAGATGGGGTTTCGTAAAGAACCCCACCCGGTTAGAATCCACCTGCCTGCTCCAGGGAGAAAGATGTGGCCGCCTGCTTCCATTAACAAGATGTAACAGTTCTACTCTGTTCTACAGAACCATTATGAGTCAGGATCCACTCAACCGCAATAGGTTTGGTTTTAGGGCGGCAAAAACGGTTAAGCTGTTGGAACCAGCCCTCTCTGGAAGACAGGCCTGCTTATCTGCTCCTGAAAGGTCACAGCCTTGAAAGCCCTATGGAACAATTCTGTTCTGCACACATGGGGTCTCCATTGAGCCAGAATGGACTCCAGGGCAACTAACAACACCACCAAAATATAACTGTAAAAGGAAACAGTGAGGGTACTGTATCTCAAAATTCAGTTCCAAAGATCCAACTCAGTTGAAATCATCACTTATGCAAGGGTTTGTCTCAAGAGATGTGCTCCTATGGTCGCCCTGGTCAAGGTGGTTGACTGCCCCTAAGTACAGGACACAACCCTCGTTTCCCTATTTTGCGTCAGGCTTACTTTTCAATTGTTAGGCTCGACTTTGTGCGCGTGCGAGACCGTGGACTCGGAGGTGCGCATCTGGGGCGTAGCCGAGCTGTTTAAACCAGCGAATCCGCGTTCACATACTCCTTGCACCTCTGCTTCATCTTGGCTGCTGTTACCCGGGTTTGCATGACCTCCCAGGTCCTGACCCACCCCTCTCCGGGCTGCCCCGTCCTGCCCCGCACCGTGGCGAGGACCCGGACAAGTCCAGTCGGCTACTTCTTCCCAGGAGTGAGAAGGGAGTTAGGAAAACTAAATTAGGTCCAAAACGGACCACTGAAACGCAGTTGGACCGACGCTTCAGCGCGCCGGGGAGGGAGGCAAGTTGCAGCAACGCGAAAGGGGCGGGCCGGCTCGGGTCGCTAGCATTTCCTGTGACAGGGGCTGCCCCAGCCTCTCTCTCTCCCGCGGCGGCGGGACCATTTCCTGAATCGCTGAAGCGGAGGGAGGGCTGGGGCGCGGCCTTACCATTGGCAAAAACTAAAGGGGGGGAGCTGGATAAAGAAAGGCTAAGAGATGCGGGGACAGTCAAGAACAGGGAAGTTATACTGGAGCTGTCGTTCCTAAATAATAAGTAAAAACAAAAATTTCGCGGGTGAGAGTTTCTTCTTAGGGCCAGACCGGCTGATGGTTTGTTCGGCACCGGAGAATCCCCCTCCCCTTTTTCCAGAGGTGGTTTAACCCGGAGGCCGGCGTCTTTCCCCAGTTTGCCGTTCACTCGGAGCGCTCGGGACTTGCTGATAGTGGTGACGGCGGCAACATGTCTGTGGCGTTCGCAGCCCCGAGGCAGCGAGGCAAGGGGGAGATCACCCCCGCTGCTATTCAGAAGGTGAAACCTTGCGGGTCGGGGATGCCAGGCCCACCCCGCCTTTGGGAGAGACACTGGGGCAGGGCCGGCCGGGAGTCGGCCCGGCCGGGGGCGGAGGCGGGCCTGCTGGGAAGCAGTCGTGTGGGAACCAGAGCCGCGGGCTGTGCCCGAGTGGGTGGCGAAGAGGCCGAACCAGTTTTCTCGAGGAGTCTTCGCGTGTTTAGGCTCTTTCCTTCAAGCACAAAAGCCCAATTAAGCGCTGCCTGATTTCTCTAGGGATGGGGCGGCGTTTGGGCAGCGGGGCGCGTGCGCCCAGCAGCGGGGCCGAGCGAGGACAGGCTGTTGCTCGGAGTCGGCGCCCCCCGCGCCCCCGCGCGTAGCTCCGGAGTTACTTTGGCGTCGCCCCGCCCCGCGCGCTGCTGCTTGGCGCAGACCCGACCTGGGGTCGCGGGAGTCGGGGTGAAACTCGAAGCGCTGGTCAACCCCGCCTCTCTGCCTGCCCCCAGACTCCAACGGAGTTGGGGAGCACCCAGGAGGACTCGGGAGACACTGAGGGGCGGGCGAGGGAGGACCCTACGGGCTTCGGGGTTACCTTAGGAGTCCCCTTCCCCTGTCTTGAGTCACCCCATAACCGTTTGCAGATGAAGCAAGTATTTACTGAGCGCCTATTTTAGATGGTGAAGCTACAGTGGTGAGGCATGCTTCCTGCCTTCATGGAGTGTACAGTCCAGTGGTGGAAACACTCCGATGATCGAGACAAATTATAATTTGTGATAAATACACAGGGAGCTGTGTCCCCGTTAGAGTGTAGTGCTACCGCTGTTTCTGTTGTGTAGCTGCCAGTTTGGGACACAAAGGTTTTTTATTGTCCTTTTTTTTTTTTTTTACCCCTCGTTGCCTGTGAGCAAGGCTGCATTCTAAATTTTACTCAGTCGGACTTTAAAAAATTACTTCCTAAAATAAGTGTTTACCTTAGCTGTTTCGATTTGGTTTTATGCACTGAAGCAAGGATGAAAATAGAAGTCAGCTTTTAGTACCACTTAGGACACCATTGTGTCCCCAATAGAGTATGTTAATCGGCTTCTGTTTACTTTAAGCTTCTATGTAGTGTGGCGTTTGACATTTGCCCAACTGTTGCTTAATTTTATGAATAAATTGTCTTGGCAGTGACTGGAAATGTGGTGCTTCATATAGTGCATTGGGCTAAATCTGCAGCCTGGCAAACAGCGTGTGCGCGCGTGCGTGTGCGCACACACACACACAGGCACATGTTTCTGAAGGCGCTTGTTTTTCTTTTTAGGATGTAGAAACAGTCCCGAGTTTTTCTATATTTACTTTTTTCCTGTAAAGAATTTTTCTTAAGATATTTGTCATGGGTGATAATTTAAAGGATGCTGATCAATTATTTTTCATCCCCAGATGAGAAGAGAAAGTGGATTTCAAATTAAATGCCTCATTCTACAATGTGAGGGATTGACGTTAGATACAAGACATTCTTAACGGTGAAGTTTGTGAGGTTGAGGAATATACTGAAATGATATGTTGCAGAAATTTTATGTTGAGGATTAGATTAATGTCATTTCAAGGGTTTTTTTTTTTTTCTATTTTTGCATTATGTGATTCTGTTTAAGAAATAACTGCAGTAATTAGAAGGGTATATTAATTTTTTCTAACAAGTGAAGAGTGATTCGTTTGCAGAAAAAAAGTTACAATTAATGTTAAGTGGGTCTTTCTTTTTAATTAAGTGTTATCAAACCAAAACCATTGCCATCCAATCGATTCCGACTCAGGAGATCCAATGGGACAGAGTAGAACTGCCCTTAGGGTTTCCAAGGCAGTAAATCTTCACTGAAGGAGACTGCCACATCTTTACTCCTGCAACAGTTAAATTGCTACCTAGATAGTTGTGATAGAATGATTTGGTGCTATGCCCCATGTTTTCATTGAATGGCAAGTTCAGGAGGAACACTTGCTCATCTGCTCTAGTCCCTTGATTTTACAGATAAATGAGCGCCTGAAAAGTTAAGTACTTTGTTTAGGATAGCAAAGCTGGCGCTGAAACTAACCAGCTTTCCAGTTGCTACATCAGTATTTTTTCCTCAGTGCCCTTTTATGTAGATTAATTAGCCCTTAAAGCCAGGATTCCATTGAGTCATTATAAGATGGTAGAATGATAAAATGCTTTTTTTAAAAACTCTTGGGGTAACTTATATAAGAAGCTCATAAAGTTTGCCGTAAGTATTTTACATGCATAGAAATTATTGTATTTGATTATTACGCTGTATTTGGGGAATGGCAAAACCATACTGTACAACACTTGGCAGCTAGCCAGCAAACATGTCAAGTCTGCTGGACTGATGTTTTCATGAATTTACTGCAAAGTCAACTTGGACTCTTAACTTTTAGTCATAATTAACTACAGCTTCTATTGAGGAGAGAGAAATATTTGAATAAAAAAAAAAAAAAACTCCCGATTTTCTCTTCTAGGCTTTAGGTAAAAATTCAGAGGGAGAACATGGGCATAGAGGTGTTAAAAGAATTGTTGATTAAACAAATTATCATTCCAAAGATGTAAAATAAGATTTTCTGTGGTGAACCATATATTATATATGTAATAGATCTGAGTGGATTCAATTCCTATGTAGATAAAACATTTCAAGAAACCTAAGGAAAAAATCAGTTACTAAAAGAGCTGTATATATGAACTGTGCATTCGGTATTTTTTCAGTAGATTTTTTTCAATAGATTTAAGCAGTTTAATATATAAATCAATATACTTAAACAGTTTAATATTTAATTTCATAATATATGATGAAATATATATGAGAAAGCTGAATTCACTAATCTCTGAAATTTTATTTAAGGTATTAAAATGAATTAAAAAATATCTAGATTGTAGTATCAGGTAGCAACATTTAACAAAAAATAATTTTAAGGGAATTTTGTTTTTTATATTACCATGTTTGTTTAATGATTTTTAATAATGTGTAATGATTGCTTTGGGGTAACAGTGATTCATTAGGCAATCTACTTTAAAGTTCTTCTAAAAACAGTATTTGTTAACCCCCCCCCCCCCAGTTTTCTAGTTTTTTAAACTTGTAATAAACTTTTTCTAATTTTATTTCAGATGTTGGATGAAAATAACCATCTTATTCAGTGTATAATGGACTATCAAAATAAAGGAAAGACCTCAGAATGTTCTCAGTAAGATTACTATGCAACCTTTTTTGTATTGATTTTTCTGTGTTATTTTTTGCTTTACTTTAAAAAAAAATAACGTAATTGAAATACAGATCACGTATATAATTTACCTATTTAAAGTATGCAATTCAGTGGTTTTTATTATATTCACAGCGTTGTAGAGCCATTACCACAATCAGTTTTTTATTATTTTCATCAGCCCCCCTAAAAATCCCCAACCTATTAGCAGTCACTCATCATTCCATTCCTCCCACCTCTGAGCCTGAGGCAACCACTAATTTGGGTACTTTCTGTCTGTGTAGATTTCCCTATTGTGGAGATTTCATGTAAATAGAATCATACAGTATGTGATATTTTGTGATTGACTCTTTTTTAACCTAGTATAATGTTTTCAAGGTTCATCCATGTTGTAGCATGTATCAGTACTTTATTCCTTTTTACTAATGAATTATTTTGTATTGTATGGTTATACCATATTTTATTTATGTATTAGTTGGTGAACATTTGAGTTGTTCCCAGTTTTTGGCTCTCATGAATAATGCTGCTGTGAACATTTGTATACAAGTTTTGGTGTGACTTTTCTTGATTTTTGCAAAAGAAAAATTTGCTCTTTAGGAGGTGGGTAGAGGAGGTGTAAGTTTTTTTTTCCTTATTTTATCCTACGTTATAAAATAGTGACTTTGTTTGTGTATAGTCTTATGTGTGGAAAAGTTAGATCTTCACATATATAAGATACTGAGTTGCATTCATTTATGTGGTTGAGAAAGCGAAGCTTGTCTCATAAGTAGGGAATTAATTATTGTTCATAAAGGACCAGAGTTTCTTATTTTGAAGTGATGTGTCTGAAGTAAACAGTATTTCCTAGTAGAATCTGATACTGTGGAACAAATTGAATATTTTATCAAAAATCTCTAAAATAGCACTGTCCTATAGAAAATAGAATGTGAACGATACACATAATTTAAAATTTTTTAGCGCAGTTGCTGTTAGCTACTGTTGGGTCAGCCCTGACTCATGGCGACCCCATGTATAGTGGGGTTTTGCCTGGCTTTGTGCCATCCCCATGATTAGTTGTGAATTGGACTGTTTTGATCCATAGGATTTTCAGTAGCTGATTTTTGGAAGTAGATTGCCAGGCCTTTCTTCCTAGTCTTTATCTGGAAGCTTCTGTGAAACCTGCTCAGCATCATAGCAACACTCAAGCCTCTGCTGAGAGATGGGAGGTGGCTGCAAATAAGATGTATTGGCTGAGTCTTGAACCTGGGTTTTCCACATGGAAAGTGAAAATTCTACCATTGAACCACCACTGCACCCAGTTTTCTAATCCCCAACCCAACCCCAGTGAAAAAGAGTTTTAGTCATATATTCCATTTAACCTAATACTTGTAAAATAATATTTGAGTTTATAATCCATATAAAAATATTGAGATATTTTATGTTTTTTAAAATTAAGTCTTTGGAATCTATTGTGTACTTTACTCATGTAGCGCATCTTATTTTGGACTAGCCACATTTCAGGTGGAGAATAAACGTGTCTGGTGCCTACCACATTGACGGTACAGCTCCAGGATATTTTGTTCTCACCGTTGTTTTGGGGCGCATGTTTTGGGGCGCATCTGTCTTTCCTAGAGAGCTTGCTGGTAGTTCAGTCTCAGGCAGATTTTCCCAGCAACCCAGACTTTTGTTCTGCGTGGTTTTCATGGTTGTGCCGGTCTCTTGCTATTATTGAGTTCATCCTTTATCCAATTTGCACACTGGATGGGCAAATAGTTAACATGCTGAGCTGCTGACCGAAAGGTTAGAGATTCAAGTACACCCAGACGTGCCTTGAAAGAAAGGCCTGGCAGTCTGCTTCCAAAAAATCAGCTGTTGAAAGCTCCGTGGAGCGCAGTTCTACCCTGATACACGAGAGGTAGCTATGAGTTGGGGTTGACTTGATGGTAACTGGTTATCTATTTTATAGTCTCTCATTATTACTTTTCTTTTTCCCCATGTTTAAAAATTATTTTAAAATTAGAAACATCATATACAGTCATTGTAAAAAAGCCATAAGTTATAAAAGTTTGTAGAATTAAAAGTAAGTCGTCTTTTACTTCTCATTCTTATTTTTCTCTCTTCTCCACACAAGGTAACTGTTTTTAATGCTGTAGCATGTATCCTTATAAGCATTCTTCTGTGCATTTACACATAAGCACTCACATCTAAATAAACATATATGTAGTTGTTCTGTTTTTAGTATCTATGTAGGTTAGTGGGTATGTAGGTTAGAGTTTTATAAATGCAGTTGCTGGGTTAAAGACCATGGTAAGTTGCCAGATTATCCTGCAAAAAGATTGTGTGTCTTTGCAGATCACCGGTTTCTAGCCACCGATGTCAGCAATGGATATTATTGTTGTAACGTGCTGTTGAGTCGATTCTGACTCATAGCAAACCTGTAGGACAGAGTAGAACTGCTGTAATCTTTATGGAAGCAGATTGCCACATCTTTTGGAGTGACTGGTGGGTTTGAACTGTTGACCTTTTGGTAAACAACCAAATAACTGCTGCTTCACCAGGGCTCCTTAATGTATAGTGGGTATCTTTAAAAAATTTTTGCACATGTAATTGGTGAAAATGCGTGGTTTAAAATCAGGAAAGGTGTGCATCAGTGTTGTGTTATTTCACCATACTTAATTCAATTTGTATGCTGAGCAAATAATCCAAGAAGCTGAACTGTATGAAGAAGAACATGGCATCAGGATTGAAGGAAGACTCATTAAAAACCTTTGATAGGCAGTTGGCACATCCTTGCTTGCTGAAAGTGAAGAGGTCTTGAAGCACTCACTGATGAAGATGAAAGACTGCAGTGTTTAGTATGGATTACACCTCAACATAAAGAAAACAAAAATCCTCACAACTGGACCAATAAGCATCATCATGATAAATGGAGAAAATGTTGTCAAGGATTTCATTTTACTTGGGTCCACAGTCAGCGCCCTTGGAAGCAGCCAAGAAGTCAAATGAAGTATTGCAGCGTGCAAATCTACTGCAAAAGACCCCTTTAAGTATTTAAAAGCAAGGATGTCACTTTGAGGACTAAGCTGTGCCTGATTCAAGCCATGGTATTTTCAGTCACCTCGTATACATGCGGAAGCTGGACAGTGAATAAGGAAAACTGAAGAAGAATTGATGCAATTGAATTATGGCGTTGGCAAAGAGTATTGAATATACTATGGACTGACAGAAGAACGAACAAATTGGTCGTGGAAGAATACAGCCAGAATGGTCCTTAGAAGCGAGGAAGGTGTGATTTCGTCTCACATGCTTTGGACGTGTTATCAGGACGGACCAGTCCCTGGAGAAGGACGTTATGGTTGGTAAAGTACAGGGTCGGTGAAAGAGAGGAAACCCTCTATTAGATGGATTGACACAGTGGCTGCAATGATGGTCTCAAGCATAGCAACGATTGTGAGGATGGCACAAGACTGGGCAGTGTTTCATTCTGTTTTACATAGAGTTGTTATGAGGTGGAACCAACCTGGGCATCTAACAACAATGGATGAAAAGTTGTAGTATCTTTTTATTTTGAAATAATTCCCAAAAATGTTTCTAAAATAGTACAGGAAATTTCTGTATACCTTCCACTAACATTCCATTAATGCTAACATAGTTCATCATTCATTTTCCCCACATTGTTTTTCTAAAATATTTGATAATAAGTACAGATATAATTCTCTCTTACCTTGTTTTTATTTGGATAATATTTTATTGTGTTTTTGGTTAAAGTATACACAGCAAATTCGGTTCCCATTTGACAATTTCTACACAAATTATTCCCTGACATTAGTTATATTTTTCATAGTGTGTCAACATTCTACGTTCTGGTGGTTCTATTTCCAATACTTCCGTTTCCCTGAACCCTTATCTTCTCATCTTTGCTTTATAGTAATTGTTGATCATTTGGTTTCATATAGCTAGTTTTTTAACAGAGTACCTTCTTCTTTGGTAATACCCTTTGTTTTGTGTGCCAATGTGTTATTTTGCTAAAAGGTGACCTTAGGATAGTTTCAGTTCAAAGTTTAAAGATATCTCAGGGTGATAGTTTCAGGGAGTCCTGTAGTCTCAAGTGGTTCATTAAGTCTGGACTTCTTAAGAATTTGAGTCCTGTTTTTTTTTCCATGTTTTTCTCCCATCTGTCAGGGTCCATCTGTTGTGGCTCTCATTAGAATGGTGGGCAGTAGTAGCCAGGCACCATCTAGTTCTTCTGGTGTCAGGTTAGGTAAGGCCATGGCTTTTGTAGGCTGTTAGCCCCGTAGGTTAGGTTCTTCTCCGAAACTTTGGTTTCCTTCTTTCTCTTTCGCACCTGACAAGTAGAGACTAATAGAAGTATCTTCTCTCTTACCTTTAAGAACCTCAATGTGTATTTCCTAAAAGCAAGCACCTATTGTTCTATAACCACAGTATAACTGTTAAAATCAAGAATGCCATACTATATCTCCACATCATACATGAAGTGTATTTTTTCTGGTCCTTGATCCCATTCAGCATCAGATGCTACATTTGTTGTCATGTCTCTTTAGTATGTTTTAAGTTCAGTATTATTTTTATTGATGTAGACATTTTGTAGAATAGCCTTCGTTTTAAGTGAGACTGGTGTTTACGTATGATTAGATTCAGATTGCATTTTTGTCAGGTGTGCCACAGACCGGATGTTGTATCCTCTGTGTGTCCATAGTAGCCACATGGTGTCGGTTCGTCCCAATATTAGTGATGCTTTTGATCATTTCATTAAGGTGGTACATGTCAGTTTTTTCTCTGTACAGTTACTGTTTCTCTTTTTGTAATTAATACATATCATATCGGGGAGATACCTTGAGACTCACTATTTCTCATCACACTTTAACAGCAAATTTAGCATCCACTAGTGATTCTTGGCCTGAAGCAGTTAATACTGTGGTGATTGCCAAATGGTAAATAAATCCGTCATTCCTTCTACATTTACTTGGAACCAGTTAGGAGAAATTTCCCCTCCTCTCCACCTACTTATTTATTCATTTATTTATATCTGAATGGAGCAATAGATTCTTATTATATTGCTGGGTTATTCTGTTGTTTTCTTTCTCAGACTGTCTCAAATTTTGTCACTGGGAGCCCTTCAAGCTTTTTGATGTGTCTCCATTATTTTTTGAGTGTTTTCTTGCACCATGAAATGCTCTAGGCTTATTTTGTACTTTCCAGCCTCAACCTGCAGTCACTCATTTCTCCAAGTCCTGGTTCTTTTTATTGGAAAACAATATTTAGAAACTAAGATCTTGGTGTCAGGTTACATTTTTTAATGTCTTGTTTATTTTGCATTTTATATGGCTATTTCTATTTATTTTACGTATTTTGTTTCTTGGAGGCTTCGGGTGGTGCAAATGGTTAAGCAAGTACCCAACTATGAACTGAAAGGTTGGCAGCTTGAATCCACCCAAAGGCACATTGGAAGGCAGGCCTGGGATCTTCTTCCTAAAAGTCACAGTCATTGAAAACCCTGTGGAGCACAGTTCTACTCTTCAACACATGGGGTCACCATGTATCAAAAATGATTGCAGGGCAGATGATTTTAAATTGTTTCTTGATGAATATTGTTTGTTTGTGTTTGAAAAGATTAAGAAAAAATTAGTTAACTATGGAGATAATCATCAGTGGTAAAGAGATCGATACCTCAAGTCATCCATGGAGTGCTAAAAGTTGAGAGGTACTGATCTAGAATAATTATTTTTACCTGTTAATTTCCTGGTTATGATGGTTATACTCTAGTTATATAGGGGAATATCCTTGTTTTGGGGAAGCTAACAGTGAATTATTAGAAGTAATGGAATATTAGGTATGTAGTTGACTCAGATGGTTTTGAAAAAAAATGTTTATGTACGTTGATGCCTGTGTAGGTATAGAGACAGAATGATAAGATGTGGTCAAATGCTAAGAATTGGGGAATTTAGGAGAATGGTATATGAGAGTTCTTTATTCTATTCTTGAAACTTCTATAAGTTTGAAATTATTTCAAATTAAATGTTAAAAAGATTTTGTGGGTAGGGAGGGAGTTGGAGAAATGTCTTAAAATTAAACTACTCCCTAAATAAATGCTATATTTATAGGTTCACAGGTATCTTGAACTGAAAGGGACTTTAGAGCTCTTTCTCCATTATTTTACAAATAAAGCTTTAGTATGGCAGATTAGATATAACAGTTTTTTAATGATAGTTTGTTAACTGCCAGTTAAAAAGATACTAAGTTTTTTTTTTTTTTTCTTAACAGGTTATGAGCAAACCATAGTTTCTTAGTAAGGTTTGACATTTTTTAGTTTCGATGGCATGGTCAGTGGTTCTTAGCAAGTCTCATGTCTGAGTATATACAACCATTCAAGTACTAAGGAGGGAAAAGGAAAAATTGAAGGACTAGACTTTAAAATGAGTTATATGTTCTAATTAAAAAGAATTGGTTTGTTTTAGAAAACGGCAGGACTATGGAACCCTGTATCTTAAGTAACAAGATACCTACATAAGAGTGAAGTAGTTCCAGGTAGTAGTCCCTGTTAGTGTTGTTTGAAATTTTTCAACAATAATTAACCATTATGCATAATTCAGGACAATATAATAGTTATTTTTTCCCTGATCCTTGATTATATAAAGGTCACTATAAGAGAAAAATATCAAATGTCTGGTTGGATAGCATAGTGTACACGTCAGGAGAAGCACTGAGAGCATAGACTTGTCAGCGTTGTTGTCAGTTGCTCTCGGGTTGATTACAACTCTTGGTGACCCCTTGTGTGCAGAGAACTGCTCCACAGGGTGTTCAAGGCGGTGACCTTTCAGGAGCAGATTGCCAGGCCTATCTCTTGAGGGCCTCTGGGTGGGTTTGAACCACCAACCTTTTAGGTAGTAGCAAGCATTTAGCTGTGCCATCCAGGGAAACTACTTTTAAGGTCAGTGAGAAATACTTTTTTTCCCTTCTAAAAAGAAAAAAGTAGTGAAGATGAGTGTTTTTAATAGGAAAAGAGTATACACAGTGAATTTGCTTGGGTTCCTTTAATGGTATCTGTTTTAGAAAATATAATTGATCGGTGATCTGAATGTTAGACTACTCATTTAGCTGAAGAAGTTCTTTTGGCTTTTTCATTATTTTAATTTGCATTCAGTATTTTTTTTTTTTTGCTTTATTCAAAAGTTGACAGTTCAAGTTAATTTCTCACTAAAAAGTTTATACACATATAGTTATGTGACCCTAGTTGCAATTACTATAATGTGACAGCATACTCCTCCTTTCCACCCCGGATTTCCCATGTCCATTCAACGAGCTCCTATTCCTTTCTGCCTTCTCGTCTCGCCTCCAGACAGGAGCTGCCGATTTACTCTTGTTTTTTAACTACTTGAACTAACACGCACACTCTTCATGAGCATTGTTTTATAGTCCAGTCTAATCTGAAGAGTCTGGCTTTGGGAATGGTTTTAGCTCTGTGTTAACAGAAAGTACAGGGACCGTGTCTTCTGGGTTCCTCTAGTCTCAGTCAGATCGTTAAGACTGCTGTTTTTAGGTGATTTTTGAATTCTGTACCACACTTTTCTCCTGCTTTGTCAGGGACTCTTTTGTGTTCCCTATCAGGGTGGTCATTGGTAGTAGCTGGATACCGTCTAGTTTTTCTGGTTGCATTCAGTATTTTTTAGTAAATAAATTCTAAGCAGCTAAACAGTTTGATACAGGTTTTAAATTTGTATTTATGGGGTTTAATACATGCGTGTTTTGGGGTTTACAATGAATTTTACCCAAAGAATTTGGTCTTTGTTCTTTCTAAAACCTTCGAATTTTCACAGTGATTGGAGTTTTTATTATCTGTGATATTATCCAGACCACACCTGAGGGTTTATACTAATGAGGTGACTCTTGGATGGGGGCTTGCTGGGCCAGAAAGACCCACCATGTGATACTAGCCAGACCATGGGAGTGAAAGGGGTGGAGATTCAGTTCAAACATGTGGGCAATAATTCAGTCTTTCATGTCTACTTAAGATCCCCATAAAAGCTCTGGACACTGAATATCCATGAGCTTTCTTGTTGGTAAAAGACACTGGTTCTTGGGAGGGTGACGTGTCCTTTTTTTGGGACATGAAAACTTTGCGTTGGGGACCCTCTCAGGCCTTGCCCTATGTATCTCTTCATTTTTATCCCTTTTGCTATACTAAAACTAATCGTAAGTGTAGTGCTTTCCTGAGCTCTGTGAGTTAATCTAGTGAATTATCGAGGAGGGTAATGGAAATCTATGAATTTGTAGCCAGCAGGTCAGAAATGATGATGACCCTGGGAATCCTCAAGTTTATGGTTGACTTCCTGAGCAGTAGAGGGAACCCCCGAATTTGTACCCAGCAGGTCATAAATGAAGGGTCCCTGGAGACCCCCTAGCTTATGGCTGGCCTTCTGAAAGGGTAGTAAAAACAACAACAGAAAAAACAAACCTGTTGTTTTTGAGTCAATTCTGACTCATAGCGACCCTACAGGATGGAGTAGAATTGCCTTACAGGATTTCCAAGGAGTGCCTGGTGGATTCAAACTGCTGACCTTTTGGTTAGCAGCCGAACTCTTAACCACTATGCCGCCGGGGTTTCCAAAGGGCATTGGAAACTCCGAATTTGTAGCCAGAGGTCAGAAGTGAGGGTGTTACGGGGACCCCCAAGTTTATGACTGGCATGTGAAGCCTTGGGCAGACTTGGCAGTCTGGAGGACTGTGCCCTTTTACTTGTGAAATCTAACCTAGTTCTAGTAGTTAGAGTCAGAGGAAAAAGTACTGCATTTGCAGTTGGTATCCGAACAGAATTGCGTTGATTCACTCACGTATGCTGAGACCAAACGTCAGTAATTGGATCACTGCTAATTTTAATCTGGTGTCTTCTGGGTTAGTTTACAATTCTGAGGAAAGGTTTGTCGTTGCTGTTAGCTTGCCATAGAGTCGGCCTCTGACTCATGGCAACACCGACTCATGGCAGCCCTTTGTGTAACAGAACAGGGCTGCTCCGTAAGGTTTTTTTGGTTGTAATTTTTGTGAAGCAGTTTGACAGGCCTTGAAGAAAGGCTTACATAAGCTAATGTAATGCAGTGTAATGTAAGTTACAATAATCATGTTTAACTATTTAGCTTGAATGATGAGGATTTTATTTAAGTCCTATTTTTTCCTCCATCTCTGTGGTTTATCATACAATTTTTTTTTTGGCTGACGGAGGGGATAATCTGTTCATCGTCTTCTCTATATGATGAATCCTAGTAGATTTGCAGTTTAGTTGAAGCAAGCAAACTCACCAAACCAGACCTGATGCTGTCGAGTCGATTTTGACTCCGAGAGACCCAATAAAATAGAGTAGAACTACGCCACAGGGTTTCCAAGGAGCAGCTGGTAGATTCGAACTGCAGACCTTTTGGTTAGCAGCTGACCTCTTAACCACTGAGCAACCAGGGCTCCATAATTGAAGCAAGCATGTGGAAATTGCTGATCATGGCTGCAAGAGTGAGAAGGGGAAGAAATGTGTGGTTCTTACCTCCTTTCTAACAGTTTAGCAGAATACTTGGGTTTGACATTCTGAGCAACATGTAAATGGCAGTGGAAGTGTATAAGGGCATCAGTTTTGTTGAATTCCTTCACTTTAGTTCTCTTGGGGGAAAAAACAAGTTGTACAATGTGTGGAGCTAGTACATATTTCAGTTTACTGAGAGTATATGTCTCTATTCACTAGCTGTGCAGTCTTGGACAAATTGTTTAACCTTTCTAAACCTCAGTTTTCTCACCTGTAAAATGGGAAAAATGAGAATGCCTACCTCATAATGTTGGCTTGAGGTTAAATTAACTTAAAAAATTACTATGTATGTATAAAACAATTATAACTGTATCTGGCATACAGTAAGATTTCTGTTTATTATTGTTTAATGTGTTATTTGGAATTCTTTTGCAGAGGAAATAGAAAAAATTGGAAGTACTATTGATGTTCAGATAACATAAATCTTCTATTAAATTCTAGATATGATTAGAATGCTGTTTGTATTTAAGCATACGGGAATAAAATTATTTTTTAATGATATTTCTTTTGTTTTAATAGGTATCAGCAGATGTTGCATACAAACTTGGTCTACCTTGCTACAATAGCAGATTCTAATCAAAATATGCAGTCTCTCTTACCAGCGGTAAGTACCTTTGAAATAACGTGAAGTTGCCAGTATCTAGAGTTATGTATTGTATAACACATTTTTATTTAGTGAGTTTTGAGTTTTTGTTTAGTATATCTTCTCTACTCTGATATTATGAAGGTTTTTTTTGGTATTATTTAGATGCTTTGTTTTGCGTTCATATTTAGTTTGAATTAATTACCTAGAATTGATTTCCTCCCTAAAGAAGTTTTACCCACCCATCCACCCATCCACCCGTTTACTTTTTAATTTTAGGGGTAATTCAGAGCAAATCCCAAACATCATATAATTTCACTGGTAAATGCTTCAGTATGCCTCTCTAGCAGATAAGGACTTTTTTATTTAACATCATCCAAATACCACTATTCCACCAAATGAAATGAACCATAATTTCTTAATATCTTATAATAACCAATTTATTTTAATTTTTCCCTGATTTTATTTAAAAAAAGTTTTTTTAATAATGGTTTGTGTTTTAGGTGAGAGTTTACATAGTAAATTAGGTTCCCCTTTAACAATTTTTATGCAGATTTTTCCATGTCATTAATTATAGCTTTTACAGTGTGTTAGCATTCTCATTATTTCCATTCTGTTTGTTCTGTTTCCCTTGATTGAATTTCCCTTTCCCTCCTTGCCTTCTCATCTTTGATTTTGGGTAACTGTTGACCATTTGGTCTCACGTAGTTAATTGTTTAAGGGAGCACGTTAATTGCGAGTGATATTGTTTATTTTATAAGCCAGTCTATTATTTGGCTGCAAGGTGACCTGCAGAAATAGCTTCAATTCCAGGTTGGAAGCGTATCTTAGGGCAATAGTATTGGGAGTTCCTCTAGTCTCTGTCTGGCCTTTTTTAGGAATTTGAGGATTTTTAAAAATTTTTTACTGTGGTTTAGATTAAGGTTTATAGAACAAACTAGTTTCTCATTTAATAGTTAGTACACATATTGTTTTACAGCACTGATAAACAACCCCACAACATGTCGGGAGTCTTCCCTCTCGACCTCGGTTTCCTTATTACCAGCTTTCCTGTCCCCTCCTGCCTTCTAGTCTCTGCCCCTGGGCTGGTGTGTACCTTTAGTCTCACTTTGTTTTATGGGCCTCTCTAATAGGAATCTGAGTTTTGTTCTACATTTTTCTCCCATTCTATCTGGGACCTTCTGTTGTGTCTCTGGTCAGAATGGTTGGTAGTAGTAGCCTAGCACCATCTAGTTCTTCTGGTCTCAGGTTGGAAGAGGTTGTGGTTTGTATGAGCTGTTAGTCCCATGGACTTGTTTCTTTTTTGAGCCTTTGAGTTCCTTCCTTCTCTTTTGCTCCATACGAGTAGAGACCAATGAGTTGTATATTAGATGGCCACTGGCAGGCTTTTAAGACCCCAGACGCTATTCACCAAACTAGGATATAGAACATTATTTTGTGAATTGTGTTGTGCCAAGTGACTAAGTTGTCCTCCAAGGCTGTGGTTCCAAGGCTTTGGACCCAGCAAACCAATCCTGTAAGTTGTTTGATATCTAGGAAGCCTCCATAAATGTGCCGTCTATGTGGTTTGTTGTATAGGTGGATATACACACACACAAACATATATATACATGGGCCTACAGATGCACCTACATGCACGTGCATTTGCTCACATATATCTTCCTACACATATATATGCATCCATATCTACCTATGTCACCACACGTACATTTTTTGGTTGTTCCAAAATTGTATATGCCATAGCATTTACCAAAATTGTCCATTTTTGCCATACCCTTCTTAGTGTGTTTATTTACCGGTCAGGTTATGCTGGTTTCACCCATATTTGGAATTGCCTTTCCTATCACCAAAAGTAACAAATGTCTACCATCTAGAAAGTGATTCCCTCTCATCTCAAAAATATATTTTAACTGTTATTTGCCCCAAGATCCAAACAAAGTCTTTGTATTACATTGATTGATTTGTGTCTTAAGTCGCATTTAATCTTTATCAGTTTCTCTTTTTCATTCTCCATTTATTTGAAAAAACTGGCTCATATGTTCTGTAGAATTTCTCACATTCTGAATTTGGTTGATTGTATCCTCATGGTCCTTTAACATGTTTTTCAATCTAATTGCCTGTAAACTGATAATTAGAGAGGCTTGATTGAAGTTAGGTTTAGTTTTTTTTGTCAAGAGTATTTCATTGATGGTGCTGTGTATTTCTTGTATCAAGAGGAACATGCTTGGTTGCTGCATTTCTAGTAATGTTAAGATTGATCAATGGATACAGTTGACCTCAGCCTGAGTAATCCATTGCAGAGTTCCCCTTAATGGAGGCTTGTTGATGAGATCTGGGGATTTCTACTTTTACAATTCCTTCTGCATTTGTTATTATTTTTAACAAGAAAAAGTGTCTTTCATCGTTGAATTGGTTACTCTGAAAGAGAGTCCCTACTGGCAAGCCAAGATTCTGTCCACCCCCCTTTCAATCAGTTTTCAGAAAAATGAGTTGGTCCTTAGCAATCTGCAAAGGTGACCAATTATTTTTGTTTGCAGTATCATCTGAATTTACAGATTTTTATATTTTTGATGTCTTTAAATCCATTGTAGCCATTCTTTATGATGCTAGAATTATCTTTGATCAGTGGGAGCCTCTTCATTTGACTCCTATGTTCTTTTGACATGACTTCAGTGTTCTTATATGGCTTATTTACTTTTAGAATTTGAGAGTGATATCAGGCTCATTCTGTAGATTCCTACCCCAGGACAGGAATCGGCCATTTTTCTAAGGATTTTTTTTTATGGGAATTGGTATTAAGAGACCACAGTTTGGGTGTTTGGAGCATTTATTATTACAGGGTTTTCATTGTTTCTAAGCCTTTCAGTGGACAAAATTAGCAAACACATTTTTTTTGGAAAGGTAAATAAAATACTGAGTTTTTAGTGTTATTTCCACTTTAAATGAAAGATTACAGGGTTTTTACTAACTTTGATTTTATGTATTAGTATTTCTTCTCTCTTACTCTAAAAATTGTGGCTCCTTAATGGTATTTCTATATGTGCTTTATACTGAGTAATATATTAAAATTAATTCCACTATAACAATATCAATATTAAAAAAAAAAAAAGGTTGCCATGGAGTTGATTCTGACTCATGGTGACCCCATGTGTGTCAGAGTAAACTGTGCGCCATAGGGTTTTCAGTGGCTGACTTTTCAGAAGTAGATTGCCAGGACTTTCTTCTAAAACTCCACTGGGTGGACTTGAACCTCCAATTTTTCTGTTAGCAGCCAAGTGGGTTTACTGTTTGTACCTCCCAGGGGCCCCATACCAATACTGCCTCTGACAATAAGATGCTTATCTCTAAGGACTATCCCACTAGGGATATATAATCAATAAATTTTGTTTTAAGCTTGATGTAATTCTTTGTCATGTGGTTATTGTCGTGAACCCTGGTGGCGTAGTGGTTAAGTGTTATGGCTGCTAACCAACGGGTCGGCAGTTTGAATCTGCCAGCGCTCCTTGGAAACTATGGGGCAATTCTGCTGTGTCTTATAGGGTCACTATGAGTCGGAATCAACTCGACGGCACTGGGTTTGGTTTTTTGTTTGTCGTGAACTTGATTACTAGTTGTTGTTTGGAGCCGTCGAATCAGTTCTGACTCATGGTGACCCTATATGACAGAATAAAACTTCCCCCTTGGCTGTAAATCTTTATGGGAGCAGATTACTAGGTCTTTTTTCCCTACAGAGCCACTGGTGAGTTTGAACCACCAACCTTTCAGTCAGTAGTAGCCAAGTGCTTATCAGTTAGGTAGGATTTATTTTTGTGAATGGTGTGAGGTGTAAGTTCAGTTTCATTTGTTTCTATGTGAATAGTTCTCATTCCAGCATTATTTATCAGAAAAGCAAGTCAAAACATCCTTTCTCTATTTTGCTCTGACACTTGTGTCTGTATCAAATGTCTATGCATGTGTGGCTCTGTCTGGTTTCTGTTCTGCTCAGTTGGTTTGTTTTTGTAAATTCTACTATCTTGCCACACCTTTCATAGTCTAGTAAGTCTTGATGTATTTTAGGAAAGTTTCTTAACTTATTCCTTATTTTTTTCAAGAATGTCTTGGCTATTAGTCCTTTGCGTTTCCATGTATACTTAAACATCGGCAACTCAAGTTATACACGCGTACCTAATCCTGTTGATTTTGCACTGAGATTACCTTGACTCTAAATCAGTTTGGGGACAATTGATATCTTTATAATACACTGAGTCTTCCAAATCATGATCATTGCATGTCTTCTCATTTATTTCGTTCTTTAGTGTCTGTCAGTTTACAATTCTGTGGTTTTCCTTCAGAGGATTTGCACAGCTCATTGGATTTATTGCTAGATACTTCGTATTTTTTTTAAGTCTTTGCAAATGGAATCTTTGTTAAGTTTCATTTTCTAACTGCTATTTTTTTTTTTTTTATGTGGAAATGCAGTTGATTTTGAATCTCACAATCTTGTTCAACTTTTCTAACAATTTTTCTGTGGCTACTTTCAGTTTTCTATATTCACGATCATACCATTTGTGAATAATGAGTTTTGTTTCTTCCTTGCCAATCCTTAACACCTTTTATTTCTTTCTCTTGCCTTACTTTTCTGGCTAGGACCTCCAGTACCGTCCTGAATAGAAGTGGTGCTAGAGGACATCCTTGCCTTGATCAGGACCAAGAGAAAGCTTTCACTGTTTGGCCATTAATGGCCAGTATGATGTTTGCTGTAGTTTTTTCTAGATAAACTTTTTATCAGCTGAAGGAAGTTCCTTTCTATTTTTTTTTTTTTTTTATAATAACTTTTATTAAGCTTCAAGTGAACGTTTACAAATCCAATCAGTCTGTCACATATAAGTTTACATACATCTCACTCCCTACTCCCACTTACTCTCCCCGTCTTGAGTCAGCCCTTTCAGTCTCTCCTTTCTTGACAATTTTGCCGGCTTCCCTCTCTCTCTATCCTCCCATCCCCCCTCCAGGCAAGAGTTGCCAACACAATCTCAAGTGTCCACCTGATATAATTAGCTCACTCTTCATCAGCATCTCTCTCCCACCCGCTGACCAGTCCCTTTCATTTCTGATGAGTTGTCTTCGGGGATGGTTCCTGTCCTGTGTCAACAGAAGGTCTGGGGAGCATGGCCGCCGGGATTCCTCCAGTCTCAGTCAGACCATTAAGTTTGGTCTTCTTATGAGAATTTGGGGTCTGCATCCCACTGATCTCCTGCTCCCTCAGGGGTCCTCTGCTGAGCTCCCTGTCAGGGCAGACATCGATTGTGGCCGGGCACCAACTAGTTCTTCTGGTCTCAGGATGATGTAGGTCTCTGGTTCATGTGGCCCTTTCTGTCTCTTGGGCTCTTAGTTGTCATGTGGGCTTGGTGTTCTTCATTTTCCTTTGCTCCAGGTGGGTTGAGACCAATTGCTGCATCTTAGATGGCTGCTTGTTAGCATTTAAGACCCCAGACGCCACATTTCAAAGTGGGATGCAGAATGATTTCATAATAGAATTATTTTGCCAATTGACTTAGAAGTCCCCGCAAACCATGTTCCCCAGACCCCCGCGCTTGCTCCGCTGACCTTTGAAGCATTCATTTTATCCCGGAAACTTCTTTGCTTTTGGTCCAGTCCAATTGAGCTGACCTTCCATGTATTGAGTGTTGTCTTTCCCTTCACCTAAAGCAGTTCTTATCTACTGAGTAATCAATAAAAAACCCTCTCCCACCCTCCCTCCCTCCCCCCCTCGTAACCACAAAAGTATGTGTTCTTCTCAGGTTTACTATTTCTCAAGATCTTATAATAGTGGTCTTATACAATATTTGTCCTTTTGCCTCTGACTAATTTCGCTCAGCATAATGCCTTCCAGGTTCCTCCATGTTATGAAATGTTTCAGAGATTCGTCACTGTTCTTTATCGATGTGTAGTATTCCATTGTGTGAATATACCACAATTTATTTACCCATTCATCCGTTGATGGACACCTTGGTTGCTTCCAACTTTTTGCTATTGTAAACAGAGCTGCAATAAACATGGGTGTGCATATATCTGTTTGTGTGAAGGCTCTTGTATCTCTAGGGTATATTCCTAGGAGTGGGATTTCTGGGTTGTATGGTAGTTCTATTTCTAACTGTTTAAGATAACGCCAGATAGATTTCCAAAGTGGTTGTACCATTTTACATTCCCACCAGCAGTGTATGAGAGTTCCAATCTCACCGCAGCCTCTCCAACATTTATTATTTTGTGTTTTTTGGATTAATGCCAGCCTTGCTGGTGTGAGATGGAATCTCATCGTAGTTTTAATTTGCATTTCTCTAATGGCTAATGATCGAGAGCATTTTCTCATGTATCTGTTGGCTGCCTGAATATCTTCTTTAGAGAAATGTGTGTTCATATCCTTTGCCCACTTCTTGATTGGGTTGTTTGTCTTTTTGTGGTTGAGTTTTGCCAGAATCATGTAGATTTTAGAGATCAGGCGCTGTCATAGCTGAAAATTCTTTCCCAATCTGTAGGTGGTCTTTTTACTCTTTTGGTGAAGTCTTTAGATGAGCATAGGTGTTTGATTTTTAGGAGCTCCCAGTTATCGGGTTTCTCTTCATCATTTTTGGTAATGTTTTGTATTCTGTTTATACCTTGTATTAGGGCTCCTAGGGTTGTCCCAATTTTTTCTTCCATGATCTTTATCGTTTTAGTCTTTATGTTTAGGTCTTTGATCCACTTGGAGTTAGTTTTTGTGCATGGTGTGAGGTATGGGTCCTGTTTCATTTTTTTGCAAATGGATATCCAGTTATGCCAGCACCATTTGTTAAAAAGGCTATCTTTTCCCCAGTTAATTGACACTGGTCCTTTGTCAAATATCAGCTGCTCATACGTGGATGGATCTGTGTCTGGGTTCTCAATTCTGTTCCATTGGTCTATGTGTCTGTTGTTGTACCAATACCAGGCTGTTTTGACTACTGTGACTGTATAATAGGTTCTGAAGTCAGGTAAGGTGAGGCCTCCCACTTTCTTCTTCTTTTTCAGTAGTGCTTTGCTTATCCGGGGCTTCTTTCCGTTCCATATGAAATTGGTGATTTGTTTCTCTATCCCCTTAAAATATGACATTGGAATTTGGATCGGAAGTGCGTTAAATGTATAGATGGCTTTTGGTAGAATAGACATTTTTACTATGTTAAGTCTTCCTATCCATGAGCAAGGTATGTTTTTCCACTTAAGTATGTCCTTTTGAATTCCTTGTAGTAGAGCTTTGTAGTTTTCTTTGTATAGGTCTTTTACATCCTTGGTAAGATTTATTCCTAAGTATCTTATCTTCTTGGGGGCTATTGTGAATGGTATTGATTTGGTAATTTCCTCTTCGGTGTTCTTTTTGTTGATGTAGAGGAATCCAAGTGATTTTTGTATGTTTATTTTATAACCTGAGACTCTGCCAAACTCTTCTATTAGTTTCAGTAGTTTTCTGGAGGATTCCTTAGGGTTTTCTGTGTATATAATCATGTCATCTGCAAATAGTGATAACTTTACTTCTTCCTTGCCAATCCGGATACCTTTTATTTCTTTGTCTAGCCTGATTGCCCTGGCTAAGACTTCCAACACGATGTTGAATAAGAGCGGTGATAAAGGGCATCCTTGTCTGGTTCCCGTTCTCAAGGGAAATGCTTTCAGGTTCTCTCCATTTAGAGTGATGTTGGCTGTTGGCTTTGCATAGATGCCCTTTATTATGTTGAGGAATTTTCCTTCAATTCCTATTTTGGTGAGAGTTTTTATCATGAATGGGTGTTGGACTTTGTCAAATGCCTTTTCTGCATCAATTGATAAGATCATGTGGTTTTTGTCTTTTGATTTATTTATGTGATGGATTACATTAATGGTTTTTCTGATATTAAACCAGCCTTGCATACCTGGTATAAATCCCACTTGATCAGGGTGAATTATTTTTTTGATGTGTCGTTGGATTCTATTGGCTAGAATTTTGTTGAGGATTTTTGCATCAATGTTCATGAGGGATATAGGTCTATAATTTTCTTTTTTTGTAATGTCTTTACCTGGTTTTGGTATCAGGGAGATGGTGGCTTCATAGAATGAGTGGTGTAGTATTCCGTCATTTTCTATGCTTTGGAATACCTTTAGTAGTAGTGGTGTTAACTCTTCTCTGAAAATTTGGTAGAACTCTGCAGTGAAGCCGTCCGGGCCAGGACTTTTTTTTGTTGGGAGTTTTTTGATTACCGTTTCAATCTCTTTTTTTGTTATGGGTCTATTTAGTTGTTCTACTTCTGAATGTGTTAGTTTAGGTAGGTAGTGTTTCTCCAGGAATTCATCCATTTCTTCTAGGTTTTCAAATTTGTTAGAGTACAATTTTTCATAATAATCTGAAATGATTCTTTTAATTTCATTTGGTTCTGTTGTGATGTGGTCCTTCTCATTTCTTATTCGGGTTATTTGTTTCCTTTCCTGTATTTCTTTAGTCAGTCTAGCCAATGGTTTATCAATTTTGTTAATTTTTTCAAAGAACCAGCTTTTGGCTTTGTTAATTCTTTCGATTGTTTTTCTGTTCTCTAATTCATTTAGTTCAGCTCTAATTTTTATTATTTGTTTTCTTCTGGTGCCTGATGGATTCTTTTGTTGCTCACTTTGTATTTGTGCAAGTTGTAGGGACAGTTCTCTGATTTTGGCTCTTTCTTCTTTTTGTATGTGTGCATTTATTGATATAAATTGGCCTCTGAGCACTGCTTTTGCTGTGTCCCAGAGGTTTTGATAGGAAGTATTTTCATTCTCGTTGCTTTCTATGAATTTCCTTATTCCCTCCTTGATGTCTTCTATAACCCAGTCTTTTTTCAGGAGTGTATTGTTCATTTTCCAAGTATTTGATTTCTTTTCCCTCGTTTTTCTGTTATTGATCTCTAGTTTTATTGCCTTGTGGTCTGAGAAGATGCTTTGTAATATTTCGATGTTTTGGACTCTGCAAAGGTTTGTTTTATGACCTAATATGTGGTCTATTCTAGAGAATGTTCCATGTGCGCTGGAAAAAAAAGTATATTTTGCAGCAGTTGGGTGGAGAGTTCTGTATAAGTCAATGAGGTCAAGTTGGTTGATTGTTGTAATTAGATCTTCCGTGTCTCTATTGAGCTTCTTACTGGATGTCCTGTCCTTCTCCGAAAGTGGTGTGTTGAAGTCTCCTACTATAATTGTGGAGGTATCTATCTCGCTTTTCAGTTCTGTTAAAATTTG
Source organism: Loxodonta africana (assembly GCF_030014295.1). NCBI lineage: Eukaryota > Metazoa > Chordata > Mammalia > Proboscidea > Elephantidae > Loxodonta > Loxodonta africana. The sequence continues at coordinate 83,155,828 of NC_087352.1, forward strand.
ATTTATGTATCTTGCAGCCCTGTCATTGGGTGCGTAAATATTTAATATGGTTATGTCTTCCTGATCAATTGTCCCTTTTATCATTATATAGTGTCCTTCTTTATCCTTTGTGGTGGATTTAAGTCTAAAGTCTATTTTGTCAGAAATTAATATTGCTACTCCTTTTTTGCTTATTGTTTGCTTGATATACTTTTTTCCATCCTTTGAGTTTTAGTTTGTTTGTGTCTCTAAGTCTAAGGTGTGTCTCTTGTAGGCAGCATATAGATGGATCGTGTTTCTTTATCCAGTCTGTGAGTCTCTGTCTCTTTATTGGTGCATTTAGTCCATTTACATTCAGGGTAATTATAGATAAATAAGTTTTTAGTGCTGTCATTTTGATGCCTTTTTATGTGTGTTGTTGACAATTTCATTTTTCCACATACTTTTTTGTGCTGAGGCGTTTTTCTTAGTAAATTGTGAGATCCTCATTTTCATAGTGTTTGACTTTATGTTAGTTGAGTCGTTACGTTTTTCTTGGCTTTTATCTTGAGTTATAGAGTTGTTATACCTTTTTGTGGTTACCTCATTATATACCCCTATTTTACTAAGTAAAAACCTAACTTGTATTGTCCTATATCGCCTTGTATCACTCTCCATACGGCAGTTCAATGCCTCCTGTATTTAGTCCCTCTTTTTGAGTATTGTGATCTTTTACCTATTGACTTCCATGATTCCCTGTTGTGTGTATTTTTTTTTTTTTTTAATTAATCTTAATTTGTTTGTTTTTGTGATTTCCCTATTTGAGTTGATATCAGGACGTTCTGTTTTGTGACCTTGTGTTGTGCTGATATCTGATATTATTGGTTCTCTGACCAAACAATATCCTTTAGTATTTCTTGTAGCTTTGGTTTGGTTTTTGCAAATTCTCTAAACTTGTGTTTGTCTGTAAATATCTTAATTTCGCCTTCATATTTCAGAGAGAGTTTTGCTGGATATATGATCCTTGGTTGGCAGTTTTTCTCCTTCAGTGTTCTGTATATGTCGTCCCATTCCCTTCTTGCCTGCATGGTTTCTGCTGAGTAGTCAGAACATATTCTTATTGATTCTCCCTTGAAGGAAACCTTTCTTTTCTCCCTGGCTGCTTTTAAAATTTTCTGTTTATCTTTGGTTTTGGTGAGTTTGATGATAATATGCCTTGGTGTTTTTCTTTTTGTATCAATCTTAAGTGGGGTTCGATGAGCATCTTGGATAGATATCCTTTCGTCTTTCATGATGTCAGGGAAGTTTTCTCTCAGAAGTTCTTCAACTATTTTCTCTGTGTTTTCTGTCCCCCCTCCCTGTTCTGGGACTCCAATCACCCGCAGGTTATCCTTCTTGATAGAGTCCCACATAATTCTTAGGGTTTCTTCATTTTTTTTAATTCTTTTATCTGATTTTTTTTCAGCTATGTTGGTGTTGATTCCCTGGTCCTCCAGATGTCCCAGTCTGCATTCTAATTGCTCGAGTCTGCTCCTCTGACTTCCTAGTGTGTTGTCTAATTCTGTTATTTTATTGTTAATCTTTTGGATTTCTACATGTTGTCTCTCTATGGATTCTTGCAACTTATTAATTTTTCCAGTATGTTCTTGAATAATCTTTTTGAGTTCTTCAACAGTTTTATCAGTGTGTTCCTTGGCTTTTTCTACAGATATCCTAATTTCATTTGTGATATCATTAAGCATTCTGTAAATTAGTTTTTTATATTCTGTATCTGATAATTCCAAAATTGTATCTTCATTTGGGAAAGATTTTGATTCTTTTGTTTGGGGGGTTGGAGAAGCTGTCACGGTCTGCTTCTTTAAGTGGTTTGATATGGACTGTTGTCTCCGAGCCATCACTGGGAAACTAGTTTTTCCAGAAAATCCGCTAAAAAAAAACTGCAGTCAGATCCCTATCAGAGTTCTCCCTCTGGCTCAGGCTATTCAGATGTTAATGAAGCCGCCTGGGGAGGGTGGGGGAGGGAACAGAGAGATAGGAGAGTAGCACCTCAGAATATAGCCAGAGTTGCTTGTCTTGCTTGGAATGACTGTTATATCTGAGATTCCCGCGGGCGCGTCGCCTATGTGTGCTGGCTGTGTGGAGATTGCCCCCAGGGGGTCTGGCCCGCTGGAGTCATGGTCAGATCCTCCGCTTCCAGCCCCACGCCCAGCGTCAAGGCTCCCCTACTGGGACGGTGCACTCTCAACTCCAAAATCAGTCGCTGCCTCCCGGGGACTTCTCGTCTCTCCAGCCGTGTGGCCGTGCCGCCCCCGTGAACCAGGTGGGCCCCCTCCCGGGGTTAGTTCAGATGGGTGGAGTAGCTCCCCGTGCTTGTGCCGCGACCGAGTGTCCCGGCTGGAACGCTGTTCTCCCCACTCCAATACCAGTCGCTGCCTCCCGGGGACTTCTCCTACCGGCTGCGTCCCACGCCACCCGCGCGACCCGGCTGGTCCCCTTCCCGGGGTTAGTTCAGGGGGTGGAGCAACTCTCCGTGTTTATGGCGTACCTGCGTGCAGTCCAAATCCCTGCGGGACGGTTCTCCGGCTCGGATGCTGCTCTTTCTGCTCCAAGATCAGTCACTGCCTCCCGGGGACTTCTCCTACCGGCTGCGTCCCACGCCGCCCGTGGAACCGGCTGGTCCCCCTCCCGGGGTTAGTTCAGGGGGGTGGAGCAGGTCTCTGTGCTTGTGCCGTACCTGACTGGTACTCTGGCTCCAGGCTCTGGAAACTATCGCTGCTTCCCCGTATTAGTTCGTTCTCCGTCTCTAAATCTGTGTTTGTTGTTCAGGGTTCGTAGATTGTTATGTATGTGATCGATTCACTTGTTTTTCCGTGTCTTTGTTGTAAGAGGGATCCGAGGTAACGTCTGCCTAGTCCGCCATCTTGGCTCCGCCCCTCCTGTATCTCCTTTCTATTTTTGATGTGCTCTGATAAGTAAGTGTTTATATCCTGAATGGATGGTAAATTTTATCACAGACTTTTATTGAATCTAATGAGATAATAATAGTTTTCTTTTTTAATCTGTTATGTGGCAAATTACATTGATTTACTTTTTAATGCTCAATCAACTTTACATTCTTGTAATTAACCCACTTGATCATGACCCACTGGTCATGGTGTTTTTAAAATAATGCTGTGTTCAGTTTGTTAATGTTTTGATCAGAATCTTTGCATCTTCATGAATGTGATTGACCTCTAATTTTCCTTTCTTGTAATGCCTTTGTGTAGTTTTCATTTCAAGTTTATGCTGGCTTCGTAAAATGAGCTGGAGATTTTTCCCACTTTTTTTTGATCTGGGAGACCTTACACAGTATTTCTGCTATTTCTTTCTTAAGTGATTGGTACAATTCATAGGAAAAGCCATCTTTGGAGTACTCTTTGTGAGAAGGCTTTTATTTACTTATTCAGTTTCTTCATTAGTTAAAACAACTTATATATTCCTGTTTTATATATTGCCTATTTTGGTAAGTTGCTTTTTTTTAGCATTCTGTGTAAATTTTCAAATTTATTGGCATAAAGTTCATGCAATAATCTTATCTTTCTAAAGTGTACAGAATCTGTAGTGGAATTTTCTTTTTCCATTTTAACATAGCTTATTTATGCCTTCCCCTAAAAAATTTTTTTTAAATCAGTCTTGCCAAGTGTTTATCATATATGTATGATAAATGAATTTTTGCTTTGGTATTTCTCTGTTGCAACAGTTGTTAGACTTTTTGGTGTCAGGACCCCTTCACATTCTTAAAAATTATTGAAGACTCCAAAGATCTTTATGTAGGTTACATCCATCGATATGAATTACACATTTTCCTCAGTTTATGAATTAAAACTTAGAAATTAAAAAAAAATACTAATTCATTTAAAAATAATGATAAATCCATTGCATGTTAATGTAAATAACATTTTTTAAATGAAAAATAACTATCTTTGAGAACAGATTTAGTGAGGCAAATAGCATTGTTTTACATTTTTGCCAATCTCTTTTAAATGTCTGGTTTCACGGCTGTCTGGATTCTCATATCTGTTTCTGCATATGATCTGTTGTAATATATTTGTTTGGTTAAAGTAGAAGAAGATCTAGTTCCACACAGACACAGCGCTGGAAAAGGGAGGAATATTTTAATAGCCTTTTCATATTGTTGTGGATAATCGGCTTTGTTGTACAGCAAATCCCAAGGGTTTTTTTTAATAAAGGTTATTTGTAGCATGGAATGTGAAAACTTTATCAATGAATTTGTCGCACTCCGGTATCTTAAAGTCCATTGGTCTGTCTTGCACTTTGAGTGGATCATTTACTTATGCATGATTTTGTAACATTATGCTTCGGTCATTTGGAAAATACACAGGTTCACTGAGATTTGCGGATCTTCCACATGTTGACGTATTACATATTTCATTGTATGATATAAAAAACCACATTTGTTAATATCACCACCAATCTCATCAGAGAAGTCTGTACTTACTAGGATGCTTTGAAGCCCTAGGTAGTAGATATATCGCTAAATTCCCAATTTTTGCTTAAAAACTCAAATTCTTGGTAAAAATGCTATTCGTTGTTTTCCTTGAAAGGACAGTCTGAAGTGTGTTTTTGAGAAAATGTCTGCCAAATACCCAAGTCTAAATAAGTATAGTTAGTCTAGCAGTTGTTTTTTCAAGTAAAAATGGTGTTCCATGAAACAGTGTCTAGTTTTCCTAGTAACTCACTCACAAAGTGTTTTTCCTGGAGTACCTTACTTTGGTTTGCAGCTTCCCGCTTATCACACAAAATATTTAAAAGATATGGAAAATATAATAAATTAGTAGTTTTTCCTGCTTCATCAGAGGATATTCTTAAATGAAAATGACTTTATTTTTTTAACTGCTATTGTGTGATGATGAAGAATACAGCCATTGCCCTGATTCATACTATGGCTCCAGCAGTTACGTTAACTATTGCCTTTGCACCCACATTGTAAATATCGATAGAGTACAAAAAGCAAACAACATCTTGGTATTATTATGGAAATAGTATTGACCTTGCAGGCCCTTGAAGGATCCTGAGGACTATATTTTGAGAACAATTGCTTTATTATATGTTTTGTTTATAGTTAATTTCTTATCTTTTAATATTTTCTTTTTAGAATATTTTGTTCTTGTTCAGAGTTTTGGGATAAATGCCTGTTTAATCCATTTTTAGCCTTTCTTCCATTCACTTGTTTGCATTTGTGGGCATAAATTCTCTAATCATAGTTCTGATATGTATTATTTTCATATTTATTCAGTTTCAAATATTTTCTAGTTTCCACTATTTTTTATGCATGGGATGTTTGGGAATATATTTCTTAATCTCAAAAAAATGGGAATTTTATAGTTTTTCTTACTGATTTTCGGCTTCATTGCATTTTGGTTAGATAACATTTCATATTGTTTCAGTTCTTTGGAATTTTTTAAGAATTATTTTATGGTCCAGAATATGGTCAGTTTTTGTAAGTGTTCTTTGTGTACCTAAAAGGAATGTGTATTGTTAGGTGCTGGATGCAGCTGTTAGGTCTGGTAGGTCAAGTGTGTAAATCTTGTTAGCATAGTCTATAGCCTTACTGATTTTTTTTGTTTAACCTTACTGATTTTTTTTGTTTAACCTTACTGATTTTTTTTGTTTAACTTTACTGATTTTTTTTATTTGTTCTGTTAGTCACTTAGAGATGTATGTTAGAATATGCACATACAATTGTGAATTGACTGTTTTTCCTTGTACCTCTTTCAAGTTTTTTCTTAACACATTTTGAGGCTCTGTTAATAGGAGTATATAAATTTGGAAATGTTACAACTTTCTGTTTCTTTGTAACATTTATGATTATCTACTTGGTCTGAGACTAATTAAACAAAAAACCAAACACTTGGTTAAGTCAGTTCTGACTCATCGTGACCCCTTGCATTACAGAGTAGACCTGCTCTATAGGATTTTCTGGGCTGTAATCGTCACTGAAACAGATCACCAGACCTTTCTATCTTGGCACCGCTGGGTGGATTTGGACCACCAACCTTTAGGCTAGTAGTCAAGCATAAATTGTTGGCGCCACCTACTGTAGCTAAATCAGCTTTCTTTAAAGTTTGCATGGCCTTTCTCTTTCCTGTGTTAAAGATGTGTCTTATGAACATTACATGGATTTAAAAAGACAATCCAATCTGTATGTAAGTTAGAACTATAAATCCGTTTATATATACTACTCGTATATTTGGGTTTAAACATATTATCATACAGTGCGCTTCATATTTGTCTTGTCTATTGCTCACTCATACTCCCTTTTTCTGTTCTTTTTGCCTTCTTTATAATTCTTTTTTAATTATTCCTTTTTTTTCTTTATGAGTTTGGAAATTATACACACTTATCCTTTTTAGTAGTTACGATACAGATTGTATCTAAGGACCATCATATACTTTAAGTCTGTCGTTCTCTTAATGACTTATGTATTGTCGGCGTGTGTTTTAAGTCTCTGTATGTTACCCTGGGAACCCCGGTGGCATAGTGGTTAAGTGCTATGGCTGCTAACCAAAAGGTTGGCAGTTCAAATCCACCAGGTTCTCCTTGGAAACTATGGGGCAGTTCTGCTCTGTCCTATAGGGTTGCTATGTCAGAACCAACTTGATGGCAATGGGTTTGGTTTTTTTTTTTAATGTGGTACCCTAGGAGCCCTGGTGGTGCAGTGGTTAAAGCGATCGACTGCTAACCGAAAGGTTGGTGGTTCGAAACCACCAGTGGCTCCGTTGGAGAAAGATGCGGCAGTCTGGTTCTGTAGAGACTTACAGCCTTGAAAACCCTATGGAGTCACTATAAGTCAGAATGGACTTGATGGTAGTGGGCTTGGTTTGGGTTTATATGTTACCCACAAGTGATTATTATTAATGTTTTGTAAGTCAGTGTTCATTAGACTAACCCACATGGTTACTGTTTTTCATTCCTTCTTTTACAGCCTTCCGTCTCATCTGTTTTTTTCTCCATAAAGAACATCTTTTAGTATTTCTTTTAGCACTGGTTTGCTAGTAACAAATTTCCACATATTTTTCTTTTCTTACTGTCTGTCTGAAAATGCCTTTATTTCAACATTATTCTTAAACGGTATTTTCCCTAGAGATGGATTCTTGGTTGGCAGTTATTTTCTATCAGCACACTGATTCATCATTCCGTTGTTTTCTGACTTGCATCTATTGAAAATTCAGTTGTCATGTAGTAATTGTTGCTCTTTTGAAAGTAATCTGCGTATCTTCTTTGCCTGTGTTTTTGTTTTATCTAGGGTTTTCTGCAGTTTTACTATGATATGTGTAGATGTAGATTTAAAAAAAAATTTATCCTACTTAGTGTTTGTTGGAATCAACTCAATGGCAGTGGGTTTAGTGTTTGTTGGTATTTCTGAAATTTGTAGATTGATGTGTTCTGTCAGTTTTGGGAAATTCTGAAGTCATTGTCTCTTCAAATAGATAATTCTTTTCACTCCTCTGAGACTCTAATTAAATTTATGTTAGATCTTCTTACTATGTATTTTTTTTAACTTTATTGTGCTTTAGGTGAACGTTTACAGCACAAATTAGTTTCTCATTTTTACTGTATCTTTATCTCTTAACACCTCCCAGTTTTTCCAACCTTTTGTCATTCTAGACTTTTATTTTCTGACACCTATCTTCCAGTTTACTAATTTCTCTTCACTGGGCTTGATTTGATGTTATGCCTATCTGTTGTATTCTGAATTTTTATTGCATTCTGAATTTTTATTGCATTCTGATATCACTTTAACTGTATTTTCTTTATTTATTTTAGAGTATACTTTTTTTTAATTGTACTTTGGGTGAAGGTTTATAGAGCAAATTAGTTTTCCATTAAAGCAATTAATACACACTGTTTTGTAATACTGGTTTCCAACCCCATGACATGTCAACACCCTCCTCTTCTTGACCTCTTCTTTTTAGTTCTTTTTCACATCAAAATTAAAATAAAAATTCTACTCTGTGCTGAAATTGTGACTGTACTAAGCATTATTTTTTAAAAAACATTTTATTATGAAAACTTCAGTCATACTTAAAAATTCTAAGAGTGTTACACAGAACATTCATATACCCACCACCTAGATTTTACAATTAATATTTTAGTGTATTTGCTTTATGTGGTCTGTCTGTCCATCAGTCTGATTTTTAATTTTTTGGAAGGAATTGTTATTCTGAAGTCTGCATTTGAGAATTTTAATATTTGGAGTTCTCGTGAGTGTTTCACTGGTCTCTTATTTCTGCTGGTTCTTGTTTAGAGTTGTATTGCCATCTCGTGTCTGCTTATCTTGATAGTGACTCAGAAATTATTTTCTGTAATTGTTGTAGAAGTAATTTGCTTCCTAAGATGATAGTACCTTGCTCCAGAGAGCATTGTCATTTCTTCCTCCCACTGGGGACACTGGCATTCTGATATCACTTTAACTGTATTTTCTTTACGTATTTATTTTAGAGTATACTTTTTTTTATTGTAGTTTGGGTGAAGGTTTATAGAGCAAATTAGTTTCTCATTAAAGCAATTAATACACACTGTTTTGTGATATTGGTTGCCAACCCCATGACATGTCAATACCTGCCCCTTCTCGACCTCAAATTTCCATTACCAGCTTTCCTGTCCCCTCTTGCCTTCTCATCCTTGCCCCCCGGGCTGGTGTTCCCATTTAGTCTCCTTAAGTTTTATGGGCCTGTCTGATCTTCAGCTGAAGGGTGAACCTCAGGAGTGATTTCAGTACTGAGTTAAAAGGGTGTCTGGAGGCCATACTCTTGGGATTTCTCCAGTCTCTCTCAGACCAGTAAGTCTGGTCTTTTTATGTAAGTTAGAATTTTGTTCTTCATTTTTCTCTAGCTCTGTCTGGGACCCTCTATTGTGATCCCTGTCAGAGCAGTAGGTGGTGGTAGCTTAGGTACCACCTAGTTGTGCTAGACTCAGTCTGGTGGGGGCTGTGGTAGTTATGGTCCATTAGTCCTTTGGACTAATCTTTCCCTTGTGTCTTTGGTTTTCTTCATTCCTCCCTGCTCCAGACAGGGTGGGACCAGTGGAGTATCTTAGATGGACATGCACAGGCTTTTAAGACTCCAGACACTACTCACCAAAGTAGAGTGTAGACCATTTTCTTTATAAACTATGTTACGCCAATTGAGCTAGATGTCCCCCAAGACCATGGTCTTCAGCACTCAGCCTAGTAATTTGGCTGCTCAAGGAATTTGGCTGCACTTAACCACTAACGCCACCAGGGTTTCCACCTATTGTTTAGTTGGTGTTTTCCCTCCCCGCCCCTCCCCTCCCTAGTCACCATCAAAGATGTTTCTTTTTGTGTGTAAACCGTTTCGTGAGTTTTCATAATAGTGGTTTCATACAGTATAATTAAATTTTAGGTATTGGAATTTTTCTTGGTTTCTCAGAAGAATCAAATCTGGAATACAGACCATGCAAAGTTTGTTATATATCTGGTATTTCCTTATGTCTGTGTTTTACCAGGGCTTTTCTACTGTTGATGGGCCCTTGACTTTAATTTTTGCCCCTTTAGCCTGTGCATAGTACTGTCTGAACTTCTCAACGGACTTTCTGGATTGGCTAACACACCATAGCAAATGTACCCCAAATTTGGGCATACCTCTCTGGATTGTTTTTATTTTCTTGGATCTTGATCTGTTCACTGTAACTAGTTTGTTAGCTCTTCCATAACTTTATTTTAAAAATATTGTGTCTTTCTTTTATTGTTGTCCTTAGTGGACAGTTGTTTAATTTTCTTGGTCTGCCATCACTGTAGATGATTCTTTAAGTATTCGAATTGAATTGTGTTTTGCTATTCATATTACTTACTTTTATGGCTTCTTAAATATGACTGTTTCTTTGGATATATAACTAACACTTGGTGAATGACTGCCATGTTTTGGGTCCTTTAAGTACTTTCTTTCACGCTTGGAACCCATTCTGCAGTTGAGGAAACTGAGTCTCGGATCCATTAGTTAACTTGCCCAGGGATTAATAGAATTGGTAACACTAAGATTTGGACCCAGGCCTTAGTTAAAGCAGAGTTTGTGTTTTCTGCTATCACGTCATGTTACTTTTAGGGTGAGATGGAAAGAAAAACCTGACCCAGTGGACTCTTAAGTTTGTTTATTAGGCTAGGGGTTCGGTTGGGCATTCAAAGAACTTGAATCTAAATTTTACCACGTGTGGTATGCTGATTGTCCTATTGTGTTGTTGGAAACCCTGGTAGTGTAGGGGTTAAGAACTATGGCTGCTAACCAAAAGCTCTGCTATTCAAATACACCAGGTGCTTCTTGGAAACTCTATGGGGCATTCTACTATGTCCTATAGGGCCGCTCTGAGTTGGAACTGACTCGACGGCAACGCATTTGGTTTTTCTTTTTTTTTGGTTTATTGTGTTGTTAAGAAAACTAATGCCTTCTTCATTTTCGTTTCCTTGTTGTCCAGCATTGTTTCTGCACATAAATGTTTAGTTAAAAAAAATTAAAAGAATAGATATGCTTCTGGTTTGGTTCTAGGAGTTTCTGGTTGGAGACTAAGCTATAGGTTTAAGTGGTAGGTTAAGAACTTAGCTTGTTATCACCATAACCAGTTACCAGTTGCTGTCGAGTCTGTTCTGACTCAGGGCAACCCCGTACATGTCAGAGTAGAACTGTGCTTCATAGGGTTTTCAGTGGCTGCTTTTCCGGAAGTAGATCACCAGGTATTTCTTCCAAGGCACCCCCAAGGACTTAAACTTCCAACCTTTTGGTTAGCCACTGAGCCTGTTAGCCATTTGCACCATCCAGGGACCCTATTATCACCATAATTCAATGGTTCTGAAACTTTTTTCCTCCTTATTCCAGCACACCTGAAAGATATGACACTTTCTTACTACATTCTTATCAGTAACAGTAACTCACTATGGCAGGGATTCTCAAGGCAGGGCATTGAATGGGGGTGAAGAGGGGAACATTTTCTTCTAAGATAGTCTTATCAGAATCTCCTGGGTGGTTGAAGGAGGGGTGTAGTTTGCAAAATGTCCTAAGGTGATTCTGATTTGTTCCTTTTCGTAGCCCTTCTACCATCAGCCAATTGAGATTCTCTGTATAACTTAGGATACTGGTCAATTCTGGATTTTATAAGTTTGTCTTGGTTTGAAATACCATCCCAACACAAAGTGGAAATATCTTAAAGTCTTAAATGTTACAACTTCTTGAACATGTCCTATTTTCTTTCTAGCATTTTTAAACAAAACAAAATTTTGATCAGATCGTGTATTTCTCTTGCCCTTCCTTAAAGGTGGTATTCTTGAGAAGGAGCCATGATGGTGCAGTGTTTAAAGTGCTTAATGGTTATCCGAAAGGTCGGCAGTTTGAACCTGTCAGCCACTCTTTGGTAGAAAGATGTGGCAGCCTGTTTCCTTAAAGATTTATAGCCTTGGAAATCCTATGGGCAGTTCAGCTCTATTCCAAGGGAAGTCAATGTGGTAAAATTGAGCTTAACATTGTGCAGTACAATGGTTTGCCTTTTTTAAAAAAATTTTATCCTGCTTTAAGTGAAAGTTTACAAATCAAATCGGACTCTCATACAAAAATTTGTGAACACCTAGGTATGTACTCCTGATTGCGCTCCCCCTAATCCGAAAGCACAATCTTTGCCTCCACTCTCTCTTTTCGTGTCCATTCGGGCAGCTTCTGACCCCCTTTGCCCTCTCATCTCCCCTTCAGACAGGAGATGCCAGCATAGTCTCATGTGTCTACTTGACCCAAGAAGCTCATTCTTCACAAGTATCGTTGTCTATCCCATAGTCCAGTCCAATCCCTCTCTGAAGAGTTGGCTTTGGTAATGGTTCCTGTCTTGGGGGAACAGAAGGTCTAGGGACCATGACCCCCGGGGTTCTTGTATTCTCAGTCAGACCATTAAGTCTGGTCTTTTTACGATAATTTGGGGTCTGCATCCCACTGCTGTCTTGCTTCCTCGGGTTTTCTGTTGTGTTCCCTATCAGGATAGTCATCGGTTGTAGCTGAACACCATCTAGTTCTTCTGGTCTCAGGCTGATGTAGTCTCTGGTTTATGTGACCCTTTCTGCCTCTTGGGTTCATAATTACCATGTGTCTTTGGTGTTCTTCATTTTCCTTTGATCCAGGTGGGTTGAGACCGATGGATGCGTCTTAGATGGCCACTTGCTAGTGTTTAAGACTCCAGACGCCACTCTCCAAAGTGGGGTGCTTTGAAGTAATTGAAAATGTACAATACTCTGGCTTCATTTAGTTCCTTTGGTAAACCTTGGAGTCAAATGAATATTGGTTCTCAGACATGGTATTTACTTTCTGAAACAACATAAACTGTTGACCTAATTATTTTCGTCATAGGAACCAGGAACAATTTTACTAGTAAAAAATATGACTGTGTATTATGTGTACAGCAAGACTTTCATTTTCAAGCTTACTTTGAAGAAATAGCATTTCTAAGTTTTAACTTTGTATTTTTTGCTACTAGTAGCATATATGAAGTGGTAGGCACCATTGGTTTAGGAAAGAAGTATGAGGGAAGAAAAACTTAACCATTTTGTTTTTCTTTGGAATAAACTTTGGGGGGAAAATGGGCTTTCGATTTTAGTTCATATCGTAGTAGTTCATTTTAAGGTGCACACTCAAGAAATATTTCTATAGAATCAAAAATTTTAGACCTCTAAAAATAATCATATAGTCTTGTGCTTCTCAACCTTGGCTGCAGATTAGAGTGATCTGTAGACCTTTAAAAAAATACCAGTAACTAAATTGGCCTGGGGTATGGGGTTCCTGTCACAGTATTTTCAGAGCTTCCCAGGTAAATCTAATGTGCAGCTATGGATTGAGAACTTTGCATTTCTGTGCTTTTCAAATAGAGTATCTCATATTTCTGAGGATATGCAAAACTTCAGAAAAATAGATTCATATTCCTGGAGTTCATTTGATGCAGAGTAGTATGCATCATTATTTTTACAATATGAGAAAGATAACTTAGAATGTTAAGACGATTAAATAAAATAATCCACAGTGTCCAGAATGTAGAAGAACTCCGTAGATGTTGATGATGATGATGATGATGATGAAGGTAGTGCACGATTAGTATAAATGGAAAGAGGAGCCATATTCAGGAGTTATTTCAAGTGGAACTAGCAGGATTCAGTAATCAAGTGGATATGAAGGGTGAGGGAAAGAGTTTGGAGACTTTGCTGACTGTGTTGCCATTCACTTAAGATTGAAAAGGTTTTAGAGGGTATAATAGTGAGTTTGGTTTTGGATATATTAGGTTTGAGTTGCTTGAGGAACACGTAGGTATATCAGGTGATAAAAGGATTGCTAAACAGCTTTGAGTGACCAGCTAAGGCTGGAATTTGCTACTTGTCACTGCTGTGTTTTTTTTTTTTCCAGTAGCTTTTTGTAATATATTTGTAGGGGCAGAAAAAGCAGAAGATTGAATTAATTCTTTTGGGTTGGTTTAGGAATTGGCAGAAACTGAAGTCATAAATTTATGGTTCCTTAGAACAATTAAAGAAAAAAATGAAATTTGGTGAAGGCAATATTATTAGAGGACACTTCATTGAAATTTGAAGAGTAGGGAGCAGATTTGGGTCTGGAGTTCATGATTGGGTGTAAAAGCATTTTAAGGAGTAAGTTAGTGAGAACATAGACTAATTGGTGAAACAGTGGTATAATGTCAAAATGCTCTGAAAAAGTTTTACAACATAAATTTTAAGGGAGTCTCATAGAAAATCATCCGAGTTAGATGTCTTTCTGAGAGATGCTTATCAACGATGACAGCGATGGAGATGGAGGAACTAGCATTGAGTACTTAACATGCCAGTTGCTGTCTTAAGTGTACATTATCTTATCTCATTTTCATAACATGATAAAGTTGGTTCTTGGTTCTATTTCTGTCGTTATTTTGGCAGTGAGAAAATTGAGACTTAGAGTCCTTAAGTAACTTTTTTTTTTCCTGATACCCCTTTATCATTGATGGATCTTTCCCTTTTTTATTTTTCTGATTTACATTTGCTAATTTGGAATAGTTCTGTGTGATTTTAATGTAGGGTTTCAGATTGCAGTAGAACGAATCGCTTTTATATGGCCTTTTTTGCCATGGTCTTGTAACTCCTACCAAATGACTAGGTGGAACTACGCAAATAAGGTTCTTGTGGCCCACCAAGGGGATTGGTTGTTTGGTAATGATGCAAAAAAGGTGCATGGTACCCTTGCAGGGGTGGGACCATGCAGATAAGGTTATGGAAGCCTAATGAAGGGATTGGTCTGTGTTGCCATCTCTCTAGGCTTAAATGAGCCATCTCAGAGGTAGATATGGGGGACCTCACTACCACCAAGAAGAGGAGATGGGGGAGCCGAGCATGTCTTTTGGACCTAGGGCCCCTGTGCTGAGAACCTCATAGACCCAGGAGACAGAGAGCTGTAACATTGGAGACAGCAAGAAGCATTGGCAGAGAAATAGCGGCAGCAGAACTAGTAGACTCACACAGTGAGAAAGCTGAGAGCCTTCAGGCAGGAGGCTTCCTGGTGGAGTGGGGCGCCTCCGACACTTGTCAGCAGAGCTGGGCTTGCTGACCCACGGAGTGAGAGAGGTGAGCGCCTTTGGGCAGGAGGCTTTCTAGTGGAGTGGGATGCCCCCGGGCACTTACTGGCAGCACTAAAGAGCTTTGTAACACTTGCCCAAGCTGGGCAGAGGTTGGGCCAAGAGGCCAAGGGCCAGAGAGCGGCCTGCCTGCGGACATGGCTGAGGAGAGGCTTCCTGATCAGGAACTGTATCCTGAGTGTTCCTGAACCTGAATTGTAATCTGTTACTTCCCTAATAAACCCCATAACTGGGAGTAGGGTCTGTGAGTTCTGTGTGGCTATTGCAACAAATTACTGAACCCAGTGGAGAAGTAGAGAGTGCCGTGGGAGGGACGGCTAGTGTCTGAATTGGTAAAAAGGTTGGGGAGCGGAGGTATGTTTGACCTCTGCTTGATAGGAATCAGCTTTGGACTGCTTATGCTGATAATGGTTCTCTCTCCATTCTCCTGTGAAGTTAGACGAGGAGGTCAGACGTCCCCGTGCCCCCGTTTGTACACCAATAGAGGTGTGGATTCTTTAGGTGATTTTGTTTCTTTGTACAGAAGAATGCTAACCATAGGGAGGCAGTTTGAAGTAGTGCGCATTAGATGGGTTCTAGGTTTTGCTGCTATACAAGACCTAAAATAATAGTGACTTCAGATGGAAGTTTATTTTTCTATAAAGTAACAGCCTGAGTGTATGCAGTCTAGGGTTGATATGGGACTCTATGGTGATAACCGTCCAATCTCCTACCTCGTTGATTTGCTGTGTCCTGGGAATTACTGTCGTTTGCATGGTTGCAGGTGTGTTACCACCGAGTCCACAGTCCTAGTAGTGGAAAGGTGAAAGACAGGAATTAGAGGCACTTTGCTTCTCTTTAAGGGTACTGCCTGTTGTGCACGTCACTCTTGCTTACATCCCATTCACATGAATTTTATAACATGGTCACACCTGGCTGCTAAAAGCTTGGGAAATAAAATCTTGATTCTGGGTGACCATGTGCACAAGTATAATTGAAGGAACAAAGAGAATGGTTATTGAAGGACAGCTCGTTAGCATTTGCCACATAATGGAAATATCAAAAGGTTTGATTTGATGATCTAAAAAATGTTTTAAGTCTTCTAAATTTTTTTTGCTAATTAGTGGCTTGACTTTTGGACATCGTTATCTTTTGGGGCCTAGAATATAACCCATTGCTGTTGAGTTTATTCTGACTCATAGCGGCCCTAACGATCTGCATGACAGAAAGATAAGATACTTACCCAGGAAGTAGGTTTGCATTGCTGACTTCACAAGCAAAACTGCAGTGAAGAAAATTTAAATGGAACAGTTACAGCCTATGTTGAATATTTAAGCATGTGTTAATCTCAGAAAAAGGCTGAAAGCTGATTGGAATTCCTTATCTTGTGTTTTACTTAGTTTATGTGAGTATTAAGTTTAAAAATTTCCTAATTTAGCCAGATATTCTTGAATTTTAAATTTACTATGCACGATAATTTTTGTTTAATAGGTTTTTATCTACAAAGAATAGAAGTTTAGCCTATTAAGAAAAATTGATTTAGAGCCAGTAGTCTTATATTTTATATATTGCTTTTCATCTCCTAAATTGCTTTTAGCGTAATGCCACACCTGATGTTCTGGGCAACCCTTGGGCAGCCCTTCATAAGCTGCTCAATACACAGTCCTCGGTATAAAATCGTATTAGTTTTCAGGTTCAGTGATCTCACTGGCAGAACACCTGTTAAGGTACTTCACTGACAAAAATTTGATATTAAAGAATTTACTTTTTTTATAATTGCGATCAAGTGACGTGGAGGAACATATACTTAAAGCTGTGGACATTTTGGAGATTAGCAGACTATACATATTGCATTTATAAATTTTAACTTAATTTTTAGAGTAGGTAATACTTTGACATAGTTAGAACATGAAGAGCAACAAAAAATCATAGAAAAGTCTGTTGCTACCTCTTCCACCTGCTTTTTCTGCAAATAAAAGCTGATAGAAATACATCTTTTCCCCTTCTTTTCTATACAAGTGGAACCTTACCATGCGTATTGTTCTGTATCCTGTGTTTTTGTTACAATTTGTTTTTTTAATCAGAGGTGTTTACATTTTCATTTCGCATTATGAAAAGAACTTTTCTTTAATATTAGCATCAATTTAGGAATATTTAAAATTTCATTCATAACAATATTTGGTAAATATAATGTTGACAGTTTTCTCCCTTGAAATTTTCGTCCTCTGGCTTCTGTGATACATAGTTCTTTTTACCTCTAGCTGCTCAGTTCATCATCCTTAAATTGCCCATCAAATGTTGATGTTCTGTTCTTGAACATCCTCTCACAACACACATTCTGCCTGGGAGATCTCATCCAGACCCCTGGTTTCCTCCGTTCCTGACTTTAGGTTTCGTCTACGGACTGATGGTTCCCAAATATATATGTCCTTGCCTGAGTGTAAGACATGAATCCAGTTTCCTGTTGACATACCCATTTAGGTATTCCACAGGCTTCTCAACACAGTATGGTCAAAATTCATTTCTTCTCACCTTCCACTTTTGTTCTTTATTGGTTTAAAAAAAAAGTCCTTAACTTGCATTTTTCAGATTTCCTATCTCAAGAGAGGAGTATGCATACTTAGGTCTTGTAGTCAGAAGCCTGGTGGCTATTCCAGACTTCTCCCCTTGTTTCTCACCTGCCACAGCTTCCTCTCCAAGTCCTTTTCTTTCTCTAGTGCCTAGCATGCTGGTGCACAATATAAAGTGTCTCATTAAAACATTTTGGTATAAAAACAGAAAGCGGGACTGCAGGTAAAATGCCTTTGAAATGTTTATTTTTATGAGATTCAATACAAATTAAGACATCAATATTTATCTGATCTTCAGGTGAAGAAGGCTTTGTTGAGAGTAAAGCCAAGGAGAAAACTAAAGAAAGCTATTAATTCCTTTAAAAATGTAAAACAAAACATTTCATATGCCAAAAATTTTTTTAGTGAAATTAAAGTCAAGTCAACAAATAATTACAGTGTAATACACACTGTTTTAAAAGCACTGTGTATTCAAAGTACATTTGAAATAGAGTAGAAGAAGTGATTAGTTCTGCTATTTAAGATTAGGAAAAGTTTCATAAAGGAGGTAATGCTGTATTTCACAGAGAACTTAACCATGGGGGCACATTCCTCTGGATTAATATTATAGGGAGCATTTTGCCAACCACTGTCTATCTTGTCTTTCAAACCAAAAAAAACCAAACCTGTTACTGTTGAGTTGATTCTGACTCATAGCGACCCTACAGGACAGAGTAGAACTGCTCATACGATTTCCAAGGAGTGCCTGATGAATTCGAACTGCCCACCTCTTGATTAGCAGCCGAGTTCTTAACCACCATGCTACGAGGGTTTCCTCTTATCTTTCAGATATCCTAAAAAAGAAAAAATCATGTTAACTATTTGCTGGACAATATATATAAAATTAGACAGTAGACTGTCTAATTGAGTTTAGATATGTAGAGATTGAAAACGTCTCTTAATGAAAGGAATATAAATGTTAGAATGTTAGCGTACACACATAAAAATATATAACTTTTTATTTTTACTTTTTTGCAGAGCTATGTTAAAATCAGTGAAAGTAGCTACCAAAAGCATGAGGGAATCTAAAGATTGTCTCTTTGACATGAGTTGAAAATAATAAGTCTAGCTCACCGCTACTACAAACATAATTTTGAAATAAAATAAGAACTGAATATTGGAATTTAAGTAGTTCACTCTTAATTGCACATGTAAACCAAAGTATTTGCACAAGGCTATTTGTTGAACTATTGTTTACGTTAACAAAAAAAAAATTAGATACAACTGTTAGTATTAGAAATGGGTTAAAAACTATTACAGGTATTCAGTTGAATTCTACACTTTTGAATGAGATCGAGTTATATATACTGATAAGGAATAATGTCTATAATAACAGTGGCATTATGTTCACCATGCTATATATAACTGTTACCACTGCCATGTTCCAAATTATTCCATTACAGTTCACAGAAACTCAGTGTCCCGTAAGCAGTAATTCCCCATCTCAGTCTCCCTCCCACTCCTGGTAACTACTAATAAATTTTTGGTCTCTATGCATTTGCCTATTTCATGTAAGTGGGATTGTGCAGTATTTGTCCTTTTGTGACTGACTTCTTTGACTCAGCATAATGTTTTCAAGGTTCATCCATGTTTTGGTGTGTATCAGGACTTTATTTCTCTTTATAACCAAGTAATATTCCGTTGTCTGTATATACCATGTTTTGTTTATCCATTCCTCTGCTGGTGAATGAATAAACGCGTACTACTTTTGCAATTTAATCGAATTGGTGTAGATATAAAAACAATATGAAATGGAAAATTAAAAAAATACGTCTCCCTGTTTCCTAACACGTGATATTGTTACAACTTTGTGAAAGGTTTGGAGTCCTATTGCATGCTGTTTGAGGAGGGACTTAGTATTTTTTGGAAACGTACTTGAGAATACGCCTGGTCTGCGAAGAGGAAGGTGTTTACTTTTTGTTATGTAGGATTATATGGATCTGGAATAACTGTTGAGTAATTCACGTCATCCGGGTTGCGTAGATGTAGCTTTTCTAGCTCAGATAAAGTGTAACTGGTGGATTTGTTTAGGAAGGATTGCTCACTGTTTCATAAAATAGAGAAAGGTGGGATTTAATGGGGAGCCAGACAGTTGAGAGCTAGTACTAAAATTGAAGGCAGTGTGATCAGTAGATAAGTAAATCTGGGGCCTAATCCCTGAGGAAATTTGGGGAACCATCATACTTTGGAAATAAGTGGGAAATATCACTAGTTATGGAAGTTCAGCTAGTCAGGTTTTATGGTATGAGTGAGTTCTCTGTTAGCTATATTTCTTTGGCCAAAATGACAGGATGACAATTAATGAGATTATTCTTTTAGGGAAACGAGTTGGTATTGTTTAAAGCCTGCATAGATTCCAGGCTACTCAGGATCGTGTCCTAAAATTTCTTGTGAGGATGAATGAGGAACAGAAGAGAGATCTTTCTAACTTATTTCAGATAATGTGTAGAACCCATTTTGGGGATACTGATTTAGGACTAGACAATATGGTAGCTATGATACTCATAGGACTTTTGAAGCCAGTCTTGGTCACCTAGTCAAGGTTTCTTTGTGTGTGTAGAAGTTATCTCTTTATCAACTTTAGGAAGTTTTGAACATACCTTCTATTTTGAATGTATTTATTTTGAATCTCCTGTTTATTTCTCTTTTTTTTTAATTAATTTTTATTAAGCTTCAAGTGAACATTTACCATTCCAATCAGTCTGTCACATGTAGGTTTACATACATCTTTCTCCTGTTTATTTCTGTGTGTCATTTTAGTGCCTCCTTGTGGAGAACTATGCTGTCTGCAGTTCTGCTAGTGATAATTATAAAGATGAAAGGTTTCTGAACTAAAATTTCTGCAGTGGTTTTTTATATTTTAGAGAAACACTGAAGATAGTTTTGTAATCAGAATTAGTTTTATGATAAACATTTTAATTCAGGAGTTTATTTACTGAATGTTAAAGTACCTATTGTTTTAGGCAGTATTTACGTATTTTTGATACATCAGTGAACAAAACAGATAAATATTTCTATTCTCTGAGTTTTACATTCTACCAAGAAAGGGAGGCATAATAAATAAGTCAGTCATGTAACATGTTATATGATAAGAGCTAAAGAAAAGGAAGAAAAAATACAGCATGTAAAGTAAGTTAGGAATGCTGGGTGGGGGCAGGGAATTTGCAGTATGAAAGAGTTGTCAGGGTAAAACCTCATTAAAAAGGTGACATTTGAGCAAAGACTTGAGGAAGAGTGCTTTAGGCAGAGGAAGCAAGCAGTGGAAAAGTCCTGAGGTGAAACTCTGCCTGGGGTGTTCAAAGAACAGCAAGAAGGTCATTGTGGCTGGAGCAGAATAAGGTAGGGGGATGGTGTGAACAGGTTATAAGCTATTGTACGGACTTTGATTTTTACTGTGAGATAGGAAGCCATTGAAGGATTTTGAGCAGAAGAATGAATTGAAGTTTCTTCTGACTCTGTGTGGAGAATATAATAAAAAGGCATATAAATTGAAGCAGGGAAACCAGTTAGGAGGCTATTGGAATTTTCAGTGTGAGAGAGATGGTGGTAGCTTACACCAAGGTGGTAACAGAGGAGGTGGTAGTAGAAGTGGTCAAATTCTGGGTATATTTTAAATGTAGAGCCTAAAGGATATACTGAATTGGATGTGGGGATTAGGGGATGTGAGAAAAGAGAGGTGTAAGGGATAGCACCATGGTTTTCAGCAGAGCAACTGGATGGAGGGAATTGCGGTCAACTGAGACTATGAGTAAAGGGAATTGGGGTTTGGGATGGGAGAAGATCAGGATTCAGTTTTGTAGATAGTAAGTTTGAGATGTCTGAAAGCAGTCCAAATGCAGATGTGGTGGAGGTAGAGTAGGGAATTTTGACAATTAAAAAGCATATATGAAAGTTGTTAAAAAGATACTGATCCTTAATTTAATTTTGAAATGTTGCTCATACTTCAAAATCATTCTTTCATTTAGCAAATATTTATTGAGTACCTTTATTTGATACTGTGTGATTGAGGGCTACAATGATAAGCAGATAAAATTATGGACCCAGTCCTTATGGAACTTAACGTATAGTGATAGAGACAGATATTAACCAAGTAAGCACACAAACACGTTTAAAATTACAGCTGTTCTAATTGCGGAGCCCTGGTGGCACAGTGGTTAAGAGCTTGGCTGCTAATCCAAAAGTTGGTTGGTAGTTTGGATCCACCAGCCACTTCTTCAAAACCCTGTGGGGCAGGTTTCCTCTGTCCTGTAGGGCCGCTATGAGTCAGAATTGACTCCACAGCAATGGGTTTTCTGGATTTGGTTGTAAGTGCAATGAAGGAAGGGCATCTGGAGCTGTGAGAATGGATGATGGGGTACTAATTACTTTTGTGGTCAGGGAATACTTTCTTGAGGAAGTGACATTTGAGGTATAATTCACATGCAGTAAAATGCATCCATTTTAAGTGTACAGATAGATGAGTTTTGACAAGTCTGTGTAACTGCCATTATATTAAAGATATGGAGCAGTTTTATTATCCCAGAAAGCTTTTCAGTGCCTTCATTTCTTACCATTTTTAAATTGGGTTGTTTGTCTTTTTCCTAATGATTTGTAGTTCTTTATATATTCTGTGTACAAGTCTTTTGCTGGCTATACCCAACCTCTTGCCGTCGAGTTGATTGCCTCTCAGTGACCCTGTAGGACAGAGTAGAACTGCCCCATGTGGTTTCCAAGGAGCGCCTGGTGGATTCAAATTGCTGACCTTTTGGTTAGCAGCTGTAGCTCTAAATCACTACACCACCAGGGTTAAATATATTCTCCCAATTTGAAAATTGCCTTTTTATTCTCTTAGTGGTGTCTTTGGATGAACACAGTTCATAATTTAAATGAAGCCCAATTTATGAATCTTTTATGGGCAATTCTTACTGTATCTTGTTTAGGAAGTATTTTCCTATCAAAAGGTCATGAAGATATTTGCCTACGTTTTCTTGTAGAAGTTTGTTTATCCATGATCCATCACAAATTTGTTTGCAGATGATCTCAGCTAGGATTCAGGGTTCATTTTTTTCTCATATGATATTCAATTGATCCAGTGCCATTAATTGGAAAGATGGTCCCTTCTTCATTGAATGTAAGTTGTTTTGTTGTAAGGTGACTGTATGTGTGGATCTGTTTTTCAACTCTGTTCTGTGCCATTGATCTACCCTTGCATTGACCACATTCCCTAGTTACTGTAGCTTTATAGTAAATATTCGTATCTCGTAGTGTATTTTAAGATTGCCTTAGGTTATTCTGAGTCCTTTGCATTTCTGTATTAATTTAATTTAATTTTTTAAAATTGTACGTTACATGAAGGCTTACAGAGCAAATAGCTTCTCATTGAATAATTAATACACGTACTGTTTTATGACAGTGGCTGCCAGCCCCACAACATGTCAGCGCTTTCCCCTTCTCGACCTTGGGTTCCCCATTACCAGCTCTCCTGTCCCTTCCTGCCTTCTCGTCCTACCCCTGGGCTGGTGTGCCCATTTAGTCTTATTTTGTTTTATGGGTCTGACTGATCTTTGGCTGATGGGTGAACCTGAGGAGTGACTTTATTACTGAGCTGTAAGGGTATCCGGGGGCCATACTTTGAAGGTTTCTCCCAGTCTCTGTCAGACTAGTAAGTGTAGTCTTGTCTTTTTTTTTTTTTTTTGTGAGTTAGAATTTTGTTTTACATTTTTCTCCAGCTCTGTCTGGAACCTCTGTTGTGATCCCTGTCAGAGCAGTCGGTGGTGGTGGCTGGGCATCAAGTTGTGCTGGACTCAGTCTGGTGGAGACTGTCTCTATAAATTTTAGAATCACCTGGTGAGTTTATGCACAAAGCCTGCTGGGATTTTGATATGGGATTGCATAGAATCTCTAGGTAACATGAGGGAGATGAAATCTTCACAGTATTGAGTCTTCCACTTGATGAATATGGGATATCTTCACCATTTAGTCAAATTCTTCCTCAGCAGTGTTTCAGTGTAGAGGTATTTTATATCTTGTTAGATTGATTCCTAGCTATTAGTTATTTTTGATGCTGTTATTAGTGCTATTGGCTTTAAAATCTAATTTTCTATTTGTTAGAAGTATGTAGAAATACAGTTAATTTTTATATATTGACCTTATATCTAGCTACCTATGTGCCTTTTTCTATTTCCTGTTATTTCTCTTGGCTGTCCATTTATTTTTTTTAAATTGAGGTAAAATGTATATAACACAAAATTCATCATTTTAACCATTTTAAAGTATATAATTCAGTGGTTTTTAATATGCTAACAATATTATGAAGCCTTCACCATTATCTAATTCCAGAACATTTCTATCACCCCAGCAGAAACTTGTATCTGTTAATAGTCAGTCCCAGTTTCTCCTCTTCCATCCATCCCCTGACATCCACTTTCTGCCTTTATGGTTTTGCCTATTCTGGATATTTCATAAAAATGGAAATTACAATATGTGGCCTTTTGTGTCAGGCTTCTTTGATTTAGCATGTTTTGAAGGCTCTTCTTTGTTGTAGCATCAGTGCATTTCTTTTTATGACTCAATAATATTCCATTGTAAGGCTTTATACCAAAAGTTTTGTTTATGCGTTTATTGGTGGACATTGGGGTTGTTTCCACTTTTTGGCTCTTAGGAATAATGCTCCTATGATCATTCATTTACATGTTTTTGTGTGACTGTATGTTTTCAGTTCTTTTTGTATGTGTACCTAGGAGTAGAATTGCTGGGCCATTTGGTACCTCTATGTTTAACCTTTTGAGGGACTGCCAAACTGTTGGCCGCAGCATCTGTACCATCAGCACGTGTGAGTGATTCAGTTTCTTTGTATTCCCATCAACACTTGTTATCTTCTTTGTTTTTATATTATTATAATTAGGGCCATCCTAGTGGGTGTCAGCCATTTATTTAGTCTTGTTTTTTTAAAATGCTTTATAATTTTTGATAGAATGCCAGATGTTGTGAATGAACAATTGCAGGGGCTCTAGTTGCTGTTATTTTCTTTAAAGAGGGTTAAGTTTTTCTTCTGGTAGGCAAAGTAGTACTAAGAGATCATCTTGAAACTGTTGAGGGTTGATTATAAACCTTGTTAGGGCTGATCTATTTAAGTTTTGCCCTTAATCCGGAGGAGAGGCTCTTTTGAATTTTCAGCAGAGAACTTGAGTTGTACATGAAGGTATCTAACTTGGAGCTTACATTCCAATTTTTATCTCCCTAGCATGGGACGGCATCTAAAATCTCTGCTCTTCTCTTTAGCCTCCTAATAGCTGTTTTCTTGAATTTCCCCCCTATTTGTGGTTTTCTTCTTTGGAATTTTGTCCCTTAGTTTCTAGCTCTCTGATAGCCAAAAACTGACTTTTTTTTTCTCCTCAGTCCATTAGGACTGCTGCTTTCTTCTTGAGCTCTATTCTTCTCTTACATAGCAGACTCAGAAAAAAGCCAAGGTAATTGAGGAGCTGGTCTTATAAACTTCCCTTCTTTCAAGAAACGTAGCTCCTTCTGCTCCTGCCTGATGTAGTTGCTCTCCAATGCCTTCAAACAGTTTTTTACATTTTATTATTTTTATTATCAGGAGAATTAGTTTGATGCAAGGTACTCCATCATGATGGGAACTGTGAATAATGATGTTTTACAACTTGAGTCACACAAAAAATGAAAGCCTGATGCCTATTGAGAGTGAGAACATGAGTTTTCAACAGATGAGAGACTATTTGGACTAGTACGTAGGAGGAAGGATTTTCATTTTCAAACAAACACATCAAGGCCAGCCAGGTTTGAAGGATGATAACAAATAAAAGATAATTAAAAGTAAGACGTGACACTAGCTGAGCTGATGTATGTATGTTTGTTTTTAAACTGAATAAGGGTTTTAGTTGTTTAAAGAAAATAAGTTGGGTAAAGAATTTAGTATGAGAATTGAAGTGTTAATGGTGATTTTGAGAAAATATTTAGTAAAGAAGAGTTATTGTTTGGATGTAGTTAGTGAAGAAATTAAGATTCTGAATTTTGAATGGGTGTTACTACAATACCCAAAACCAAACCCATTGCCATTGAGTTAATTCTGACTCATAGCAACCCTATAGGACAGAGGAGGACCGCATCACAAGATTTCCAAGGGTGTTTTGTGTAATCTTTACGGAAGCAGACTGTCACATATAATCTTTACGGAAGCAGACTGTCACATTTTTCTCCTGTTCAGCAGCTGGTGGGTTTGAACGGCTGACCTTTCGGTTAGCAGCTGAGCGCTTTAACCACTGCACCAACAGGGCTCCTTGCTATTAGAGTAGTACTTGATTATTTCTGCAAATAATCAAGTTATTTCTGTTAGTGCTTATTAAATGACGGAGGTTTGAGTGTTCACATGTGATGGCTGAAGAGTAATGTATATGTTAAGTGTGCCAGAGGGAATTGTGTTCACAGATCTGGAAAAGTACAGATAAAATAACTAACTGGCCATCGAAAAATATGGAAGGAAGAGCATGACTGAAGTTAGAGGAATGGACATTATGTTTAGAACATGGAGAAGTAGAGAAAGAAGGCCGAAATAGATCTGTGAGAAAAATGCTTCCTCCCTGTCCTGCAGGCTTAAGAATGGGAGTTTGGAAAGAAACTAACCATTTGCTTTTTCCACGAAAATATCCCTACGAAGAGAGCCAGATGTGGCAGACCATCCTTTATCTCTGTTTTTCCTTTTGCCCTTTTTTGAACTCTCAAGGTTAGTCAGTTATTTTCTTCACAATTTCATTAGGAAATTTGCCAAAGGCATCCTTTTGAGGCAGCTGTCTCTGCACCCTTGGAGGCCATCAGTAATGTTTGCAATCTATAGTAGTCATCGGCACAGAAATGTTGGACTGAGCTCAGCTGGGTCTTTGTATTTTAAAATACTCCCTTGCCCACCACTTTTTCCCCTGAAACAGAATGAAATAAATATTATCAGTCCTTTTGTTTTTTGTTACTGTACCTTTCAGGTAAAATCCATCATTAGTAAAAATATATCCATACATATTAATGATAAAAAGATATAATTTTTAAATGCAATTAAAATAATAATGGATTAAGACTCCTTAATATACAAATAAGCATTCTTTTTGTACAGAATGTTAAAAATTTTGTTTTTACTATTGCGTTTATATAAAGTAAAATATGCTTTAATTGTGGTGTTCTTTTGGTCTAAGGTGCTTTGATGCTGTGCTCATGTTAACCATCTTGTGAAGTTTGGGAGGATATTAAATAATGATGTTACAAGTCCATGATTAAAATGCATTCGAATAGATTGAAATACATTTGTGTTTTTGTTTTTATCCAGCTTAAATATAGGCAACTGTTACACCATATGCATCTTTAATGTATTAGTCTGTTTCTCTTGTTTTACTAAACTGTCTCCTTTCAGCCACCCACACAGAATATGCCTATGGGTCTTGGAGGAATGAATCAGAGCGGCCCTCCCCCACCTCCTCGCTCTCACAACATGTCTTCAGATGGAATTGTAGGTGGGGGTCCTCCTGCACCACACATGCAGAACCAGATGAACGGCCAGATGCCTGGTAAGTTTTTCTCCTCTAAGACATTAACACCAGAGTTGCTTAGCAACTGAAACGACATGGGGGCTCAAGGGATACTAGATTGTTGATGACAAAACTGCTTTGAATGCCCCCGAGTACAAGCTCTCTTAGAGTTTGTTAGCTACAGAGCTACGTGACCTGTATTCAGTGTTTATCAGGCTGCCCTTGGGCTTTGATGTAGCTGACACACAGCATTCCTCTGATGAACAGAACTGGCTAAATTTAGTCTGTCTGAAACTATGCGATACAGCTGGCTTTAGAAGGTTTTTGGAAAAAATGCATAACACCATGGTTAAGGTTTAAAATCTGTTTATAAAAAGGTATTACAACATTTCCCTTAGTTTTGTATTTACAGAAACATTTATTGATTTCAGAAAGTGTCGTTGGAAACAACACACCAGAAAAAGAAACAAAACACTCGTCAAAGTGCTAGTGTACTTAGTATTTCCTCAGTGATGTTACGGATTTTTTGAATACCTGTTTATAGCGTAACAAATATGGAAATTGATCTTAAATGCTATATGCTTTCTTGTATAATGAGCCACTCCCTTTAATATTTATCCACTTTAAGTTTTGAGCCACTAGAATATCTTCCAGGCCTTTGAATGGTTATTTATTTACCTTTTGCTGGTTTGAATTTTTAATCTGAAAAACATCTTTATAAATTATTTTGTTTTTGTAACAACAGCAATAACCTATATCCATAATTTTTAGTGTGGGGTTAATTTTTAGTGTAGAGCTACATTAAATATAAGAATATATTTATTTTGTAAAGACAAGAGTTATTTTCATTATCAAACAATGTATATAAACAGCGATAATGGAAATAAATACAACAGTTTATTTTTAAAACTAGTAATTAACATTTTTATGATAGTGTCTACTCTAGATGATATGTGGAGTTGGTAAAATTGGTGTTCAGGGATGATGGATATAGAAAAAGAAGAAAAGAGCACATTGTTTGGTTGCAGGCATGGTAGCCTGGCTTATAGAAGACTGAAGTGATGTTTTGGTGGTTATTTCCTATTTCTTGCTCAGGCTTGCAACATCCATGACCCACACCCCAATATGGAGGTAGGAATAAAGACTTAACCACTTTTCAGGTTGTAGTCAGGAGAAAACTTTTTGGTAAATCCACATTTAGCTCATCAGGATACATTATTTTTAAAACTGGAAGGATACTGTTAGTATAGGTTAGCAAGCTTGGTGTTAGGTGACTTTTTATGGTTGTACCTTTAATTAGGATTTTGACTTAATTTCTCCATGCAACACTTAAACCTAAGAGCCAAGAAGCAGTTGAGCAGCAATGCAGTTATTGAAAAGTTAACACTTTGCTTTTATGTAAGGCCATCTGCAATAGTTATATTCTTTAATAAGCCAGAGATTATTAACCTGTTAGGACCCAGGTTATCTAGAATACTGTATAGCTTCCAAAACTATAGTTGGAGAATTATAGTTAGTTGTAGGAGAAATTGAAAGCTTAGTAATTTATTTTCTTTATTTGATAAATTTGTTATAACATTTAGCCAACATTTTTATGCATACAAATTTACATCTAGGTTCTTAATTTCCAAATTTAGTCTTATTTTTAATATTTTATAATTAAATGTCAGAGCTACTTGTATGGTGTTTGATCTTGGACATATAATCTCAGTCTTAATTTCTGCCTTTTTAAAACAGTTAATTGATTTTTTGAAAACTAGATTATACATGCTGGTGATATCAACATCAAAAGGTACCAAAGAGTATACAGTAGCTCCTGTCTTTCTAGATATTTCATTTTAGAGAGGCACTGGCTTCTAACTGTTCTTCCAGAGATGTTTTCTGTATATAAAGACATGCATATGTACATTTATTTCTTTTTCTTACTTCTCCTCCTCCTCTTCCTGCTTGTTGTCCTCTTTGTTTTCCTTCTCCTTCAACACAACTTGTAGTGTATATTAAATACTACTGTGTATCTTTTTTTTGCCCTCTTAAAGATGTATCTTAGAGACCATCTTTCCACTTAGTATATAAAGAGCTTGCCTCTTTTTTTTTTTTTTTTTTTGGCGACTGCATCACATTCTTTTTTATGGGTATACTCTAATTTAATTTAATTTAATAGTTCCCTTATGGTGAAAATACAGGTTGTGTCCAGTCTTTTGTTATTATAAATTATGCTGCCATGGATATCTGTATCCATGGATATCGATATCCATGGCAGCATAGTTTATAAATATATATGTAGTGTATATTATATACAATATACGTAAATATATTTATATATAAATACATGTGTGTGTTAAAATTTGGTAGTTATTTATATTTGCATTCCTCAAACAATGTTTCAGAATACATTTTTCTTCATAATATAGTTGGATCTAGACTTTAAAAAAAATTTTTTTCATTGTGCTTTAAGTGAAAGTTTACAAGTCAGTCTCTCATACAAAAATTTATGTACACCTTGCTATATAATCTCAATTGCTCTCCTCCTAATGAGACAGCACATTTCTCTCTACCCTCTGTTTTCGTGTCCATTTAGCCAGCTTCAGACCCCCTCTACCTTTTCATCTCCCCTCCAGACAGGAGCTGCCCCCATAGTCTCTCATGTGTCCACTTGATCCGAGCAGCTCACTCCTCATCAGTTTAATTTCTTATTCTATAGTCCAGTCCAATCCCTGTCTGAAGAGTTGGCTTTGGAAATGGTTCCTGTCTTGGGCTAACAGAAGGTCTAGGGACCATGACCTCTGGGGTTCTTCTAATTTCAGTCAGACCATTAAGCCTGGTCTTTTTATGAGAATTTGAGGTCTGCATCCTGGATCCAACTGATCTTTGCAAATCTGTGAAATGAAAAGAGGGTTTCATAGTTTTAATTTGCCATTCCGGTATAAGTGAAGCAATCAATCTTTTTCATGTATGTGAGCCCTTTTGCGGTTTCTGTGTGAAATGGTCTTTCATGTCTTTTGTTCATTTTTTTACTGGTGGTGGTCTTTTACTTAACTTTATATATTAAGTAATTCGTTCAGTCTGCTGTATGTTTTGGAAATGATTACCCCCCCCCCCCTTAATCTTATTACAGTTTTTGGGGGTTTTTTTTGCTCATGTACAATTTTTGATTTTTATGTTACCTAATTTATCAGCTTTTTATGGCTCTGGGTTTTCTGGCATACTTAAGGCCCTTCTTCTCTAAGATTATTAAATATTTTTTTTATAGATTGTAGTACTTTTATGATTTCTCTTCTTTTTCTTTTTTTAATTTTAAATTTTTTATCCATTTAGTATTAGTTTTGGTGGAAGAACTAAGATAGGGGTCCAGCCTAGTTTTTTCCAAATGACTACCCAGTTGTCACCATTTGTTGAATTATCTTTCTTTTGCCAACTGATACTTAGTATAACCACTTTTATCATCTACTAAGTTATGCATTTGAGTGTGTGTTTTAGACTTTGTTCTGGTCCATTGATCTGTTAATCAGTTCATTTATATGCTAGTACTGCACTTACTTATTCCAGCCTTATGATATGTTTTTCTCTCTTATAAAGCTGGTCCTGCCTTATTACTCTTTTTTTTCAGAATGTTCCTAGTTTTTCAGTATCAGTTTCTTAATCTGTAAAATGAGAATAATAAATAACGTCTACCTCACAGGTTTGCAGTCATTCATGTAAAGCATTTACTTTGCTATTGAGTAAATACTAAGTTATTATCAGATATTATTAACAATAATGCAAAAAATAGAAAACTTCTTTAGATACTTTTGTATAGACCATCAATTTAACTTTCATATTTTGCTTCTGATCATTTTTCTTCAAAGGGCCTAACCATATGCCTATGCAGGGACCTGGACCCAATCAACTCAATATGACGAATAGTTCCATGAACATGCCTTCAAGTAGCCATGGATCCATGGGAGGTTATAACCATTCCGTGCCATCGTCACAGAGCATGCCAGTACAGAATCAGATGACGATGAGTCAAGGACAGCCAATGGGAAACTACGGCCCCAGACCAAATATGAATATGCAGCCCAGCCAAGGTAAATAAACCTTATATCATTCTGGACTAGGATGCCTTTGAAAGTAACACGATAAAAAATGCATGTTTGAAATGAGTTGATAGTCATACCCATAAAAAGGGAAGGTTGAGTTTGAAACTAGCTTAAACTTTTTTCTTTTATTTTTTTATTTTCTACATTCAGAAAATAAATTGCTTAATTTGCTTTTTAAAGCTCATTTACTTTTATGTCTGTTGGGGTACTTGTCTTTTGGACAGTTTATTTGGGATTCTATATCGTTGAATCACGGAGCCCTGGTGGCACAGTGGTTAAAAGCTTGGCTGCTAACCAAAAGGTCGGCAGTTCAAATCCACCAGCCGCTCCTTGGAAACCCTATGGGGCAGTTCTGCTGTGTCCTATAGGGTTGCTATAGTCAGAATTGACTAGATGGCAGTGGGTTTGTTTGTTTTAATATTATTTTTGAGTTGTTTTTTAAAGCTAATCCATAAATAATGAAACATTTGGTTAAGAGCTAGAAAATTGAAAAAATATAATTTTAAAGTAAGTTTTTTTATGTACTGTCTTTGCAAGCGCAGTCTCTTCATAAACATCTACTTCTGTGGTTCATTTTACTTATTAAGATTGTGTTAATTTATGTGGTTTTCCTTTGATTTATAAGGGTGTTTTCTGACGCTAAGTTTTAGCATTAAAAAGTAATTCTAACATAATTTGCTATTAAAATGTGCAGTGGAGGTATTGCTCTACTCTTGTCTTCTTAGAGTGGTATGAGTCTATTAAAATTTACTGCTGATCTCTGAATGAAATTGTTATCTTGTTTCTCTTTTAAGTATTCATATGACTAATAACTAAAAACCAGTAAGTGGCACTCTGTTCAGCTAATTGCTTGTTAAAATATTTGGCGTATTGCCAGACTAAATCTATTTCAATTATGAAGTGTGGTGAGGTTAAGAAGTTTAAAATATAATTAAATGTATTTGTGATATAGCTGCCTAGATTTTGCTTACGAAAAACAAATCACTAAATTTCGTACCCAGATGAAGGAAGATAATGTTAATCTGTTGATAATACTCATGATGAAATAATATATTCTAATTTTAAAGTATTAATACAGATAATTTTTTCTAATGATGATACTGAAAACAAAGGGAGAGAAAAGAATAAATTTTTAGTGAATGTCACTTCACAAAATTGATCCCTCTATATTTTTTTCCAAGGTTATTTAGCACCCATGATGGAATGTTTTCTTCTTTTTTTTTAATTAGGTCAATTAATGGTTCAAAACAAAGCAGCATCCAGTCAGTGCTAGATCAGAAGGGAGTTCAGGCATTTCTCCATACACTTTGGTTTTCAAGAAAATTGATAATGGTACTGATAGCAACTGCAATAATGATGGTACACTTTTTAGAACCCTATAGTTAAGAAAAGGTAGGATGTGCACAAAAATAGATGAGCAACATAGTTTGATGTGACTCATCGTAAGCCATGAAGAAGAAAAAAATGCAGGCAGTGGTGTGCATGTAGAGAATAATTACTGTTTGTGGAAAAAGAAGTTGATGTGTTTACAGAAGTTTTTTGTTCTAAACCTAGGGACCAACTATTATTTTTTTCTAAAAATTCCATATTTTGTATTAATATATAGTTATGTTACTTTTTTGCTTCTTATAATTTTTGAATTCCTAAATAGAAAATAGAGACTAATACAGAAAATTACTATGCAGAGATCTGATGTGAAGATCTAAATGATACTTTCAAATTAGAGAGTAGGGTAGAAACATTGAGGAAATTTTTAATGTTTTACAAATCTGTCCAGGAAGAAAAAGTTTTTATTTAGTTAAATATTTTAGAATCAAAAGATCACAGAAGAAAATTACAATTTAAAAAAAAAAAAGAAAATTATACAAAGTACTGTCAACATCCAGTTTCTTAATCATATACATTTCTTATAAAAACATTTTAATTGTATGGTACCTGTTGGGTGAAAAAAATGTTTAGTATTGTGAACATTTTATTTGAAATTTAAATATTTCCATTATAAAGGGCTTTTCTAAGTAGTTTTATAAAAACTGTATATGTTACATTAAAATTTATGTTTTCGTAGATAAATAGGTAGAAGAAATTAAAGACAAATATATTTTAAATAAATCTTAAAGAAAAAGCCTGAAAAATACCAACATTCTGTAAAAGGAAAAAAAATTGACTCTTTTTTATGTGTAATGTTTATTGGAATATTATTTTTAAAAAATAATTTTTATTGTGCTTTAAGTGAAAGTTTACAGATCAAGTCATTCTCTCACACAAAAACTTACATACATCTTGCTACGTACTCCCAATCCCTCTCCCCCTAATGAGACAGCCTGCTCCCTCCTTCCACTTTCTCTTTTCTATTATTAATAATGTTTTAAGTCTAAATGTCACAACCTTCCTTTGGCTATCTCCTTATTTCTACATATTTATCTCTGTATCAAGAGATATTAGGGGAAAAAAAAAAAAAAAACTACTAAACAATTTTAAGTGATACCAAAACCAAAAACCCATTGCTGATAATTCTGACTCATAATGACCCTGTAGGACTGTGTAGAACTGCTCCATAGAGTTTCCAAGCCTGTAATCTTTATGGAAACAGACTGCCACATCTTGGTCCCATGGAGTGGCTGGTGAGTTCGAATTGCTGACCTTTATGGTTAGCAGCCAAGCACATAACCACTTCACTATCAGGGTTACTTTTTAAATGATAGTAGGGCTCATGATAGTAGGGTTTATTAGCCAAAGAAAAGAAATACTCATGGATTCCTTAGATTAAACATGTAAAGTGACAAAAAAAAAAAATGGGAAAAGACTAATGCAGAAAATTTCGTTTTGAAGAGGAATAATTAAATGGCAGTATGTAGGGCATTTTAATTTAAGTGACTTTTCTCAGAAAGTTTAATTGATTATATGGTACTAGTTTTCCAAGCAAAACATTGCGAGGCAAAGTCTAGATGTATTCATTTGGGTAGTTTTTGAGGTGGTTTTGTTTTTTGACATCTTACCCTACTCCCACCCTTCCACACATACATGCATTCTCCACCACCCTCACCTCCTGCAAATTGGTATATGAAACAAAATAAACAAAGAAAGAAAGTCTGTGCAAAGGTTAATATAACAAAAACACAGACTTACCACACAAAATGTCATTTTAAAAAGCTGCACAAAAATTTTCTCCCCATTAATAAAAGAAATCAGAGATGGAATCAAAAAATTGCTAGAATCAAATGAGAATGAAAATACATCATACAAAAACCTTTGGGAGACAGCAAAAGCAGTGCTCAGAGGTGAGTTTATAGTAATAGATGCACACACCAAAAAAGAAAAAGGGACAAAATCAAAACGTTAGCTATACAACTTGAACAAATAGAGAATAGCAAAAGAAGTCAATAACCACCAGAAGAAAGGAAATAATATAAGATCAGAGCAGAAAGAAATGAAATAGAGAATAGAAAAACAGTAGAAAGAATCAACAAAACCAAAAGTTGGTTCTTTGAAAGGATCAAGAAAATCAACAAACCATTGGACAAATTGGAAAAGAAAAACTGGAGAGGATGCAAATAACCCAAATAAGAAATGAAATGGGGGACATTACAACAGATCCAACTGAAATAAAAGGATCATAACAGAGTACTATGAAAAACTGTACTCCAACAAATTTGAAAACCTGGAGGAAACGGACAAATTTCTAGAAGTATACTACCTACTTAAACTAACACAAACTGTTGTTGAAAATCTGAACAGACCCATAATAAGAGATTGAAAAGGTAATTAAAAAACTCCCAACAGAAAAAAGCCCTGGCCCAGATGGCTTCACTAGAGAATTCTACCAAGCATTCAGAGAGGAGCTTGTACCAGTACTACTCATACTATTTTGTACATAGAAAAGAAGGGGATACTTCTGAATTCATTCTATGAAGCCAGTATAATCCTGATACCAAAACCAGGCAAAGACACCACAAAAAAAGAGAATTACGGACCAGTATTTCTCATGAATATAGATGCAAAAATTCTCAGCAAAATTCTAGCCAATAGAATTCAGGATCATATCGAAAAAATTATACACCGTGACCAAGTAGGATTCATACCAGGTATACAAGGATGGTTCAACATTAGAAAATCAATCAATATAATCCACCACATAAATAAAAGGAAAGAAGAGAATCACAGGATCATCTCAGTTGACATAGAAAAGGCATTCGACAAAGTTCAGCACCCATTCATGATAAAAACTCTCAGTAAAATAGGTATAGAAGGGAAATTCCTCGACATAATAAGGGGCATGTAACCGTGGTCAACATCATTATTAATGAAGAGAGGCTGAAAACATTGCCTTTGAGAGCAGAAACAAGACAAGGATGCCCTTTATCACCAGTCCTATTTAACATTGTGCTGAAAGTCCTAGCTAGAGCAGTAAGGCAAGAAAAAGAAATAAAGGGCATCCAGATTGATAAGGAAGAAGTAAAACTGTCTCTGTTTGTGAATGATATGATACTACAAATAGAGAACCCAAAAGACTCCACAAGAAAACTACTGGAACTAATAGATTCAGTAGAGTAGCAGGATACAAGATAAACATACAAGAATCAGTTGAATTTCTATACACTGATAAGGAGAACCTACGAAAAGGAAATCAGGAAAAAATACCATTTATAATAGTCTCTAAAAAAAGGAAATACTTATGAATAAATCTAACCAGGGATGTAAAAGACTATACAAAGAAAACTACAAAACACTACTGCAAAAAACCAAAACAGATCCACAGAAATGGAAAAACATACCATGCTCGTGAATAGGTAGACTCAACATTGTGAAAATGTCGATTATAGCCAAAGCAATCTACAAATAAAACGCAATCCTGATCCAGATACTAACAACGTCCTTTAATGAGATGGAAAAACTAATCATTATTTTTGTATGGAAAGGGAAGAGGCTCTGAATAAGTACTATTGCCGAAGAGTAAAGTAGGAGGACTTACACTACCAGACCTCGGTACCTACTATACAGCTATGGTAGTCGAAACAGCCTGGTACTGGTACAGGGACAGACACGTTGATCAATGGAACAGAATTGAGAACTCAGATGTAAATTCACCTGCCTGTGGTTCATCTGATCTTCGACAAAGGCTCAGAGTCCACCAGATGGGAAAAAGACAGTGTTTTTAACAAATGGTGCTGGCAAAACTGGATGTCCATCTGCAAAAAAATGTAACAGGACCCATACCTCACACCATACACAAAAACTAATTTAGAATGGATCAAAGACCATTTTTTCCAACTACTACCTTTTTCGTTTGTTTGTTTGTTTCCAACTTTTGTATTCCAAACACCAGTAATTATCAGTTCATCTTGATTGCATGTTTGATCAATTTCAGACTGCAAAACTTGGTAAAAATGTTCAATTTCTTTATTCTTAGTGTTTGGTGTGTAAATTCAAATAATAATCCTATTAACTGGCCGCCTTTGTAGGTATATGTATGTTATCCTATCACGGACAGCATTATCTTGCAGTGTTCTTTTTTGACGGTGAATGCGACACCATTCCTTTCCAATTTGATATTCCCATCATAGTAGACCATATGATTGTCTGAATCAAAACGGCCAATGCCAGTCCATTTCAAGTCACTAATGCCTAGGCTATTGATCTTCAGACGTTCCATTTCCTGTTTTACAACTTCCCATTTTCCTAGATTCATAGTTCGAACGTTCCACATTCCAATTATTAATGGATGTTTGCAGCTCTTTCTTCTCATTTTGAGTTGTGTGAAAAAGAGGAAGACCTCAGTGAGGTGGATTGACACAGTGGCTGCAGCACTGTACTCAAATATAGCAACGGTTGTGAGGATGACACAGACCGGGCAGTGTTTCATTCTGCTGTACCTAGTGTCACTGTAAATCGGAACCAACTTGATAGTACCTAACAATAACGCAGTAAAGAAACCTATCCCATTTTGGTTAACTCGAGTGTATCTAAAGTGTGTATTACCATTGAACTCTTCTCTGTTTTTATTTGCCACATCACATATCAAAAATAAGAGCTTATATTCATTGAGTCCATTTTAGTACCAGACACTGTGACTAAGTGCTTTACATGTCTAATTTAATCCTTACAACATCATTTAGGTAGTAGTTACTATTATTACCTCATTCTGTGCATGAGGAAATAGGCATTCTGTGTGATAGGTAGGCCTTACTTTCCACAGTTACAATATGCATGAATGTCAGTTACCACAGTCTAGTTTAATAAAACACCTGTCTCCCAAAAACCGCGGTTCACATTTCAGTTACCAGGGCATATTAAGTGTGAGTAATTGCATGAGGTACAAACTTAGTGGCTAGCTCTTTAGTCCACAAATTACTGAGTAAATAACAGATGCCCGTTATGATCATTGGCTATTCACGTCATTTTCAAGTTATGTCAGTGATTGGTCCTTGTGCATCTGTTATTTAGTTCATACACAGACAGCAAAGCATGTAGTTGTGCTTCTCGTTTGGCTCCCAGTAATATGCTTATGTGACATTTTACAAAAATGGATATTTGAAAGAAGGAATCAATGAATAAAGATGAAAATGCAGCAAAAAAATGAAAAGTGAGAATGTTGGAAGTGAAATTCAGATTAAATGTAAAGGAGTTGAGATAGTGCACAGCACTGACAGCACAAAGGATAAAATGCTGGAAGCTCATCCAGACTCATAAACAAATATGTCAGTTCCCTGAATCCTAGAAGAAAAGATGCTCATGCTCACTGCATCATCAGTTATATGATAAAAAGACTACTTTCGATAATATTTTTACAAAAATACAAACTACTTTAATTTTCAGTGTTTTAAATTAGAACCAATAATAATTTGTTAATAACTGGACCAATAAGCAACATTATGATAAATGGAGAAAATAATGAAATTGTCAAGGATTTCATTTTACTTGGATTCACAGTTCACGCCCATGGAAGCAGCAGTCAAGAAGTCAAATGACATATTGCATTGGGCAAATCTTCTGCAAAAGACCTCTTTAGAGTGTTAAAAAACAAACATGTCACTTTGAGGACTAAGGTAGGTCTGACCCAAGCCATGGTATTTTCAGTCACCTCATAATGCATGTGTAAGGGGACAGTGAATAAGGGGGATTGGAGAAGAATTGATGCCTTTCAATTATGGTGTTGGCGAAGAATATTGAAAATACCATCGATTGCCAGAAACGTGAACAAATCTGTCTTGAAAAAGTATAGCCAGAATGCTCCTTAGAAGCAAGAATAACGACACTTTGTCTCATGTACTGTGGACATGTTATTAGGAGAGACCAGTCCCTGGAGAAGGACATCATGCTTGGTAAAGTAGAGGGTCATCTAAAAAAAGGAAGACTCTCAAGGAGATAGATGAACGCAGTGGCTGTAAGAATGGGCTCACAACATAGCAACAATTTTGAAGATGGCGCAGGACTGTGCAGTGTTTTGTTCCCTTGTACATAGGGTTGCTATGAGTTGACGGCACCTGACAACAACAGCAACATTTTAAATCTCAAGATTTTAGTACTTTACTGTAATACTAAATAAATATTAGTTATTTTTCATTTACTTATGTATTTATAACGGACACTAATAGAGTTTTAAATGTTTTGACAAAATTATAGGCTGTGGAACAAGAGCAGTTCCTTCTGTTGATTGCTAAGATTGTTTTGCATGGTTTCAGCTTGCACATTTTACGGTCGCATACTACTATGCACGGTGAGGATTGCCTGTAATTTTACATAGCTTTTGGAAATGCTATTCAAGTTTTTAACTTTTTATAAACGTTTTTAGGTCAGTAGCTTTTGATTTTTGTCTGAAGACTTCATATAAAATACAAATATGTCAGGTAACGGTAAGTGCTTTGAAGAAAAATAAGCAAACTAAGGGAAGGAGGAAGAGGAGGATGTGTATGTTGTGTTAGGGTGATGTTGGTTGGTGAGCACATACAGTCGGAAGGAACAGTGAGCAAGATCCCTGAGGCTGAAGCAGTGAGGCCAGCCTAGCTGAAGCTGAATGAGTGAAGGTGGAAAGTTGTCAGAGATGAGGTCCAAGAGGTAGCTGAAGGCTAGACCGTGAAAGACCTAGTGTTATATCCCATAAGGATTTTACATTTTATTCTTAGGGAGAGGGAGAACTACTGAAGAGTTTTGAGTGAAAGAATAACATGATCTGAAGGTTTTAAAAAGATACCTTTGGCTGCTGTATGGAAAATAGACTATGTATAGATGGGCAAAGCTAGAAGCAAGGGACCTA
The DNA here is from genome assembly GCF_030014295.1 of Loxodonta africana. Classification (NCBI taxonomy): domain Eukaryota; kingdom Metazoa; phylum Chordata; class Mammalia; order Proboscidea; family Elephantidae; genus Loxodonta; species Loxodonta africana. Next base: position 83,194,868 of record NC_087352.1, read on the forward strand.
CTAAAAGGCTCTTGCATCACTGAATTATGTATGTAAAAATTGGCAACTGTTTTGTTATGTATATTTTTAAAAAAAGACTCTGGCAATATTTGGGTAAGAGGTGATAGTGGCTTTGAATGGGACAACTCTGGAGGTAATGAGAAATAATTTGGGAATATTTAGGATGTATTTGAAGATAGAGCTGCTGGAATTCGCTAGGATTTGCTGGTGGATCATATGTGGGGTACACAGAGGGGATAGAATTAAGTATGAGTCCAAGTTCAAAGAAACTGGGTGAATGGAATTGCTATTTACTGAGATTAAGACATTGAGAGAAGAAGAGATTAAGGGTAGTGAGAAGCTTTTGGTTTGGGGCATGTTAAATTTGAGCACCTATTGATATTCAAGTGGATATATCGAGTAGGTATGTTAGTCTGGAGTTGAGGAGTAGAGGTCAGAGTATTGAAAGGCATGGGATTGGAAGAGATTATTTAAAGAGTGAGTAAAGGTAAAGAAGAGAAAGAGGTCTGGGGATTCATTCCCTGAGCTGTCTAGTATTTAGACATTGGCAAGATGAGAGTTTCCTTTCAGGAAGACTCAGAAGATTGAGCAGGGATAGCGGTGAGTTGGGAGAGAAGCCAAGAGAATATAGCGTTTTAGAAGCCAACTGAAGAAAGTGTTTAAAAATGAGACAATTATTAAATGTGTTAAGTTCTGCTGATAGGTCAAGTAACATGAGGATTGAAAACTGACCATTGGCTTTTATGACCTTTAGCAGTCTGGGTAGAGGGATAGAGACAAAAGCCTTAATGGAATGTATTCAAGAGAAAATGGGAGGAAAAGTGGTAACAATCCTTTTCAGTAATTTCTCTGAAACAAACATGGGTGTCGTGGTTATCTAGTGCTGCTATAACAGAAATACCACAAGTCATGGCTTTAATAAAGAGAAATTCATTCTCTCACAGTCTCGGAGGCTAGAAGCCTGAATTTAGGGTGCCAGCTCCAGAGGAAAGCTTTCTCTGTTTGTTGTGGGGGAAAGTCTTTGCCATCAATCATCCCTGGCTGAGGAGTGTCTCAGCGCAGGGACCATGGGTCCAAAGGATGCGCTATTCTCCTGGCTCTTGTTTCTTTGTGGTGTGAGGTCCCCATGTCTCTCTGCTCACTTCTCTTTTTTATATCTCAAGAGATTGGCTTAAAACGTAACCTAATGTTATAGATTGAGTACTGCCTCACTAACATCATAGAGGTAGGATTTACAACACATAGGATGATCACATCAGATAATAAAATGGTGGACAGTTCACATAATACTGGGAATCATTGCCTAGCCTAGTTGACCCATATTTTTTGGAGAGCGAATTCCATCCATGACGATGGGTTAATAGATAGAGGAAGATGTAACATCAAGTAAGATTCTTTAAAGGTGGGAAGATATTAAATCATGCTTGTATGACAATAGGAATGATCCATTAGAGAGGGGGAAATTGATGATGTGTGTGAGAGAGGAAAGGGGTAATAGCAGGAGCAATGTTTTTGAGTTGCTGTGGGGTTAGTACAATCCCAAAGACTGCCCTCACCTATTACACCAGCTGTGCGAGTTTGGCCTACTGCAAAGTTAGAGGGCACAATTCATAAGACCACTCTAACTTTTGACACTAATTACAATTTCAAGGGGTTCCCAAAACCACCCTCAGGTTTCCTCATTTGCTGAAATGATTTATATAATTCAGTGAAAGCTGTTACACTCACGGTTAGGGGTTATTACAGAGAAAGGATGCAGATTAACATCAGCCAAGGGAAGTACGCAAGACAGAGTCCAGAAGTACCAGCCACCGAGCCTCTGTTGTCCTCTCCCCATGAAGTCAGGACATACTACTTCCTGAACGTTGACAGGTGACAGTATTGTAGAGTATTCCCAACCAGGGAAATTTCACCTGAGCCTCGGTGTTCAGAGTTTTTACTGTGGCTTCATTACATAGGCATGACTGATTAACTGACTGATTGCTCACATGGTTGATCTCAGTCTCTAGTCTCCAGCCCCTCTTGGTGTGACCCAGAGCTCACACCTTAAATCACGTGGTTGGTCTTTCTGGCCTGGCCAACCCCCACCCTAAGACTATTGGTGTGGCCAACCCTGACTCTAAATCATATTATTTGACAATCCAGGCCCAAGTCCCCAAGGCAAACAAAGGTATTCAGGCATGACATCGTAGAGAATTTACCTCTCAGAAGCCCAGGACAAAAGCAAGACCTCTTTTTGAGCAAGGATACGTTTTTTACTATACATTCACTTAGTGGGGATGTTGTACAGAAACAAACGCAGATATTGGTCTTAAGACTCATATATTCATCCATTCCAGCTGTCTGTCCCTTTCAAGGCATAGTATGTGGGTACAGATGCAGGTAGGCTGGTTGATTTAGTGGTGAGTGTTCTTTTCTGTTTCCATTTTCTTATTGAAATAAGAAGCAGAATCATCAGCTAGAATTGTGAAGAGGGCAGAGTAAGTGTTGGAGACCTCAGGAGAGAAAAAAGGGTAGGGAAGAATCCTTTCGAGAATTAAGAGAATATATTGACTAGGGAAATGTGGGATTTTTGTCCAGATTGAGTTATCTTGAGATTTGCCAAGAAGTTTGTAATTGTTTTTAAGGGTTTCTCAGTTTGTCTGCTATTTGGTATATGTGTTCAAAATAATCATTTACAGATTTATAAAAAATCTGTCAGTTAATTGATAGTCTTACATTCCTGAAATTTATAAAAGAAGCAATAGAATGCAAGGGTTAAGAGCTGAGACTTTGTCAGAGATCAAGGTTCAAATCCTGACTCTGCCACTGATTTGCTGTGTGACTTGGTTAAGTTACTTGTTTAAGCCTTTTTTTTCCTTTTATTAATTCAAGAGGCCAATAGCATCTGACAGGTAATACTGTAAAGGATTAAATGCAATAATGGGTATTGAGGTTTTACCAGGTATCAATCTGAGTAAATCTGTCTGGCATATAGTAATCACTCTGGTCTAGCAGTGAGAGCAACCATGGTTTTCCTGTTTTTGTAAACTGTATACTTTTGGAACAAAGTGAGTCAAATTTATTCTCGTGAAAAGTATTTAAAAAAAAAAACATATCTCTTCTATTTATTGTATGTGATCAAATACTGTAAAGTAGAATTATATGGAAGTGGTTAAGAGAAGCTAAACTCCCTGGTATCAGATCCTAGCTCCTTCACATATTAAGAGTGCAACGTTGGACAAATTAATTAATGTGCCTGTGCTTTAGTTTCTCCTCCTTTAAAATGGGTAAATCTTCATGGAGTTGTGCAGATTAAATGAGTTAATACATGAATGCATAGTTAATACTCATTAAATATTAGTGTTTGTTATTATTAATGAAATGAAGCGACAAAATTCTAAATAGAAATGTAACTCCTGGATCTGGGTCCAGGAACAGCAGAAATCCTAAATTGAGTAAATCTTCAGTAAGAAAAAAACACATGATATTATATGAATGTCTCTTTTTGCAAATACAACATAGAACATTTACAACTGAAGAAACTGTCTTAGTTGCCTAGTGCTGTTGTTGTAACAGAAGAACCACAAGTGGTTGGCTTTAAGGGACAGAAATTTATTTTCTCACAACTTAGGAGGCTAGAAGTCTGAATTCAGAGTGTGGCTCTAGGGGGAGGTCCTCCTTTGTCTATTTCGCTAGAGTTCCTGGGTTCTTAGATTCTGTGTCTTCAGATAGTGTCTGTCTTTCCCCGCTTTTGCTTCCTTGTCCTGTGTCTGCTTCTGCTTACCTTACTCAGTACTGATTAGGTTTAGGACACACCCTATGGCTTGTTAACATGCCAAAGAAACCTTATTTCCAGACAGGTGCAGAGGTTATTGGAACCCTGGCGGGGCAGTGGTTAAGATCTCAGCTGCTAACCAAAAGATTGGTGGTTAGAATCTGTGAGTCACTCTTTGGAAACCCTATGGGGGAATTCTGCTCTGTCCTATAGGGTCACTATGAGTCAGAATCGAGTTGAGGACAGTGGGTTTGGTTTTTTTCTTCTGGCTTATACAGGTTATGAAGGACCCCAGTGAGGAGCACTGGTGGCATAGTGGCTAAAGTGCTTGGCTGCCAACCAGAAGGTCGATGGTTCGAACCCACTAGCCACTCTGTGGGAGAAAGATGTGGTGGCAGTCTGCTTCCATAAGGTTTACAGCTTTGGAAACCCTCTAAGGGGCAGTTCTACTCTGTCCTGTAGGGTTGCTATGAGTCCGAATTGACTGAGTGACAGTGGATTTGTTTTTTTTAAATAGAGATTTTTACAGCTACAGGTATAGAGGTTAGGATTCTGACACATTTTGGGGGGGGGAGGGGCAGGAGGGAGGTGTGACAATTCAATCCATGCAGAAATTATCTCAAATATTTTATTCCATAAAAATGTCATGTTTGATGCCCTGTTTCGAAATGTAGTGGGTTTGAATGAGTGAGAATTGTCCATACCTGCATCTTTCTTTGTTGTTAAAACTGGTAAATTGATAAAATATTGCTAATACTGCAAGCGCCTCTTATAAAGAGTTCTGGATGTATTGTCATTGGCCAGTGAGTCGGCTCAGACTCCTGTCCATTCCATGTGTGGCAGGGCAGGAATGTGCTCCATAGGGTTTTCAATGGCTGATGTTTTGGAAGTAGATCGCCAGGTTTTTCTTCCAAGGTGCCTCTGAGTGAACCCAAACCTCCCATCATTCAGTTATCAGCTGAGTGTGTTAACAGCTTGTGCCATCCAGAGACTCTTGGGTATAAAAAGAACTAATGTTTAATATGAAAAACCTGGGAAATACTAGAAAAGCATAGAACAGAATCAAGTAAAAATTATCTGTAACCTTGTTTTCCATGTTTTTAATTATTCCACTGACTAGGTAAAGTTCGCTTAAGTATATTAACCTATGCTTAGGGGATTTGTAGCAGCAGTTTAAATATTTGTAATTATATGATTCTTTGTAGTTAATTTGTTTAATTATTCTTTCCTAGACTCTAAGTTCCATGAGTTCAGGAACTTGTTTTGTTCACTGGTTTATTGTATTTGTTGAGTAACTGATTAGCTAGATATAGTCCTCCTGCCACATCAAAGTATAAAATCAGCATCTCCTCTGTAGTATTGTCATCCATCAGCTGTCATTCCGAGACTGAACGAAGAAGGAGCTGACGTCCGTTACGATTAGATGAAACAGACCAATGCCAGCTACACCAAAACCTTTTGGGTTTGAGAAGCAACATCCCGATGAATTTCTGTTCAGCAGATTTAAAGACTCAGTTTTATTAGGTTTCACTTTTTAAAAAATTTGTAATTGTGAAATAATTATAGATGCACATGCAGTTACAAAGGTAGTACAGAGAGATGCAGTGTGTCCTCCCCCATCATTTCTAATCCCTGGAAACCACTCTCCCATTTTTCTCCATTTCTCTAATTTTGTCATTTTGAGAGTGTTATATAAATGAAATCATAACAGTATGTGTCCTTTTCAAATTGGATTTTTTTTACTCAACTTAATGCCCTTGAGATCTATCTAAGTTTCTGCATGTATCAATTCGTTGGTTCTTACTGCCGAGTAGTATTCTATGATGTGGATGTACCAGGCATTTACCTCAGTGAGAAACATTTTGATTGTTTACAGTTTTTGGCTGTTAAAAATACAGGTGCTGCAAACAATCATACACATATTTTTATCTGGACATAAGTTTTCATTTCTCAGGGATAAACATTCTGGGGCGCAGTTGTTGTGTCATATGGTAAGTTATGTTTCTTTTTTAGAAACCGCCAGACTTCCAGAGTGGCTATATCATTTTACAATCCCACCAGCAATGTGTGAGAGATCCTTTTCTCCAAATCCTTGTCATCATTTTGTATTGTCACTTTTTTTTCTTAGCTATTCTAATAGGTGTGTAGTGATATCTCACTGCTATTTTTATTTACATTTTCCTAATGGCCAGTGGGTTTTACTGGGTAGTGATATTGAACATCTTTTCATGTGCATATTTACCATCTGTATATCCTCTTGAGTCATTGTCTCTTCATGTCTTTTGCCCATTTTCTGGTTGGGGTGTTTATTTTTTTTTTTACTGTTGAGTTTTGAAAGGTTTTTATATATCCTCCTAGGTATGTGTCTTAGGGTTGATTTCAAAATTAAAAAAAAAAAAATTTATTATGTAAAAGTTTGAACACGGAAAAGCTGAAGAATTGTACTTGTACACCCATCCGCCCATATTTTACAGTTAATATTTTTCTAAATTTGCTTTTTCACAGCTGTCTATCCATCTACTCATCTATCAGTAAATCTTCTTTTTTAAAGTGCATTTCACAGTAATTTACAGTTACCAGTATTCTCCACCCCTAAATGCTTCAGCCTGCATATCATTAGAGTTCAAATTTTTTTTTCACGTTTTATTTCCCTTTAGGTAAAATTTACATATAACACAGACCCCTTAGGGTTCATTTTACGGCTGATTTATCCTAGGGGCCCTTATGGAATGCAGTCCTATTCCAATTTAAATATTTTATATGAACTGTAGTCTAGATTTTTTATAGTCGAAGAGGTAACACTTTTCCTTAGAAGAGTATTCTTCAGTGTGTGGACCTAGGACTCCCTGGGTCAGAATCACCTTGGGTATTTGTTAAAATAAAGGTTTGTGTGCCCCAACTTGTAACTGCTAAACAAGAATCTCTAGTGGTAGGTTTTGCAAATTATATTTTAACAAATATTCCAAATGATTTTATTCATAGCTCACTTCCTCAGAATTTTTCTGGACAAAATAATCTCTTCTGTGTCAGATGGTTCATAATTCTTCAGCTTTGAATGTTAAGGGACACAAAACTGTACGTTCTAATGTAGCCAGTATCCTTGGCTTTCTACCTGGGCAAGTTAGGATTTTTACCTTCATGGTAGATTGTTACCTTTGCTACTTAAATCTATAGCTTTGTGGAGTTCTTTTCAGTCTACAATAGATGTTTGGCAATGACTTTGTTTTTGATTGTATAGCCGAAGCAGTTGCTACTTAAGAGGGATTGTTTAAGGCATAGCCTAGCCATTTGTTTTGCTGGAATAATGAAGCCACAACATCCTTTTTTCCAATTTTTGATCAATGGAAAGCTAAGTACGTAATCTAGTTCCCAGACTATTATGTAGAAATACCCATGACTTAAAATTATACCCTGGAGAAATCCAGGATTTTGCAGTCTTGCCACTGTTGAGATTTTGGGCCAAATGATTTGCTGGGGTGGAGGGGCTGTCCTGTGTATGGTACGATGCGTTTAACAGTATTTCTGGACTCTAACCACTAGGTTGCAGTAGCAAACCCCATCCCCATTGTAACAACCAAAAATATCTCCAGACGTTGCTAACTGTGACCCCTGGTGGGCAGAATTGTCCACAGTTAAGAATCACTGCTTTATTTAGTGGTTAATGAGAGGAAATGCATATAAAAATAATCTGTTACTAAAGAAGCAAATGACAATAACAAAACTGTTGTTGATATTATTATATTAACACCTTTAAAACTTTCATCAAAAATTTTCTAAAAATTTCATGTTATGAAAGTTTGCTTCTCATAATGAACTTTATTATAAAAATAAATATAAAATTCATTTGCCATTTCGACCTTTTTTACACGTATAATTCAGTGACATTAATTGCTTTTACCATGTTGTGCGGCCATCACCACCACTATCCATTTCCAAATTTTTTCATCACCCTCAACAGAAGCTCCGTACTGTTAATTTTTTTTACCAGCTAAACTGTTGTGGTTCCGTTTTTGCATCGATTACATTGATTTACTTAGCTGGGAAAATCATCCTTAATTTTTTGGTCACTTGATTCTTGTTCTTTTGTTCTTGATGCCTGAATGTCTTATAATAAGCTTTTAAAAATTCTTGATATAGACATATAATTTTGAATAAATGAAGGATCCTATCCATTTTAGGTGAAAAATGTCTATTTAAATAGATAGTAGGTTAGCTAACTGAGTTTGTTATAATACAGGAATTTTTCTCCTTCAAATAAAATTTTAGTAATATCTTCAAATGGAGCTATGAATGATTTAGTATGCTATTGAATGGAGAACATGCCTAAAATAGGCCGGGGTATTATCTACACAGCTTCAGTGTTTAATTCTTATTATAATGGACGGATGGAGTTTGGGTGAAGAAATTTTTTTTGTATTCTAGGATTTTTATATTATAGTGATAGAGATATGTTATATGGAACTGTTGTCATGGTAGATAATTACACAAGGAGAGAATGATCTTACCTTGCAGAAGAGGTACAACATAGTGGTTAACGGCACGGGCTTTAGAGTTCTCACCATTTACCAGCTATGCAACTTTGATCAAGATGCTTAATGTTTGTGAGCCTTATCTTATTTGTAAAATGAGATTGCTAATACTCTTGTTTTATGTTGTTATGTGCCCTTGAGTCAATTCTGACTGACAGTGACCCTACAGGACACAGTAGAACTTCCCTGTAGGGTGTCTTACTCTGTAATCTTTATGGGAGCAGATTGCCAGGTCTTTTCTTCCCTGGAGCCGCTTACCTTTCAGTTAGCAATTGATTGCTTAACCGTTGCGCCACCAGGGCTTCTTACCTGTTTTATAGGGATTTAAAAAATAATCTTATTGTGGTAAATTGTATATAACAAAATAAATGACCATTTTAACCTTTTTAAAGTGTATAATGCAGTGATATTAATTATATTTACCATGTTGTGTACCACTATTTCCAGAAGGTTTTAATTTCTCCAAACAGAAACCCAGTATTATTTCTTCAAATGTTCTTTCTGTCTCTTTCTGTCTTCTTCTCAGATTCCATTACATGTGTATTGGTCCACTTTATGATGTCCCACAAGTCTCTTCACCTCTTCATTCTTTTTTGCTTGTTAGACTATAATTTTAGTTGTCCTGTCATCCAGTTCACTGATTCTTTCCTCTGCCAGCTCAAATCTACTTTGAACCCATCCAGTGAATTTTTTTTTTCAGTTATTGTTCTTTTGAGTCCTGGTATTTGTTTGGTTCCTTTTTATAATGTGTATCTCTTTATTGATATTTTTGTTGTATGCATGTATCGTTTTTCTGTGATTTCTTTTAGTTTTTCATCTGTGTTTTCCTTTAGATTTTTGAGCATATTTAATATTGTGTTCAAGCCTTAGTCTATTTACTGTATTTTTATGCAAATAATATGTGTGTGTTATGTTTGCTTGCCAACTGCACCCTCCCCCTGTGAGGTATTTTCTTAAGCAAGCCATACTCATTTATTTTTTTTTATGGCAACAGGTAAACAAAATGAACATAGCACACTTAGGAAGATACTTTGAAGGAGGAGGATGCGGTTGGCAAACAAACATAGAATGCACATATTGTTTGTGTAAAAATACAGTAGTCCATTGTCTGGGTTTCCCCAGGAGTGGTTTTTGTTGCTTTATTTTGTTCTTCCGAATGAGCCATTCTTTCCATTTTTTTGTATGCCTTGTGATTTTTTTCTGTTACAGACAAGACATTTGAATAACATAATGTTATTCTGGATATCAGATTCTCTCCCTTCCTCAGGGTTTGTTGTTTTATTATTTTTTTAATTGTTGAAAGTTGCATTAATCCGTTTAATGACTTCCTCTAACTGTTTTTTGCAAAGACTGTTCTCTTAGACATGTGTGGACGCTGAACTCTCTGTAGCCTGTGTTAAGCTAGTCTTTTGACAGTGATTTTCTTGAATGCTGGGAGGGGGGACTCCAAAACAAAAACCTTTCACACTGTTTACATATTGGCTCTGTGCCACTTCCTCTACCCTCAGCACTTCATGAGGCGTGCACTGAGTCTAGGGGTTAGCCTGAGATTAAAGCATAGGTTCTTTTTAGGTAATTTCTGAGCATGCATCTTGTCCTGGGGGTATGTGTGACCCTTTCACCTCCCCCTTATTCACAGGGCTTTTGAAAGCCATAATTTCCAAATGAAACTCTTCCCTATTTTCTTCCAGTCTTTTAAGGTAACTGTTGTATGCCGTAATGGTACTCTAGTTCCTGGTGGCTACAGGCTCTTAAAGCCTTCCAACTGTACTTTCTGCTCCTGTCCCTTGCATGAACTTGAGACAAATTCAAGAGTATCTTGTGTCAGTCCTTTGAGGCAGCCCTTAGACAGGGCTGGGGACCATTGTCTCAGGGAACATCTAGGTCAATTGTAATAACGTACATAGTTCATAAAGAAAACCTCCTTTGGTGAGTAGCGCATGGGGTCTTAAAAGCTTGTGAGCAGCCATCTAAGACACATCTATTGATTCCTTCCCACCTGGAGCAAAGGGGACTGAAGAAGACCAAAGGCACAAGGAAGATTTTAGTCCAGAGGACTAATGGACCACATGATCCACAGCCTCTACCAGCCTGAGCCCAGAAGAACTAGATGGTGCCTGGCTACCACCACCCACTGCACCGACAAGGATCACACTAGAGGGTCCTGGACAGAGCGGGAGAAAAAACGTAGAACAAAATTCAAATTCTCACACACACAAGGACCACACTTACTGATCTGACAGAGACTGGAGGAACTTCCGAGAGACTGTGGTCCCGGGACATTCCCGAAGTCCACTTTTCAGCCAAAAATTAGGCCTATAAGACAAACAATAACACACATGAGGAACTGCTTCTTTTCATAGTTCAGTCAAGTATAGGAGACCAAATGGGCAGTACTTGCCCAAAGGCAAAGACAAGGCAGGAAAGGACAGGAAAACTGGACGAATGGACATGAGGAACCCAGGGTGGAAAGGGGGAGAATGCTGACATAATGCAGGGATTGCAACCAATGTCACAAAACTATTAGTGTATAAATTTTTGAATGAGAAACTAATTTGCACTGTAAACTTTAACCTAAAGCACAATGAAAAAAAAAAAAGGGTGTAATTGAGCTCTTTGGGATTGGAACTGCTAATAGTCTCGGAAGATAAAGTGCAGAAGACACAGCCTTTTCTGCCCAGGACTTAAGCTCGAATGACTTTTGTCGTTTAGAGCAAAGCTTAGCATTTTGTTTTTATTTATATCCTTTTGGATTTTTTTCCCCCTCCGGCTATTATGTTTTTGCTTTCTTCCCTCTTTAAGTTTTATATGGTTTAGTTTAATAGATATCTTCTGTTAAGACAAGGTCTTTAGATAGTTCTTCTGATACTTTTGGAGAAGAAAGACAAGGCAAAATCTTCATTTACTGAAAATGGATAATGCCCAGTCATGTTGCCTAGTATTATTGAACACAATTATGAATTTGACTGTTCAGTACTTTATTATATACAAAATATATTTAAAACATTGTAGCTTTAATTAAACTAATTAGTGCTTTAGAATGTTTTCATGCCATGCTTTGCTTCTGAATTACTAATTTTGTTACAACTTATTTTTTAAAAATTTTGTTAAGAATATACCCAGCAAAACAGTGGTTTCTGTGTGTACTATTTAGTGACATTGATTATAATTTTTGAGTTGTGCAGCCATGCTCACCTTCCTTTTCTGAGTAAATCCTCTTCTATTAAATTCAGTGCCCCCTAAGGTTCCTATTTAACCTTTCAAGTTGCTGTTGTCAGTTTGATCCCTTACAGATAGTTCTTAAAAGAGTGTAATGCTCAAGACAGACATTTTTTGCTAGTTAAGCTAAAGTATTGCTTGGTTTTAAGAAGACTTCAGGGAATATTTTTGACTGAAGGTTTAAAGATGATCTCAGGACAATAATTTCAGGGGTTTATCCAACCTTCATAGCCCGAGGAAGTCTGGAGTCCATAAGAATTTGAACTTCTGCTCTGCACTTTGCCCCTTTTAATCATGATTCTTCTTTAGAATCTTTGATCAAAATGTTCAGTAATGCCAGCTGGCACCATCAAATTCTTCTGGTTTCATGGCAAAGGAAGTAGTTGTTTATGGAAATAATTAGCCACATACTCTATAGTCTCCTTCTAATCCTGATGCTCCTACCTGTGTTGCACCAGCTTACTAGAAACCAATTGTTGTGCCTTGGATGGCCTCTTGCAAGCTTTTAAGACCGCAGGTACTACATAATGAACTAGGAGGTAGAACAGAAGCACCGAACGTGTTATTAGGCCAGTTAACTGGAATGTCCCATGAAGCCATGACCCTAAACCTCCAAACCAAGAAACCAAATCCCATGAGGTGTTTGATTGTACATAAGCAGTTTAAACAGCTACTCTTCATTTTTGTTGTTGTAAATATATCTGTCACACAGTTTTGCCCAGTTCAGCTTTTTACAGGTGTACAACTTATTGACAGCAATTATAGTAATTGACTTTGCAACCCTACCCTTAACCAGTGTGATACTTCCGTCATTGTTAGCCCCCCGCCCCCTCCTGCCACTGGTAACCACAAATAAATTTTGTTCTTTATACACTTGCCTTTTCTTGTCATTTTATATAAGTGAGGTCATACGATATTTGTCATTTTGTGATTGACTTATTTTACTCAGCATAATTTCACTGCATCCATATTGTAACGTGTATCAAGACTTCATTTCTCCTACTGACTGAGTAGTAGTCCATTGTATGTATGCACCTCATTTTGTTTATCCATCCATCTGTTGATGGGCATTTAGGTTGTTTCCATCTGTTGGCTTTGTGAATAGTGCTGCAGTGAACATTGGTGTACAAGTCTCTGTTTTCAAGTCTTTTGGGTATATATGCAGCAGTAGAATGGCTGGGTCATATGGTAATTGTTTTTAGTTTTTTGAGGAACTGCCACACTATTTTCCACCATGGCTATGCCATTTTGCATCCCTGTCAGCATTGGGTACGGGTTCCAGTTTCTCCTCATCCTCACCAACATTTGTTACTTTCATTTTTTTTTTTTAAATCTTACCCATCCTAGTTAGAATGAAATGGTATCTCATTGTGGTTTTGATTTGCATCTCTGCTGGCTGATGACACTGAGCATCTTTTCTTGTTTTTGGTTGCCATTTGAATGTCCTCTTTGGTGAAATGTCTATTCAAGTCCTTTGCCCATTTTTATTGTAGCTTATTTTTGAGTAAAAGTAGTGAAGAATAGGGAAATAGACATGTGTTTTAAAATCAAACTCGAGTTTTGTTTGATTCTCAATTAACATATATTAGCTGTGTAATCTTGATCCTTGGTTTCCTCACCTGAAAACTTGAAAATAAGGATGTTGTTAGTGATTTACATGAAATAAATATCTGACTCTGGCAGTGTCTATACATTCTCTTCTTCTCTGTACCTTATCTCTACTAGTAATAGTTTATTACCTTGTTGTCAGAAAGGTCCCAGAGCAATCTTTGAAAAGCTTACATTTCTGATAATAGAATTAGGGAGAAGTGAAAAAGGAATATGAAAAGAAAGAAAAGAACAGAAGCAGGTGAATAGGAACAAGAAGAGCTGAGATAAAGCACATCTTCAAATAAAACCGTTCTTTAAGTTGGAAATGAAATGAAGCCTTTCTTGTGCTGTTGTAGGTCAGTGATACATTTAAAGAGGTGGGCTTTTGTTTTGTTTAAATAACCTTTTGGCTCACCTGGGTGATTTTGCCTGTAAAACTTTTCCAGTATTTTTAGTCTTTACCTTTTGTGTTTTTTTTTCTTAAATTGTCCCCAAGTCGGTAAAGGGGGAAGTATGTAGTTGTTGTACACAGGGTCACTATGTGGCAGAACTGACTTGAGGGCGCCTAACAACAACAGTGTAGCTATCTTCGCAGTAAACTGGGAGATGACTCATACATCTGAGACAGTAATGGTTATAATGGCAGAATGATGAGCTCCACACAGTTACTTGGCCCAGTGAATCTCTGAGGAGCTGCTTACATTGTTAGATGGCAACATGGAACTTTATGGCCATTGTTGATTATTTCATGTGATATATTTTTGTTGTCATTGTGATACTATAGCAGTGGTAGTTTGGCTACTACGGTATTGTTCACTTTGAAAACTGCATAGTACTGATTTCCGAGCCTATGGTTTTTATTAAGAAGTTTTTGATGTGTGCATGTGGGGGCGGGGGTAGAGAGAGAGACTTGTTAAAAAGTGCGTCAGCTCTTTGATTTCAAGAAAACCTTTTTAGTTTTTAAATTTTATTGTTGTAAAAGGAAAGAAGAGCCTTTAAAATTTTGCCCCAAAATTAAAGTTTATGAAATTCTGTTGATGAAGGCATATTTATAAAAGTTCGTATGGTTTCCCTATCTACCGTTATGTAATGAGTGCTTTTGGAAAAGGAAACAATAATGAAAATGCAGAAATTTGTTTTTTTTTTCCTTGGTTTGACTACTCATTTTACTGTGTGTTTTGTTAAATTCATTTTGTTGTCAGTGTATAGCATAAGGATTATATCTTTTCTGGAAAGATTTTTTAGGGGTAAGTATATAGAGTATAACGGAAAACATATATTCAGGATGTTCATATATTGTATCTTTCGATTCTTAAAAAATGATTAGAATACTCTTCCAGTGGTATTCAAATCATCTACCATTGATTAGTTGCTTTGTTTTTTGTTTGTAGATTGTTTTAGCCATGAGAACTTTAAAACTTTTTCTTTGTTATTTAAAGCTGATTTTTTTTTTTTTTTTTGCATTTGTGTTTTTTGAGATTATATGAAAAAATTTCTTCAGTTTCTCTTAAGATGTTGAAATCGTATGTGCAGAAATGTTGTATGTGTAATGTTGTGTCTGTTTTCAGGTCCAATGATGCATCAACAGCCTCCTTCTCAACAATATAATATGCCACAGGGAGGTGGGCAACATTACCAAGGACAGCAGCCACCTATGGGAATGATGGGTCAAGTTAATCAAGGCAATCATATGATGGGTCAGAGACAGATCCCTCCTTATAGACCACCTCAACAGGGTAAGATTCCATTTTGAAAATTTTCCTGCTTAATGTAAATAAGAGAACTTGAAAGGCTTTACATTTTAGTGAACTTTTGGTTTTTAAACATAATTAGGCAGAGTTGGGGCTTCTTTGCCTTGACTTTTTTTTTTTTTTAAACCCCCAAAAAGGTAGTAAATATAGTAGGTGCAAAGGGTCATATAGTGGTTAGGGACTTCCAGTTATATAGATTTCTTTTATCTGTCCTTTTCTGGTACAAAGTTACATCATAAATTTTATATAAAAAACTCACTAATTAATGGCAGAAGGTACTAGTTTGTTTTTGAAAGTTACTAAATATATGGTCACGAACAAACCCCATTTTATTTCATAGTGCTCTAATACCAAAATTAATTTTCTACCAGTTTGAACTTCTTTTTAAGAATTGAGTGTTTGTTTTTCTGAATTGGTATTGTTTGATATTGCATGTATCGTCTTCATATTAATTTTAGTGGAATGTGTGTGGAGCTATGTGTGTGTGTATGAGTGTTATAAAAATAGTTAAAAGTATCTGAAATGCCAGGGAATGGGAGGGGAATCTACAGCTGATAAATAATCTCTCGTAACATCAGATTAGAAAGCAAGCCTTTGATGACATAGAGAGCAAATTATTTACATCTTGACTGGTTGTGGTTTTTCAGGCCCACCACAGCAGTACTCAGGCCAGGAAGACTATTATGGGGACCAGTACAGTCATGGTGGACAAGGTCCTCCAGAAGGCATGAACCAGCAATATTACCCTGATGGTAATCTCTCCTAATGTTAACTTGCCCATTTTCTATCCCTGCCCAGTATTAATGGAGATAGCTATTGAAAACATTTTAACAGGGATGAAGAAACTAACAATCTGTTTCTTCTGAATTTAGGAACACTTTAAGTAATCTGAAGCATCAATGATAGCATTAGTTTATAAGCTAGTTTAAAATATATTTTGTGTAGCTATTCCATATTAGTACCATCAGGAATCACATTCTGTCATTGGAATCCTTGCTTATATAAAAGAGGGCCCTTTTTTATTCAGAATTGTTAATTTCAACCAAAGCAAGTATCACTGATTTACTCTTTTTTTTAAATAACAGCTTTATTGGGAAATTGTTCACATACCATAAAGTTCACTTGTTGGTTTATGTTTATGCATTGTATAAATACATAGAGAATATAACTCTTAGGTGTTTTTCCAACTTTGTGTTGTATACTTCTCAAAGAACAATGGTTTATATACATTAACCATTTGAGAAAAAATCTGGAAGCTAAATTATGTTCATAATATAGCTTTTATAGCTTTGGCAGGATAGAACAGACATTTAGAAACCAGGTTTTAGTATTAGTTAGTTTTTAAAGAAGTTTTTAGTGGAAAGGTGACTTGTAAAAAAATAAACTGCACTTCAAGAAAATCTAAACAGTAATAGTCCAGGCATACATAGAGATTTTCACTGTACAATTCTTTACATGCTTTATATTTTTGAAAATTTTAAAATGTTGAACAAAAAATTATTCAGACATATAAAACCAATAAGTTAAGAGGTGATTATTCACGTTACAAAACGACTCACATTGCTATGAAAGGATTTGCCAAAAGCTCTTTTTATAAAGTAAGCTCCCTTGGTGTATTCCCAAAGAAACTTGGGAAACTAAGAAACTTAGAGTATTGGAAGCCATTGACAAGAAGCTAATATAAGTCAGCAAGATATAAGTTGGTGTATTTAAAAAATCATTTTGCCTGCCATTTTTTGTAAAGGCTTGAAGAATAAAGGGATAACAGTACTTAAGAATATTAGTTTTTACTGTCGAGGCTTTGACTACACAGGCAGAGCAGACATACACCTGTAGAAATCATTGTCTTTTGCACACGATAAATGTCTGTTAGTGATAGTGATGATGCGTAAGGATAATTCTGGTCAGAAAACAATGCATTATTTACCACAGATTTTCTTGCACTGAGTTATTCAGAATTTTTTTTTTTCTTTTTCCTTTCCCATGTTGACATGCTATTAGGATTTTTTTAATTAAAAACTTTAATAAAAGTTTATAGTAGACTGTAGATATTTTAAAAAGATGAAATCTACTCTTAAATTATATGCATTAGGAAGTCGTCTGAAAACTAAATGATTGTTTTAATGGTTTAATTTTAAGAATACATTTTAAGTAATTGAGTTAAACTTGACATTGTTATTTTAGTCTTAACTTCCTGAAATGTGAAACTTGTTATAAATATATTTTTCCAAATATCAAAACTTTAAGGTTGCTATAAGTAATTAATTTTATTTCATTAGTGAAGGATTATTGAGTTAAATGGTATCTTTTTTGCATAGGCGTGTATTAATACATGTGTTTGATATTTACATAGAGTATTTATTACGTTTACATCAATAAGTAATTTTCTTAAATAGCATTGGGTATTTTCTGTCATTGTGTTTAGTTATATATGCCAGTAAATATATATAGATCAGAAGTCAGTAGACTTCTTCTGTAAAGAGCCAGGTAATATTTTAGTCTTCACTGGCTGTACGTTCTTGGTCTTAACTACTGAATTCTACTGTTGGAGCAAAAAGCAGCGATAGACAATAGGTAAATGAGTGGGCATGACTGTACAGTAGCCCCCCCATCCACAGTTTTGCATTTTGTGATTTCAGTTACCTGCACTCAACTGTAGTCTGAAAATACTAAATTGGAAAACTTCAGAAATAAACAATTCATAAGTTTTAAATTGCACACCATTCTGAGTAGTGTGATCAAATCTCACACTGTCCTGCTCCAGCCCTGCCCAGGATTTGAATCATCCCTTCATCCAGCGTATCCACTCTATATATGCTACCCGCCCGTTAGATCAACTCTCATAGTATCACAGTGCTTGTGTTCAAGTAACCCTTATTTTACTTAATAATGGCTCCAAAGCACAAGAGTAGTGATGCTGGCAATTCAGATATGGTTTCTTTAAGTGAAAAAGTAAACATTCTCAACTTAATAAGGAGAAAAAAATCATATGCTAAGGTTGCTAAGATAGGGTTTGGTACTATCCATGGTTTCAGGCATCTGTGTGGGGTCTTGAAACATATCTCCAGTGGCTAAGGGGGAACTACCGTATTCCAATAAAACTTTATTTATAAAAACAGGTCGTTGGTCTACCTGCTGTAGTTTGCCAACCCTTGATACAGATATTTATGAGGTAGTTTGAGAATGTTCAAATACACCCTCTCCTCACTTATCGACATGGTTAGGTTCCAAAGATCAGGCCGTTAACGTAAAATTGGTGTTATGTGAAAATGGAGGATGACCACATCAGACCACAACATGGAGGATGACTACATTACTATGTAACTGCCAAGTTAAAATCATTACATAACTGCAAAGTTACGTTTTACGTAACTGCCAAATTACATTATTACATAACTGCTAAACCACTGAGAATCATGGCCCCAGCCAAGCTGACAGATAACCTTAACCATCAAAGCCAGCATTCCTCGTTTGCACTTTCGCATTTGTTACTGCCAGACGTACGTCGTTAGTATGCAAAATACTCAGATAGTAGGTTTTTTTACTATTGTCGTAAATGTGAAATGTTGGATGACAAGATAGTCGATAAGTGAGGAGTAGGTATACTAGAGTACTGAGTATAAGATTTATTTTAACTATATTCCTTATGGGGTTACCATGAATTGGAATTGACTCAATGGCAGTGGGTTTTCCTCTTCCTTAATTAGGCACTTTGCTAAAATTTAGTTCATTCAGACTCTAGTTAATGGAAAGATTATTTTCTGCATTTTCTTTGTGAAACTTAATTAAAAATATGAGTATTATTTTTCATTAGATTCTAGACATCTTGCATATGAAACTTGTGTCTTAAAACAACATGTAGGTGGGGCTTTTCTTAAGTGTTGGAGCTGCTAAGCTAAAGGTGTACTCTGGCACTTAAAACAGTATTTTACACTACTTTATAGATATTTTCTATAGACATAAAATGGCAACATTAAAAATAATTTTTGCATCTGAAAATACTTTGAGATACATATACTTTATGCAGGTAAATAGAATGTGAAAGATATGTTTCAGTTTCTTTCAGGGGAAAAAAACTTATGGAGCTCTTTATATTTTGCACTGTTTTTAGCATATGCTGTGGAATTGGAGATCAGCAGAACAGGTGTTTGACAAAATATGATAATTGCTTCCTTTGTTCATTCTAATTTAATTCAAGTTATTTACATGTGAAAGGCCTAAATGCTTTCATTCTCTCCTTTTTAAAAAATGGAATTAAAGTTTTTTTTCCCTTCGATGAGGATTATCATAGTTAAGACAATAAGTGTAATGTATCTAAAACTACAGCTTTTTGCTTAAAAAAAAATTGCACGTTAACGCAGTATGAAAACAGTCACATTGGTAAATATTTGGCTAATGCAATTGAAATTATTTTTTATGTTATTTCCAGTTCATTTTCTTTTTTTCAATTTTATCTGAAAGTTTAAATATTTTTAGGGTTTCACTCAGTGGCCATTAACGTTTCTTCCTGTCTCTTGTCGAATTGATGTAGGTCATAATGATTACGGTTATCAGCAACCGTCGTATCCTGAACAAGGCTACGATAGGCCTTATGAGGATTCCTCACAACATTACTACGAAGGAGGTATCTATATACCTTCACACATATACACACACACATCCCCTTCCACAGGAATGAACATTCTTGCATTAAGACAACTTCTACCCATGCAAAGCTTCTTGTAGAGTACTAGCTGCTGGCTGTCTTGAAAATTATAGGGAGCCCAAAACAATCAGTTTCCTTACAAATATTTAAAATGTATAACCGTGACTTCTCATTTCTAACAACAGTAAAAAGACTAAAACATTTAAAAATAATTTTCCTCAGTGGAAATTTTCTATTTGAACATAAATCCATCAATCCAATTTTTTTTTCTCGTGTGTGTTTACATATATATATATATATATATATAATTTTACATATAAGTATAGTGCCTTTAGGAAACAGCTTGCTGATCTTGTGTAGCTAGTGTGTGCTCTTGTAGCTGTCTTTAATTTTGTCTTTTTTATTTTATTTAGCATAGTCATGATCTTATGACTGTGATGTTCCAGTAAATGTAATGCTCGTATGGCAGAGACGCTGAAAATGCTGCAGTTGAACCTTGCAAAATTGGCTTTAACTGCAGTTTGTTTGGCCGAAATCCTTCTGTTTGGTTTGAGTTTTTCCTTTGTTTTGTTAACTTTTAAAATCAATATGGCATTTCATTTTGTTCTTGTGTTGTTGGCTATGCATTTTAGAAGAAAAAGGTTAATTAAACAAATTTCTCAGGTTTTTTTCCCTCTTCTCCAATTACCCTATAGGAAATTCCCAATATGGCCAACAGCAAGATGCTTACCAAGGACCACCTCCACAGCAGGGATATGCACCCCAGCAACAGCAGTACCCGGGGCAGCAGGGCTATCCAGGACAGCAGCAGGGCTACGGTAAGGAGCTCGCTGCAGATCATTTGTCACAAAAAATGTGATAACTACCATTTTAAAGTATAGAAGTAGATATTTAATATTTATATTTCTAAGAATGTTCACTTTTAAAAATCCATAATTTTAGCTCAGTCTACTTATTATTAGGGTATTTATTAAAATGTTGCTCTTAGACAAAATAGTGAATCATTTGAAAAGGACCACAGAGATGATTCATTGACCGAAGGTAAGGTGTATAGTTATTTAAGAGACAAAAACGTGAATTCTCAAACCTGCTTCCCATTCATAACCCACCAGTACCTTTGTATGTGCTTGGAAAACTGATGGTTTGGGTGATTATTGACCACATCTACATAATCTGCTTAGCAAGTTTGTTTCTAAAACTGAAGACTGTTACTGTGAAAAATAACATTGATTTTTTTTTAGAGTACAAATAAAGAGATCTATTCAGAAAGCATAAAGAAAATGTTTTTGTCATTTCTAGTTAAGTAACACTATGTACAAGTGTATTATTTGCAGAGTTATGTTTCTTGCAGAATTTTGGGGAAATGTAACCATACTTTCCTATTATATACTCCCTATAATGTGTACTGTGGAGCCCTGGTGGTGCAGTGGTTAAGAGCTCAAGTGCTAACCAAAAGGTTAGCAGTCTGAATCTACCAGCTGCTCCTTGGAAACCCTACAGGGCAGTTCTGCTCTGTCCAGTAGCGTCACTATGAGTTGGGATTGACTCGATGGCAGTGGGTTTTGTTTTTGATTTTTTTGTGCTGTCTACTCTGGAGCCCTGCTGGTGCAGTGGTTAGGAGCTTGGCTGCTAACCAAAAGATTGATGATTTGAATCTACCAGCTGCCCTTCGGAAACCCTGTGGTGCAGTTCTGCTCTGTCCTGTAGGGTTGCTATGAGTCGGAATTGACTTGATGGCAGCAGGTTTGGTTTTATGTCTACTAGCTGGACATCTGATTTTATTTAAAAATAATTTTTAATTTATTAGAGAGTATGGAATGATGAGGACGTGAGGGGAAATTATCTCAGTCTCAAATTTCAGGCTGCTATAAACCCCGGTGGCATAGTGGGTAAGTGCTACGGCTGCTAACCAAGAGGTCAGCAGTTTGAATCTGCCTGGTGTTCCTTGGAAACTCTATCGGGCAGTTCTACTCTATCCTATAGGGTTGCTATGAGTCGGAATCAACTCGATGGCAGCGGGCTTGGGTTTATAACCAATGTAGATGTAGGAAATTGGCTCTAATAGCAGAGAAATAGCTGCTTGCTAGTACTGACTTGCTCTTTTGGTAACTTGTCTTTTTTTCACATCAGTAGTGTTTTATTTTTCATTGATTTAAGCTTTGCTGTTATTGTGGGCACTTATGCCTACCTTTGTTATTGTGGGCACTTATGCCTACCTATGATAGTAAATGTAAGAACCAAGATTAGGTTGAAATTCTCTTGCCCCCTCGACGTACACATTGAAACTAAACCAGGTATTTTCCCCAGAATGATAAGTTCCGCTCCTCTTATTCCAGACGTGGCTTTAGAAATACTCCATGAATTTTCTGCTTTCACAATGGACTTTCTCATGCTTCTCAAATAGTGTTTCCATTTCATGACTATTTAGCATTTGTACTTTGAATGAATAGAATGTTCTGGTTTTTTTTATTGCATTTGCTTGAAAATAAGTATGTGCCTAAATAAGGTTAAATTCATTGACTTAAGAGAAATATTTTCAGTGGAAAGAAAGGGTAAAAGAAAATGTAATATTTTTCGTTTGAGTAGTTTAATGCTGTGTTGTAAAAAGTCAGGAATCCTGAAGTAGAGAAGTTTCCATTTTGCTTCTCCATAGACTTCAGCTTATTGACCTTCCCCTAATAGAAAATGTAGAGTTTTAATAATTAGACTGATGGAATTTATTTAAGGTTGAAAACGTATTATCCTCTTTTGACAGTTTCTTCTGAGATCATTGTTTTTATATCTGAGTTTGAATGTAAGTGTTAAAGCTTTCCAGCCTACACTTTCTAAAGTGTTTTTTATTATAGATTATAGTAGAGTTTAGTAAACCAACATACCTGTTTGGAAAACCAGATCAGTCCCTTGCCATCTCTGGAATTTGAAATCATTCATTTTTATGGGTAAAGTATTAAAGATCATTGGTACTTAGAGCATAATTTTCAAATTAAGTTTTTTTTCCACATGTATCCATTGGCTTTCAAGGCTCCTTTAGTTTCTATTTTAAAATTTTAAATTATTATGATAAGTTTATCAGTACAGAACATAGCCATGTGATTCTTTTGGTGAATGCAAACGTAAATCTCACTGGCTCCCAGACTTTTCAGAAATTATTTCAATATTTTCAGTTAGACCTGCTTCTTGCTTTTTGTTTTGCCTTTTGTTTACACTGGTTAACTCTCCAGTAGAGGTATAGATGAATTTTCTTGTTACCGTGGAATTAACTGACATTACAACTCTTGAGTCTCTTACTATTTTGACATGTAAATTTTTAATGGCTAAGTAGGTTTTTTTTTTTTTTTTAAGTAGTAGTGTTTTTTTTTTTTTTTTAAGTAGTAGTGCAGTAGTTACACTGAATCAAAGCATCTGGTATGCGGTAGTAGCATTACAATATTTTCATTCTTCTTAGAACCATTACATTTGTTCCAGAAAGCATTGATAAAATCAAGATATGAAGCTATCCTTTTAAATTTGGATAAAAAATATAGTAACATCTAGTTCTCAATGCTTGCCAGAGTTCTAGGGACTTGTTACATTTTTATCTGGACTTTTGTTTGTGTTTTTTATTTTGCAGGTCCTTCACAGGGTGGTCCAGGTCCTCAGTATCCCAACTACCCACAGGGACAAGGTCAGCAGTATGGAGGATATAGACCAACACAGCCTGGACCACCACAGCCACCCCAACAGAGGCCTTATGGATACGACCAAGTAAGTTATTTGGCTAGCTGTGAGATTGCCTCATTGTTTGTTCTCTCTTGATTACGTTAAATATTTTTCACTGGAGGACTCATTTTTCCCTTCTGTTCATGGTACATGAATTAACAAAGAAAATGCATTAAAGTCTCTTTCATAGAATGTTAGCACAGCCAATCATAGCTACTCTGACATGTAAAATATGTATTATCTCTAGACACCAGCATTCATTCATTCTCTGTCTCTCTTTCAGCCTCTCAACCTCTCCCTCTATTCTGTCTTTACTCCTAGGAATATTTTTCTTAACTGTTTTAAACATCCTTTCCTCTTCTAAAGCCCCAAGTTTCTCAGACCTCCCTTATGTTTATTGCTGAAGACTGTGTCTTGACCTATTGAGATGTGTAGTCCATCTTGTGTCAGTGCTCTCATATTCATTTCAACATATCTACCACACTTCCTTCACATCCGTGATATCCTGAAAACTCATTGCCATCCAGTCGATTCTGACTCATAGTGATGCTGTGATATCCCATTTCTTTAAATTCACACTTTTCACTTGTCTCTGTTATTTCTTTCCATACACATATCCATTATCTCAAGTATTATTAATCTTTTCCCTCTATTATCTTTCATTCTACCTGCCAATATGCAGACATGTAGCTTATCCTAAGACAACTGTATTACCTTGGATCCTAGTGCTCGTTTAAGTTCCTTCCTTTCCTCATTAAATTTCTCTGATTTATAATCCATAGCAGTCTTTGTTTTATGAATTTTCTCATACATACTTTGAATTATAATGGAAATAATTTCTTATGTTGGTAATTCTTTTAGATTGAATTCAAGTTTGTCTAATGGCTTTCCAGTGAGAGTAATCTAGTCTGTTTATCACTTAAGCTACCTGAGATATAGGTTATTTTTACATGGAACTATTCTTGATTTGTAAGTTGAGGTTTTAGGGCCAGTGAAGGTGATCTTCACAGAGGAACAACTTATATGTAGCACTAATTAGAATTTCAGTTATGAACAGTTCTTCTATTCATTGTCATTCAAGCCTATCCCTCTCCTCTGCCCCACCCCATACTGACACTTCCTGTTTAAGTAATAAAGACGAAGGACATATAAGGTACACTAAAAGAGTAAGGACAGAAGAATAATATTGAAAAAAAAAAAAAGCAAACACAAAAACCACTAGGACAAAATCAAAGTATCAGGCAGAGTTTTTAACCTAAATTTTAAAAGTAAAGTCTTGGCTAGTGAGTCTTTAAGGGCAGGATTTCCTGAGCAGATAAAATTTAGGCTCATTCTAAGCCACAAGTTAACGTTAAAAAAAAAATGAGATTCTAGCCATTTATTCCCTCATTCAGCTAATACTTAATAATTGTCTACATGTGCTAGACTCTATTACTGAATATCCTACGTGAGTAAAATAGACATGTTCCCTAAGGCTTGTGGAGCAACTGGCTGTCTTGGTCTTCATTAACTTTAGCATTTGATACATGTTGCTTTTTTGTTCTTGAATAGTCTCCTTTAATGTCTATATTAATGTACTATTCTATTTCACTTATATTTCCAATGTTTTTTTTTTTTTTTTTTACTGGCTTCCTTTTTATTACCCCAGTATTAATCCTTGACTCTGTTTTTCTTCGTCTCTCTTGTCATCCTGTCTTACACTTTCAGTATCCTTATCTCTTGCTTCTCAACCCGATTTCAGTTTCCTTTTTCCAACTGTATGCAGAATATCTCTTGTTGGATTTCTTGCCATTCTCTCCGTTTTAGCATGTTATGGACTAAACTGACCGTTTTTCTCTGTAAATCAGTATATTTCTAAATCCCCTATTCATTAAGCAAAAGCCTGTTGAGCAACAATTATACTAAGTACCATGTTCAAATTGGGGTACATACTGGGAAATAGTATAGACTTGGACTCTACCTTTGTGAACTTAAGTCTAGATGAGGATACAGATAAGTAAACAGATGATTATAATAGAGTGTGATAGATAGTTGGATGAAGAAAACAAAAATTTATGTGGAAGGAAGCTCCTAACCCAGATTTAGAGAAAATGTTACTTGGGAAGTAGTCTATGAGTGTGAGATCCCAAGGAATGGAGGAGGGAAAGGTATTCTAGTCAGAAAGAAGAGCATTCATAAAGGACTGATGGTAAGAGGTTGTTTAGTAAAGCAGAAGCCTGGGGGAGAAGGGGCAAAACTGGAGACATTAGGGTTAGATTTATCAAGGCTCTCATAAACCATATTGGTCTTGGACTTTATCCTGATACCAGTGTGGAACCTTTGAAGAGTTTTCAACAATGTATGTAAAGTACCTAACAGTGGCTGGCGCTTGGTAGATGTGATAAATATATGATTTTATTCTCCTTTTATCGTCATCATTATTCCAGCCCCTAAAGTTGTCAGGAATTTGGGACCGGGCTGTGGATAAAGAGCCATGGTGTTTGGGTAGCTGCCAGCGCATCTCCTTTTCTACCAGAAAAGGATATGAGGAGAGGGCCACCTTATCTACTGTGTTGTCAGTAATCTTCCCACATTGATCTTATGTTTCACCTTATGTATTCCTTTACACAAACACCTGTTGATCTCTTCATTGTAGGGAAAGTAGTTCACCTCTTGAAAGATGGTTGAAGCAATGGAAAACCAATGTAAATTCTTATTTTTTTTAAATAATTTCATTTTTTGTTGTAGTTGAGAATATACACAGCAAAACATATACCAATTCAATGATTTCTATATGTATAGTTCAGTGACATTGATTACATTCTTTGAGTTGTGCAACCATTCTAACCCTCGTTCCTCCTCCATTAACATAAATTCACTCCCCTCTAAGGTTCCTATCTAATCTTTCAAGTAGTTGTTAATTTGATCCCATACAGATAGATCTTAAAAGAGCATAATGCTCAAGGCAGACATTTTTTACTAAACCGATTTTTTACTAGTTAAGCTGAACTATTTGATTTTAAGAAGACTTAGGGGATATTTTTGGTTTAAGGTTTAAAGATTATCTCAGGGCAATAGTTTTAGGGGCTCATACCTATGTAAATTCTTATATCAAATAGTAATAGTAATTATAGTGGTGGTTTAGGCAGATTAATCTTCTAGCAGTGTGCAGGATAAATTAAAAGGGGGGTAATTGAGAGAGAGAGCCTTGTTAGGAGTCTGCTGCTCCTCCATCAGTCTTCCCCATCTCAGCAAGCAGCAGCTTGATTCTTCTAGTTCCTCAGGCTAAAATCCTGGAGTCATTCTTGACTCCCTTTTTTTTTTTTTTTTGCAAATCATATGTCCAATAAATCGTCAAATCTCATCACCTCTTCCTTCAAAATATATCCAGAATCTAACCATTTCTCAATCCCCTGCTCTTACCTAAGTCAACATCACTAGCGATCGCTCATCTGAACAATTGCAGTATTCTTTTATTGATCCTACTCTTACCCTGGCTTCCCTATAGGATATTTTCCACACGGGATCTGTAATGATCTTTTAAAAACGTTAGTCAGATGGTGTTCTCCCTCTGCATAATTTCTCTATTGAAGAAGTCATGGTTTTCCCTTTTTTTAGTTTGTTAATATGTTGAATTACATTGTTAGATTTTCAAACTTTAAATCAGCCTTGCGTATTTGGGATAAACTCTTCTTGGTCACAATATATTAACCTTTTTATATTATTGGATATGCTAAAATTTTGTTAAGGAGTTTTGCATCTGTATTTATGAGTAATATTGGACTGTAGTATGGGCTTTCTTGTAATGTCTTTGGCTTGTTTTATTATTGAGGTAATACTGAACTCATAGAGTGAGTTGGGAAGAATTTTCCCTTTTCATTTTTTTGGAAGGCTTTGTGTAAAAGTGGTACTCTTTCTAAAATGTTTGGGCCGGGAGTTTTCTTCATGGAGAGGTTTTTAATTACAAATTTAATTTCTTTATTAGCTATAGGAGTATTCAGATTAACTATTTCTTTTTGAGTAAACTTTGTGCTTTTCAAGGAATTTGTTCATTTTATGTATGTTGTTGAATATTTCCTTATTATCCTTTTTAATATCTGTAGAATCTGTATTGATATTACCTCTTTCATTTCTAATATCGGTAATTTGTTTCTCCCCTTTTTTTTCCTGATTAATCTGACGACAAGCTTTTATCTATTTTATTGATCTTCTCAAAGCACTAGCTTTTGGTTTGTTTTTTTCCCTTTAATTTTTTGTGTTTTCTTTCACTGATTTCACTCTGATCTTACTGCTTTTCTTCTGCTTACTTTGAATTTAATTTAATTTTTTGTGTTTTCTTTCACTGATTTTGCTCTGGTGTTATTTCTTTTCTTCTGCTTACTTCAAATTTCATTTGCCCTTCTTTTCCAGTTTCTTAAGGTGGGAACTGATGATTCATTGATTTCAGAGCTTTCTTTTTTTCTAATGCAGGTGTTCATTGCTGTGAATTTCCCTCCAAGTACTGCTTTAACTGCATCCACCAAATTTTTACAGGTTGTGTTTTCATTTTCAATCAGTTCAAAATACATTCTGATTTCTTTTTAATTTCTTCTTTGACCCCACGCCCCCCAAAAAAGAACAAAACAAAATCTGCTGCTGTCCTTGATTCCGACTAATAGCGACACTATAGCGTTTCCATAGTGTTTCCAAAGAGCGCCTGGTGGATTCAAACTGGTGATCTTTTGGTTAGCAGCCATAGCATTTAACTGCTATGCCACCAGTGTTTCCTTTGACCCAAGAATAATTTATTATCCAGATACTTGGATATTTTCCAGATATCTTCCTGTTACTGATTACTAATATAAGTCCATCATAATAATAGAACATCCTTAATGATTTGAATTCTTTTACATTTATTGAGACTTGTTTTATGGGTCAGAATCTGGTCTATGATGAAGTGTTCTGTAAATGTTAGTTTGATCAAGTTGGTTGATAGTATTTTCAGTCTTCTATATCTTAGCTAACCTTTCTGTTCTATCATTTATTAAGAAAGGGATATTAAATCTCTGACTATAATTGTGCATTTGTGTATTTCTCCTTGCAGTTGTTTTTACTTCATGTATTTTGAAGCTATGTTATTAGGTGTATTAGTGTTTAGGATTTTTATGTCTTCTTGATGAATTTACCCCTTTACCATTAAGAAGTGCCCTTCTTTATTCCTGGTAGTATTCTTTGCTCTGAAATCTGATCTGTCTGATATTGATATAAGTATACAAGCTTTCTTTGGGTTAGTTCACCATAGTATATCTATTTCATGTAGGCAGCACATGATTGGGTCTTACTTTTTTATCCACCCTGACAATGCCTGCCTTTTAATTGGGTGTTTTGAACAGTATGTTTAATGTGATTATTGGTATGGTTGTCTGTCTTCTTCATATTTGTTTTCATTTGTCACATCTGTTCTTTGTTGTTTTTTCTTCTGCCTTTTCTGTTGATTTTTTTCCTGTTTTTTTAAACAGCTTTATTGAGATATAATTCACACTATACAATTTGCCATTTTAAATTGTACAATTCAATGGTTTTTAGTATATTCTCAGAGTTACTCAACCATCACCACAGTCTAAGTATAGATCATTTCACCACTTGAAAAAGAAACAGTCTACCTGCTAGCTGTCTCTTGTCACTTCCTTACAAACACGCTACATTGCTTTATAGTTCTCAGTGTATAAGTCTTTCACCTCCCTGGTTAAATTTATTTCTAGGTGTTTTATTCCTTTTGTTGCTATCGTTAATGGAATTGTTTTTTTAATTTTCTTTTCAGATCGTTCACTATTAATGTGTAGAAACGGGATTGATTTTTGTTTTGACCTTATACTGTGAAACTTTGCTGAATTTATTTGTTAGCTCTGGTGGCTTTCTTTTAGATTCTTTGGCGTTTTCCTCTGTATAGGATCATTTCATCTGCATATAGGCACAGTTTTACTTCTTTCTTCCTGATTTGGATACCTTTTATTTCTTTTTCATGCCTGTTTGCTCTGGCTGGGATTTCCAAGGCAATATGAATAGTAGTGCTAAGAGCAGGCATTCTTGTTTTGTTCCTGATCATAAGAGGAAAACTACTTTCTCCATTGAGTATGATGTTAGTTTTGTGTTTTTCATAAATATTCTGTATCATATTAAAGGATTTTGATTCTATTCTTAGCTTGTTGAATGTTTTTATCATGAAAGTGTGTTGTCGCCTTAATTTTTGGAAGATATTTTCTCAGGGTGTAGAATTCTAGTCTGACAGCTCCATACCCCCCACCCCTCCTTTAAGGATGTTTCTCTAGTGTCTTCTTGCTTTCGTTGTTTCCAAAGCTACGTCAGATCTTTGTTTTCTGGTGGTCAGTGTATCTTTTAGGATTTTTCTTTTATCAAGTTGATGGATTGAAAAAAAAATTCCCTCTCTCAAATTGTTATAAGCAAAATACACCAATCCTTTGGTGTGTATTTCTTCATGTTTACTATGCTTAAGGTATGTTGAAGCTTCTTGAATCTGTGGCATTACAGTTTTCATCAAACTTGGAAAAAATTTTGGCCAAATGTTTTTCCTGTCTCTGCCTCCCCAAATCCCTTTCGCTCTTTTCCACACTTCAATTACATGTATATTAGGCTGTTTGAAGTTTCTCTATAGTGCACTGATCAGCTGTTCAGTTTTTTAAATTGTTTTTTTGGTTTGATTTGGATAGTTCATTGAAGATAACTGGTATTTTGAAGTTAACTAATAAACAGCTACCATTAGCTAATATTTTCTTGTTCACTTTCTAATCTGCTTTTTTTAATCCCTTGCAAGGTATTTTTTCTTTTTTTCATCTTAAACATTATGGTTCGCTTCTCTAGAATTTCAGTTTGGGTCTTTTAAAAATATCTTCCATGCCTCTGCTTAACTTTTTGAACGTATGGTATACAACTATAATTGTTCTAATATCTTTTTTCTGCTGATTCTAACATCTGTGTCAGTTCTGGGTCCATTTCAGTTCATTGGTTTTTTTTTTTCTCTTCCTTATGGGTCATATTTTCCTCCTTTGTATGTCTGTTAATCTTTGAATACTACGTATTGTGAGTTTTTATTTGTTGGGTGATAGATGTATTTCTATTCCTAGAAATATTATTGACCTTTGTTTTGAGAGGCAGTTAAGTAAGTTAGAAACAGTTTGATCCTTTCAGGAATACTTTTTTTTTTTTTTTCTCCTGTTATCCTATTGAAACCTTTTATTCTGTTATTGTTGCATGCTTAAGGAAAACAGCTTTGCCTATAATTCATTGTGCCCTGAACTTATGACAGTAGCTTGTATTTGGCCAATTGGAATCCAGGCCAAACCGCAATCTTAGAGGGTCTGTTCGGCTGATAAGTGGCCCTTCACTGATGATTTCCTTCATATAACCTTTAACAGGAAAGCATAAGTTGCATCGATTGTGCCCTAAGAGATGAGGGACTGAAGGTAATTCAGATTGGCACCTCTGAAAAGATTTGTCAGGTTTCTGTCTTGTTGTAGCCAGATTTTTTTTTAAAAAAAAAAACCTTAGGGAAAGACTGAACACCCCCACCTATCTGACACTGCATGTGAATTTTTATAGTTTTAATTAGAAAAAATAAGAATCTCATCATGGCACCCAATAGACTTCCACAGATAAAATCACTGACTGAATGAGTACTGTAAGTCATTGCAGTAGGTAAATATTTCTTTACGGGGCCTCAAAGACCAAAAAAAAAAAGGACATTGTTGAATCCAGAATGGGCACTATGCCACAGTAATATTCTCCAATTCCATGACATTTCAGGACCTTGAAATTCTGATAAGTGTGTGTAAATTTCTCATGATGCTTGTGGTCTTGAAGCAATATTCAAAGTATTTCCAGTGGGGTAAAAATTGTTTCTATTGTCCTTGCAAATACTACCACCACATTGAGTTGCAAACTCTGGGGTACTGACGTGTTTGTAGAGAAGACAAGATAAATCCTCATATAGACCAGACATAAGTGCCAGTGTAGTTGTCTTCTGCTGTAATGGAGGAAGGATTCCTTGACACAAGTTTCTGAATCCATCCCTCCTCAACTGAGGTATTGCATCCCAGGATTTGATCCCAAAAAGCTTTTGCCAAAAGAAGACTCTCTGAATGGAAATGTTATTGTTACGTTACTGAAAGCTGCATAGTTGCCACACAAGTAGTACTTTATTTGACCGACATTTTCAATGTGAGGTGATGTATCTTGTTTTGAAGTGGTAGGCCCCTTGGCCTCTTTTCATGGGCTTCTGAATCTATCATGTTGCTTAAAATCTTTCTTCATGAGGAATTTTTTTTAAACCTGTAATACCACCTGGGTCTGGTGTTTTGGGACATGGTAGCTGTTTGGTTACTTTATCTGTTTCTTCCATTGTTACTGATAGGTTCTCTTCCCTGGAGACAATTTTGATAATTGAATTTCTCATGGCTGCGGGTGTCCAGGCCCCATGCCTGGTAGCCACCTGCCCTTAGGCCTTAGGTTGGTGAGTGAGCAGGTCCATGAGCCAGTGCCCACGCAGGTGCAGCTCAGGATTGCTTTTAAGATTTATTAGTCAGGCGCCAGAGCATGTTTAGTCTAAGGCTAAATTTTCCCCACTTCCAAGATAATACCCTTTGATTACCCAGTGGCCTGGAAATTCTGAGGTTTTTTACCGTGCCTGGTGGATATAGGCACTATCTTTCTTTTTGTGTGAGCACCAAGTATTACTTCCTCTAATACTTTTGGGTATATCTTTCCCAGCCTTGAGTATTTTCCTCATATGTATTCGTAATTTTTTCTATCCAAACCCATTGTTCCTTTCTGTATTCTTTATCAAAGAGGATACCATCACCAAGCCTGAATGCCAAGTGACATATTCGATTTTTAAGTCTCTCTCAGTTTTCCTCCCACATCTGATAAATGACAATCTTGTTGACCCTCCTTCCTAAAAAGCTCCTGAATCCATCCTTTTATCTCTAACCTACTGTCCTATCTTAGTTTGGCCATTCTCATCTCCTGTCTTCATTCCAGCAGGATCCTTCTAATATCTTCTTGCGGCTTTTCCCATTCATTCTGTACACTATAGTCAGAGGAATTTTGTAATTAAAAAAAAAAAGAGGCAGAAGGAGTAGAGCTGGGGCTTAGAGAGTTAGAGTGGCTTACCCACAATGATAAACTCAGAAGTGGTGGAGCTCATGATAAATATTGAGTGACGAGAGCCCAGGCTCTGTTCACTGTACCCAATTGCCTTCAGTAATGTTAATGAGTACTTGAGTCATTTGCAAAACTTCCCTGTTTTCTTTTTGAATAACTTTGTGAGGTGTAGGGATCTTAATTACCCACACCTGTTAGATGAGAACACATAAACTCAAGGCATGTTAGGCTACTTGGCCAAGGACAGGAAGCTGTTAAGTGTTGGAATTAGTAGTAGAAATTAGTTTCTGCCTTCAAAACCCATACTTGTAACCATTCATAGTGCACTGGAATTTGCTAATGGTTGCAAATGCACAGTATACCTTTTGGGCTTGTGATTGGTTTAGTCCCAGCCGTGTTCAAGTGTGTGTGAGTCAAGTTATCTAATCTCCCAGTGCCTCAATTTCTTAATTTATAAAATGGAGACAATATTTACTGCATAGATATAGATGGACGCACAGCATGTATTACAGTGGCCAACACGTGGTAAGCTCTTAGTTATTGAGATGTATTAAGTTAGCTATTGCTAATATTAACAAGACTTCTTAGTCTCCATTACTTCAGACTTTGTTTTACCAATCGATTCTTAGCTTCTACTTTTCGTTATTGTATATTCTTTCATTCTGTTCATGTCCCTAAACATTCTGTATGTATTTTTTCCCATGCCTTTGCTTTAGCTGTTGCTTCTAATTTGCCCTCTCCTCTCCTCTGCTCTTCAAATCTTACGACTTCCTTAATGCTCCCATGTTCCCTTAAATATTTTTCTAATTATTTTAGCCCATGTTAAGTTTTCCCTTTCTGAAGTCTTGTAGAATTTATTTTCTATTCTGTAATTGTACTTTAGTTATTTATAAATCTTACCTTCTGTGTTTTTCAAATTTATTACAGTGATGAGCATATAATATTTGTTCAATAGATGTTTATAATTGCTTGAATATTATGTATTTGGCATACATTATTGAAGATGTCTTATGTGTCAGGTACTTTTCAATACTTGAGGCATAAAGATGAATAAGACCTTGTCCCTGTCCTCAAATAATTCATAATATAGTAGATAAGTTACAGCTTGTATAGCACAGTGGTTCTCAGCCTCTCTTCTGCTTTCACATCATTTATGTGTGCAGCTCACTTTCATCGTTAATATCTCACTACATATATTCACTAGTGCAGCATTTCCCTCCAGTATCGAGATTGACTGATTTATAATTCTTTGTAATTTTGAAAAGCCCTTTGTCATGTTCTCTTTTATTTAAGTAGCATAACAAATGAGATAGGAATTAAATATAGCCATTAATGGAAAGGAAATTGAGATCCAGAGAGGTAGGTGTTATTGTCCAACCTTAGGGGTGAAGAAATTGAGTCTCAAAGAGCTTCAGAATAGAGTTGGAGCTTAAACTCAGCTTTAGTATCTAGGTAATCTAACAGTTGAATAATCAGCTCCTAATTTTTTTATCAACAGTAACTAATAACAGCAATATGCTAAACATTGACTTTATTTAAACTTTTTATATAAGAAAGCAAATGACAAAAAGTTAGTATCATGAATCTATCACCCAACTTTAGCAGTTATCAACGTTTTGTCAATGTTGTTTATTTATCCACTCCCCCTACACTATTTTATGTTTTTAGAATATTTTAGAGCAAATCCTAGATATGCATCATTTTACCCATAAATACTTCAAGATACATGACTTAAATTAGGGTGAATACAGCTCTGTAAAGGACATTAATCTAAAATACGTTAATTCTGTTTGTGGTGCATTATTCCTTTAGATGTATCATGACACTCAGCAGTCCTCCAAGCATATCTACTTTTGTGGAAATATAAACTTCCAAGGTACTATTTCTGATGGTACAGAAATATGT
Organism: Loxodonta africana; assembly: GCF_030014295.1. Lineage (NCBI taxonomy): Eukaryota > Metazoa > Chordata > Mammalia > Proboscidea > Elephantidae > Loxodonta > Loxodonta africana. The sequence continues at coordinate 83,229,098 of NC_087352.1, forward strand.
CAACTCTACAATACTTTCTTCATATAAAATAATTGATATAACTTACAATGGGAAACAACTAGCTAATTATGTGCTCCCAGTGAGTAATTTTCCTGGAAAATAGGTACTGCTATTCACAGGACCAAACGTTTCGTTTCCATTATACGTCAGGTTGTCATGAATGGGAGCCCACTCGACAGCAACTAACAACAAGTTTTAAACATATTTAAGAAATATTTTATGAAATATATTTGTATATAGGCAGTCCCTGGGTTACGAATGTCCGGCTTACTTATAGCCTGTAGTTACGAACCAACCCCAATCCCGGTAAAGCCTATTATGTTAAAAATTCGACGTACATACAGTGGTTCATAATAAGAAATGCATGCTACTTTGAGACACACATCAAAACACTATTATTACTGTATTACTATGTTAAAGATGTTTTAGCACATCTTAAAGTGTTTTTTATTTTTGTACATAGAAAGGTACACTCTATATTATAACAGATATTTGACTAACAATTAGATATGAACCATACCTAACTGTTCTGACTTAACATACAAATTCAACTTAAAGATAGATTTAGGAATGGAACTCATTTGTAATCTGGAGACTGCCTGTATGTTATTCTCTTGTTCTACCTTTCTTCTGTTTTAGGGAAGATGTTCCTTATCTCCTCCAAAAGCCAATCTTAACATATGCATACTGGAATCATTCACCTTCCCCATGGGATTTGCCACTTCATTTGTCACCTCTTTTGTATCTATACTTTCTTTTTCTCTCCCGTCCTGTCAATCTACAGGCTTTCAAGTCTGCCTTATTAAGAACAGCAAAAACAAAACAAGCTTTCCTTGATTTTATGTCCTAGCTGCCTAACTAAATACCTTTGCTGGCCTCAGGGAAAGGCTCAGATTCTTTAGCATGAGTAAAAGGTTCTTGACCCTCAGTCTCCAAGATAGCTTTCCATCTTCACTTACCGCTTGCTATTGTTAATTCATTAATAGCAATTAATAGCTAAGCAGTCATAAAGTTGTCACAAAACTAATACTACATCAGAGTTTAGGAAATAGAATCTCTCATTTACTCTTGCTTAATTCAGTTCAGCAGAATTCACCAAACATTGACATTCCTGCTATGTGAAAGGCTGTTTGCTAGTTTCTTGCATATTTAGAATTATGAAATCAATTTACAGTTTAATATATTTTCAGAAGAAATTATGGTGTGACACTGTGTACCTGAATTTTTTTTGTTGTAGGTGCAGTTGCTTTTATAGTATGCCAGTGTTAAAAATAACTTTTTTATAATTTTCTGTGCTAAACTATATATTTTTTTATGCTAAACTATTATGGTAGAATTATGGTCAAAACTATTATCTAATTACATTTTTAAATTTATTTTTTAGGGACAGTATGGAAACTACCAGCAGTGAAAAAGTACTTAACATTCCAATAGCCAGTACCTATTAGCAGCCATATTGTCACCTCATCACTGTGGACACCTTCCTGTGAAGAGATCTTTTCATTCCATCTAGTTTTTGGAAAAACTTTGTGGATATGAGGCTGTTTCTTCAGTAAACAGCCTTTGTGGCTTAGTTGTAAAAGGCTTAGTAGCTCAGAAATACTCTTGATTTCACATTTCTACTCTAGATGGCAACATTGGACAGAAAATGCAATGACATAACCAATTTGCAATGATTTCGGAACTGTTTCAAATGGACTGTTACAGACTGAAAGGTGTGAACAGCTTTGTATGTTTATGAAGGTTAAGGGAATTTAATACTTTTCCACAGATTCTTTTGTAAGGGGAAGAGGGAAATGTACACTTTTTACAGCAGCAATATTTTGTATATTATGTTTATTTCATGTGAATATGCAAGGCAGTACACTACGCACCAGGCAGAATCAGAAATCCTGTTAACATGGATTGGAGCATGGTAGATGCTTGATTGTGTTGGTCTCAAAATGGTGTACTATAAAGATAAAGGTGAGAGAGGAGACAAAGCACACCATATGTCCACTGTTATGTTCTTATAGAGGAGATTCAAATCCCTTTTATCTATTAGATAATCAAGGGCACTGTGATACAGTTTTGACTAAAAAGACATTTTTTAAAAACCTTCCAGTTTTGTGGATTAAAACCTTTTTATAAAGATCATTTATAATATAGTTTTAAAACGTAAGGCAATAATTACTTCATGTTGGATCTGAAGAATCTTTGGTAACAGTTTCATGGAGATGAAATGGTAATCCTCCCTCCCCTAAAATAGCAATAACTGAAAATGGAAGTATTAATTTTACTTTGAGCAATCAGGGAATTTAGTAATATCAAAGAATTTTATAAATGATATCTAAGAAGAGCCAACATTGATCCAGTAATTTTATTTTTTAACATTAAAAGGTAATTGGTTTATATAGTAAAATAGTTCAGGAGACTTTACAAACCTTTATTTCAACTTTCTTAACTGGAACTAATACCGTTTATAAAGGGACACGTTTATGCTTTTCCCTTTTTTATGTTGGTTCGTATAAGACAGAGATGTTGATGAGGTTTTTATTCTGATCTGTATTAAAAGCATAGAGGTTGCATGCTAGATCACCTTTTTTATTAGCATGGCATATTTAATCATTATTTGAGACTGTCCTGTGCCTGATTATTTTAACTAAATTCAGGGATATTGTATTGGGCGAGAAAGCATGCATAGAGAAGTTTTTAACCATGATTATTTAGGCATAATCTGAAAACATCTAGCCCAAAGGTAAGTTGCTATTTTCATCACAGTTGCCTATGCCCAGGGAATAAGATGTATTCTTTATAATTGAATTAGTTTTTTCTCACATCTAACTGGAAATGAAACAGAAGGGGTACCATAAATTTGAATAAGCAAAATGTACTGTTCTCAACATACTGTAATCAAAAGAAGGAATTTCAGTGTGTCTGTGTGTGAGAGACAGAGCGAGAGTGTGTATGTGTTTTCATATCAAAATAGGTTTGCTTTTTTTTTTCAAGTTGGTCAGTAGAAAATGACATCAAGGTTTGAACAGATGAAGCATGGACAGCCTTATTGTGATTGAAATACTTGTAGGTTCTGTGCCAATTTTCCACCACTGTGTACTTTGTTGCTATTTAAAACTGTATCAACTCTAACGGAAGAATAAATTATTTGTGATTTTAATTTTCTCATTTGTTTCTTTAAATTAGATCTCTTTGAGTCTTGTTTTGTCTGGAGACTATGCTGTGGGTTTTTTATATAAGTTAGACTAGTATAAGCAGCCTATATTTGTATTCTAGGGCTTGATCAAAATTCTCGTCCCGTGCCCAAGTTAATTAGAATTAACTGTTCAGTAATCAGCATGTTGTGTAGGCTGTTTGTTACAGAATTCTTTCTCTGAAAATGAAGTCCGTGAAGCTATAATCAAGATGACTGAATTAGATAAATGAGTTGAGGAGACAAAATTGTACTGAACCCAACCTGGTGTAGATATGTTATCTCATTTGAAGTAAGCTCAGCTGACATTAAGAAATAATTTGTCTTGCCAACCCGTCTTCTGTTGTCTTATTCTCCTTTTAATGGAAACTAAAATTGCAATTTTAATAAGCAGAATTTCCTCCAGGACTTTCTTCCTGGAGACTAGTGCATTTGCAAGGTTTAATTGTTTTATAACAGTCCTATTTCGTAGAAGTTTTTAATTGGTGGTGACAAAAATTACCTTACTCCTTTGATACTTAGTAAGAAAATAACTACCAGTAGCCCTCTACCAAATTTGGTATTTCCATATAGATTACATATCCTAAAATTGAAATATTTATTTTATCAAAATGTATTATAATAAATATCATACCATCCCATAAAATTGTAGAAGCGAAATAATAAATTACTAAAAAAAGAGCAGGGTGATTATTGATCAACATTTAAAAATACTTAAGTGTGCTAGGTTAGTGGTTTGTTAATTAAATTGTTAATACTGTTATTTTGTGTTACAGTGGCACATTATTTTTGGATTTATTTTTAACTTTTTAAATGGATTTCTCAAACATACACCAAAGTGGAGAGCCCGCATGTACTAGTTTCCTAACTTACCCACTTAGTAACTCATGACCAATCTTGTGTCATCTAAACAAAACAAAACAAGAAATTCCCAAACCCCTTGCTGTCAGGTTGATTCTGACTCATAACAACCCTACAGGACAGGGTAGAACTGCCCCATAGGGTTTCCAAGGAGCACCTGGTGGATTCGAACTGCCCGACCTTTTTGGTTAGCAGCCATAGGTCTTAACCACTGTGCCACCAGGGCTCATGTGTCATCTAATCCCCAAATATTTTAGTACCATTATTACCACTACCCATTGCAGTCGAGTCAATTCTGACTCACTGCGACCCTATGGGACAGAGTAGAACTGCCCCACAGGGTTTCCAAGGAGCACCTGGTGGATTCAAACTGATGACCGTTTGGTTAGCAGCTGTGGCACCTAACCACTATGCCACCAGGGTTTTGAAATATTTTAATGAGGATGTCTAAAAGATAAGTACTCTTTAAAACACCACCTTGGATGATCTGTGAGGACTATTCAGAAATCGTATGTTTTCATTTTTAACATTGAATTAGAAACCATTCTCAGAATCTCTTAGAGAATACTTATCATCCCCCAATATTCTTTCTCTTCTTTTAAAAATAACCCCCAAGTTTTAGGTGGGTACGTGGCTGCCTACCTAGAGATTACATTTAACAGCCTCCTTTGCAGCTAGGTATGACTTTGGGCCAGTGAGATATGAGCTGAAGTGATTTGTGCAGATTCTAGGTTATACTCTTAAAGTTGTGCTCCACTTTCTTTTCCCATTCAGTGAACTGGGACATGATAAGTCGGTTGGGAGTCTGACCTTACAGATTTGAAAAATACTCTGGAAATTGGCACTGCAACTGGATAGAGTCGAAAGTCGTTGTGTGACTTCATCAAGTCTGCTCCTCTGTACTGTCCACGAGCTTGGACTTTAACATGAGAGAAAAGTAACACTTTCAAGACCCAATTATTTTTTCTTTTAATTTTTTGTTGGTACTATGTGTTTTCTATAATGGAGGGTATGCTGAATCATTGAGTGTGTTTGAATTTTTGGTGGGTAATATGGTTTTTGTCTTATGCCTCATCCCACAGATCGTACCCTTGGAATCCAGAGGTACATATATGTACTCCTTGACACCCCAAATTCTACCCCCAGAGCCCAGAGGTATATATGTATACCAAATTAAAAAATTTCAAAATTCGTGTTTTTCCTACTAAAAATTCAACGATTCAGCACCACTTCATATCAAAAAGAAAGAAGATCCCCAAACCCATTGCCGTTGAGTCAGTTCCAACTCATAGCAACTCTGTAGGACAGGGTAGAACTGCTTCAGAGGGCTTGGTTGGCTGTGGAGCTCTTTACCACTGCACCACCAGGGCTCCAATATAATACCTTGTAGAAACAGGCACATGCCGGCAGCATGTACTGTCACTCATAAACCCCAGAGGCCGAAAAAGTAAGTGGTAGCCATGGGTCACAAAAAGGTTAAGGCCCCTGTATTTTGGGGACTCTCCTTAAACCAGCAAAGCCTGTATGGTAATGTAGGGTCATGTAGTGGAGAATCAGCTCATACTACCCTATAGTAAATTCTGTATGGCATCATATTTTTTAGGAATGTCAAGTTAGTTTATTGTGTGTGTAGTGTACATCATAGTCATTCAGGTCATATTCTTGACTAATGATGTAGAACAAAATTCTTTAGTATTTTAAAATCATCCTCTGCTTTCCATCACTTGAATGAATGAGAACGGCATATGTAAGAACCAATTAATAGATTTAGATAATTTCAAAAAAAAAAAAGTATTGGTAAAATATACTTTATGATCTCTTTGGCATACTAAAACCACTTTGATTTTATACCTATAAAAAAAAACCTATAGTGGCTCTTATTATTCCGCTTGGATCAATATAAAGGTTTTTTTTTTTTTTTTTTTTGTCTACAGGAGGTATAACACTGTGGAAGAATATTTTAGAATAGTGATTATTTTTCATATACTGTTGTGGGATACCATTGTATACATGTGAGAGTCCTGGTGGGACAGTGGTTAAGCACTTGACTGCTAACCAAAAGGTTGGCGGTTTGAACCCACTGGCTGCTCTGTGGGAGGAAAATGTGGCGATCTGTTTCTGTAAAGATTGCAGCCTTAGAGACCCTATGGAGCAGCCCTGTTCTGTCCTGTAAGGTCACTATGAGTCGGAATCAACTTGATGGCATGGGTATTTTTTTTTTTTTAGTATTGTATACATGTGGCCAAATTTTATAACTTTGAGGAACTGAGATCAGTGGATCAAAATACTGTTTATAGCTATGAAGGATTTTATCTTCTATGAATATAGCTAACTTAGGGGATTATTTCTGTTAATGCTTAATTAAGAGCAAGGAAGTAATGATTGTGGCTTTCTTTTCAGGACTAATGTCATTCTATCCATAGAAATCCTATTTCCTGTTCACTGATTTCAGTATTCCATTCTTTCTCAAGATCTTGCTTCACAGCAAGCTTTCATACTTCAAGCTCTACATGTTAGTGCTCAGTCCTCATTCCCACATAAACACAACCATTTTGAAAACATGAACTGATATTAATTACCCCCTTGGCACCAAAAAGTCAGGATTTCCTGATGCGGCACGCTAATGTAAAATGCATTAGTGCAAATGCTGGCTCCAAGGGGTAATACTCTCTAAATAAACACAGCAATGTTTTTCTTTATTCACAACTCTCAGGCTATTCTGAAAGTCATTCATCCTCCACACCCCCCAAAAAGAATTTTGAGTTTTAATATAACTGGATTTTCAGAAGAAGGACTTGAATTTTAAGCTGCACATCAGTGGCACAGAAGTCTTTTTGGTTCTTTGGAATAAAATCTACCTAAATGTGCTGGTGATTAAATGACCTTGAACCATAATTTGCAGTAGTTCAGTGGAGAAGAGTAATGTTTTATGTTTAATCATCAGTATCACTAAAAACGTATGTTACACATTTTGACTTAATGTATTTGGACATTGAAAACTAATTCCGTTTTTTCCTTCATTCACTTAAGGCCAGAGAGTACGGGTATGGGTTTCATTTGTCTTGTTAATGTGTGTGTGTGTGTGTGTCCATATGAATATTCCATGTAGGCTTCCGGTCAAGAAGGCTTTACTGTTTCATGTTTTGGTGCACCCTCTTCAAACACATAATGATAATAATAGATAAAACTAAAAGAGACCAAACCAGAGGTAGTTAGGTTCAAAATAAGCTAAACATCTCTATGGACCAGAAATGGAATAAAAATGTAAATTGGTGAGTGAGACCAAAGCCACGGGCCTCCAGGGCTCTGAGTCTAGAAGCTGATAGTGGTACTTGAGAAATTGGTTCCTATGGAGTAATAGAGACTAAAAATAATTACACAAAATCGGGTTTATAGCTTGAAGCCAGAGGCTGGAATGGAGCTTTCCCTGCACTGTTCCCATTAATAAAAAGAAACTTAAAAAAAAAAGCTTGCTGCTGATAACCACTACCTGAGACCTTGTTTTGAGAAATCTGAGCCTAATTTTGCTTATTCTTGTTAGCTGTTGTTGAGTTGGCCCCTGACTCATGGCGACCCCAGGTACGATGGAATGAAACACTTCCTGGCCCCGCACCCTCCCCACGATCAGTTGCAGACTGGATCTTTGTGATCCGTAGGGTCTTCATTGGCTGATTTTTGAAAGCAGATCACAAGGCCTTTCTTCCTAGTCTGTCTTTGTCTGGAAGATCTGCTGAAACCTGTTCAACTTTATGGCAACATGCAATCCACCACTGACAGAGGGGGAGTAGTGGTTGAGCATGGGGTCCTTTGTTCAGGAATTGAACCCAGGTCTCTTACCTGGGGGGTGAGAATTCTACCACTGAACCACCAATGCCTCCCACTGATGCTAAAAGATACCCTTTTGATCAGCAACTGAACTAAGCTGTTGTGAGACTTAGTAATTAGGTCTAAAATATCCTTAAAGTTATTGCAGTGCTGAATGACATGGTTCTGGACTTGATGGGGACTTTGGGTGGAAGCATAGAAGGAAGGGCAGGGAAGAGAGACAAAAAGACAAATTTCCCACTTTCAATAAGCTCATGAACTAAATTTTCAAAATATGTTACTAAAATTGCTTAGCAGAACAGTGACAGGTTTGAAAATATGTATGTTTTGGGTGCTGAAAGAGAGATTTCATCCATCGACATCAATCCTCAAACAGATAAGAAATTACAAAGCAAAAACATGGAGAAAGTCAACCGCAGGTGCATATGAAGACCATTTAGAAATCTTAAAACAAGCTCAGTTGGTGGCATAAACTGTAGGCTGGACGCAGTTACGGGAAATTTGTGAATTAGGTGATGGTATGAGAAACTGTTCCAGAGCACAAAGAAAAAGATAAATATATGAAGGCACAATTAAGAGAGATGGAAGTGAATGCAGTGCTTTAATATGCGACTCGTGAAGAAGGAAGAGAAGGGATTGGTGGAAAAGCAATATATATGTTAAAAGCTGACAATTTCCCACAATTGAATGAGTAAGTGAATTCTAAGGCCAAGCAGGACAAATAAAAATGAATCCATATCTAGACACATTATTAATGGTTGTTTAGAAATTTTTTTTTAAAAGAGGAAAGGTACATTGCCTGTTAAAAAATAAGATTTGGACAGGAGAATTCTCTGCAACAATCAAAAGACATGGAAATTGTCTTCAAAGTACTGAGAAAAACTGTTAAACCCAGCTAAACTACAATTCTAAAGGTGAGGGCAAAATACAAACATTTTCAGGCTTACAAAGACCAAGAGAGTTTATCATCCATAGAAGGTGTGCTTCAACAAAAAGAAAATCCAAATGGAAGGCGTAGGGTCCAACATTTGTCAAATATAATTGTTGATAGAAAACATTTTCTTTTGGGTGAGAACAAAGGGTAAACAGATGTGGTAGGTTAATTGCATTAGTGGCCTCAAATTTTTACCCCTCCATAAGTCCATACCCCTTTGCCGTGTGGTTTCCCAGTTCATCTCACTGTCCCTTGTTTCTGAGTTTGGCCATGTGACTTGCTTTGGCCAATGAGATGTTAGCATATGTAACTCATACAGGGGCTTGTAAAAGTACTTGTATCTCTCTGCCTTCGCTGTGAAAGCCTGCCAAGGCTTGCCTACCAGGGGAATGTGGGAGCTACGTGAGGCAAAGCCAAGCCACCACAGCTGATGCCAGGTGACTCCAATCAAGATCAGCAGAGCCACCCAGCAGGTGACCACAGATGCATAAGCAAGCCTAGTTCAGATCAGCTGAACTCTGCAAGCTCTTAAGCTAAATAAATGTTTATTGTTGTCTGGGGGGTCTCTGGCTGGCACAAATGGTTAGACAGTGGACAACTGGCCGAAAAGTTTGGCAGTTCAAACGCACCCAGAAGAGCCTCGGAAGAAAGGCCTGCTTCTGAAAGACCACAGCCCTGAAAACCATGTCTGAAACACATGGGTTGCCATGAGTCAGAGTTGATTCAATGGCAACAGGTTTGAGTTTTTTGTTTTGACCCAGAGCAGCACCTGGCACATACAAGTACTCAAAAAATATTGATTGAAAACAGGAATAAATAACAATGAATGAATATCCAGCGGGACCTGGTTACTCTTATTTTTACTTTGTTTTTTGCTGGCCATGTAATTCTGCTTATAAACTTTTGATTTTTCAAGACCTCAAGAAAACTTTGCTACTTAACACAAAAGCATTCATTTCTACTACTGCTTTTCTTGCAGTAAAGGGAACAGTCTTATTTTCATTTGGATTTCTCTCAGACATTTTCTCTTATTTTTAAAGGAGTATTTAGCTGAAAAAAAATTTTTAATTTGATTCATTTTTTCAATTGCTGATGTTACTCTTGTGTTGTTTTTAGGTGTCGTTGAGTTGGTTCTGAGTCACAGCGATGGATGAAACACTGCTCAGTCCTGCACCATTCTCATAATTGTTGCTATGTCTGAACCGTTGTTGCAGCCACTGCGTCCAGTCCATCTCGTTCCATATGTAAATGCCTAACACTGCTTGGTTCCCTTGTGCTGCCCTTTTTGTTTTTGTCTTACCTTTTAGTTTTTTAAGAAAAAATTGCAAATATGTTGTTATTAAATATATTTAAGTATACTTAAGAAAAATACTTAAATTCCCCTCTTTTACCTCATGAGACAACCAATATTAATGTGATGATGCACATTGTTCCACAGCTTTCTCTGGGCTCTACAGATGGACAAATATTGCATCTTTGTTTATTTTTAAAAGGATTGAGTTATTCTATGCACATTACATATTACTCCACAACGGTTTTTTTAAGCAGCTTTTTTTTTTTTTATTGAGGTAAATTTACATGCTAGAAAATTCACCCATTTTTAAGTGTATTTCTTCAATGAGTTTTAACCAATGCATACATAACAAGTCCATATTGGGTAATCGTCACCACAATACAATTTTATAACACTTCCATCACTCCAAAGTATTTCCTCATGCCCACGTATAGGCAATCCCTGTTCCCATCCTTGGTTCCAGCAACCATGCTCTGCTTTCTGTTGCTATAGTTCTGCCTTTTTCTAGAAATTTCACATAAATGGAGTTACACAATATATAGAATTTGTGTCTGAGTTTTTTCACATAGCATGATGATTTTGAGGTTCACGTTTTGTGTGGTCAGTATTTTTTCCCTTTTTTTGCTGAGTAATAAATATTCCACTGTAAGGACATAACACATTTTGCATTTCCATTAATCAGTTAATGGACGTTTGCATTGTTTACGGTATCAGGCTGTTATGAATAATGCTGTTATGAACATTTGTTTACAAAATCTTTGTGTATTCATATGTTTTAATTTTTCTTGGATAAGCATCTCTGAATGGAATTGCTGGGTTTTATGGTAAATGTATATTGAAGATTTTAAGAAACACCCACAAAGATTTTAGAGGGAAGATGAAGGATACAAGTTTGATGAGTCCATGAGCTATCTAACTTGGAGCTGCTTGTAGGCAATCGGAAATCTAAGTACAAAACCAAGGAGACAGTTTGGATCTGGAGTGCGAGAGTTGTGAGCCATAAAACACAGTGGTGATATATGAAGCTATGAGAGTGAATGAGCCCGAGGAGGTCATGTAATCTAAGCAGTTGCACCCCCAAAACTGTGGCCTCCGGACGTTTTGGTACCCACAGCTAAAAGCATTCTGGAAGCCCACTCTTCAGACAAAGATTAGACAGGACTATGAAACAAAAAATAATACACGTGAGGAGTGTGCTTCTTACTTCAGTCAGATACGTGAGACCAAATGGGCAGTTCCTGTCTGGAGGCAGGATGAGAAGGCAGGAAGGGACAGGAACTGGTTGAATGGACACAGGGAACCCAGGGTGGAAAGGGGAGTGTGCTATAACATTGTGGGGATTGCAACTAATGTCACAAAACAATGTATATAAATTTTTCTATGAGAAATTAACTTGAGCTAAAGCACAATACACACACATGCACACACACACACATATGAAACCAGTTGCTGTCAAGTCGATTCCAACTCATGGCGACCCCATGTGTGTCAGAGTAGAACGGTGCTCCATAGGGTTTTCAATGGCTGATTTTTTCAGAAGTAGATCGCCAGGCCTTTTTTCTGAGGTCCCTCTGGGTTGTCTAGAACCTCCAACGTTTTGGTTAGCAGCCAAGTGCATTAACTATTTGCACCACCCAGGAACTCCTTCATGTAATATAAAAAAAAAAAAAAAAAAAAAGGAGGACTAAATCCTTGGAGATAAAAGCATTTAGCAGGAGTAGGTAGATAAAGAGGAATTAGTGGGACAATGTGAGAAATCAAGAGATAGAAGACCGGGAGAAATTGTTTCACAGAAACTAAGGGAAGAAATTTTAATATATGAAGTGGGAGGTTGTGTCGTATTCTAGTCTTAAGAACTCCATCTGTTTTATGCCCTTGGGGTGGGTGTTGGAATAAAAGTCTTAGCCACCTCCTTAGCCATTCTGCTTAGGTCAGTTAGCACCTCGTTTTGGAGTGTATGTGCTATTTTGGGCCTCTGCCTGCTAAGGCTGAAACCAAAAAACCAAACCCATTGCCATCGAGTTGATTCAGACTCATAGGGTTACACCATAGGACAGAGTAGAACTGCCCCACAGAGTTTCTAAGGAGCAGGCTGGTGGATTCTAAGGAGCGGGCTGGTGGATTCTAAGGAGCGGCTGGTGGATTCTAAGGAGCGGGCTGGTGGATTCTAAGGAGCTGGCTGGTGGATTCTAAGGAGCGGGCTGGTGGATTCTAAGGAGCGGCTGGTGGATTCAGCCGAGCTCTTAACCACTGAACCAGGAAGGTCCCATTTTAAGACCCTTGATTTCCAAGCACTCCAGAGTAATTAGCGCCAGTGAACTCTCAGTGGATATTGAACGAAACGATTCCACAAATGAATGGATCATTCCTGTCATCACGTCTTGGTACCATTTCTTACTACTCTCTTTCTCAAGTCACTCTTCTCCCTTGGCTCCCTGACAGCACCCTCTCCTGACTCCATTCCTACCTGTCTCTCTGCTGTTTCTCATCATCTCCTCATGCTCCCTTTTAGCTGCCCTTTAAATGCTGATACCCTTCAGGGTTCCATCCCAGCTACCTTCTCTCCCCTTCTTACTGAATATATTACCCCGGGGGACTCTCACCCCATCTCTGGCTTTGCCTACTATCTGTACACATCCTATGTTCCCGCCCAGACTCTCCATTTCAAACCTGCAGTGAGCAAGAGCCAGCGTGTACCAGCACATGAGAGCCAAGAGGCAACTTTTCAGGACTTTTGTGAGCCCGTTGTTAAGTTCTGCCATTATTAAAACTGTATAAACTTACAATTAAATATATTAAAAACAAAGGCAATAAATATTGAAAACTCATCACTTCCTTTTCTGCTACATTTTTCTATTATTTATTTTGGAGATCATTTATGTCTATTGTGGCTGGATGGTGGAAATACCATAAAGTGATGTGCTCCTATGGCATGTTGGTGGCCTGAAATCTGCCACAATGGGAGTTTTACACCACAGAAATTGGCAAAAGCTACAAATCAGGGCTCAATTTATTGTTTTGTTGATTGTCTAAACAAAGCAATTGGGCAAATGTTAATAAAGTAGATTAGATTCAATAGTGTGTGGGGTCTATAGATGAATAAAAAAATTGGGAAAATATTTTTCTAATATTCAAAAAATACCTGCTTTAGCAAAAAATTTAAGTCATTGATTAACAAGTGAAATTCTGACCCGTCTTTGTTGTTTCACTTTCTTTTACTCTTTAACATACTCATAAATATCAACTAACATTCATGAAGTCAGAATTATACTCATTTGTCAGTTGCAACCATAGCTTGGCTGTGGATACAAGAATTGGCAATAATCAACAAAAGTATTCTGTGAGAATTGATTGGTGGTATGGAATTTACAATAAACAGCACTGTGTATTATTAATTCGATACCACACATCATTTATATGAGTAAAACCTGTGAAAAGAAATACACCCGCTGGAGTTAGTGATTAAGTATTTACCAGCACACCATCAGTTGAGACCCTGATTATTCTGCCTGTTCGACACTTTAGATTCAGTATGATAGGCATTTCAGATTTAACATGTCAAAAACTGAATGCTTCTTTTTCCTAAAATCTTTACCAAAAACTAGTGCAAATGGTTACATGCTCTACTGCTAACTGAAAAGTTGGCAGTTCAAGTCCACCCAGAAGCACCTCAGAAGAAAGGCCTAGTTATCTGCTTCTGAAAAATCAGCCACTGAAAACTTTACAGAGCAAAATTCTACCCTGAGACACATGGGGTCACCATGAGTTGGCATCAATTCTACATCTTTTTTTTTTTTTAATGAAGACCAGAAAGAGAAGGTAAGAGGGAGACAAAGGGTTGATGGAGTTTTTAGTTTTGTTTTAAGAAAGAATGGTCTTGAATATATTCATATGGGAAAGAGATAACTGGAAGGAACAAATTTAAAGATTCAGAAGAGGGGTTAGATGACAGAACAAAGTGTCTGGGGAGGCAGGTGGGTGAGGGCAGGATCAGAGCACAGGGGTCTGGGACAAGGGGAGCAAAGTTTCTTCCACAGTGACAGAGGAAAAGAAGTAAGGCTCAGCATATGTCTTAGGTTGCCTTCCCCAGGAGCAGGGCCAGGGACAGGGATGCTTGTTCAAGTGATTGGGGTGGGGGGGGGCAGTGCTCTCCAGAGAAGGGCAATGAGGGAAATAGGATTGGGCAGGGAAGAAAGCTACGCAGGAATGTGATCTTGACTGGAAACTAACAGCAGTCTGATCCTGGAGTAAAGCACTGGACCACCAACTTCACCAAAGGTTATTCCCACCTAAAAGCAGAGGACTGGCCTTTTCATCCTGTGCCAGTCACTCACTGGTTGAGACCCCCCCCCCCACCAGGGAATGGGACATACAGCCTCAGTCCTGTAGGGCTGAGGGCAGTTCTCCAGTGAAGGGGGTAGCTGTGAATTTTAAACAATCAGCACTCATGGCAGCTGGGGGACGGGAGCATCTGCCAGCAAAGGGGATCTGAGTGGGGCACCAACAGCGTCCACTGTAGGGTGGGTACATACATGTAGTTATAAGTGGGGTGGTGGAAAGGGGGAGAAGGAATTGAGACCGTTCCTGATGAGTGGTCTGTTTCTCCAAGAGTAATCCAAATTAACTACTGAGAGTCTGGAGGAGCCTGGTGGGGGCAGAGAGCTTGACTAGAGTGGGATGGCTGGAGCAGTTGTTATATTTAAGCAATGGGAGAAGGGCTGTCCTGGGCAGTGCTTACGGTCCTGTTACTGCTGGGGACCATGAAGAGGGTAATGGCCACAATTTGCATTGTTATTTATTCTTCAGCAGTCTCAGTAGGAGTGGAAATGGTAGGTGGTTGTCTTGACCCAGTGTTGAGATTTTGCTGGGTGAATGCAGTGTGAGCAGAAAGGGGCAAGAGGCTTGAGGATGATGGTGAGAGAGTTATTGAAAGCTCTTACCAGCTTTTGGGAAAGTGGAGACAGGCACAGAAAATTATAGGGAAGACGGTGTGTTCTCACTGCAATGGTAGAAGCACAAAGTAGTGGGGAGATTAAAAAAAAAAAAAAGAGAGAGAGAAGCATTTCCTCAGAGTTGAGGAGGGGAGTTTCTATGGCTTCACATAGGAGACTGCATTTAAACTAGCCCTTGAAGGACCGGTGGGGGTGGTGGTGGGGAGGCACAGATTCTTCGTGGAGTAAGATGGAAAAGAATGGTGTAGAAAACGTGGGGAAAAAGTATGAACGCAATCTAGTTAGAGACCTCTGATGTACAAGTATGGTAAACCCTGCAACAAGGCACCCTGTGATCAGTATAGTTAGATAGTATGGTCAGCTTTGGTTTTTGCTCTCGCTCAGGCCCTGTTCTCACTTGGGGCAGGCTAAGGTTCTTGTCCTGGGTGGAGGGGCTATGGCAATGATTTGGAGTGGAGGCCTGTCCAGGGAAGTGGCAGGCTAAGGATGTGTTGCTGCATCCCACTAATACCCTAGACTTCTCCTGGCTGTGAACTGGATGCCGGTTAACGGGGAAATAACTGGGCATGATGACACTGCCTTTGAAGTACCAGCCAGCCACAGAGCCCAGAGTTGTCCCTATTGATATTTAAACCAAAGCAGATACCACCACTAGTAGACAAATCAGGCCACAACCAAACCACTTTTGAATCGAGCAGCCTGACCCAAAACTCCTGGTGGCTAGACGTGCAGGCTCCTCCCAACTTTAAGTTTATAAAAAATAACACATTTTACCCAATCGAATATTTTGGTTTCTGCACATGTGGGATTTTGGTGGTGTTTTATTAAGATCATTATTGTTAAAAATTTGGTATATTGCTCTTCATACATGTGTAAGCACATGTGGAATTTATGTGTATGTAACCCACTGCCATCGAGTCGATTCCAACTCATAGCGACCCTATAGTACAGAGCAGAACTGCCCCATAGAGTTTCCAAGGAGCGCCTGGTGGATTTGAACTGCTGACCTTTTGGTTAGCAGCCGTAGCACTTAACCACTCTGCCACAAGGGTTTCCTATGTGTATATATGAATATAAATGTGCCTATTTTTTTTTGGTCTCTAATTTGCTACTTTTCAGTCAATAATGTATCTTGGGTATTTTAGCATGATTAGGGAGATAATTGTGCCTTTTTTTTGTAGCTGCCTAATATTCCATGGTATGGAAGTATCATTACTTATTTAACAAATTCCCCATTGATGAGAATTTAGGTAGATTTCACATTTTTATCATAAACAATGCAACAATAAGCATCTTTCTATATACTTTTTGTATTTATTTTTGATAAATTTCTAGAAATGGAATTGCCGGGTCAAAGGATATGCTATTTTCACCTATCAGTTAGCCATGTGATACACATTGCCAGACCATCTCCCAAAACTTTATACAGTTCTACTCCCAGCCAACCGTGTAGAAAAGTGCTTCTTTCTTTTCTAACAGAGTACTACGAGTATTTCTATCTGAGCAGTTAAAGTTATATTTTAAGAAGCCATTTTTAATACTCATAATGCTAAGAGATGAAAACTTGCACCAGGACTGCTGGTATTGCAGATGGATAATATTCTCCGGGAAATTGAGCTCAACAGTGTATTCTGTGGTGAACTTTTCTGAGAGCCTCTTATGAGTTTTATTGGGTTGATGAAGCTGGTATGGAAATCCTGAGGCTACTGCCTCTACTCACCTAGTTGGAAACTCCCCAAATTCACGGAGGTGTAATTCACCTATATGTATGGAGGCAGTAACTTGGTACAGCTGTTTTTAAGAGTTTACTTGTGATATACGGAAATAATACTATCAAGACCTTTCAGTATGTGGGAAATGCTTCTCAGAGATGCTAAGCTCTCCATATTATTTTAGAGCCATTATGAAATTCTCTAAGTTTTAAAAAGAAAAATGCCTTAGTTTTTTAAATTTTTTATTAATGAGTTAGACTAGGTGAATGTCAGGAATTAGAACTGTCATATGCATAAGTGAAAATATGTGCTTAGATGGAAAGGAAATTGAAAACATCATTATAAGAATGAATATTTTGTTAAAAGTTTGTGTTTCTCTATCTCAGGTCCATCTTAATCTCTGACTCTGGAGTGTTTTTCTGATATGTGAGCATTAGCGCTTCCGTGGTAAAATTCTCACTTCCATGCAGGAGACCTGGGTTCATTTTCTGGCCAGTGCATCTCATGTGCAGCCACCACCCACCCATCTGTCAGTGGTGGTTTGTGTTGTTAAGATGCTGGACAGGTTTTCCAGTGGAGCTTCCAGACTAAGATGGACTAGGAAGAAAGGCCTGGCAATCTACTTCTAAAAATCAGAAAAGGAAAACCCTATGGATCAAAATGGTCTGATCTTCAACTGATCATGGAGATAGTGCAGGACCGGGCAGCGTCTTCTTCCGTTGCACATGGGTTAGCCGTGAGTTGGGTGCTGACTCGACAACAGCTAACAACAACAACAGCACAACTTTGAAACCAAATGTGGTTCACTGAATTCTTCGGCTTGGTTTTTCACCCCTTCCAGCATTCACACCCTTGCTGGATCCTCATCATGAGTGGAGTGTTCTTCCTTCTTCTTTGACTTTGGGCTTGGCCATGTTACATGCTTTCGCTAACGGAATGGAGCGGAAGTTGTAGTTTTGCTCCTGGACCCATGAGGAGAACATGCCCTGGCTAGTCCACTGGTACAAGGAGGATAAGAGACACATGGAACAGATCTAATCTCTGTATCGCCGTATCTTCCTCTCCATATGGAAGGTGTATGATTACATTTCTTAGTCCGTCTTTATTATTTTAAAGTTGTCTTCTTTTATATAATAGCATCACCGTTACCCTGTGTTGGGCTTTTTTTTTTTTTTTTAAATCTTTCTTTGTTTTTTTGGATTTCCCTGTCTGGGTTGACTTCTGGTTGCTCTGCCCAGTGTTCTAGTCTTGGGTTGATACCTGATATTATTGATTTTCTAACCAAAGAACTCTCTTTAGTATTTCTTGTAGTTTTGGTTTGGTTTTTACGAATTCACTCAACTTGGGTTTATCATGAAATGTCTTAATTTCACCTTCATATTTAAGAGACAGTTTTGCTGGATATATGATTCTTGGCAGGCAATTTTTTTCCTTCGATTTTTTGAATATGTCATCCCATTGCCTTCTTGCCTGCATGGTTTCTGCCAAGTGGTGCGAGTTTATTCTTATTGGCTCTCCTTTGCAGGTGACTTTTCTTTTGTCCCTCACTGCTCTTATAATTGTCTCTTTCTCTTTGGTTTTGGCAAGCTTGATTATAATATGTCTTGGTGACTTTCTTTTAAGATCCACCTTACGTGGAGTTCGATGAGCATCTTGGATAGATATCTTTTCATCTTTCACAATATCAGGGAAGTTTTCTGCCAACAAATCCTTAACAATTTTCTCTTTATTTTCTGTTATCCCTCCCTGTTCTGGTACTCCAATCACTCGTAGGTTATTTCTCTTGATAGAGTCCCACATGATTCTTAAGGTTTCTTCATTTTTTAAAATTCTTTTATCTGATTTTTCTTCAAATATGTTAGTGCCAAGTGATTTATCTTTGAGTTCAGAAATTCTAGCTTCTACTTGCTCAATTCTGCTCCTCTGACTTTCTATTGAGTTATCTAATTCTGTAATTTTATTGTTAATCTTGTGAATTTCTGATTGCTGTCTGTCTACGGATTTTTCCAGCTTATTAAACTTTTCATTATGTTCCTGAATAATCTTTCTAATTTCTTCAGTTGCTTTACCTGTGAGTTCGCCTCATTTCCTTCCTGATGTCTTGAAGGGTTCTGTATATTAAACTTTTGTATTCTGCATCTGGTAATTCCAGGAATGCACTTTCATCTAAAAGATTCCTGGATTCTTTTTTTTGAGAGCCTGTTGAGGTGATCATGGCCTGTTTCTTTATGTGACTTGGTATTGACTATTGTCTCCGAGCCATCTATAAGTTATTGTATTAGTTTATGCTTGGTTACTGTGTCGTAGCTGCTTGCTTTGTTTTGTTTTGGTATACCCCTATGGGTTGCTTGAGTGAGCTAGCTTGATTATTTTTGTCTTTGGCACTCTGATGTCCTGTCTCCAGCTGGCTAGAGCTGTTATCAGGTATATCAGTCTAGGAGTCTATTCAGTTTTCTTGTATGAATTCAGCTTAGGTTTCCAGGTAGCTAGCTGATCATTCAATGTGTGGTACAGGCTCTGTCCTACATTCTTAGAGGGGCAAGCGTGATTGGCGTATATACTGGTATCTGATTGCAGCAGGGGGTCATGCACTGAACAAGGCAGAGGGCTGAGAACCAACCCCCAAGTGTCTCTGAGGAAAACGCGTTTCTGTTCCCTAGAGCGTGCTGGTGGGTGGGTTCTGCAGAGGCACCATGGGCACCCAAAGTTTTTGTTGTAAGGACTGGGAGGTACCAGTTATCTTTGGACCCCTGTTGCGGGTGGCTGGGTGACTGAATGGAGCTACCGGTCCTTAGGTCCCTGTTGTGAGTAGGTGAGGACCTTGTTTAATAGACAATGCAATGTCAAACTTGAAGCACCCGCCTCTCCACTGCACAGCTGAAATGGTTGGAGTTTGCCAACGAGGGCTTATTCTCCCGAAATAGGCCCACACAGGTCCATGCAGAAAGGAAAAGTGCTCAAGGTCCAGAGATGGCTTATGCCTGGATAGGAGCCGCTTCTGTCCTGAGCTCCCCCAGTTAATGGAGCTAGCAAATTATCTTTTCCTCCCAGTTGCAATTTTTTTTCCTTCCCCAAGGCTGGGAGGATGGCTCTAGATGCTCACCAGGGTCTATCTCAGGCCTAGGGATTCAGCTGCTGAAGCTGGCTTGGGGGTGGGGGGGGGGCGCAGTAAAATATACGCAAGTACTTAGCTTTTTCCGAGAGTGCCCTTCTGCTCAGGTTCCGGAGGTGTGAGTGGGCTGTGTGGCTGGCTGCTTCTCCCTGAGGAAACTGTGGCCTAATGCTAAAGCCAGCCCACCGCTGCCACCGCTCCAGGAATGGTGCCTGAGGGCTCCCCGCAATTCAGGTCCCGGTAACTCCTCTCCACTTCTGAACGGCCTCTTCCTCCCCCTGCCCCTCAGTTCGTTATCTAAGCTTGCCTTTGATGCTCAGGGCTCCCAGCTTGTCACAAATCTACTCCTTTCACTTGTTTTTTTGGGTCTTCGTTGTAAAGAGGGCTCAACGGAAGCATTTGTCTATTCCGCCCTCTTGGCTCCGCCTCCCAGATCCAATCTCACATGTAAGCAGGGGTAGCCCATCTGGTTCATAGATCCATAAGAATAAGCCCTTATTGTTACATTCCACTGGTTTTTGTTGTTGTCTGTTATGCAGCATTATTTTGGCAATAGCTAACTTCTATGCACACAAAGATTTTTAAAGTTTCTTAGTGCAGCTGTAGTTCTCCACTGATTTTAAAATTTGGCATACTACCTCTAATGTGTTTTATATCTGTAATATATTTTATATTTATCCCTTTCAATCTTTATTTTGTACAAGAATTTCTTGGTCAAATCACAGTCCAAGAGCAAATTCACCAAACTTTGTTCCCTCAAAGACTGATAAAAATGAGAACATGAGCTTGATTTTATTTTCCTCAAATTCCTATTTAATTGTAAATATGCTTTGGCCTTTTAAATCCCACGCTAGAGTCACGACAACAAAAATGGATACTGAAGTTCTTTTAATGTCTCCTTCTTGCATTTAGCTTTCAGAATTCTCTTTATGTCAGGCAGGTCTGAAAGGTTAAAAATAACTGTACCTCCAGAGACTTCTTCTTGGGCTGTGTTCCTCCTTGGGATCCTCTAAGCTTTTTCCACACAAACTGGGTCATCATCCTTGCCTAATTTTAAAATCTTCCAGATTCAACGCTCTGCAAAAATCAATGAGATCTTCCCCACCAGATGATCCCAGCAGCCACACATTGTATTCTCTGGTTTGGTTCTGCATGAGTTTGATTTTATATACTCTATTGTCATAATTTATTAACTTGATAAAATCTGCTGACTCCTCATGGAGAATGTTGTTTATATTTTATATTTCCTGTGGCTTTCTTTCTGTAGACTTTGTTATTATGAGTATTTACATGAGAATAGGGCTTTTGTTTTTTAAAAGTTCATCTGTGCCTGCTGTTTGTTGCCTCCCCTGAAGTCACAGCCCTCTGTGACACATATCGCTCTTTTCATATTGAAAGCACTCAGTGAACCCTGAATAATTCATCTTCCCATCATGACTGTGAGTTATTTAGGCGAGTGGAATTAGCCCCATTTTACAGGCAGGGTAACTGAAAGATAAAGAAGGTGGTCGCTTGAAAACGTCTGAGTATAGAGCTCTTGTATCTCTTGTACTAGATGAAGCCCCTTGCCTTAGTTGCATTTGGTTCCGTTGAATTGTTGTCATGTATTTTTTTTTATATTACAGTATGCTTGCTTTTTCTCTGTAACATTTCTTGAAGGAAAGGTATATCAGTGGGTGGGGAAAGATGAACCACTGTATGACAAAACCTCACAAATAGTCATTCCAAATGTTTTCCAGGGAAGTGGTTGCTGGATAAGCTGTTGGTAAAGTAGAGGCAGTAGCCTTACCTAAGAGCATGTTGGCATGGACTGAAAAGCAAGTTCTGACTTTGAATTCTCCTTCAAACAGTTGCCTTTCAGTTGACTCACACTCATGTGTGTTAGAATAGAAGTGTGCTCCATGAGTTTTCAGTGGCTGATTTTTTTGGAAGTAAATTGCCAGGCCTTTCATCCAAGGTATTTCTGGGTAGGTTTGAGCCTCCAATCTTTTTGTTAGCAGCAAAGCACTTGACTTTGTATCCCTCAGGGATTCCTGAGTTTTCTTTACATTCTGTCTATTCCTGGCCTGGACCACAACTTTGGGTCAATCAGTAAATAACAAATTGAATCATGAATAGCAGATCCAGTTTATTCACATTAGCCGTTAAACTAGCTTGATTTATTCAGATTCTTTTGGTTATTACACTTAGATGTTGGTGTTCTTGTTAGCTGACCTCAAGTCGACCCCTGACTCATAGCAACCTTGTGCGACACATAGGGTTTGTATTGACTTACTTTTCAGAAGCAGATCAGCAGGCTTTTCTTCCTAGCCTGTCTTAGTCTGGAAGCTCTGCTGAAACCTGTTCAGCATCATAGCAACACACAAGCCTCCACTGACAGGTGAGTGGTGGCTGCGCTTGAGGTGCCTTGGCCAGGATCAAACCCAGGTCTCCTGTGTGGAAGGTCTACCACTGAATCGCCAGTGCTCCTTTGGCCTAGATAATATTAAAAATTTACTTACTGATTGATGATTGCCAGCAATGATGACTACAACAAAACAAGACAAAACAGAATAAAAATCTACAGGGGATTTTTCATATTCAATTTGGTTTTGCAGAAAAGGATAAGTCATGGTGTTCTTATAGACGCATGTTTAGAACCATGAGTAATGCAGAGAGTGACTGGTGCTTGCCTGCCCTCTGGAATGTGTTCCAGAACATTCTATTCCTTCTCCCCACAATATCTTCGTATTAAAATCCTTCAAGGCTCTTCTTGAATGCAGCAACCTCTATCTCATTGCTCTCAGCTCATCTTTGTTTTTTGAATCCACTTTGTATGTTGTTTGAAGCTTTCTTATGTAAGTTATCACAGCCTACTACCTGTCTTATTTACTTCTACTAGATTATAAAATTTCTTGGGGGCGAGAGCTGTAATTAATTCATCTTTATATTCTCTGAAGGGCAGTATTTCAGTGGTATTCTTCTATTCTTTCTATTTGTATAGTATTCAATTAAATGCTAAAGCCACTAATGAAATTTAGTAAATATATATGTATATGTGTGTGTGTGTATATATACCCAACCCAGTGCATGCATATATATATATATATATATATATATATATATATATAAATTATATACCCTCTCCAGTTGGTTGGGTTAGACTTGGATGGAGAATCTAGGCTTAGGGTAAGCCCCTTGAGGAAAAACAAAGTTAAAATCGCAATCATTCTATTATTTAGGAGCTTATTCAAACCAAATCCAGGGTCACAGTTTTGGTGAATTTCGGTTTTTGTAGCGTGCATGTCATAGAGATTCCAAAACCTTTTAATTCCAATTTTCAAGAGACTCAGGTTGCCTTAGGTAGGTATCAGGGTCTGTGACTAACAGCTCTGCTTGCGTGTCATCGATAAGAAAAAACACATGGTGGGATAAATAGGGAAATAGTAGTGGAATTAATTCTTGAATCCATACGAGAATAGAGTATATTCTCATATGGACTCAGAATTAATTCCAGTGCTATTCATCCACCTTCAGGAATCTGGAAATAATATGCCTGTTGGCTATTTGTGTTAGAAACAGATGTAAAATTAATCGGTCTAGCTGACAGTACTTGGTCTGCCTTGTCCAGAGATTTTTAAACAGTTCTTCCGAAACAGAAATCATAAACAAGTCTTCCAAATTACATTAGTCCAAAATATTGTCATTGTATCATATTTACTCATGTTTCCTCTTCTAATGAATGATTTTTACCATCCCCCAGGAGACACAGGATTGTTTTCTCTGCATAGCTTGCCCTTCCTGGAAGGCAGCTTTCTGCCCACTGCAGTGGGGCCTTCCAGTAGGGCTTGGTAAGAACAATGGGTACGACCTGAATAGCCAGCTCTTCAGCTGCCCCTTCAGGAACTGGGAAACTCTCCCTGGCAAGACTAGGCATTCGAGTATGTTGTTGTTCAGTGCTGTCATGTTGGCCCTGACTCGTGGTGACCTTATGCACAAGAGAACAAAATATTGCCCAGTCCTGGGCCATCTTCATGATCTTTGATATGTTTGAGCCCGTTGTTGAGGTCATTTTGTCAATCCATCTCATTGAGGGTTTTCCTCATTTACGCTGACCCTCTACTGTACTAAACATGATGTCTTTTTCTAGTGATTGGTCTTTTCTGATGATGCGTCCAAAGTAAGTCTTGCCATCCTCACTTCTAAGGACCATTTTGGCTGTATTTTTTTCTAAGAATCTTCTAAGATCTCCTGGTAGTCCATGATATATTTAATATTATTCAGCAACACTACAACTCAAATGCATCAATTCTTCTGTCTCCCCTTTTTTTCTTCCACGATCTTTATCATTTTAGATTTTATATTCAGGTCTTTGATCCATTTTGAGCTTGTTTTTGTGCATGGAGTGAGGTATGGGTCTTGTTTCATTTTTTTGCAGATGGGTATCCAGTTATGCTAGCACCATTTGTTAAAAAGACTGTCTTTTCCCCCATTTAACTGTTTTGGGGCCTTTGTCAAATATCAATTGATCATATGTGGATGGATTTATGTCTGGATTCTCAATTCTGTTCCATTGGTCTATGTATCTGTTGTCATCTGTCTTCCTTTTTCATTGCCTAGCTTTCATATGCATTTGAGGCAATTGCAAAGACCATGGCTTGGGTCAAGCATCATGGTATACCCCTGTTAAGTTGTAGAGAACACAAGGCGTACCCTGTTAGCCATAGTATTTGAAGTGATATACTTCTTAATCTTTTCTGCCTCCCTTGCCTTTTGCTGCTAACATGAAAATGGAGATAAATCCTTTCAATAGACATTCTACTTCTATATTGATTCCTAATAATCTTCCAAGGTTGAGTTACTCAGGAAAGTTATTAAACTCTTGCAAGTGGATTAAGGAAACCAAGAGTTTTATTCCTTAAGAAACAATGTGAACAGTAATTGACTTTGAGGGCAAGGATGTCAGCTTGAGTGCTAGCTTCTACATTATCAGACCAATTCACCCAATGGCCAGTTAAATACTTGACATCTGAATTGCTCTTTTGCTTTGTGGTAATCTAGATCCCTCCTTGCTTGGTTCATGTCCACCTTCTCCCAAGCATCCTACTTTTCTTTCTTATTACTCTCTTAACTCCCAGCATTCTTTAAAAACCTAGATTTAAACTCAGTTCACTGTGATCCAAACTCACTCCACTCTTAGTCTCTTTTAACTAAATTATCCAGCCTTAGCATCAGCGCCTGAGGACCCAGAGCCACGTGGCTCGCCCAAGTCCTTGTGAGTGTGGAGGTTATACATAATCTCTGAAAGCCTGAGTTTTCCTCATTTCTAAAATGGAGCTAATTATCTGTCTCATATAGTTTTGTGAAATTAAAGCCCTATGCTATCTCAATTTTATTCAACCAACTAATTAAGCACTGTACCAGGCATTGGAGCTACAGATGAATAAATTATAGTTTTCTGGTGAAGAAAAACAAGAAGTCAAAGCTAATAGAGGAATATACAGAAAGTTACAGGAATATAGGATTTGCTTAGTGTGGTATCAGTTCATTAGCATGGATAGAGAAGGAAGGTGCATCTATAAAAGCTTCCAAAAGAAAGTTACACTTGAGTTAAGTTTGAAGCACATTTTGGAATTAGACAGCTGAGGAAATAGAGTAAGAACCTTCTAGACAAATGGAACAGAGACGTGTTAATACGCAGTTGGCATACTAGAGAGAGCTGGGCTCTGTGATCCTAGGCAAGTGGCTTAATGTCTGCTAGTTACCAAAACTATGAAGAAAAAAAAAAAAGAGGGAAGGAATTATTTTGATCAAGTGGAGATGACAGTGAGCAAGTAGAAATAAAAGTGTGAACTTCAGAGGCAAGAGCTGAGCTGGAGACAAACACGTGGAAGTCATCGGTTATAGGCGGTTAGTCAAGTCCTGAACACCCCAGCATTTAATGGACAAACAACAGCATCTGGCTGAGGATTGGCCAGAGAGGCGGGAGAGGAACCAGATGATACTGATGCCTGAGCAGCCATCTGTAGCAAATATGGCAGATTGGGAATAAAAAGAAAGTCAAAAGGAAGAATCATCCCTTTGGATTTAGAAGAATTTCAGTGGTGGTGTGTGGCATGGTCGGGTAAAATCCAGACTGCAGGAGCTGAAGAGGCAGCTTGTTGAGGAAATAAAGGCATGTTGTTGTTAGTCTCCATCTAGTCAATTCTGACTCATGGCCACCCCATGTGACCCCATGTATGCAGAATAGGACTGTTCCGTTTTCAAGGCTGTGATCTTTGCTTCTACAGAGCCTCTGAGTGGGTTCAAACCACCAACCTTTTGGATAGTAGTCGAGTGTTTAACCTATCGCGCCACCCAGGGAACCAATAAAGGCATAGACCAGTCATTTAAGATGCTTGACTGGCTACTTCCAGTCAAGTACAGAGTTCAGGTAAATGCATTTTTCTCCCACCTCAAACCTTTCTACACAGATGAAAGAAGGTTAAAAGAAACATCAAATATAGGCTCAGCCCTAATAAGGTAAAGTCTAGAGGAAAGTGAATATGGGAGTGTGGGCTTTATGCTGATGGTGTGGTTGTGAAAGTGTGTGTTTTTATGCTGTTTATGAATTTATATTCATTGAGTCAACAAATACTTACGGAGTGTCTCTCACGTGCTGGACACTATTGAAGAACCTGGAGATACCACAGTGAACAGAAAAGCCAATAATTCCGCATGGAAACTACATTCTAGATGGGGGTGGGGGAAAAAATAAAGCAGGAGAGGGAAGTGGGGGTTTAGGGGAGACGGTAGTGTTGCAATTTTAAATAGGATGGTCAGGGAAAGCCTCCCTGAGAAGGTGGCAATTGAGTGACCTGAAAGAGGTGAGGGCGTAAGCTATTGCCATATCTGTTCAAAGAGCATTTTATTATTTTTTTTATTTAGTTATTTTTTGTTCATTGTATTTTTTTATTGAAAAATCCGAAGTGGTTTCTAAATACTATAACCAAGAGTAACCAGTTACATACCATTGTCTCCTTCTGTCATGCTGGTATCATTCAGGAGCACAATGTTAGTGAGGGCGTCTCTTCTCTCCAGCTCCAAACGGGGAATTCTCTAAATTTTATGCAAACCTTGGAAGTTCTCCTTGACTCTCCCATCTCCTTCATGTGCTATATCCAGTATCAGCAAGTCCCACCGCATTGCTCTTTGAAATGTCCCTTGGATCTGCTCCTTCTGTTGCACAACTAACCACCTGAATTACAGCAGGAGAAACTCGAAAGAGACCAAAATTGAAGAAAGGGATTCAAAGAGCAGTTTAGGCAGAGAGAACATAATTTTATGAACAGCTCGGGATTTTTTTTTTTTTTTTTTGACATTAGCTGGTGGAGGCATTGTCTCTCTTCTTGAGTTACTCTGGAGCACCAATGCAGGCTGGTGAGTAGGAAGCACTCTGAAAAGAAATAGTTCTATCTAAAGGAACAACTTGCTGGGGCCACCTAGTCATTGCTTCCTGAGGCAAGTGTGCTGGCCCTGGGGTGGGCGGGGTTCTGGTATAAAACCGTCCGAAA
Source organism: Loxodonta africana (assembly GCF_030014295.1). Taxonomy (NCBI): domain Eukaryota; kingdom Metazoa; phylum Chordata; class Mammalia; order Proboscidea; family Elephantidae; genus Loxodonta; species Loxodonta africana. The sequence goes on from NC_087352.1 coordinate 83,256,507, forward strand.
GAGAAAGGCCTAGCAACCCCGAAGGTGCTAGGGTAGCAACTGTAGAGACGGTGAATTTTAAAATATCAATTCTCCCTTCAACCTTTATGTGTAAATTTACAATTATGTTTCACTAAGCTTAAATAGTTCATTTTGCCTTTGCTCAGAACCAGTTTATGAGAGAAATGTTACAAATCATCCTCTTGTATTTGCTAAATCTGGACCTAATTTCATTTTTCAAGAAATTGTGTTTGCAGAAATAAGGCCACATGGAAATGAACAAATAATGAGAAATTGAATGTAACAAACCTCCTATGTCCTAGAGAATTAGAACTCTGCCAGAATTATTTATAAAAGGTGCACCAGTATCCAAAAGTATTTATAATTTACTCCATGGCTTGTAAAATCTGGTACAATTCAAACATTCTTGGGAGTTCCATGAGACCCAAAACATGTTTCAGAAATGCCGCGCCCAACTCCTGTGTAAAGCAAAGAGCCCCATACGGTGGGCTCAGACTCCTGACAGACAAGATTCCCGCTAACTGGAGACGTTCAGTGTCATTCAGTGTAGCAGATTTCTGTATGTAACTCTGGGCTACTCTCTAGTAAGCATATAACTATAGATGAATATCCACTTTCCTACAGCTCACTGAAGTTGGTGCACGGTAGGGAGTTGGAGATTCTGAATTGGGAGTTGGTGGGGGTAAAAAAAGGGTCCCTCTGCGGTGCAAATGGTATGATCTTGACTATTAACCTAAAGGTTGGAGGTTTGAGCCCACTCAATGCTGCCATTGAAGACAGACCTGGTGATACGCTTTCTTAAAGATTACAGCCCCTACCTCTTCTTCCCCCCCGACCCAAAAAACAAAAAACCCTACAGAGAAGTTCTACTCTGTTGCCATGAGTTGACTCCGTGCAATCAGGTTTTTTGTTTGTTCGCAGGTGAAGTGGGTGGACTTTCACAGAAATCAGAATGTAGGAAGAGAAGGGATAAAGATCACAAGGCCTTTTGAAATACAAAGTGGTTTCTCAGCACCAATCAAGTGATTTATTAGTGCTCCAGTGATGTGGAGTCTGATCAGGCTTTACAGTTCTCGGTACACAGCAACGTTGGGACCGACACTGCGGAGGGATTTTGGTGTCCTCCCTTCTCTTCGTTGAAACACACGTTCCTTGCTCCTGTGACCCATTCAGGTGGTGGGAACACAATGCCATCCATCTGTACGTTTTTGAAACAAGAATCTCACATTCAAGCGTCCTTTTTAAATGGTGGAGACAAGAGCCAACTCGTGCTGCTAGCACGCCGCCTCACAAGGCTGTTAATCATCAAGTACTGAGCCACCGTTCAGCGTTGGATGAATACCAATTAGAGAGATGGGGCGACCTGAGGAACAAGAGGGAAGAACAGTGGGGCACTGGCTTTGTTGTTTTGGGGAGGGGTTGCCAAAAAAATATTACCTGGGGCGCCAATGCTCTTCTCGCCAACCCTGAGGGGTGACTGATGGGACTGGCAGACTAATTTGCAAAGAATAACGTAGAGAATGAACCAGAAGCATCTCATTATTAATAGAGTTTGTTTTTACAAATAGTAATGGCTGAATCTTACTTGTTTTTAGTCTTAGAGCCAGGCAGCATTTGTGGAAACTTCATAATTCTGTTTGTGTTTTCTCTCATGATATCTCCTAAAAGAGGTTGTCTGAAGCTCCGGGGAAGCTTAGAAGAAACAGAAAATTTACCAAAAGCAGAGGCGAAGAATTTATGGGGAAACAACGAAGAGTCCTTCCAAAGTCAAGAACATCTCAATTGGACATCCCTTCTAAATTGGGTCAAGTAGCTTAAACCATTAGGGCATTCATTCCAAATGAGATTATTTGCTCATGTACATCTTTCTACTCAGCCAGTGGCATGAAAAGTCAGTGTTCAGTATGGAAATTTGCTCTTTTTTAAGTGCCTGGTATGAATCCCTGCCTGGTATCAGAACTTTCTCAGTACCTTTGGATGAGTCTGGAGGGGAGTGATTCTCCATGTGATGATAAAGGTTGTATGACTGGCTACTTACTATACCAGAAGCAAACTTGTTGAGAGCCAACTACAGGCTCAGGAACAGGGTAGGAAAAACATGTTTTCTTTAGTTGATGTTAGAGCTGTCTTTCCCTCTCCCAGAGTGCTGAGAGCACAGCCTGGAGCTGCTCAGTAAACCTAATTATGTTCCACAGTGCTCAGCACAGAGAGTTTCAAGAGGCTGAGAAATTGTTACCATTGGAAGGAGTATGAAAAATGACCCATGTAGGGGGAGGGCAAAAATTAAACTGAGATGGCTAAGAAACAGATTAACTAAAATTATGTTTGATTTGCCATCAAGAGCTCTATTCTTTTAGATGCTTGGAAAAGTGCCTCCATGGGGAGTTGAAAAGCGTTCAAGGCCTCTCCTGAATTGATAGTGTTCCCAGGGCTGATGTTAACATTTCAGGAGTGGGGAGTGGGGGAGCCATAGAGACCTTCAATTAGCCAGGAGGCCCTTGTGATAGATTTGGAGAGGAATGGGCTTGAAAGAAAGAAGAAAAAATCATTTGACTGTAAGAATTGTTCCTTTATTCTTTTGTTCCTCGCGTGTAGTAGGCACTCAATAAATATTTATTGAATAAAGGAGTGCTTATTCTAACATATTAAACTAGTACGCAGTTTGAAACCAAGTGGTGGATAAGGCCAGGATGTTGTTTCTCAGATTACTATCCCATGACAAGGAATACCTCACTTTGTGTGAAAATGGAGTCTAAAGACAGTAGAAATTTACCCTGGATTTGAGCTTATTGGTTCATTATTTGCTGAAGTGATTCATGATCTTGAGATTGTAGAAGTTATAACAATACGGAAATTGCCAAGTAGAAATAAAAGCAAGCCCTATGTAGCAAATTCTTGTGTTGAACATAATCATGGAGGCAGCTGACAAGCAAGTCTATTTGCGGGGTAGGAGGGGAAGAATCTACAGAGGCTGCCTTGAGTACAAAGCAGAGCTTGGCTGTTTGGTTGATATACTAGTGACTATAGTGATTGTATGAATTTTGACATGACTAAATATTTCAATGTCTTTACAAACACAATGCAATGGACTTCATGTAGCTAGTTTTGTGTTTTGGTTTTTCTTTTTTCTTAAAAAAAAAAAAATAAATAAACAAAGGCAATGCCCTCATAGATTGATGTCCTTTGAAACCTTCTAACAAGATCACAGAGGATGGAATACACTATTTCATCTCAGTTGGTGAAAAAGTGGGAGCTTGAGAAGGCCATGGCAGGAGGCCTTTGGAATCATTCTGGAGGAAGACACATTACTGATTGGCTAAATATGTAAAGGAAAAATCTCACTTTATAAAGACTTGCCCTTTGCATAAAGACTACTAGATCAAAACTGATTAAACCCAAATGAAGAAGAAAAGAATAGTCTCTATAGAAGAAAAACTGGAAGAAGAATAGAAAACTTCATAAACTTGGGCTGCTAAATTGCAGCAGATTTTGAGATCAGGGGAGACGTATGTCAGGTATGGAGAGAAAAACAATTCATCCTAACAGCCATTCAGGTGCAGAAAGATCAGTCTAAAGACCAAATTGAAAATATACAGCATCAGTATCTTGTCAACCTTTCTTTATGGGGCTCAGTGGGAACAGCTCTCTTGAAAAGAAGAGAAGAGATTGAATCCTCTGGACTCGTGGTATTTTTGAGGAATTCTTGGAAGCTGCCAAAAAGGAGTGTGACTTTTTGCGGATCAGCTACATGGTCAAAGTTAAAGAAGTGATACCAAGGAGCAATACCAAGACACCACTGTAGGGTGAATTTAGACTACTATCACCTGTCAGTGGAGGCTTGCATGTTGCTATGATGCTGAAAGCTATGCCACCAGTATTTTGAATACCAGTAGGGTCACCCATGGCAGACAGGTTTCAGCAGAGCTTCCAGACTAAGATAGACTAGAAAGAAAGGCTTGGCGATCTACTTCTGGAAATTATCCAGTGAAAACCCTATGGATCACAACAGAAGATTGTCTGATACAGTGCTAGAAGATGAGCCCCCTAAGTTGGTTGGAAACCAAAAAAAAAACCAAAGCCATTGCCTTTGAGTTGATTCTGACTCATAGTGACCTTATAGACAGAGTAGAACTGCCCCATAGGGTTTCCAAGGAGTGGCTGGTGAATTTGAACTGCCGACCTTTTGGTTAGCAGCCAAGTGCTTAACCATTGTGCCATCAGGTACTCAAAATACACAGGCTGCAACAATAGCCTTGAGCATACCAGCGATCTTGAAGATGGCATAGCGCTGGGCAACATTTTGTTCTGTTGACATGAGGCCTCCATGAGTTGGAGCAACTTGAAGTCAACTAACGATGACAATGGGTACCTGAACTCAGGTAGGAAGCAAAGGGTCTAGATCAGTGCTTCTCAAACTTAAACATAATAATTAATCACCTGGGATCTTGTTAAAATGTAGATTCTGACTCAGTAGACCTTGGGTGGAGCCTGAGATTCTATGCTCCCGTCAAGCTCCCAGATGATGCTCATGATACTGTTCCAAAGATCATACTTTGAGTAGCAATGTTCAAGACTATGTGTATTAATTTTATTAGGTTATTTCTTAACATGTTTTTAATTGTTAATATTCGGAGTATGTTGGGTTATATAGTTTGCTTAAGCCACCTTTGGCAACAAGTACTGTATCAGTGTCCTATTCAGATAACTGTCTATTTGTATTTTTGATTGTTGGGATTTGATCCTTTCTTTTCAGGTGATATTACACAGGGAGGATGCTGGGAAGTGGCATTACCTTTATGCAGCCCTAACCGCAACAGGATATACTAGAACTCCTTTTCTCTCTTCCTTTCTCTTGATTTCTTTTCTTCTTTTTTCAAACTGCTACCGAGTCAATGGAATCCAGCCAAATCCCTGGAAATAATCCAGACCTACACATTCCTCTTGCCCGTGACAACTAAAACAGTAGTAGCAAAAATAGAAATAGCTCTATTTACAAAGACATTTTCTCCATACGATTTAAGATTGCAACTGGCATGCCAGATCAATACCAGGAACATGTTTAATATACTTATGTATTTTGAGGGTGGGGAATAGAGATAACACCTTTTATTTCAAAATCAATTTGAAGGCAGCTGACTTCATACACTAAATAGAGATCTCAGCCCATAATGTTGGGTTCCTGAGCACATGGCACCAGCTTAGCTTCTAATTTACTCTTGGGTGACTTAATGGTATTGCTTAATTATAACAGTTGCAAATTTTATCCTCTGAAATATATCACAGGCAGCCAAACATCTGCAGGGTTTTGTAGTAAGGATGATGCCAAATGAAATGCTCATTTTTTGTATTATTTTGCTTTTATTAGTTTTTAATACATATATGTAATAAACAAGATGAGCAAGACAATACTTAAATATGCACCAATGGTAATCGAATGTAAGATATTAAGTTGCAAAAACGCCCATTCTATGGAAAAGAATATGCTCCTCCGGAGAATCTAGGCTTCGACCGGGGACATTTTAAGATAACATTAACTTTTCAGTGATAGCATTGAAGTAGGAAGACTTCTCAACATGGGAAGTGTAGATCGGAGCCAGAAAAGACTCGGCGGAATGTACTGAATGCCAGCGGGAAATTTTGTTTTTCTGTTGTGAGGAGGGTTAACTGCTGACTAACTGAAACCTCCCTGTTCCTGAATACAAGATCTTCAGGTTAGCTTACCAAAATGCAAAGTGGTGTCAACAAGCTAGAAATTTAAAAAGGAAGTTAGCTCTGGTTGGTCTCAAGCTTGTGACTGGCAAACAATAATTAAAATAAACTTTTTTTTTTTCCAATAAGAGAAAAAAAATGTTTTTAAGATAAGCAGAAAATATATAACTGTCATGTCCAGAAATTAAATGTATATGTTATTTTGCAAAGAAATGAATGATATAATTTTACATGTACAACAGTTTTTTGAAAACTCTTTTTGGAGCGAGTTTTTCTTTATTACGTTACACAAAGAACTCTCTCATCATTAAAAAAAAGACATATATGAAATACGTATTTTTAGTTGGCTAGGTCTAAAAGGAGAATATTCTTTACCACAATACCTTAAAAACATTCTAAGAAAACTTCCCAGATGACTGACTTATCATCTCCCTTGTGCAATACTGTTTGTGTAAACTAAAAAAAAAAAAAGGAAGAAGAAAAAAGAAAAGTACAAAATATAAAAAAAATAGCCAATTAAAAAAATTGCTTCTGTGTATACTCAGCAGGGATCTGGTAAAAATTAAGCTGAGGCTAATGAAGCTCCAAGCCCCTGCATAACGCCACAGAGGGAGGAAGCCTGAATATTGCCTGCTATGAGGCAATGCTTAAGGAGCTTTGTGAAAGTCTCACTGAAACCAACTTAGCAAACGCTCCTGTCCCCTGGCCTTTATGAAGATCATCTCCAACCCGATAATATTGCCGCCACCATGAAGCTAGGTGTGACTCCAGTGCATGCTTACAGCTTAGTCACCTCAGCGAGGTGCTCACGTCAAAGTCAAGGGAGCCTGCTAAGTGTATCTCATTAAACAGTCCAGGACTCCAGGCTTGTATTGATACCCAGGTGAGTGCTCGGCATGTAGACGGTTGATTATTAGACTTACCCATTCTCTTCGCTGAACCCAGCTAAGTATTATTATTATTTTTTTTCCAAATCAGGGCAGCTTCCAGCAAAACGAAGAGTTTTTGTTGCTTTGTCTTTCCTGTGGAGTCCCTGGGAAGTGTAAATGGTTAATGCACTCAGCTGCTAACTGGAAGGTTGGTGGTTTGAGTCCACCCAGAGATGCCTTGGAAGAAAGGCTTGGAGATCTACTCCTGAGAAATCAGCCATTGAAAACTCTATGGAGACCAATTGTTGTGCCTTGGATGGCCACTTGCAAGTTTTTAAGACCCCAGGGACTATGCATCAAACTAGGAGGTAGGACAGAGGTGCTAAACATGTTTTTAGGCCAATTAACTTGGATGTCCCATGAAACCATGACCCTAAACTTCCAGACCAAGAAGCCAAATCCCATAAAGTGTTTGTTCATACATAATTAGCCTCAGCAGCTGGTCTTTTTTTTTGTCATCATTGAAAATATATAACACAGCTTTTGCCAATTCAACTTTTTACAAGTGTACAACTTATAGCAATTAACGATAATAGGTTGCACAACCCTGCCCGTAATCTATGTGATATTTCCATCACTGTTACCCCCTATTCCTCCCCTCCTTGTTGCCCCTGGTAACCACGAATAATGTTTGTTCTCTCTACCTTTGTCTTTTCTTGTCTTTAAATATAAGTGAGGTCATACAATATTTGTCCTTTTGTGATTGACTTATTTTACTCAGTATAATGTCTTCCAGCTCTATCCATTTTGTAGCATATATCAAGACTTCATTTCTCCTACCAGCTGAGTTGTATTCCATCGTATGTATTTTTTTTTTTTTACTACATTTTGTTTATCCATTCAACTGTTGATAGGCGTTTATGTTGTTTCCACCTTTTTGGCTATTGTGAACAGTGCTGCAGTGAACATTGGTGTACAAATTTCTGTTTGAGTCTCTGCTTTCAAGTCTTTTGAAAACAACAGAAGAAGAAGGAGAGTTAGGAATAGGAGGAGGATGCAGGATACGTGGCTAACTGCCTCCATGAACAACTGTCTCTTTTGTCATGAGACCAGAAGAACTGGATGGTGCTCAGCTACCATTACTGAACATTTTAATCGAAGATTCCATAGAAGAATCCTGATCAAAAGGGGGGAAAAGTAGAACATAATTTCAAATTCTCATAGGCTTCAGACTGCCTGGAGCCAGGAAGTTTGGATGAATCCCTGAAACTTTCGCCCTGAGGTCATCTTTAAACCTTAAACCAAAAGTATCCCCAGAAGTCTTCTTAAAACCAAACAGTAATTTAGCTTAACTAGTAAAAAATGTCTGCCTTTAGTATTATCTTCTTTTAACAGCTATCTATATGGGATCAAATTGACAACAACTACTCAAAAGATTAGATAGGAACCTTAGCGGGTAGTGAATTTATGTTAATAGGAGAGGAACAACTCAGAAAATGAGGGTGAGAATGGTTACACAACTTGAATGTAAGCAATGTCACTAAATGGTACATGTTGAATTGGTCTATGCTTTGCTGGGTGTATTCTCAACAACAAAAAAATAAATAAAATTATACATATAAAAAACAAAGTTCCTATAGAACAAAGCTCTACTCTGACGCACATGGGTTCACCATGAGTTGGAACTGACTCAATGGCAGTTAATTTGGTTTATCTTCTCTGTGGCTCCTGGCCACTTTCAGGCCTTTCCTAGAGGATTTTCAGAGCTTCCCACTGAAGGGGCCCCAAGGAACCTCTCTGAGTATAGAGTTCATGCTAAAGCCTCATTCTATCAAAATTTTCATTATGTATTCTAGTCCCTCTAGGTCTTTTCTGGAAGCTCGTTTGCTAATTTCAGATAGTCTACTCAAAGTGTGGCCCACAGACCAGGAGCATCGGCTTCTTAGAAATGCAGAAACTCAGACTCCACCTGAGAACTACTGAATCAGTACTGTTTTAACAAGAGGCCAAGGTAATGGCTCTGCACAATTTCCTGAAGCACTGGTCTAATTTATTTTGGAGGTTTTAATGGCTGAATAAGGAACCTGGTGACACAATGGCTAAGTGCTTGGCTGCTAACAGGAAGATTAGCAGTTTGAACCCACCAGCTGCTCTGTGGGAGAAAGACATGGCAGTCTGCATCTGTAAAGATTACAGTACTGGAAGCCCTAAGGGGCAGTTCTACTCTGTCCTATAGGGTCACTATGGGATGGACTCGACTTGAAGGCAATGAATTTGAGGAATGGCTGAATGAATTGGCCTACCTAGAGTGTTTGCATTAGAAAAAGGGATTTCTGGTGATGCAAAATTTTGTACTAAAGGAGCAAAAGTTTGTGATAGACAGGAATCTCTAGGAAAAAGACTTTTGGAAATTGAGTCCTCTTGGTGTTTCTTTAGCCACTCCTAGATTTAATCACCTAGGGGACACTCTATGCCTTCGCAACTCAAGGCTAGTCTTGGGAAAGCCAGGACAGCCAACCATGGCTAATCAAGACCATAGAACTGAATATATTTCCTTTGGAATGTGCATCTATTTTCCCACTGAGTAGGAGATTTGGGCAATTATTTAGCAAATACGTATTAAACTTTTGGGTCATATGAACTGTAAGCAGTGTGGCAATAGCAGTGATAACACTGGACTTGGAATCTGGAGGTCTAGGTTCCAGTCCCAGCTCTGCCACCAACCAGCTGTATTGTCTTGGACAAATGACTTAATTCATATGACATTACTGAGTTCCTACTACATGCCCAGACAATGAGCGTGGTAAGGAAGAGAAGACACTGTAGTGGGTTTTTGTTCCCCAGAGGAACATTAAAAAAAAACAAAACAAAGAAACAAAAAAACACTTTTTGGAAGACTAATAACAACACAAATAAAATTTGAGCTGTTCTCTTTGAAGCGGAAGTGCAGGGTCCTGAAGCACCTGCTCAGACTCTCCCTTATTCCTGATGGGGACCCTGAGGCACTTCTTTGGAACTGCATGTTTCCAAATTTAAAAAACCATCAAATGTGATGATACCTACAGTCAGTTTTGACGTTGTCAGCTTTCACATTGCTTGATTGTCCTTGTGTCTTGCTACCAGGTAATTATTTTGGTTGTGCCAGAGCCAGCTCTTCCCTTTGATTCCCCAAAACCCATCCTGCCACTCTCTTTTAAGAATTGTAGGCACCAAAAGCAGGAAAAGAATGACAAATTTGACCAAAAAATAATTTAAAACTTCTTTATGGCAAAAGAAAATGCAATACAATAAATAGCATCTAAAAACCAAAAATTGATAATCTGGAAAAAACCAAACACTTGCCATGTATATGATTGAGGGTTAATATACTTAATACATAAAGAACTTCTGCAAATCAATATAAAAAAAGATAGGTTTCAATAGAAAAAATAGACCAAAAATAAGTAGGCAACACAAATGATAAATACAAACGGCTAAAGATGATTTAACCTCAACTTAAAATGACAGTAAGATAGCATTTTCAACTTTTCAGATAAATAAAGCTTTAAAAGGATGCTAATTTCTGTTGTTGTTAAAGGTATTGGGCAAAGAGCACTCATAAACACTGCTGGTTATAAATGTTTGTTCTTTCTGGAGAACAATTTGCTTTACAACCTCAAAAACATGCATGTGACTGGGCAGTTCTAAGATTTGCCATTAGAAATCAACCAGAAATGTATACAAAGATTTGTGCAAAAGAATATTATTGGCAAAACAAAGAAACTGGAAATAATTAAATTACAGTATGGGAATGGTGAAATATATTTTGCTAAGCAGGTGCAATGGAATACTTTAGAATGATTAAAAATAAAGTGGAAGAATAACAAGTGATGTGTAAAGACGTTTATGGAAAAACAATATATAAATTATGATGCCAGTTTTGAAAAACAAATTATATAAATATATAAATAAATAAAAAAATATAGATAAGAGAGAGATATGAGATAGGAGGTGATAGCTGCAAGGATAAGAAAGTTATTGCTGGGTTGTGATATTAAAAGTGGCTTTAAGTTTTTTTCTTGTTTATGAGTATTTTAAAATTTTTCAATAATAATAATAAACATATATTTTTCTATTAAAAAAAAGAAAAGAATTGGGGAGGTCTTATGAGGGGACCAGACTCAGGACATTTGTGTTGTTAGATGTGTACATCTAACAAGTTGCACCACTTTTGGTAAAAGTACCTTCTTTTGGTCTTGGTTTCTTCATTTGTGAAATAGACACTTCGGAATAAATTATTCCTAAGATCTAGTTAGTTCTAAAAGTACTAAAAAAAAAAAAAATATAATTTGCTTAGTGAGATAGAGAGAAATTAAGAGAGAAAGATTTCCGTGCAATAGTTTGGAACTAACTTTATTCTACCCTCATCATGTATTTTCTCTTGCTTTTAAAATAGAAAGATAGTAAATATTACAAGATACAGAAATATCTATAATATGGAGAAATTAGAACTCCCAGCCATTACTGGTGGAATTATAAAATGATGCAGCCGTTGTGAAAAACTTCTGGTTCCTCAAAAAGTTAAACACGTAATTACCATACGACCCAGCAATTCTGCTCCTAGGTATGTGCCCAGAAGAACTGAAGGCAGGAGTGCAAGCACATACTTGTACACTAATGTTCATTGCAGCTTTATTCACAATAGCCAAAGGTGGAAACAACCCAAGTGTCCATCAACAGATGAGTGGATGAACAAATTGTGGTAGATCCATACTATGGAATATTACTTAGCCATAAAGAGAAATGAAACTGGTACATGCTACAACATGGATGAACCTTGAAGATACTGTGCTGTGTGAAATATGTCAGTCACAGGGGAACATATATTTTATGATTTCAGTCATGAAATATCTAGAATATGCAAATGCGTAGGTGCAAAAGTCTATTAGTGGTTACCAGAGGTGGAAGGGAGGGAGAAAGAGGAAGTCATTATTTGGGGGGTACTGAGAGTCTGTTACCGGTGATGGAAAAAATTAGAGACAGATGGTGGTGATGGTTGCACAGCATGACAAGTGTAATTAATGTCACTGAATTGTACATGTAAAAATGTTGAAATGACAATTTTTTAATATATATTTTTACCACAATAGAAAATATCTCTGAAAAGGAGAGAATAACTTTATATTAACTTATTTTATAGAGAACCAAATTGTGCCTGTGGTTTTTATAATTAATCTTAGGGTCTACTTTTAGTTGCAGTTACCTGTACACCATATTTAGGTACTTAGAGACTGTCCTAAGGGGCAGATCTACTCTGTCCAATAGGGTCGGTATGAGTCGGAATCAACTGGAAGGCAATGGGTTTGGAAACCCTGGTGGTGCAGTGGTTAAGTGCTGCAGCTGCTAACCAAAAGTTTCGCAGTTCACATCCACCAGTGCTCCTTGGAAACTCTATGGGGGCAGTTCTACTTTGTCCTATAGTGTTGCTATGAGTCATAATCAACTCGATGGCAACTTTTTTTTTTTTCGAGGCCGATCAGAGAAGGGTAACAAAAAAACATAGAGGAAAGGTCTATGCTCATCCTCTGAATCTCTGGGGATGAGAAATTCTTCATTAGATACCATGTTGGAACCTGTGAATCCTTCTGAAATGGTCACGTGGTACTCTGGAGGGATGTGAAAGCATTTGGTCACTGAGGTAACTGAAGATGGAAGTTACACACCTGTATGTACCACTCTGAATAGTTTCACTAGAATTTTGTGTTAGGATGGGAATGCTCAGGCATATTAATATTATGTGCCAATGCAATATGTATTTTCCATCCTTTTAGATTTATTTGTGTATGCAATATTGCATCCAAAAATACTATATTGAGACAGCATAAACTGCATGCTTACTATTTTGTTTCCCAGCTGTGGCTTTGTTACTTTCCAATGTTTATAATATTCTCAACAGGTATTGCAAAAGTATTAAGAGCAGGATGTTAAAAATATAACCAGTTCTGGCTCAGGTCACAAGACAATAGGTTCCAACTACTCCTGAGTTCCGGACCATGATGGTGGGAATTGTAAAGGGTGCCTGAGAACTGATCTTGTAGCCTTTAGCAGGTCACCCAACTGCAGCCTGTAAGAGCTGTCGGATAGACCAAGACGAGAAATAAGGAACTTGGGAGCAAGCTTGACAGATATTCTACAATTCCCAAGTGGAAAAGAAGTGTTTACTCTCATAGCATGCCTGAGGACAGATACTTCAACAGGGCTGAGGCTGGTTTTTTGCTTTAACAGAAGAGGGAATATTGGTTACTAGGCAGGGGACGACTTGCAATTCATGATTGGTGGGGCAATGAATGCCTGATGGTTTCTTTGGAACTCAGTGTGGACAAGGCAGAGGGAACAGGTGTGGAATAGTCCAAGATCCTGCCCTGAAGGTCCAGTTGGAGGGGTAAGGGGACCTCACAGGGAGTTGCTGGAGTCCAGCCAGATCCCAGAGACTGAGGGAGGAGGTTATAAGCTCTTTTTACCAGGACAAGGGAATTACAGGTAGCAGATCCCCGGCATGGGAGAGGAGCATTGCCCACGAACTCATTGAAGGCCCATGTGAAAAAGAGTCAGCTATGAAAGTATTTCAGATAGTGTCATGCCCTGTTGCCACCTTGCCCTTCTGCTTTCTCACTCCCCTCCAACCCTAAGAGATCTGAAGCCTCAGTAGAGTTGAGTTGGGGATGGAGGGTAGGGAGAATGGTGTAGGTGTAGGTAGAGTAAACAAAGAAGCCAATCATGGTCATCTTTCCCACTGTAGATGTCCAGCCTGGAGCAGGCTGAGCTGTGGAAGGGAAGAAAACTTAACTTTAAACATGGTTGGGCATGTTGACTATGGAATCTGCTCTAATTTTTATCCAGGAGGTGGGAAAAACTAGTTCCCGACAGAACTGATTTAAAGGACGGTGCAAGTCCCTCCCTGGGTGATTAATGTGCTCAGCTGCTAAGCAAAAGGTTTGAGTCCACCCAGCAGTACCTTGGAAGAAATTCCTGGCAATCTACTTCTGAAAAATCAGCCACTGAAAACACTGTGGAGCACAGCTCTACTCTGATACACATGGGGTCGCCAGGAGTCGACCCCATGGCCAGTGGTGGAAGACCAGTATAGAATATTGTTGCTTTTGTCTACCAGTCCTAGTTGTCCAAATTAACTGTTATGCTTAAAGAATTTAATTTATTAATCTGTTAAGATTCCTTTTTTAAAGCCTAAAAGAAAGTATTGCAAAAGCAAATAAACAATCCAAAAAAACCCAAACCCACGGCTGTCAAGTCGATTCTGACTCATAGCGACCCTATAGGACAGAGTAGAACTGCTCCATAGACTTTCCAAGGAGCACCTGGTGGATTCGAACTGCTGACCTCTTGGTTAGCAGCCATAGCACTTAACCACTGCGCCACCAGGGTTTCCAAATAAACAATAATAGTGTCAAATTTTTAAAATGGTGGGCGTTGTAAGTTTAATAAATGGCAACATCTATTATTATAGAACATACAATCAAGGAAATTGGCCAACACACTACTAAGAAGTCTCAGGTTATGAATTACATTCTCTTAGGATAAAGTTTCCCAAAGCAACTGGTAGGTGATTCACCAAAGCATCAACTGGGTTACTTTAGCTATATCTGAGTCATGTGAGGATGAAAAAACATACTTCCTTCTCTTAAAAAAAGTGCTCTGACCTTTTTGGGTTATATAACTCAAAAAACTGAGGCCATAAACTTCAAACTGAATGTGAGTAGAGTCCTTACTGAGAAAGGAAAATGAAGTCAAATGAGAAGAAAATTGGTTTCATATTTTTTGGATGGGAATATTAAAAACGTAAGCCCGTGTCCAGACATTTAGACAATTCACGTGCCTGAAATAAAGTACCATATACCTTAATGTCTAATTTTGCTGTCTTTTCTCCTGAGGATTTTTCTTCCTTAAAAAAGAAATGCAAAGATAGACGTTAATAAATGTTTAGATTGCGAAATGAAGCACTTTGGTTTGAAATTTTATTGAATTTGAAGATAATGAGAGGATGGCTAATGTGGCCCTAGTACTCATATTTTATGATGACTTCCTCTTATTTTACTCAGGGAACTTTCTCTAAGGGGGGCGAAGAGGAGACCAGCCTACTCTCCTGGATGACAATGTGAAAACTAGGGGCATTTTGGAAAAGTCATGTTATCGAAAGTTTTTGATTAAGTTACTAATATTAAATGCATAAAACCACATAACACAGGAGACCTAGGCTCTCTGGGTTAGGCTAGTGGCTTTTTAAAAAAATTGCTGTAAAATATACATAATGTGATATTAGCCATTTTAACCATTCGCAAGGGTAGAGTTCAGTGGCATTAATCACAGTCACAGTGTTGTACACCCATCACCACTATTTGTTTCTGAGTCTTTGTCATCACCCCGAACAGATCCTCTGTACCCATTAAGCATTAACCTCTCCCTTCCCCCCAACCCCAGCCCATGGTAACCACTAATCTACATCCCGTCTCTATGCATTCATTTATTTCAGATATTTCACGCAAGTAGGATCATACAGTATTTGTCCTTTTGTGTCTGGCTTAATGCAGTTAGCACCATGTTGTAGCATGTATTAGGGGCCAGTGGATTTTGCAGACGATCTTGGGTGTTACTTGACTTCTTGTTTCTAGTACATCTGTCTGCACCAAGGTTTTCCTCTATCTTGTAGTTTGGAGTTAAATAAAAGGGAGAGCAAATCTCATCCTTTGGAGGGAGGGATCCACTGACTGGTGTAAAAGAGTTTAAAGAACTCTTAAATGGACCCTAGAGAACCATTGGTTAAAGCAATCCTCCAGTGAACCCAAGCCCAGGACCCAGTTTAGTGGCATTTTTGTGCTGGAACTTCTTACAATGGTGGGTCTTGCTGCTTCCATTAACATCAATTTCCTCTCCCCAAACCACTACTATGTTTAGCCTAGTAGGGAGTAAGGAGAAACCTTGCTCTTTGAAATGGTATTCTATAATTTGGGAGGAGTCTATGGTAGTGATTGGCTGCTAACCAAAAGGCTGGAGTTTTGAGTCCACCCACAGGCACCTTGGTAGAAAGGCCTGGAGATTTACTTCCAAAAAATAAGTCACTGAAAACTCTTTGGAGCACAGTTCTACTCTGAAACACATGGGGTCACCATGAATTGGAATCAACTCAATGGCAAATGGTTACTTATTTTGGGGGTAATAATTCTTTCCTTTGGTAATATATTTTTCCTTTTTCTGAATAGATAAGCCTCTGGTTTTAAATATATGTGGAAATTATAGAACAATATCATTAATATCACAAGCAAGCAAAATTTTGCTGAAGATCATTCAAAAACGGCTGCAGCAGTATATCTACAGGGAACAGCCAGAAGTTCAGGCCAGTTTCAGAAGAGGGCGTGGAACCAGCGATATCATTGCTGATGTCAGATGGATCCTGGCTGAAAGCAGAGAATACCAGAAGGATATTTACCTGTATTTTATTGACTATGCAAAGGCATTCAACTGTGTGGATCGTAACAAACTATGGATAACACTGAGAAGAATGGGAATTCTAGAACACTTAATTGTGCTCATGAGGAAGCTTTACACAGATCAAGAGGCAGTTGTTCGGATAGAACAAAGGGATACTGATTGGTTTAAAGTCAGGAAAGGTGTGCATCAGGGTTGTATTCTTTCACCACACCTATTTAATCTGTATGCAGAACAAATAATCTGAGGAGCTGGACTATATGAAGAAGAACAGGGCATCAGGATGGGAGAAAGACTCTTTAACAATCTGTGTTATGCAGATGACACAACCTTGCTTGCTGAAAGTGAAGAGGACTTGAATCACTTACTAATGAAGATCAAAGCCCACAGCCTTCAGTATGGATTACACCTTAACATAAAGAAAACAAAAATCCTCACAACTGGACCAATGAGCAACATCATGATAAACGGAGAAAAGATTGAAGTTGCCAAGGATTTCATTTTACTTGGATCCACAATCAACAGCCATGGAAGCAGCAGTCAAGAAATCAAAAGACGCATTGCATTGGGCAAATCTGCTGCAAAGGACCTCTTCAAAGTGTTGAAGAGCAAAGATGTCATCTTGAAGACTAAGGTGCGCCTGACCCAGGCCATGGTATTTTCAATCACATCATGTGCATGCGAAAGCTGGACAATGAGTAAGGAAGACGGAAGAACATTTGACGCCTTTGAATTGTGGTATTGGCGAAGAATATTGGATATACCATGGACTGCCAAAAGAATGAACAAATCTGTCTTGGAAGAAGTGCAGCCAGAATGTTCCTTAGAGGCAAGGATGGCAAGACTGCGTCTTACATACTTTGGACATGTTGTCAGGAGGGATGAGTCCCTGGAGAAGGACATCATGCTTGGCAGAGTACAGGGTCAGTGGAAAAGAGGAAGACCCTCAACGAGGTGGATTGACACAGTGGCTGCAACGGTGAGCTCAAATATAACAAGGATTGTAAGGATGGCTCAGTACCGGGCAGTGTTTCATTCTGTGTGCATAGGGTCGCTGTGAGTCGGAACCGACTCGACGGCACCTAACAACAACAACAACTGCTTTTAACATATTTTTATTGGTAGCCCAGAAGAGACTTATCCACATTCTAAGTTGCTTTCTGGATATCAAGCATCAATGTAATGATCCTTGATTTTTCTTTTTTTCTAACTTCTTATTATTGTTAGCTATTTCCTTCTAGAAATAGTGCACACTTACACATATTTTCTTTTAGGGTAAAACACCGTAGTAGACTTCCTTCCCTTTCGACGTGTTCCTCTTGCTAAATACTGCTAAAGGCCATGTAAGATTGCATAGAGTAGCAATTTAATCTCATACATTTTTATTTAAAAATATTTCCAACTTTACTCTGACATAATTTCAGATTTACAAAGAACTTGAAAGCATCATAAAAGAATTATCATATACCCTTCACTTACATTCTCCAGATATTATACTACATTTGCTTACCACCCCCATTCTCTCTGTGTGTATGACATATATATTATTAACATGTTAAAATATATTAAAATACAGATGTTATACACACACACATAAATGCCTTTTATTATTATTTTTTCTGAACTGTTAGTAAGTTGTGGACACGATGCCCTTTTACCCTTAAATATTTCAATATATATTTCCCAAAGCCAGGACATTCTCTCCTATAGCCACAGGACAATCATCGAAATCAGAAAATTAACATGTATATAATACTATTATCTAATCTGCAGACCTTATTCGAACTTTTCTAATTTGCCCAATAATGTCTTTTATAGCAAAAGAAAATCCCAGACCATACATTACATTCACTTTCAAGTCTCTTTAGGCTCCTTTTAGCTGGAACTGTCTTTAGTCTGTCTTTGTATGACATTGACATTTTTGAAGATACAGGCCAGTTATTTTGTAGAATGCCTCCCAACTCGGGTTTGCCTAGATATTTTTAAAAGTATAAAATATTCACTGTGGGGGAGTTGGAAAATTCTCGTTGCTTTAGAAACCCATGACATCAAAATTTATTGATTTATGCTAGTGAGCCTAGTTTCCAACTCAAATACGTGGAACACTACTAGGATTTAATCTCTGAATTTACACTTGTGGGTGCCAAGCCATTTGCACACGTATGTGAATTCTTCAGATTCTGCACACTTTGTTCTTGAATAAAAATAATAGCTGGCCAAAGTTACGGTATGAAAATTTTACAACTCATTTTTGAGGAAAAAGTTCTAAGTTCTTGACCTTACTAAGGGTTGCTATAAAGTTTTTTTTTTTTTTTTTTTCCTGTTTGGGCTATTTGTCTCACTTTGTCCTGAGTAACAGAAAGGAGGGAAGAATTGCTAGTGAGAGGTTCAGGAGAGGTTTCATAGGTAATTGAACTAGCTTACCAGAAAAGTCTGCAAAGACGTGCCATCGACTAAAGGCCTTTCTTGAGGGATAGTTGGCCTATTGCTCTCCAGGGATTGTCTCTCTCTTCCAAAGCTCCTCTTCTTCAGTCATTTCTTTGTTTTGGTGAGTTTATAACATCCAGGTTTGTTAGACACACATGACTCTCCACATACAACGTTATAGAATTATTTCTTATCATCAAATCAAGTTTTGGAACCCGAAACTCCCTCAGGAACGTAGCGAAGTGGTTAAGAGATCAACGTTTTTTCTCCTCTCCTTTGATAAATAAGCTGAAGCGTAAAGACTATCTCAGGAATCAAGTCTCTTCTTGAAGAACAGATTTTTATTGTACAGCTTAGGAGGGGGCTGTTGGGTAACACAAATGCTGTTAGTGCGAAGACAACCTATGAGCAGAAAACTCTTACTGAGATACAATTTATCTCCTAGGATATAACAAGTTGATTTTTTTCTTTCTGTATTTTTTGTTTCCAGAATAGCAAAAAGAAATTATAACAAATAAAAAGCAAACAAACGTGTAAATAGTGGGTGGCATTCAAGGCCCAGATGACCACTCATTTCTTAAAACTGTCGAGTAGGCTTGGGAGCATTTTCGTGCTAGAAGTTCTGCAGATCTTGTGCTTCTGTTCCCATCAGCTCCCTCTCTCCAAACATCAGCAAACACTTAGTATAAGAATTATTGGAAAAACCATTGTCGCCCTCTCTACCATTAAAAACTGTGACTGGACACTTAAAAGGCTATACTTCTGATTAAAAGACCAACAATAACCTGTTGTACACACCTTTCTTTTAGATTTATTCTTCTTGGCAAGTGGAGCAATTAATATTAGGATTTTTTAAATTGGACTCAAACATTGCAGTAGTTCTCACGCAGAAAATCAGTGCAAAAACAAAAAACAAACAACCCCCCCCTCCATGATCTCCTGTTAATTGCTACTACTTCCTGTCTTCTGTAGGGGCCTGAATTACATTTTTGGTGGCTTACATTTTTACCTGCTGTTGAGCCACAGTAGATGAGTTTGCCACTTATTTACTTCTCACCACCTCATGTCTTCCGAAACTTTCTTGCTGAATCCACTTTTTCAGCTCTCAACTTTCTTTTCAACTGTCTCACCTCCGTGGCTGATCTGTCAAGCCTAGGGATTTGGCTTTGTTGCACCAACGCACACTTCAAAGCTGTTTCAGAATCCACACTTCAAAATTAAAATATACCTTTTCTTTTCAGTGACTGTGCCATGAAACACAATCATGTGGGATAAGGAAGTGGTAGAGTAGAACAGAAAAAACTACAACACAGACGCAAGTACTTCCCAGGGAATTAACTTTTTCAAACATGTGTTTCCCTGAGCTCAGGAAACACTAATTTCTGTGTTGTTGGTATTGTTCCTTTGTTCTACTCTGCCACTTCCTTATCCCACATGATTCCACTTCATGCCTCAGTCACCAAGTAAGAAAGTGTATATTTTAGGTTAGATTTTAACTTTAAGTACATTTTTTGAAGCAAGCTCCCAGTACTAAAAATGTTAGCACTTGGGTTATGAGCTGAAGGAGGAGAATGTGACCTGAAGAATGCCTTACAATCAGAAAAGCATGGATAACTACATTGCCCAGAGACGGAGACTCCTGGCTCAACCCTCAAGCCATAGATCATTTAACTGGAGCCTTGTAGAGACTAATAGCACCCCAACAACTGAGTTGGCTGATGTCTAATAGGGGCAGGTTCCATATTTCAGGGAAGTGTCTGGGTGGTACAAATGGTTAATGTGCTCAACTACTAACCAAAAGGTCTTAAGTTTGAGTCCCCCCAGAGATACCTCAGAAGAAAGGCTTGGCAATCTACTTTTGAAAAATCAGCAACTGAAAACTCTTTTGGAGCACAGTTCTATTCTGACACGTGTGGGGTTGCCCTGGGTCAGAGTTGATGACAACTGGTGGTGGCGAAGGAAATTTCTGGGTGAGAGATGGGTTCTAGATTCTCCAGAAAACTCTTGGGAAACCAAAGGTGGAGAATCATTGTTGGAAACCTGTCTAGCTCTGCAAGGTCAACTTTTGGTCTTCAAAGTCCCTGCTCTTTGGATGATTGGATGCTGACCACTGCTGCTTTTATCTGAGGGTGAGGAACTAGTAGGCTCCTGGGAAGATGTCTAGTGAACAGGGCTGGGCAGAACCTGAGGACAAACCAGCATCTCTCCAGGGACTAGAGGAATCCATGCTCTTGAACTTTTGGAGAGAGAATGAAGACACACTAGCAGCCCTTGGTCTCTCATCTAGTATTGTAGAAATGTACCTGGTCCCCTCAGAAAGATTGTCCAGTGCTGCCGGTGGCTCTCAGTGGCGTTGAATCAGGGTTCTCTGAGCTGAAGATGAGCCTGCTGAGAATGAGGCTATTTCTCTCAGAGAATCATTTGAGACCCTGCGTGATAGGGCTTGGTGGACTGAGTTTTTCTTATCTTGGTCAGGTGGTCAACACGTGTTTACTGAGAATTCCCTGAGAGCCCTGCACAGTCTGTTGCAGAATTGTAGGTAACCTAGAACTATATCTGTGCCAAGTGACAGCTCGGCTGGGCAGGCAGTTGAGCTTAGAACATTCCGTATTACAAGAGTCTCTAGGAAAGAATCTTTATTCGTTCTGAAAACAGGTTTCGGTAGTTAGCAGTATGGAAACCCTGATGGTGTAGTGGTTAAGAGCTACAGCTGCTAACCAAAAAGTCAGCAGTTCAAATCCACCAGGTGCCCCTTAGAAACCCTATGGGGCAGTTCTACTCTGTCCTTTAGGGTCGCTATGAGTCGAAATCAACTCGACGGCAACGGGTATGGTACGGTACATGGACTATAATTTGATACAATGCTTTGGTGTTAATTTAAGCACTGACTTAAGGTATACAAATGTGAATAATAAAAAACCTTGGGTGGAGCAAACAGTTACTGCGCTCGGCTACAAACAGAAACTTTGGAGGCTTGAGTCCACCTACAGGCTCCTTGGAAGAAAGACCTGGTGATCTGCATTGAAAACCCTAGGGAGCACAATTCTACTCTGACACACACGGGGTCGCCAGGGGTCAGAATTGACTCCACAGCAGCTGATGCTGGTTAATGTGAATAATACTACATCCTATTTTATAAATCTTCTGTTGATTACATTCTTCTCTGATTGATTAATGTCACTTTCATGAAGATCTATACAATAAATTCTCCTCAGAATTTGAACTGGTACGTCTTCTTTTTATCAGTTAACGGAACTATGTAACCCAGGATGTTTTGCACTTTGTGGAGCCCTGGTGAAGCAGTGCTTAAGAGCTTGGCTGCTAACCAAAAGGTCAGCAGTTCGAATCCACCGACTGCTCCTTGGAAACCCTAAGGGGCAGTTCTACTCTGTCCTATAGGGTCGCTATCAGTCAGAATCGACTCAACGGCTACTAAGAAGCTGAGAGGTAAATATTCTCACCAGTTTAGTGATTTTAATTTAGTTTTCTGTTAATAAGTTTCTTGTTCTCTTATCTTTTATGAAATCCTCCTATTGTATAGGTATCTCTCATTATAAGTGATTTCAAATTCAGTTTTAGAATCGGGGGGAAGTAGAAAAAAAGCACATATAATAAAACTGTAACAGTTTATTATATAATAGTGTCATGTTTTCTAGAGAAACATATATGTGGAAACTCTTATGTATTAACCACAAGTTAGGGTTCTGGTTGTGGCTGTTATTCACGTAGAAGCATTACTGACAGTGAAACCCTCACAACCCTACTGGAATGCCTGTGTGGGTAGTGTCTTTGTTAAACCCTCCCAGATTAACTCACTCATCTCCAGACACCCCCATGGCTCTAAGCACCTCTCAGTACTCATGTATTTGTGTCTGGGTAACCATAACTGTCATTCGTTATGTATTTCGTAGAACACAGAGAGTTAGAGCTAGAAGGAATGTGATCACCCAAATCCCAATTAGCTCAAGCGATAGATGGGCGTTTTGCAATCACTAGGAGATTACAGCAGAAGTTAGCATGCTGTAGGTTATTACATGGCCTCTATGGGACGCTCTTCAAAATGTGTGGTCTGGGCCGAAGAGACTCTGGGTGCTGTTTGCCTTGTTCTTCTTTGAGCAGCAAATATAAACTTGGCTTTGGGACTTTCCTCTTGAAATAAATTTTCATCTAGTTATTTGTTTCTGGTCTTTATTTATATCCGTCTGTCTTCTCGTCTGGACGGGGTGGTACCGTCGAGTTGATTCGTTTTAGTCAATTTTCTATCTCTGTCACCAGTGCAGTGCCTGGCACACAACCAGTCATAATAAAAGTTGGCTGAGTGAATGAATGAGTGAATGAAAGAATGACATCCTGTCTCGGTAAGACTGCATTCAGTGGAGAAGGCCTTACCCCGGCCATTTCTTTCTGTCTTGGAAGGTGCACTGTCCCCCGAGAATGCAATAAGCAATGACAGACAGAGTCAAAAGATACAGCAAAGGCAACGAGCACAGTGTCACCTTATGAGATCGGCAAGTATCTTTAGTTGCTGCTGTCACTATCACTACCAACCAGGTAGTTGCTCAAGCAGAGCCAGGCTAGCGGGAAGGGCCAGTGGAGGTGGCGATGGTGATGAAAGAATCAGAAGGACTTGGTGAAGGATTTCATGTCTGACAACAGAGAAAGGGCAGCTGAAGATGATGCCCAAAGTAGGAGTCGTTTCATGTCTGGGAGGTAGTAATGTTGCACCCGGAGATTGGGGAAGCCGAGAAGGAGAAAAATTGAGGTTAAAAGAAAAAAAAAAAAAATCATTTATGGGCATTTGTGCAAAGTAGTCAGGACCCCAGTTTCCTTTGACATTCCCTTAGGTGTGGCCCTTGTCTTTGTGGCCCAAAGTGGCTGCTGAAGCTCTGGTTATCACAGTGGTATTCTTGCATTAGAACGGAGGAAGGGCAAGAATGGGGAAGAAAAGGGCTGAGGGTGAATGCCAGCTTGTAAAGAGGTTTCCTGGAAGTCACACACTTCTGATTAAATCTTGTTGACCAGAACTATGTTACCTGGCTACACCTGGCTGTAAGGACGGTTGGGAAATGCATTGCTTTACCTAAGGACATGCCCTAAATAAAACTGAGAGTTCTTTTACTATGGTTATTATTCAGCTGCTAGCCAAAATGTTAGAGGTTTGAGTTCACCCAGAGGTGCCTCAGAAGAAAAGCCTGGCAATCTACTTCTGAAAAATCAGTCATTGAAAACCCTATGGAGCACAGTTCTACTCTGACACACATGGGGTTGCCATGAGTCAGGAAAAGTAAGACTAGATATTGAGGGGCCACTAACCATCTATGTTATATGAAGCTAGACATAAAAATTGGTCTCTGACTCCTAATCTAGTGCTCTATTGTTCCTACTACCCAGCTCTGTATTGTGGGCTCTGTATTGTAGAGGCAGAATGGGAGACTGAGAATTTCCTGACACTTAGTGGTCACTATCCTAGCTCTGGCATTTCCTGTCATTTTGGACACAGTACATAATGTCTCTGAATCCCTGTTTCTCAATCTATAATATGGTTTGTTGGATAAAATGATCTCTGAATTTCTACCAGCTATAAAAAAAAAAATTTTTTTTTTCATATAATACCTTATGATTAAAAAAAATATGGCAGCTAAAGCTATGAGTGAACTATGAAACATGTCAAAGGAATCTATGTAGGTCTCATAAATGGCCATTCTGATTAGAGATTCATTAAGGAGCCCCATGATTCTGCTGGACTATATACCTGTCTCTAATCTTCAGAAATGATTTGCCCAAATGAAAACTAAAGTTCACTGATGCAGCAGTGAGAAGAAGTACTGATATTTCTGTTCTTGAACTCTGATTATATTACACTAGGATACAACTAATTTTATTTTAATCTGATAATAACTATAGCTGGTTTGCCTTTTCTAAAATTTATAATACATTTATTGAAACCCAGTTTTATAAAACTTAGGGATTTTATTCATCGCCAACCTAAATTAACTTTGCTAATTGTACATTGTTTATTGAAGATTTGAGAAGCCCTTCAGTTTTCTTCTAAAAGGTTTGAACCATTACTCACATACTGAAAGTCACATATCCAGTGTGATCATCAAAATTATTTAACAATTAGTATGATACAATTTATCATAATAGTTGTAAAAAATAATGTATAATGCTAGAGATGGACAGAATCCTGGGGCTGTTTTGATGGACATTGACCATTGGGTGGCAGGATTGGAAATAGTTTCTGAGGTCTTGGGGAGAGTCTGGAGCAAAGGAGAGGTATTTGAGGGGCTCAGGACAGCTATCAACCAGTTCAGAAGAATTTCAATATATTTTTTTTTTATTGTACTTTAGATGAAGGTTTACAGAACAAACTAGTTTCTCATTGAACAGTTAGTACACATATTGTTTTATGACATTAGTTAACAACCCCACGACATGTCAACACTCTATCTTCTCGACCTTGGATTCCCTATTACCAGCTTTCCTAACCCCTCCTGCCTTCTAGTCCTTGCGCCTGGGGGGTTTGCCTTTTAAGGGCGTTGTTATAAGGTCATTATGAGTTGGTTGACATAGGTTATGTTGGTGAGCATGACAGATGCTGTTGGTTGCCTACTCAACAGCTATTTCTCTTCCTTGCTAACAGGATCCCAATTTTATTTGAATGTCAGTCAATGATTTGTGGTAGCTTGGCTCCAAAGATGTCTGCCATATATTTCTTCCTTCCTTGTACATGTATGCTACTACCCTACTGAGAAGTAGAGTGTCTCAAATCAGGATTGGATTGTGACTGGTTTGATGAATAGAATATGGTGGAAGAATATGAGATAATAGAAAATGGCTAGTTCCAGGCTTAGCCTTTAAGAGGATTGGAAGTTTCTGCTTCCTGCCCCTTGGAGCCCTGAGTTGCCATCTAAGTTCAGGCTACTCTGCTGGTAGAGTAATGGAGAGCCGATCACATGTGTGAGAAAAGTAGACATCTTGGAGGACATTCCAGCCCAGTTGAGCCTTCAGAAGACTCCAGCCATTATTTGACAGCAACCACATGAGAGAACCCAGAACTACTCAGCTGAGCCCAGTCAACTTACAAAACTATGAGGCATAATGATAAATTGCTATTTTAAACTACTAAGTTTGCTGGATATTTTGTTGTGTAATAATAGATAACCAGAACAAATGTCCTCAGGAAATGGCCCCTCCTAGGAAGCCAATCTCTGTAATTCCATTCTTTTGCCAGACACTTTTAGGGGAATACATGTGACTCAGATACAGTCAATGACATGCTGAATGGTTTTTCCTTACAGATAAAAAGGGACCCAAGGGAGGAAGCGCCTGTGTTTTTCAGCCTGACACTGTAGTGTCTACATTTGATCTTTGGAACTATGACAGCTACCTTGTGATCATAAGAGGACAACTCTAAGGACCAAGCCAGTAAGCTGAGGATGACAGAGCAAAAAGATGGAGAGAACCTGTGTCCTTGAATCCATGCTGATACTTCTCAAGCTCCAGACTTCTTGTTACATGATATAATAAACCCTTTCTGTTCAAATCAGTTCTAATTGGATTTTCAATTACAGATGAAATAATCTTAATTGACACAGTGAGAACATGTACTAGTCCCTTCCAATAATGGGAGAAATAAAAATACAAAGACTGTTCCCTTTCTTTCATGCTGTTAAAGGGTGGGACCCAGAGTGTACTGACATACATTCCAACCTAATCTCTAATTTCCTTCTATACTTATTCCCTGCCTCATAGTGACATACTGTCAGTAGTTTGGTGTATATCCTGCCCATCCTTTTCCTGAACGTTTTCAAATATACACACTCAAACATAAACACACATGCACACACACACGTATACATATGTGGGCTTTGTTTTGTTTGTTCATTTGTTTTAACTTAAGTGAGGTTTTGTCCTGTGATTTGCTGTATTCACTTGGTTGATCTCTTTGTATGGCAGTACCTATAGTTTAAAGTGTTAAAAAGCAAAGTTGTCACTTTAAGGACTAGGGTGTGCCTGACCCAAGCCATGATGTTTCCAATCACCTTACGTGCATGTGAAAGCTGGAGAATAAATAAGACTGAAGAATTGACGCCTTTGAATCACGGTGTTGGTGAAGAATATTGAATATACCATGGATTGACAAAAGAACAAACAAATCTGTCTTGGAAGAAGTACAGCCAGAAAGCTCTTCAGAAGCAAGGATGATGAAACTTCGTCTCATATACCTTGATCATGTTATCAGGAGAGATCAGTCCCTGTAAGAGGACATTATGCTTTGTAAAGTAGAGGGTCAACAAAACACAGGAAGACCCTCAACAAGGTGGATTGACACAGTGGCTGCAACAATGGGCTCGAGCATAACAACAGTCATGAGAATGGTGCAGGACGGGGCAGTGTTTCATTTTGTTGTACATAGGGTCCCTTTGAGTTGAAACTGACTTGATGGAACCTAACAACAAAAACCTACAGTTTAACTGATACAGCACAATGGTTTTTAGCACTGCGCTTGGCAAAGTTGGCACTCGAAAAATGTTAACGCATCAGTACATGGAGCAGGCAGAGCCATCATCACAAAGTAACTGTTTATTATTTCCTTTTAAACCATTTACACTTTATTCAGTGGGGGATGATGCTTGGGTAGTCCCACAGTTCTTCTGATCACTCCAAGGTAATAAAGGGTCCTTAAGTTAATTTTAAGTTGCAACATAGTATCAATTCAGAAATTAGACCATCCAAGAGACTATGTGAGAAACAAAATTTCAAACTTGATTTAAAATTAAACCATAAACTTTCTCCCTTTGTACAGCTAGGAAGTCTACTCCTAAGAAATGTGGAATGAGTTCAAGTTCTTCTCTCTCTCTGCCTCTTATCCTTCCACCCCACTTCTAGCGTCTTCTAACTATGGTGTCTGACACTTCCAGGGTTGAAACAGGAGAAAGAAGTAGTATTAAGGGGGCAGGAAAATTACTTCATGATTGAATGTTTCTGTGCTTTCTGAATCTGGCAGCTTTTAAAAATGGACTGTTTCTCTTGTAGATGTTTTCATAAGTTATTTTGGGATCTCTTCCAGCCACCAGGAACTTCTCACCTGTGTTTCCCTTGATATGAGTGATGAATTTTTTCCAAATGGCTACTTTCCCATTATGCAGTTCCTAGGAATACGGCGCAGTGGTTAAAAGCTTGGCTGCTAACCAAAAGGTCGGCAGTTTGAACCCACCAGCCGCTCCTTGGAAACCCTATGGGTCAACTCTACTCTGTCCTGTAGGATCGATATGAGTTGATATTGTCTTGATGGCAACAAGTTTAGGAATATGTTGCTACCTTTAGCTTCTCTCTGCTGAGGCTGCCCACCTTGTCAGTTGGCCCAATTGGACAGGCCCCAAGAAGACATCGGGCTGGTTGTCTCTCCTCCAAGGTACACATCTGCTCATGGGAATCACTCAGGGTTTTTTGCCTCCATAAACTCTGGGCATATAGGCCATTCCCAACACAGCCAATTCTCCTTCAACTCATCCATCAGTGGCTAGACAGCCCACTTCTTTTAGATTTCTCAGATGGAAGTGTGACACTAGTCAATGAGGTTGACTTTTGACCCAGTCAATTCATTTCTAAGAAAGTAGCATAAGGAAATATAGAAAAAGCCTCTATTAGTTAGCACTT
Source organism: Loxodonta africana (assembly GCF_030014295.1). Classification (NCBI taxonomy): domain Eukaryota; kingdom Metazoa; phylum Chordata; class Mammalia; order Proboscidea; family Elephantidae; genus Loxodonta; species Loxodonta africana. Next base: position 83,284,655 of record NC_087352.1, read on the forward strand.
GCTGTATAATATAGCACTCCAAAACAAAGCAGCTTAAAATAATAACCATTTTTTTTTTTTTTGGCTCATGACTCTGTAGGCCATTGATTGTTTCTTCTCGTTTGATCCCGTGCAGCTGATTCCAGCCAGGGTTTCTCAAATCTTTGTGCTCAGATGGTGAGGTGGTTGGTGGCTGGATGATCTAGGATGCTTTTGCTCACATGTCTGGTGGTTGGCAGATATGCAGAGGTGATGGGAACAACAGGGCCATGTGTCTCATCACCCAGCAAACTAGCCTGAGCTGGTTTACATGGTGATCCAGAGTTTCCGGAGCAGCAAGGGAGCAGACTCCAATGCACCAGTGTTTGCTTACATCAGGTTTGCTAATATCTCATTTGCCAAGCAAGTCACATGGCTGAACTCAGAGTGAGAGTGGGAGGGCACACATAGCTATGTGGCAAGAGGGCATGGGCACAGGAAGGGGAATAATTGCTGGCCATTTTATACTTCATCTACCTCAAAACATGTGCATTAAGCTATGTTCATCACAGCGGTTTCTGTATAATACATGTAATTGAAATGTCCAACAGAAACAAAAAAATTATGACATACTGGATGGGTACTGGATGGGTTATTCAGTAGATATCATACAATGATATTAAAAATGCGTCTGATATGCTGTTAAAAGAATAAAAAGATTATATAGTTTTACGTACCCTATGATCATAACTGTATAATAAACATTTAAATTTAAAATGTTAGAAGGGAATACACAAAAGTTATAATTGTATTGGGCTATGAGATCATGGATCATTCTTGTCTTTGTTATTCATACCTTCTGAAGTACTATACTACATGCATATCAATAAAATTTATTTAAAATCCTACACAAAATCAGCTTTCCATATTTATTAAGAAGAAATAATTGTGTACATCTCCAAGTTATTAATGTGTCATACTTTAGACACCCAGAAAAATGTGTTTTAGTGACACTTTCTCTCAGTATAAAGGAAGATTTTATAATTTCTTCTTCTGAAAGAGTAACATAAGACTGCAAGTGCAAGAAGTAATTTAAATATGTTCAGGGACTGTTTTCATCTTCAGAATTAAGGATTATTTTAATTTTACATCATTGCCTTTTCTCTTTTACTTTCCTTTTTAGTTTTATCGTTTTAGGATTCCCTATTTTTAATTTTCATACAGAGATTTCTTTAATTGATCATTATAATTAAGCATAAAGTCCTAAGTTGCAAAGCCATATTTTGCTGGGTCTTAGAGTTCTAAATTATTCATTTCACTTACTGTTTTTAGATTAGTTTATCTGAAAATTTCCAGTTTATTGTTGCAGTTTATTATTTTATAAAAATAAGAAGGCAGACAAAAAAAGGAAGGACATTATAAAACAGATTTTAAAGTTTATCTTAAAGTTTATGTTGTTTGATGCTCTTGTGTTCTTACCAGACATCAATTTCTCCCAGAAGCTCTTGATTTTATTTTCTATAAACCTTGATATACTCCATGTATTCCAGCAAACCCTAACTGTTTCTTCTTGGACCTTAACTTCGTAACTAAAGCTGTTTATTGACATAGTACTTTTTTTCAGTGAAGTAGCAAATCAATAAATTAAAGATTAGTTCAGTATGTCAGCTTCGCCTAAGCATTCTGGGACTCATTTACTACTTGAGTCGGCGTGGAGGCCAGGTGGCAGCCTCACACAGCAATAACGCTGGGACGCTTACATTCTTATCCAATGACAGTTTTCCTGTCAAACATTTCTAGAAGTTACTTCTCATAGTGTTATTGAGTTCCGAACTGGTTAAAGGAGAAAGTGGGTGTGGCTTTTAGCTTTACATGTACGTGCATTACTAGTTTAAAAAATTATTTTCAGTGCATCTCCCATTTTATCTTACCAGGCTCTGATCTGGTTTTATGAAGATTCTTTAGAGAGATTGTTCATTACATAGAACAAGCCCACTGCCATGGCCTGACATAGGCTGTATATATATATATTTTTAATGGGCACACGTTTCCATAAGCTTTCTTCTAGAAACCTATTTATATAACTATGTGGGTGGGATGTATTAGCGCTACACTGGATTTCATCAGTCTTATCTCTTGGAATCGGCACAGTCTATTTACTCTGATAGTGTTCTGCTCACTCCTGCTAGCTCTTACCCAGGCTGCCATTTCTCAGAGGTCCGTTCAGGGATCTGAGCTGTTTACACTTTAGATCTTCCTGTTCTTATCACAGTCATTGCAGAAAACGCTCCCCTCAGCTGAGAGTTTTACAATTCAAAACCTCATTACATTTTATAGAACCATATTTGGCATCTCTATCCCCAACTGTTTGAAATTGCCTTTATTTTTCCTCAAGACCATTTAGATATCTAATCAGAAACGTTTCCTGTGGGTGAGAAAGAACAGATTAGCCACAGACCGTGAGGACACAGAAGCCACGTTAGAACAGTGATCAGAGATCAGGTTTAGTATGTCCATGGCTAGTTTTGCCTGTCAGCTTTAGGAAAGGCGTGGTGTGAGCATGTTTAACTCTAATCACACCATTCATTTACTGGCTTAGAGAAAGTGGTCAGAACAAGTTCTCGTCTAAAAAAAACCCCAGAAAGCCAAAATAATGGGAAACTTAGCCTTGGTAAGGATCTGGGGAAACATGCAGTCTGATACACTGCTGGTGGTCATGTAAATTGGTATCATCTTTCTGAAAGGCAATTTTACAATATATAGAAAGCCCTAATAATGGCCTAATCCCAGTGACTCAGCAATTAGACTTACAGGATTTTACCCTAAGGAAATAATTCCCGATTTAAGCAAAGATAAAAGGATTTCAACATTATTTGGCCAATGATAACAGAATATTGGAAATAGCTTAAATATTCAACAATAGGGGATGGTTAAATAACTTCAGGTACGTCCATTGTAGGCCATATTATGTAATGATTGGAAATTATGCTTGGAAAAATATTTAATGATATAGAAAAATGTGTCTTACATATTAAGTGGAAAAAGGCTGGCTATAATAGTATAATAGTATACACCAAAAAAACAAAAAAACCCTTGCCGTCAAGTCAATTCTGACTCATAGTGATCCTATAGGACAGAGCAGAACTGCCCCATAGGGTTTCTAGGGAGCGCCTGGTAGATTTGAACTACTGACCTTTTGGTTAGCAGCCGCGCTTTTAACCACTATGCCACCAAGGTTTCCCCTATAGTATTTTTTTTTTATACATGGTACAATACTATTTTGGAGGAAAAAACCAAGTATATTTATGCATAGAAAACTTGATGGGTGATAAATCTACCAAAAGAAGAGGGGTTATCTCTGGGTAGAGGTTTATGTGTGATTTTTATTTTCTTTTTTTATGCTCTCCGTTACTACCTAACTTTTCTGTAATAAACATGTATTCCATTTGCAATTAGGGAAAAATGTTGTTTTATAAAATGATGGGAATCAAGAGGGCAGAAATCACTCGCTAACTGTAGATAGCGCATATATGTACACCCACTATAAGAATTCCCATTAACCCAAAGGCATTAACATTTGAGGGGAGCTTACACAGACTGCTAACTGTGGTGTGGCTGTGTATGTGCAGAAGCAGTGGTGTGAAAACCCAACGATCTTTATGCAAAAAGGCATAAACAGAATTAATAATCCATATAATTTTCTCTTTCCACAGAAAGATTGACATAAACACTTTTTAAAAGCAGAATTTTGGGCTTGGTAAAACAAGCAATCTAATGCAACGTGGAGCTTTGGGCCTCCCCACATTGTATTTATCCTGCCTGAGCCCTTCCCACCCAGCCTTTCAGGGAGAAGAGCTGTCAGGGTTTCTGGGCGTTCATGTGTGTATCCGTGATCTGTGGGGATGGTGGGTGGCCTCAGGGACATGAGTGGGTTGATGCTGCCCCTGGAGCATTTACTGGCTCAGCTGCATAGCCCTGTGTCACAAGAGTGGAGAGTGAGCTGGAGAGTTCAATAAGCACTGACCCACGTCAATGCATAAAATAAAAACAAGTAAAATAATTGTAAAAGTAATTGGAAACTTCTCCTATTTCAGTCTGTAACAAGGGACTGTCAACCTGGATAAGAGAGTATGTCAGCATTTTCCTCCTTTCTGTTCTGCTCTTCCCAGGACACACTGGGTGACTTTCCTAAGAGGTCAAATAGGGTAGAATACTCTCCCCTATGCCCCACTTAGCCCTTATTTCACTTGGTAAACCTATTATCATTGAACGGTGGGCGGCACATGCTACTCGCCTGGCTGCTTTGTGAGCTGTGGCGTTGGGGCTGCTTCTGTTCCTAAACACCTATTTTCAAATCTGGTTCATTGACAGGAATTGGGATTAACCTTCTAATGGGCAAAGCTAAGAGGCCTTGGGGTAATTTGAAGAGCCTGCAACCTTCTCTGTAACTCCTGCCTCAGCCTGAGCCTTTTCAATACAAGCTTGCTCTGTAGTCTATGGGGAAACACCCTTTGGGAGGTAGTAGCAACTCAACAGTCGCCCCAGAAATTCAACAGTAAACTTCCCTCACCTGAGAGATCTGTGTCTCAGCAAAATACCTGAGAACACTTCTAGAGGAATTTATGTGAAATCATTTGCATAATGTGGTCAATTTTACTTGTACATTCTAACTAATTTTCCTGTGCTTAATTCATTAAAATGCCATCAAGAATTATACCAGTTTGGCCAAGGGTAGGTGAGCAGAGGCAGCCACTCCTCACTGCTTTTTCTTCCCTTTAAAAAGAAAGTATTTTGTTGTCATTGTTGAGAATGTACACAGTAAAACATGCACTAACTCACCGTTTCTACGTGTACAATTCAGTGACCTTGATTATATTCTTCGAGTTTTACAATCATTCCCACACTTCTTTTCTGAGCTGCTCCTCCCTCATTAATATAAACTCACTGTCCCCTATGTTTCCTAATCTTCCAAGTTGCTGTTGTCACTTTGATCCCATATAGATAGTTCTTCAGAGAGCATAATGCTCAAAGCAGACATTTTTTTCCTAGTTTAGCCAAATTATTGTTTGGTTTTAAGTAGACTTTAGAGGACATTTTTGGTTTCAGTCTTAAAGATTATCTCGGGGCAATAGTTTTAGGGGTTCATCCAGCCCCCCTGGCTCCAGGAAGTCTGGAGTCCATGAGAATTTGAATTTCTGTTCTGTGTTTTACCCTTTTGATCAGGATTCTTCTTTAGAATCTTTTTTTTTTTTTTTTAAATTTTTATTAAGCTTCAAGTGAACATTTACATTTCCAATCAGTCTGTCACATGTAGGTTTACAGACATCTTACTCCCTTCTCCCACTTGCTCTCCCCCTATTGAGTCAGCCCGTACAGTCTCTCGTTTCGTGCCAATTTTACCTTCTTCCCTCTCTCTCTATCTTCCCATCCCCCCTCCAGTCAAGAGTTGCCAACACACTCTCCCGTGTCCACCTGATTTAATTAGCTCACTCTTCATCAGTATCTCTCTCCCCCCCACTGACCAGTCCTTTTCATGCCTGATGATTTGTCTTCGGGGATGGTTCCTGTCCTGTGCCATCAGAAGTTCTGGGGAGCATTGTCTCTGGGATTCCTCTAGTCGCCATCATACCATTAGGTGTGGTCTTTTAATGAGAATTTGGGGTCTGCATCCCATTGGTCTCCTGCTCCCTCAGGAGTTGTCTGTTGTGTTCCCTGACAGGGCAGACATCGATTGTGGCCGGGCACCAACTAGTTCTTCTGGTCTCAGGATATTGTAGGTCTCTGGTTCAAGTGGCCCTTTCTGTCTCTTGGGTTCTTAGTTGTCGTGTGACCTTGGTGTTCTTCCTCTGCCTTTGCTCCCAGTGGGTTGAGACCAATTAATGTATTTTAGATGGCTGCTTGTTGGCATTTAGGACCCCAGGTGCCACAATTCAAAGTGGGATGCAGAGTGTTTTCATAATAGAATTGTTTTGCCCATTGATTTAGAAGTCCTCTCAAACCAAGTTCCGCAGACCCCAGCCCCTGCTTCGCCATCCTTTGAAGCTTTCATTTTATCTCGGAAACCTCTTTACTTTTAATCCTGTCCAATTAGGCTGACCTTCCTTGTTTTGAGTGTTGTCTTTCCCTTCACCCAAAGCAGTTCCCATCTACAGATTGATCAATAAAAAGCCCTCTCCCTCCCTCCCTCCCTCCCCGCTTTGTAACCACAAAAGTATGTGTTCTTTTCCGTTTTTTCTATTTCTCAAGATCTTATAATAGTGGTCTTATACAATATTTGTCCTTTTGCAACTGACTCATTTCGCTCAGCATAATGCCTTCCAGATTCCTCCATGTTATGAAATGTTTCAGAGATTCGTCACTGTTCTTTATCGATGCGTAGTATTCCATTGTGTGAATATACCACAATTTATTTACCCATTCGTCCGTTGATGGACATCTTGGTTGCTTCCAGCTTTTTGCTATTGTAAACAGAGCTGCAATAAACATGGGTGTGCATATATCTGTTTGTATGAAGGCTCTTGTATCTCTAGGGTATATTCCTAGGAGTGGGATTTCTGGGTTGTATGGTAGTTCTATTTCTAACTGTTTAAGATAACGCCAGATGGATTTCCAAAGTGGTTGTACCATTTTACAATCCCACCAGCAGTGTATGAGAGTTCCAGTCTCTCCGCAGCCTCTCCAACATTTATTATTTTGTGTTTTTTGAATTAATGCCAGTCTAGTTGGTGTCAGATGGAATCTCATCGTAGTTTTAATTTGCATTTCTCTAATGGCTAATGATCGAGAGCATTTTCTCATGTATCTGTTGGCTGCCTGAATATCTTCCTTAGTGAAATGTGTGTTCATATCCTTTGCCCACTTCTTGATTGGGTTGTTTGTCTTTTTGTGGTTGAGTTTTGACAGAATCATGTAGATTTTAGAGATCAGGCGCTGGTCTGAGATGTCATAGCTGAATATTCTTTCCCAGTCTGTAGGTGGTCTTTTTACTGTTTTGGTGAAGTCTTTAGATGAGCATAGGTGTTTGATTTTTAGGAGCTCCCAGTTATCTGGTTTCTCTTCATCATTTTTGGTAATGTTTTGTATTCTGTTTATGCCCTGTATTAGGGCTCCTAGGGTAGATCCTATTTTTTCTTCCATGATTTTTATCGTTTTAGTCTTTATGTTTAGGTCTTTGATCCACTTGGAGTTAGTTTTTGTGCATGGTGTGAGGTATGGGTCCTGTTTCATTCTTTTGCAAATGGATATCCAGGTATGCCAGCACCATTTGTTAAAAAGACTATTATTTCCCCAATTGACTGACACTGGTCCTTTGTCAAATATCAGCTGCTCATAAATGGATGGATTTATATCTGGATTCTCAATTCTGTTCCATTGGTCTATGTGTCTGTTGTTGTACCAGTACCAGGCTGTTTTGACTACTGTAGCTATATAATAGGTTCTGAAATCAGGTAGGGTGAGGCCTCCCACTTTCTTCTTCTTTTTCAGTAATGTTTTGCTTATCCGGGGGTTCTTTCCTTTCCATATGAAATTAGTGATTTGTTTCTCTATTCCCTTAAAGTATGACATTGGTATTTGGATTGGAAGTGCGTTGTATGTATAAATGGCTTTTGGTAGAATAGACATTTTTACTATGTTAAGTCTTCCTATCCACGAGCAGGGTATGTTTTTCCATTTAAGTGTGTCCTTTTGAATTTCTTGTAGCAGAGTTTTATAGTTTTCTTTGTATAGGTCTTTTACATCCTTGGTAAGATTTATTCCTAAGTATTTTATCTTCTTGGGGGCTACTGTGAATGGTATTGATTTGGTTATTTCCTCTTCGGTGTTCTTTTTGTTGATGTAGAGGAATCCAAGTGATTTTTGTATGTTTATTTTATATCCTGAGACTCTTCCAAACTCTTCTATTAGTTTCAGTAGTTTTCTGGAGGATCTCTTAGGGTTTTCCACGTATACGATCATGTCATCTGCAAATAGTGATAGCTTTACTTCCTCCTTACCAATCTGGATACGCTTTATTTCTTTGTCTAGCCTAATTGCCCTGGCTAGGACTTCAAGTACGATGTTGAATAAGAGCGGTGATAAAGGACATCCTTGTCTGGTTCCTGTTCTCAAGGGAAATGCTTTCAGGTTCTCTCCATTTAGAGTGATATTGGCTGTTGGCTTTGCATAGATGCCGTTTATTATGTTGAGGAATTTTCCTTCAATTCCTATTTTGGTGAGAGTTTTTATCATAAATGGGTGTTGGACTTTGTCAAATGCCTTTTCTGCATCAATTGATAAGATCATGTGGTTTTTGTCTTTTGTTTTATTTATGTGATGGATTACATTAATGGTTTTTCTGATATTAAACCAGCCTTGCATACCTGGTATAAATCCCACTTGATCAGGGTGAATTATTTTTTTGATGTGTTGTTGGATTCTATTGGCTAGAATTTTGTTAAGGATTTTTGCATCTATGTTCATGAGGGATATAGGTCTAAAATTTTCTTTTTTTGTAATGTCTTTACCTGGTTTTGGTATCAGGGAGATGGTAGCTTCATAGAATGAGTTGGGTAGTATTCCGTCTTTTTCTATACTTTGAAATACCTTCAATAGTAATGGTGTTAAGTCTTCTCTGAAGGTTTGGTAGAACTCTGCAGTGAAGCCATCTGGGCCAGGACTTTTTTTTGTTGGGAGTTTTTTGATTACCGTTTCAATCTCTTTTTTTGTTATGGGTCTATTTAGTTGTTCTACTTCTGAATGTGTTAGTTTAGGTAAGTAGTATTGTTCCAAGAATTTATCCATTTCTTCTAGGTTTTCAAATTTGTTGGAGTACAATTTTATGTAGTAATCTGATATGATTCTTTTGATTTCATTTGGTTCTGTTGTGATGTGGTCCTTCTCGTTTCTTATTCGGGTTATTTGTTTCCTTTCCTGTTTTTCTTTAGTCAGTCTAGCCAATGGTTTATCAATTTTGTTAATTTTTTCAAAGAACCAGCTTTTGGCTTTGTTAATTCTTTCAATTGTTTTTCTGTTCTCTAATTTATTTAGTTCAGCTCTAATTTTTATTATTTGTTTTCTTCGGGTGCCTGATGGATTCTTTTGTTGCTCACTTTCTATTTGTTCAAGTTGTCGGGACAGTTCTCTGATTTTGGCTCTTTCTTCTTTTTGTATGTGTGCATTTATCGATATAAATTGGCCTCTGAGCACTGCTTTTGCTGTGTCCCAGAGGTTTTGATAAGAATCTTTTTGTTATTGTTGTTATTCTCTTTATTTTTTTAAATAATTTTTATCGTGCTTTAAGTTGAAAGTTTACAAATCAAGTCAGTTTCTCACACAAAAACCCATATACACCTTGCTACATACTCCCAATTACTCTCCCCCTAATTTTTTTTTTTTTTTTTTAATGAGACAGCCCGCTCTCTCCCTCCACTCTCTCTTTTCGTGTCCATTTCACCGGCTTCTAACCCCCTCTACCCTCTCATCTCCCTGCCAGGCAGGAGATGCCAACATGGTCTCGTGTCCACCTGATCCAAGAAGCTCACTCCTCACCAACCCATTGTCCAGTCCAATCCATGTCTGAAGAGTTGGCTTCGGGAATGGTTCCTGTTCTGGGCCAACAGAAGGTCTGGGGGCCATGACCACCGGAGTCCTTCTAGTCTCAGTCAGACCATTAAGTCTGGTCTTTTTACGAGAATTTGGTGTCTACATCCCACTACTCTCCTGCTCTTCAGGGGTTCTCTGTTGTGTTCCCTGTCAGGGCAGAAATCGGTTGTAGCCTGGCACAAGCTAGTTCTTCTGGTCTCAGGATGATGTCATCTCTGTTCATGTGGCCCTTTCTGTCTCTTGGGCGCCTAATCGCCTTGTGTCCTTGGTGTTCTTCATTCTCCTTTGATCCAGGTGGGTTGAGACTAATTGATGCATCTTAGATGGCTGCTTGCTAGAGTGTAAGGCCCCAGACGCCACTCTTCAAAGTGGGGTGCAGAATGTTTTCTTAATAATTTTATTATGCCAGTTGACTTAGATGTCCCCTGAAACCATGGTCCCCAAACCCCTGCCTCTGCTATACTGGCCTTCAAAGCATTCAGTTTATTCAGGAAACTTCTTTGCTTTTGGTTTAGTCCAGTTGTGCTGACCTCCCCTGTATTGTGTGCTGTCTTTCCCTTCACCTACAGTAGTTCTTATCTACTATCTAATTAGTGAATACCCCTCTCCCACCCTCCCTCCCTCCCCCCTCGTAACCACAAAAGAATGTTTTCTTCTCAGTTTAAACTATTTCTCAAGTTCTTGTAATAGTGGTCTTATACAATATTTGTCCTTTTACAGCTGACTAATTTCACTCAGTATAATGCCTTCCAGGTTCCTCCATGTTAAGAAATCTTTCACAGATTCCTCACTGTTCTTTATCGATGTGTAGTATTCCATTGTGTGAATATACCATAATTTATTTATCCATTCATCCGTTGATGGACACCTTGGTTGCTTCCATCTTTTTACTATTGTAAACAGTGCTGCAATAAACAAGGGTGTGCATATATCTGTTTGTGTAAAGGCTCTTATTCCTCTAGGATATATTCCGAGAAGTGGGATTCCTGGATTGTATGGTTGTTCTATTTCTAGCTTTTTAAGGAAGCGCCAAATCGATTTCCCAACCAAATCGATTTTACATTCCCACCAGCAGTGTATAAGTGTTTCAATCTCTCCACAGCCTCTCCAACATTTATTATTTTGTGTTTTTTGGATTAATGCCAGCCTTGTTGGACTGAGATGAAATCTCACTGTAGTTTTGATCTGCATTTCTGTAATGGCTAATGACCATGAACATTTCCTCATGTATCTGTTAGCTACCTGAATGTCTTCTTTGGTGAAGTGCGTATTCATACATTTTGCCCATTTTTTAATAGGGTTATTTGTCTTTTTGTAGCTGAGTTTTTGCAGTATCACGTAGGTTTTAGAGATCAGGTGCTGATCAGAAATGTCATAGCTAAAAACTTTTTCCCAGTCTGTAGGTAGTCTTTTCACTCTTTTGATGAAGTCTTTGGAAAAGCATATGTGTTTGATTTCTAGGAGCTCCCAGTTATCTAGTTTTTCTTCTGCATTCTTATTAATGTTTTGTATACTGTTTATGCCATGTATTAGGACTCCTAACGTTGTCCCTGTTTTTTCTTCCACGATCTTTATCGTTTTAGATTTTATATGTAAGTCTTTGATCCATTTTGAGCTCGTTTTTGTGCATGGAGTGAGGTATCAGCCTTGTTTCATTTTTTGCTGATGGATATCCAGTTATGCCAGCACCATTTGTTAAAAAGACTGTCTTTTCCCCATTTAACTGTTTTGGGGCCTTTGTCAAATATCAGCTGCTCATATGTGGTTGGATTTATGTCTAGATTCTCAATTCTGTTCCATTGGTCTATGTATCTGTTGTACCAGTACCAGGCTGTTTTGACTACTGTGGCAGTATAATAGGTTCTAAAATCAGGTAAAGTAAGGCCTCCTACTTTGTTCTTCTTTTTCAGTAATACCTTATTTATCTGGGGCCTCTTTCCCTTCCATATGAAGTTGGTGATTTGTTTCTCCATCTCACTAAAGAATGTCATTGAGATTTGGATCGGAATTGCATTAAATGTATAGATGCCTTTTGGTAGAATAGACATTTTTATAATGTTAAGTCTTCCTATCCATGAGCAAGGTATGTTTTTCCACTCTTGTAAGTCTCTTGGTTTCTTACAGAAGTGTACTGTAGTTTTCTTTGTGTAAGTCTTTTACATGTCTGGTAAGATTTACTCCTAAGTATTTTATTTTATCTTTTTGGGGGCTACTGTACATGGCATTGATTTGATGATTTCATCTTTGATGTTCTTTTTGTTGGTATAGAGGAATCCAACGGATTTTTGTATGTTTATCTTGTATCCCAATACTCTGCTGAACTGTTCTATTAGTTTCAGTAGTTTTCTTGAGGATTTCTTAGGGTTTTCTGTGTATAAGATCATGCCATCTTCAAACAGAGATACTTTTACTTCTTCCTTGCCAATCTGGATGCGCTTTATTTCTTTATCTTGCCTAATTGCTCTGGCTAGGAATGTTGAATAAGAGCGGTGATAAAGGGCATCCTTGTTCGGTTCTTGATCTCAGTGGGAATGTTTTCAGGCTCTCTGCATTTAGGGTAATGTTGGCTGTTGGCTGTGTATAAATGCCCTTCATTATGTTGAGGAATTTTCCTTCTATTTCTGTTTTGCTGAGAGTTTTTATCATGGTTGGGTGTTGAACTTTGTCAAATGCCTTTTCTGCATCAATTGATAAAATCATATGATTCTTGTCTTTTGTTTTATTTATGTGGCAGATTACATTAATTGTTTTTTCTAATGTTGAACCATCCCTGCATACCTGGTATGAATCCCACTTGGTCATGGTGAATAGTTTTTTGATATGTTGTTGAATTCTATTGGCTAGAATTATTTTGAGGATTTTCGCATCTACATTCATGGGGGATATAGGTCTATAATTTTCTTTTCTTGTGGTGTCTTTACCTGGTTTTGGTATCAGGGATACAGTGGCTTCATAGAATTTTGGTAGTATTCCATGTTTTTCTGTGCTCTGAAATACCTTTAGTAGTAGTGATGTTAACTCTTCTCTGAAAGTTCGTTAAAACTCTGCAGCGAAGCTGTCCAGACCAAGGCTTTTTTTTTTGTTTGGATTTTTTGATTACCTTTTCAATCTCTTCTTTTGTTATGGGTCTATTTAGTTGTTCTACCTCTGTTTGTGTTACTTTAGGTAGGTAGTGTGTTTCTAGGAATTCATCCATTTTTTTCTGGGTTTTCAAATTTGTTAGAGTACAATTTCTCATAGTAATCTGATATGATTCTTTTAATTTCAGTTGGATGTTTTGTAATATTGCCCATTTTATTTCGTATTCAGGTTATTTCCTTCCTCTCCTGTTTTTCTTTTATCAGTTTGGCCGAGGTTTATCAATTTTGTTGATTTTTTCAAAAAACCAGGTTGTTATTTCTTTCAGTTGTTTTTCTGTTTTCTGTTATATTAGTTCAGATCTAATTTTTATTATGTTTTCTTCTCGTGCCTGTGGGTTTCTTTTGTTGCTCTCTTTCTATTTGTTCAAGTTGTAGGGGTAGTGCTTTGATTTTGCCACTTTCTTCTTTTTGTATGTGTGCATTTATTGATATAAATTGGCATCTGAGCACTGCTTTCGCTGTGTCCTAAAGGATCTGATAGGAAGTGTTTTCATTCGCATTGGATTCTATGAATTTCTTTATTCCATCCTTAATGTCTTCTATAATCCAGTCTTTTTTGAGCAGAGTATTGTTCAGTTCCCAAGAGTTTGATTTCTTTTCCCTGCTTTTCCTGTTATTGATTTCCACTTTTATGGCCTTATGGTCAGAGAAGATGCTTTGTAATATTTTGATGTTTTGGATTCTGCTAAGGCTTGCTTTATGACCTAATATGTGGTCTATTTTAGAGAATGTTCCATGTGCACGAGAAAAGAAAGTACAGTTGGTTGCTGTTGGTTGGAGTGTTCTGTATATGTCTACGAGGCCAAGTTGGTTGATTGTGGCATTTAGATCTTCCGTGTCTTTATTGAGCTTCTTTCTGGATGTCCTGTCCTTCACCAAAAGTAGTGGTTGAAGTCTCCTACTATTATTGTGGAGCTGTCTATCTCACTTTTCAATGCTGATAGAGTTTATGTATCCTGCAGCCCTGTCATTGGGTGCATAAATATTTAATATGGTTATATCTTCTTGGTGTATTGTCCCTTCAATCATTATATAGTGCCCTTCCTTATCCTTTCTGATGGATTTAACTTTAAAGTCTATTTTGTCAGAAATTAATATTGCCACTCCTGCTCTTTTTTGATTGTTGTTTGCTTGATATATTTTTTTTCATCCTTTGAATTTTAGTTTGTGTCTCTAAGTCTAAGGTGTGTCTCTTGTAGGCAGCATATAGACGGATCTTGCTCTTTAATCCATTCTGCCACTCTCTGTCTCTTTATTGGTGCATTTAGTCCATTTGCATTCAGGGTAATTATGGGTAGGTATGAATTTAGTGCTATCATTTTGATGTCTTTTTTTGTGTGTTGTTGACAGTTTCTTTTTCCCAGTTAATTTTATGTGCTGAGTAAATTGTCTTTATATATTGTCCTTTCCTCATATTTGTTGCTGTTGATTTTGTTTCTGCTGAGTATCTATTTTTTTCCTGTATTTTATTTTGATGAGTAAGATAGTTTGTCTCCTTTGTTGTTACCTTATTATTTACCCCGATTTTTCTAAAGTTAAAACTAACTTTTATTTCTTTGTATTGCTGTATCTTCCTCTCTGTATGGAAGGTTTATGATTACATTTCTTAGTCCCTGTTTATTATTTTAATATTGTCTTCTTTTATATAATAACATCACTGTTACCCTGTTCTGAGCCTTTTTTTTTTTTTTTTTAAATAATCTTGCTTTGTTTTTTTGGATTTCCATGTCTGGGTTGACTTCTGGTTGCTCTGCCCAGTGTTCTAGTCTTGGGTTGACACCTGATATTATTGATTTTCTAACCAAAGAACTCTCTTTAGTATTTCTTGTAGTTTTGGTTTGGTTTTTACAAATTCCTTAAACTTGTGTTTGCTGGAAATGTCTTAATTTCACCTTCATATTTAAGAGACAGTTTTGCTGGATATATGATTCTTGGCAGGCAATTTTTTTCCTTCGATTTTTTGAATATGTCACCCCATTGCCTTCTTGCCTGCATGGTTTCTGCCGAGTAGTCCAAATTTATTCTTATTGGCTCTCTTTTGTAGGTGACTTTTCTTTTATCCCTCGCTGCTCTTATAATTCTCTCTATATCTTTGGTTTTGGCAAGTTTGATTATAATATGTCTTGGTGACTTTCTTTTAAGATCTACCTTATGTGGAGTTCGATGAGCATCCTGGATAGATATCTTCTCATCCTTCACGATATCAGGGAAGTTTTCTGCCAACAAATCTTCAGCCATTCTCTCTGTATTTTCTGTTATCCCTCCCTGTTGTGGTACTCCAATCACTCATACATTTTTTCTCTTGATAGTGTCCCACGTGATTCTTAAGATTTCTTCATTTTTTTAAATTCTTTTATCTGATTTTTCTTCAAATATGTTAGTTCCAAGTGATTTATCTTTGAGTTTAGAAATTCTAGCTTCTACTTGCTCAGTTCTGCTTGTCTATTTTCTATTGAGCTGTCTAATTTTGCAATTTTATTGTTAATCTTGTGAATTTCTGATTGCTGTCTGTCTATGGATTTTTCTAGCTTATTAAACTTTTCATTATGTTCTTGAATAATCTTTGTAATTTCTTCAATTGCAGTATTTGTGTGTTTCTTGGCTTGTTCTGCATATTGCCTCATTTCTTTCCTGATGTCTTGAAGGGTTCTGTACATTAAACTTTTGTATTCTGCATCTGGTAATTCCAGGAATGCACTTTCATCTAGAAGAACCCTGGAGGAACCCTGGATTATTTGTTTTGAGAACATGTTGAGGTGATCATCGTCTGTTTCTTTATGTGACTTGAGATTGACTGTTGTCTCTGAGCTATCTATATAAGTTATTGTGTTAGTTTATGCTTGCTTACTGTGTCATAGCTGCTTGCTTTGTTTTGTTTTGGTATACCCCTATGGGTTGCTTGAGTGAGCTAGCTGGATTATTTTCACCTTTGGAGCTCTGATGTCCTGTCCCCAGATGGCTAGAGCTGTTATCAGGTATATCAGTCCAGGAGTCCATTCAGTTTTCTTGTATGAATTCAGCTCAGGTTTTAAGGTAGCTGATCATCAAGTGTGTGGTACAGGCTCTGTCCTACAATCTTAGAGGGGCAGTGGTGATTGGCGTATATACCAGTATCTGATTGCAGTAGGGAGTCGTGCTCTGAACAGGATAGGGGGCTCAGAACCAACCCCAGAGTGTCTCTGAGGAAAGCGCGTCCCTGTTCCCTAGAGCATGCAGGAGGGTGGGTTCTGCAGACTGTCCATGGGGACCCACAGTTTTTGGTTGTAAGGACTGGGAGGTACCAGTTATCTTTGGAACTCTGTCATGGGTGGTTGGGTGACTTGAGTGGAGCTGCCAGTCCTTAGGTCCCTGATGTGGGTAGGTGAAGGCCTTGTTTAATAGACAAAGCAACGTCAAACATCAAACATCCACCTCTCCACTGCACAGATGAAATGGTTGGAGTTTGCCAACAAGGGCCTATTCTCCTGAAATAAGCCCACACAGGTCCATGCAGAAGGGAAAAGTGCTCAAATTCCACAGAAGGTTTATGCCTGGACAGGAGCCGCTTCTGTCCTGAGTTCCCCCAGTTAGTGGAGCTGACAAATTATCTTTTCTCCCAATTGCAAATTTTTTCCTTCCCCAAGTCCAGGAGGATGGCTCTAGGTGCTCACCAGGGTCTATCTCAGGCCCAGGGATTTCAGCTGCTGAAGCCGGCTTGGGGGCGGGGGTGCGGTAAAATATACTCAGGTACTTAGCTTTTGCCGAGATTACTGTTCTTCTCAGGTTCTGGAGGTGTGAGTAGGCTGTGTGGCTGGCTGCTTCTTCCTGAGGAAACTGCGGCCGAACGCTTGTACCAGCCCAGCACCACCATTGCTCTGGGAATGGTGCCTGAGGTCTCCCTGTGATTCAGGTCCAGTTACTCCTCTCCACTTCTGAATGGTCTCTTCCTCCCCCTGCCCCTCAGTTCATTTTCTAAGCTTGCCTTTGAAGCTCAGGTTTCCCAGCTTGTCACAAATATACTCATTTCACTTGTTTTTTTGGGTCTTTGTTGTAAAGAGGGTTCGCCGGAAGAGTCTGTGTATTCCGCCATCTTGGCTCCCACTCTTCTTTAGAGTCTTTGATCAAAATGTTCAAAAATGGTAGCCAGATGCCATCCAGTTCTTCTGGTGTCACGTCAAAGGAGATAGATATTCATGGAGGCAATTAGCCACATATTCCATATCTTTCTCCTATTCCTGACTCTCCTCCTTCCTCTGTTACTCCAGGTAAACAGAGACCAATTGTCATTACTTGAATGGCTGCTTGCAACCTTTCTTCCACTGCTTTTTGATACATAGGCACCCTTTCTCACTCTTCCTAGTACTTCCCCTGGGAAGTAAATCATCAGATCCATGGCCATGAAATCACTCCTGCCCTTTCCAAGAATAAGTCTTTGAAAAAAGGAGCCAATACCCATCTCAGAACTGACATTATTGTTGGTAACAATTTGGCAGTAGAGGCAATCAGGATGCACAGACATCATCCTGGATTTTTCTTCAGATCCCTGGGGCGAGGGTTCTCATCACTCTGTGCTGAGCAACTGTGTTTCATTTCTTATATTCCTGGCTCAGATTGGAGTTTCTTACTTTTGTTTCTTTGTCTATTTTTCTCCCTCAACATGTTGATGTTGTGCCTTACTCTGGTGGTGGGTTTTAGATGTGGGGATGGGGAGGGGCTGGAAAACCAAGGCATTTGTTTTTTTACTTACTGCTCCTTGTAAAGTACTTCTTAGATTACACATTTTTACTGTATCAGTTGATTCGTTTCTTTTCTGTATCTTTCATTTTTCCTTTGTTCTGGCTCTTTCCTTCAAACACATAAACACTTGTAGCTTTCCCTTCTCTTAGATAGTTCTTCCCTTGACCAAGCTATTACTATTCCTTACTACAATCCCGTTTCTTGAAAGAGTATTCTGCCCCTACTTTGTCTCTTTCTCACCTTTCATTCACTTTTCAAAATCCACAATAATACGGCTTCTGCTCCAACAAAACTACTACAAGGCTCATGTTTGGTCCATCAAGTGTTCCTAATTACTCATTTTCAGTTTCTATCCTATGTGATCTTTTTATAGCATATGCTGTTTTTGTCCACTTTCCATCTCACGAAGCTCTTTCTGGGCACTTGAGATACCAGTTTCTCTCAATTTCCCTGTGCTTCTAACCACTAACCACTGTTTACTCCTTCAATTTTGTGTTTTTCAGTGTGGTCTCTTTGATCTTATTCTCTTGTCACACTAGTCTACACAAACTCTTTCTTAGGTAATCTTTTGCAACTTTATGGCTCCAAACACCGTCTATGCATGACTTCCAAATCTATAACCCTAGTTTTGACACCTCTGGACATCCAGAAATATTGCCAGCAGCCTTCTGCCTTGTTTCTTTGACTCCATTTTCTTACTACTAAAATTAAACCTGTTGCTGCTGTTCTTCTCCTGGTCATAAACATTTCAAGGCTTTATGTTGCCTAGGAGTAAAGTTCAAACTTCTTAGGCTGGCATTCAGCACCCTTCATGAGTCAGTCCAACATACCTTGCCAGCCATATCTTTCACCACAGCCTTATAACTATTTCGCGTTTAATTCAACCAGTCTGTGGTAGTTACGCCAACATTCTTGAGCGCATCTGCCTCTGTACCTTCACCTAGAACACTTTTCAACACAAGTTATGGCTTGAAAAATATACTCTGAATAAATGAATGGGGTATCTTCCCAGATATCTAGCAGACTTCTTCTCTCTCTTCTCAATATACTTCATGTTCTATCACTTCCATAAAGCCTTTTCTGATACTTTCCCTGGAAACTGTCTCTCGTCCTCTGGGCTCCTATGGCACTTGTTTTATTCTGTTAGTCTTATTCTACTTTATACATCTTTTTGCCTTTCCAATGCCCACCACAATACCTTCTCCCATTGTGGTTGTTGTTATTGAGTGCTGTTGAGTTGACTCCAACTTATAGTGACCCTATGTGACGGAGTAGAACTGCCTCATAGGGTTTGCTTGACTGTAATCTTTATAGAAGCAGATTGCCAGGTCTTTCTCCCACAAAGACACTGGGAGGGGAGGTCTAGCCACCAACCTTTTGGTTAGTAGCCAAACAATTGTGCAACCAGGGCATCTTACCTAATAACCTAGTAGATGAATATTAAATGCATGAAAGATATAGAGTAGTCCTTTTTTATTGTTGTAAAATATGTATAACACTCCATTCAACAATTCAAGATTTTTCACATGTACAATTCAGTGACAGTAAGTAATCATGTTGGGCAAGTGCAGTCTTTTTTAAACTGTGTAAAAGGAGCCCTTGGAATCTGAACTTTGTGCCAAAAGAAAAAAGTTAAAAAACCCCTCTTAATAAATAAGTTAATATTTAGTAAAAGAAAATTAAAAAGTAAAGCTATTTCTACCATTTTTACTCTACAGAAATGTTCCTAGAGCCTACCCAGAGCAGATTAGCATATGGATCTGACAAAGGAATTGTAGGGTAAAAAAAAAAAAAAAAAAAAAAAAATTTTTTTTTTTCTTTTTTAGGGTAGCAAAACCAAAAAAGGTTAAGACATTGGGGTGGTTTTTCATATGTTATTGTTAGCTGCCATCGAGTTGGCCCCCAGCTCGTAGTGACCCCCTGCACGAAAAAACAAAATGTTATCCATGATCGATTGTGGATGGGACCATTGTGAGCCATAGGATTTTCATGGGTTGATTTTCAGAAGTAGATCACCAGGCCTTTCTTTCTAATCTATTTTAGTCTGGAAGCTCCCCTGAAACCTGTAATTTTCAACATGACCCACCATTTCAGCAATATTGGTCATAATCTGTCGTTTCTAACTCAATAGCAGAGTGTTCTAATGTATTTGGCTAATAGGGTCTTAATACCGTTAAAGGTATTTTGGCCAGATTAATTTCAGTAATAAAAATAATATTTGATTGCCATATCATAAGCATGGTTATTAAAAGACGTTATCAATTTTAGGATCATTTGAGCCTGTATTAATATGTATGTAATTGTGGTGTATGCTAAGCTTATTTGCCTCTGTCACATGAACATGACAGCTATTGAACAGGTTCTTTGCTGCTTAGCATTGAGACACATTTCTAAAAGTCCTTGGGTTAACTACATTCTCAGAATGCACATGGAATTGGTCTACATGTCAGCAGCAACTTGGTCTGAATCCACAGATGAACTCTCATCCCTGTATGCAAAATGGGATCCTCTGTCAGTCGTTGTAGGCTTGGAGTGGACATAAGACAGTTTGGAGGGTATGCTGTTATGTAAGAATTGGGAAGATTTTTTTTTTTTTTTAATCTTGTATTTGAGCTAGATTTTTGATAGCTACTCACACAGACAAACTTGCTAATGAGCAAGCCACTTGTGTAATTTTTTTTTTACTTAAAGAAAATGTAAAATGTCAGGCGATTATCCATGACTTACTCTAGGGAAAGGGAGCAGCTAATGACGAGTCTTCTGTTTACAATTAAAGTCTGATTTCCCTTCCTAATTTTGGTTGACTTGCAATTGGTCCTCTGGACTCCTAGTAGGCATTGCGGATTCTAAATGGATGCTGCTTTGACTCCCAATTACCATGCAATTAAAGGACCTCCAAATGCTGCCCTTTAATTTTATGTTCATTTTCTCTAGGCTTTTGTTCTGTAATACACTTTTACTTACTGTTGTGGATTGAATTGTGTCTTCCGAAAACATACGCAATAAATCCTAATCTCTATGCCTGTGGTTATAATCCCATTTTGGAATGAGTTTTTGTTATTTTAATGAGGGAGGATTAGTGTAGGGTGTGTCTTCAGTTAATCTCTTACAAAGGATAAAAAGAACAGATTAGACAAGCAGGGATGGCAGAAGAGAGATGCCAAGCCGCATGAAGATCGCCCAGAAGCAGAAGCTCAGAAGAGGCAAGGATCTGCCTCCAGAGTCGACAAAGAGAGAAAGCCTTCCCCTAAAATTTGGAAAGCACCCTGAATTTGGTCTTCTAGCCTCTCAAACTGTGAGAAAATAAATATCAGTTTGTTAAAGCCATCCACTTGTAGTATTTCTTTTATAGCAGCACTAAATAACTAACAGTTACCATGTTTGTGCTTTATAGTTTTGTATTTGTTTTTTATGATACTTTACCTGCTATGGATTGAATTGCATCTTCCCGAAATGTGTGTCAACTTGGCTAGGCTATGATTCCCAGTATTGTGTGATTGTCCACCATTTTGTTATCTAATGTGATTTTCCTATCTGTTGTAAATCCTACCTCTCTGATATTAATGAGGCAAGAGTAGAGGCAGTTATGTTAATGAGGGAGGACTCAACCTACAAGACTAGGTTTTGTCTTGATTCAATCTCTTTTGAGACATAAAAGAGAGAAGTGAGCAGAAAGACAGGGGGCCCTCAAACCACCAACAAAGTAGTGCCGGGAGCGGAGTGCATCCTTTGGACCCAGGATCCCTGAGCTAAGAAGCTCTTAGACCAGGGGAAGATTGATGACAAGGACCTTCCTCCAGAGCTGACAGAGAGAGAAAGCCTTCTCCTGGGGCTGGTGCCCTGAATTTGGACTTCTAGCCTACTGGACTGTGAGAGAATAAACTTCTGTTTGTTAAAGCCATCCACCGGTGGTATTTCTGTTATAGCAGCACTGGATGACTAAGATACCACCCCAATTTTCCAATATAGCCCTTCTTTATTTAAAAAAGGGAGTCGCTGGGTAGTGCAGTTAACGCGTTTGGCTGCTAACTGAAAGGTTAAAGGTTCGAGTCTACTCAAAGTTTCCTCAGAAAAAGGTCCTGGAGATCTACTCCTGAAAAATCAACCACTGAAAACTCTATGGAGCACAGTTCTACTCTAACACACATGGGTTGCTATAAGTTGGAATTGACTCGATGGCAGACGGTTATTTAAGAAAACAAACAAAAACCTTAAAATCGTCAAAATGCCTACATAAAGTTTGTATGGAAATGGGTGGTATGAATATAAATATCTTCAGAATATGGGTTTGATGATTAACTCTAGCCCTGGAACAAAGGGGTGAATAACCTGATACCTTTGCTCTTAGTCCCCTGGGTTTAATGAAAGAGTAATTTTGTTTGTTTTCTGAAGTAAGAGACTGTTTTGTACATTTTTCTGGGGTCCCTGCATGCATGTACTTACTAGTCATATTGCTTAATAATGGACACTTGACCCCCATCCTTCCGCAACTAAGAGAATAGTCCTGAGGTTATTTGTAAAAACCCTCCTCTTCAGGATTGGACTCTGTGAGCAAACCTAGGCGATGGTTAGCTAGGATGATAACGGGAGAAGATTCAGGAAGACTCCCCAGGGCAGGCAGGCCGTGACTACATTTTGACACTGATCTTTAAGGGGCTATGTCCCAAACCCCCAGAGAATCACTCAAATGATGACTAATTAAGACTTTTTCTGAAAGCAGCATATAAAATTACTTCAATATCAGAGACTGTGGAGGCCAGGGACAGCTGTGTGGAGATTTCTGAGCCACAAGTTGATACCCAAAGAGCAAAAGGGTTCTGTGCCCCTACAGGTGTCCTGGCAGCCTTGCAGAGAGCAAGTGGGCACAAAGGGGCATGAAAGGAATGGAGGATGCCCCATGGTCTCCTATGATGACCAAATATTTTAGCCCTGTCTCTATTTATTCATTCATCCAAATAACATTTTTTTTTCATTTTTTTTATTGTACTTTACATGAAGGTTTAGAGAACAAACTAGTTTCTCATTAAACAGTACACATATTGTTTTATGACATTGGTTAACAACACCACAAAATGTCAACACTCTCCCTTCTTGAACTTGGGTTCCCTATTACCAGCTTTCTTGTCTCCTCTTGCCTTCTAGTCCTTGCCTGTGTTGTTGTGTCCCTTTAGTCTTGTCTTGTTTTATGGGTCTGTCCAATCTTTGGCTGACGGGTGAACTTTGGGAGTGACTTCATTACTGAGCTAAAAAGGTGTCTGGGGGCCATACTCTTGAGGTTTCTCCAGTCTGTCAGGCCAGAAAGTCTGGTCTTTTGTGAGTTAGCATTTTGTTCCACGTTTTTCTCCAGCTCTGTCCAGGACCCTCTATCGTGATCCCTATCAGAGCAGTCAGTGGTGGTAGCTGGGCACCATCTAGCTATATTGGACTCAGTCTGGTGGAGGCTTTGGTAGATGTGGTCCATTAGTCTTTTGGACTAATGTTTCCCTTGTATGTTTAGTTTTCTTCATTCTTCCTTGCTCTGGAAGTGATGAGACTAGTGAAGTATCTTAGGTGGCTGTTCACAGGCTTTTAAGACCCCAGATGTTACTCAGTAAAGTAGAATGTAGAACGTTTTCTTTATAAACTATGTTATGTCAATTGAGCTAGATGGTCCCTGAGACCATGGTCCCCACAGCCCTCAGTCCAGCAATTCCATCCCTCAGGGAGCTTGGATGTGTCTGTGGAGCTTCCATGACCTTTGCCTTGTACAAGTTGTGCTGGCTTCCCCAGTATTGTGTACTGTGTTACCCTTCACCAAAGTTACCACTTATCTACTGTCTATTTAGTGTTTTTCCATCCCCACTTCTCCTCTCCCTCATAACCATCAAAGAGTGGTTCTTTTTGTGTGTAAACCTTTTCTTGAGTTTCTATAGTAGTGGTCTCATACAATATTTGTCCTTTTGTGATTGACTTATTTCACTCAGCATAATGCCCTCCAGATTCATCCACGTTATGAGATGCTTCGAAGATTCATCATCGTTCTATATTGTTTCATAATACTCCATTGTGTGTATGTATGTACCATAGTTCATTTATCCATTCATCTATTAATGGGCATATAGGTTGTTTCCATCTTTTTGCTGTTGTGGACAGTGCTGAAATGAACTTGGGTGTGCATATTTCTATTTGTGTGACGACTCTTATTTCTCTAGGATGTATTCCTAGGAGTGAGATTGCTGGATCATATGGTATTTCTAGCTTTCTAAGGAAGCATCATGCCATTTTCCAAAATGGTTGTATCATTTTGCATTCCCACCAGCAGTGCATAAGAGTTCCAATCTCCCTGAAGCCTCTCCAACATTTTAAATTTCCTGTTGTTTCAATTTGTGCCAGTAATGCCAGGGTGAGATGGTATCTCATTGTGGTTTTAATTTGCATTTCTCTTTTTTTTTAATGGCCAGTAAATTTTTTTTTTTTTTTAGTGTCTGTTGGCCACTTCAATATCTTCTTTGGTGAAGTGTCTGTTCATTTCCTTTGCCTATTTTTTAATTGGATTGTTTGTCTTTTTGTTGTAGAGGTGTTGGATTTTCCTGCAGATTTTAGAGATTAGTCCTTAGTCTGATTTGTAAGAGCCAATTTTTTTCCCCAGTCTGTAGATTCTTTTTTTACTCTTTTGGTGAATTCTGATGAGCATAAGTGTTTAATTTTTTAGAAGATCCCAGTTATCTACTGAAGTTTGTGTGTTGTGGGTTATGGTTTGTATATTGTTAATGCTGTGTATTAGGGCCTCTAGTGTTGATCCTACTTTTTTCTTCTATGAACTTTATAGTTTTTGGCTTTATATTTAGGTCTTTGATCCATTTTTAATTAGTTTTTGAGTATGGTTTGAGGTATGGGTCCTATTTTTGCTTTTTTGCAAATGAACATCCAGTTTTGCCAGCACCATTTGTTAAAAACACGTTTTCCCATTTGATTAGCTTTGGGCCCTTGTGGAAGATCAGATGAATGGATTTCCACCTGGGTTCTCCATTCAGTTCCATTGGTCAATGAGTCTGTTGTTGTACGAGTACCACCAGGCTATTTTGACTACCATAGCTGTGGCACTCTGTCCTCCAGAAACGCTTTACTTGAATGTAGTAGGACAGAACTAGCAGGATGGGTACTGGCGTCTCAACTGCAAGAGTACAAAATCTGAGACCTAAATGTACATTGGTTGGAAAATGGTGAAAAAAATCATGGTTCATCCATACCGGGAAATACACCACAGGATGAGGGACAGAGGGAATGCCACGTTAATAAAATCGGGCGGCTCAGAGTGTGCTAATGTGGAAAACTGTCTAAGATTTTGACTACCATAGCTGTGTAGTAGTGATTTATTTATCTGGGGCTTCTTCCCTTTCCATATAAAGTTAATGATTAGTTTTTCCATCTCTTTAAAGAATGTTGTTGGTATTTGGATTGGGCTTGCATTGTATTTGTAAATTGCTTTGGGTGGAATTTTCATTTTCACAATGTTGGATCTACCTATCCATGCGCATAGTATGTTTTTCCATTTATGTAGATCTCTTTTGGTTTCTTGCAGTAGTGTTTTGTAGTTTTCTTTGTATGGGTCTTTTACATCCCTTAGATTTATTCCTAAGTATTTCAGTTTTTTAAGGGCTATTATAAATGGCATTGTTTTCCTGATTTCCTTCTTATCGTTCTCTTTATTGGTGTATAGGAATCCAAATGATTTTTGTATGTTCATCTTGTATCTTGCTACTCTGCTGAATCATTCTATTAGTTCCAGTAGTTTGCTTGTGGAGTCTTTTGTGTTTTCCATGTAAGGTACCATGTCATTCACAAATAGGGACAGTTTTACTTCTTCGTTTCCAATTTGGATGCCTTTTATTTCTTTTTCTTGCCTTATTGCTCTAGCTAGGACTTCTAGCACAATGTTAAAAAGGAGTGGTGATAAAGGGCATCCTTGTCTTGTTCCTGTTCTCAAGGGGAACGTTTTCAGCCTCTCTTCATTAAGAATGATTTTGGCTGTTGGTTTTGCATAGATGCCCTTTATTATGTTGAGAAATTTCCTTTCTATATCTATTTTATTGAGAGTTTTTATCAGGAATGGGTGTTGGACTTTGTCGGATGCCTTTTCTGCATTGATCGAAGTGATTGTGTGATTTTTTTTCTTTCCTTTTATTTATGTGGTGGATTACATTGATTGATTTTCTAATGTTGAACCATCCTTGCATACCTGGTATGAATCCTACTTGGTTGTGGCATATTTTTTTTTCATATGATGCTGAATTTTATTGGCTAGAATTTTGTTGAGAATTTTTGCATCTATATTCATGAGAGATATTGGTCTGTAATTTTCTTTTTTTGTGGTGTCTTTGTCTGGTTTTGGTATCAGGGTTATGCTGGCTTCATAGAATGAATTCTGAAGTATCACTTCCTTTTCTATGTTCTGAAATATTTTGAGTAGTACTGGTGTAAGCTCTTCTCTGAATGTTTGGTAGGATTCTCCAGTGAAGCCATCTGGGGCAGGGCTTTTTTTCGTTGGGAGGTTTTTTTTTTTTTTTTTAATTACCTTTTCAATCTCTTGTTATGGGTCTGTTCAGATTTTCAACATCATTTTGTGTTAGTTTGGTTAGGTAGTGTGTTTCTAGAAATTTGTCCATTTCCTCTAGGCTTTCAAATTTGTTGGAGTATAGTTTTTCATAATGCTCTGTTATGATCCTTTTTGTTTCAGTTGAGTCGGTTGTAATGTTCCCTATTTCATTTCTTATCTGGGTTATTTGTGTCTCCTTTCCTTTTTTCTTTTGTCAGTTTGGCCAGTGGTATGTTGATCCTTTCAAAGAACTGACTTTTGGTTTTGCTGATTCTTCCTGCTGTTTTTCTGTTCTCTGCTTCATTTGTTTCTGCTCTGATCTTTATTATTTCCTCTCTTCTGGTGGCTGTGGGCTTCTTTTGCTGTGCTCTTTCTATTTGTTCAAGTTTTGTAGCTAATGTTTTGATTTTTTCCCTTTCTTCATTTTTGATGTGTGCTTCTATTGCTTTAAATTGACCTCTGAGGACTGCCTTTGCTATGTCCCAAAGGTTTCAGTATGATGTGTTTTCATTCTTGTTTGAGTCTAGCAATATTTTAATTCCATCTCTGATTTCTTCTATTACCCAGTGGTTTTTAAGCAGAGTGTTATTCAGTTTCCACGTCATTGATTTTTTTTTTTTCTTCTTGCTTTTCCTGTTGTGAATTTCTCCCATGATGGTGCTGTGGTCAGGGAAGACACTTTGTATTATCTCATTGTTTTGGATTTTGTTGAGGGTTGCTCTGTGGCCTAAGATGTGCTTTATTCTGGAGAACATTCCATGTGCATTGGAAAAGAATGTGTACTTTGTAGCTGTTAGGTGGAGTGTTCTATATGTGTCTAGGTCAAGTAGGCTGATGGTACCCTTTAGTGCTTCTGTATCTTTGTTGAGTTTCTTTCTCAGTGTTCTGTTCTTTATTGGGGGTGGTGTGCTGAAGTCTCCTACTGTTTTTGTGGAATTGTCATTTTCTCTTTTCTGTGCTGTTAGAGTTTGTTTTATGTATTTTGGAGACCTGTCAGTGGGTGCATAGATATTTATTATGATTATGTCTTCATGATGGAATGTCCCTTTAATCATTATATAGTGCCCTTCTTTGTCTTTTATGGTGGATTTTGGTTTAAAGTCTATTTTATCTGAGATTAGTGCTGCTACTCCTGCTCTTTTTTGGTAGCTGTTTGCTTAATATATTTTTTTCTATCCTTTGATTTTTAATAAATTTATGTCTTTGTTTTTAAGGTGTGTCTCTTGTAGACAGCATATTGATGGATCCCGTTTTTTAATCCATTCTGTCACTCTCTGTCTCTTTATGGGTGCATTTAGGCCATTTACATTCAGTGTAATTAATGATAGGTATGAGTTTTTTTTTTTTTTATGAGTTTATTGCTGTCATTTTGTAGTGCTTTTTTTGTGGTGCTGATGTTTTCTTTGTTACTTGTACTCTCCTGTGCTGAACTTCATCTGTTTTTGGATTTTTTTCCCATTTTTTTTGTTTTATAGATTTTGTTTTTACTGAGACTATGTTTTTCTTTTTTATTTTGATGAGTAAGTTTTTTAACTTTCTTTTTTTTTTATGTTTACCTTGAAATTTACCCTTATCTTCTTAGGCTTGAACCAGTCTATTATTACTTGGTATCACCTTGCCGTCCTCGCCATTAGAAAGCTCTATACCTATACTGTTTATTCCCTCTTTTATTGTTCTGACATTGTTGTCATTTATAGGTTAACCTTTCTGGTTTCTTGTTGCAATTCTTTTGGTTTTGAATAGTCCTTGAGAGTTCATTTCCTAGGTTGGTATCTGGTTGGTATGATCTTGCTTCCTAGATTCATGCTGTGGTCTGATATTGTTTGTTCTCAAACTGAAGGACTCCCTTTAGTAATTCTTGTAAGTTTGGTTTAGTTCTTACATGTTCTCTTAATTTCTGTTTATCTGGAAACGTCCCAATTTCACCATCATACTTGAACGAGAGTTTTGCAGGATATATTATTCTTGGTTAGCAGTTTCTTTCAAGGTTTTATATATGTCATCCCATTGCCTTCCTCCCTACATAGTTTCTGCCAAATAATCAGAGTCTAGTCTTACTGTTTCCCCTCTGTATGTGACTTTTCATTATTCTGGAGCTGCTCTCAGGATTCTTTCTTTGTCTTTGGTTTTAGTGAGTGTGACTATGATATGCCCTGGTGATTTTCTTTTGGGGTCTATCCTATATGGAGTTCATTGAGATTCTTGAATGAAAAGTTTTCTGTCAGCAATTCTTCAATGATCCTCTCTGTGTTTTCCATTCTCTCCCCCTGTTCTTTAACTCTGATCACTCACAAATTTTTCTTTTGATTGATTCCACATATTTGTCATGGTTTCTTCATTTTTCTTCATTCTTTTTTCTGATTTTTCCTCAAAGTTTTATCCAAGTGTTTGTCTTCAATTTTGCTCATCTTTCATTGTTTCAAACCTGCTCCTCAGCCCTTCTATGACACTGTCCACTTCTGAAACCTTGTTGTTTAACTTTTGGATTTCTAATTGTTGTTTTTGTATGATTTCTAGTTGTGAATTTATTTTGGCATTTTGTTCCTGTATTATTTTCCGGAATTCTTCCATTTTTTTGTCTGTATTTTCCATGAATTTGTCTATTTTTTCCTCATTTTTGTCTGCTTTTTGCTTCAACTCTTGGATAGCTCTGAATATTAGAGATTTGAATTCCCTATCAGATAGTTCTAGTGCCTTTTCTTCTACTAGAAAGTCAACCGGTGTTTTATTTTGGATGACTACTGGAACCATACTGTCCTTTTTTTTTTAAATATGTTTTGATATTGTCTGCTGTCTTCAGGACATTCAGTAGTTCTTTTCTTTGTTTATTGATTGTAGATTTTTTTGTTTCATGCTGCTTTTTTGTTTTATTCGGTTATGTCTGAGCAGGTGGACTGTGCATTCTTTGTTGTTGGCTCAT
This sequence comes from Loxodonta africana, assembly GCF_030014295.1. Lineage (NCBI taxonomy): Eukaryota > Metazoa > Chordata > Mammalia > Proboscidea > Elephantidae > Loxodonta > Loxodonta africana. Next base: position 83,313,546 of record NC_087352.1, read on the forward strand.
CTGTGGGCATGATCCTTTTCACCTACTTGTCCAATGGGCAGGGCCAGTCACTCAGCTATGGTGCAGCAGAACAGATCCAGCTGAAGAGGAGGGGGTGGGATGTGTTGTCTGTGGCATGTACTATGGCCAATAGGGTGGGCCAGGAATCAGTGCAGGGCAGGTTGCAGTAGGCTGTGCCTGTGCTGCTTGGGGGTGTGATGCTCAGCTCAAAGTGCAGGTAGGCAGGAAGGAGGGAAGAGGTTGTGTTGTGTGGAGGTCAGATGGGTATGTGAAAGAAGAGAAAGAGGAGAGAGAAACTGCAACCAAAAACAAACCAATAAACAACAAAAAAAAAGCGCTAGGAGAGCTTGCCATCGGAGCGGAGAGATGGCAAACTGAGAAACAGGAAAAGGAAAAAAAAGGAGAAAAATAAAATAAAATAAATAAAAATTAAAAAAAAAGAAAAGCAAGGACCCCAGGGACCCCACTGGTGTGTCTGTGAAAACCAGGGAAATGGCTCCCAGGCTATGCAGTATAGCCTGGCTAGAAGGGACAGTGATGTCACACAGTGCCAGGTATTCAGGAGATAGGAAAAGAAGGTAAGTATAGAGAGATGAGAAACTGAGAAATGAAGAAAGGCAAAAAGGAAAAAAGAGACAAAAAAGATATGCCCCCAGGGATCCCACCTATGTGGCTGTGCAGAGTGGGGCAGTGGCTCTCTAGCCAGGCAGTACAGCCCAGCTAGAAGGGGCTCCCAAGCCACAAAAAGAAAAAGAAAACAAACAAACAAAGAAAACAAAACAGAACAGAACAGAAAGGCCCCGGGGATCCCACCAGCCTGGCCGCGTGGACCAGGGAAGCAGCTCCCCAGCTAAGCAGAACTTCACAACCTTTCAAGAAGAAGCAAAACTGATACCTGGAGCCAGGTATTCAAGAGAAAGGAGGGGGACGTGGTGAGAGGCAGGGAAGAAACCAAAAGAAGCAGAGAAAAACAACACCAGTAACAAACAAGTGGCACTAAAAAGAAGTAAAAAAAAAAAAAAAAATGAAGTATAGGTGGGGCAAATCCAAGTGGAACAAGGCTGGAGCCGAGAGACTGTGTCCAGCAGGAAGTGGTGAAGACCCAGCGGAGGAAGAACAGTGGGGGTGGGAAAGCGTATATTACGGTTTACTGGTTGCTCTGTCTTCTGCTGGGAGCTGTGTGAAACTGCTTTCCCGTATCTCTGTCCGGCGATCTTCGATGTGGGTGGGGTGACTCCAAGCGGCGCAGACCCTGCACTTCCTGGCCGGCCAAGCAACCAAGGCCAGCTAGGAAGCTGTGGAGGCCGAGCAGGTGGGAGAAGGACGGTGGGTGGGAAAGCGTATATTGCTGGTTGCTCTGTCTCCTGCTGGGAGCTCCGTGAAGCTGCTTTCCCATACCCCTGTCCACCGATCTTCAACAGGAGTCCAAAATGGTGTATCCATGATGTGCTACCTGGTAGGTGTCCTGTGTGCATATCTCTCCTAGTTCTCTGTTCTCTGTCAGATTCTTACTCCATTTGGTGTTTGGCTGAGTTCTTTATCTCTTCATTTGACACTTAGGGTTTCAGGATCGACGTTTATTTCTGTTTTACTTAGTTTTTTGGGTCTTTGCTGTAGAGGGATGGTGTGGTGTTTCTGTCTATAGCGCCATGCTGGCTCTGCCTCCCCAAATAACAATTTTTGAGGCCTCCTTATATATCAGAGACTTGTTTGGTGCTAGAAGTTATATGGTGGATGGCTCAACACCTGATGGAGAACATAGCCACAAAAACTGAAAATCACAAAGACAGTGGGACGAGCTATGTGCATTGGGTGCTAAAGGGGGATAGGATTCAGCCTTAGGGGTCTGGAGGGACTGCCCAACTGAAGAATACCCTCTTCTCTTTTTCAGGCAGTGATTCTTACAAGAAAATCGTAGCTAAATTGACATGGCAAGTTGGATTCTGTCAGAGACTTGATTGATGTCTCAAATTTCATATCACAGACTTCTTGTTATCTGAAGTAATTAAATGTATTTATTGCTTAGACAATGTTAGGTTTTCTGTAGCTTTCAGCTGAAAGTAATCCTGACTAATACAATATTCTTTGCCAATTTTTGTATTAAAGCATGTGGAGGAAAAGGTTGAAATTCTGTATTGTTTGGGCTATAATTACCATTCTTTTCTACTTGCATTGTAATTTATGCAAGGAGAAAAAGGTGGCTTTCCAACTCCAGGAAAATTAGAACAGGCTTTCTCTTTCTCGAGTGCTTGCCCCTTTCCTTCCTTCCTCACTCCCTCCCGCCCTTACTTCCTTCATATTTACCTGTTCTTCCATCTTTCTCTCTTTCTTTTCAGGCTGAATTAGTTAAAATAGTATCAGTAAAGTAATAATCAGTGGGTCGAATATCACATTGTTAAATGAATTTAAATTCATCTTTATATAACAAATGAACAATGAATATATGAAGTTTCCTATACCAAACAAATAAGCATACTTATTAATCTCAAGGCTAAAGGATATATAACAATAAAATATTGTTTATAAAGTAGAACCTCACGAGAGAGCTTCTGGCAAATGACCTACCCAGGGCTCAATTTTACGGCAAGATACTGATTAAGTATAAAGATGATAAGAAAGAATCTTCATGCCCTGGGCAGTATTTATATTCTGAGTTTCTTTGAGGTATCTAGTTGTAAATACCCTTCAGTCTTCTTCCTTATCTTTATAACAAAATGCTAAAGTCTTGCTCAGTGCTTTGTTTTTTCAGTTCCCTGTTATTAAAAATTTGTGACCTCTGATTTTAACTTTAATTTTAATTAAGGCTAAATTAAAGAAATTAGAGCTTTTATCTTTTTTGTGTCTACTGGTGATCATCCTTTTCCCAGTGATTTGCAAGGATACTTTACGGATTAAGCTATCAGCCCTTTGTCATATATGTTGCAAACATACGTGTTGTTTGTATTTTCACTAACTTGTGGTGATTTTTGCTTTAAAGAATTTTTATCTTGTCAGAGGTATGGTCTTTGATTTTATGGATTGTGACTTACATATAAACTTAAAAAGGCTTCTTTCAAACCAGGATTGTAAAAATAGTCATCCACATTTTCTTCTATTACCTTCACAGCTTCTTGGTTAACTTTCAAATCTTTGATCCATCTGAAGTTTATTTTGGTATAGGAATGAATTAGGATTCCAATTTATTTATTTGGGAAATAGCTAATTTATTTTTAAATGAAATTTATTGAGTTTATCTTTCTCTACTGCTTTGGAATACCTTTTAAATTATACACTAAATTTGTGGACTTTCTATTCAGTTTCATTCATCTGTCTATACATCCATGGCACTACCTCACTTTAAAAATTACTATGGGTTTAAATGCGTTATAATAACAGGTAGCACAAGTTTTCACATATTATTCTACTTTTTAAGAAATGTCTTGGCTCTCCTTGCATTTTTTCCTTCAAGATTGATTTTAAAACATAGTACTTCTATACCAGGTATTTTATTTATTTATTGGTTCTTTCTGTATTGATTTTTTTAAAGAACAAATTACAAAAGTAACACATGCTTACTATAACACATTCAAACAACACCGGCATGTAGAAAACAGGCTTTGAAAGCTTCCACCTCCCAGCTACATCCCAGAGGTAGCTGCTGCTTGTTGTTTGTTGTGCATCTTTTCGGACTTACCTCCAATCTCAGGCATAGACACATTTTATGAAGTGCTCCCAAAACACCAGCAATATTTTGACTAGGGTTTCCGAATAAATATTTGGAAAGAAATATTTTTGCTCACATTTCTGCCTTCCAAACCGTGTAATGCCTCAGCATTTCAGTCTTTGTCTGTGTAAACTTATAAAAAAATATATAACACTACTTATCCATATCACAGAAATTACATGAGGCAGTTCATGATGGTAAAACACGTTTCAAATATATCTTCTCATGGCATTTCTCAAAGTGTGTTTTAGAAGACATAGATCCTACAAGGTACATTGTAAAAAAAAAAAAAAAGGTGCAAACGAATTTGGGGAATACTCATTTTCCTTTTGGGTGTTTGCAAAGCAAGTCAACATATTAGAAACTCTGTTAAATTATATAATGAGGAAACTGGTTTAACTTTATCTCACCTAGTGTTTTCCAGACTTATTTGATCAGGCTAACTATTTTGCCTATTGACAGGATGTTCATAGAATACAATTTGGGAAATGCAGAGTTAGAGGGATTGACCCTGCTCTTGGCTGGGGGTGGGTAGTAAGGAACTTAGAATAACTCCCAGGCCTCTGGCTTTGATAAATGGATGGTTGGTGGTGTCACTAACTGAAATAAAGAATAGAAGTGGAAGATCAATTTTGGACATATTGAATTTTGATGCCTCTGGGAAGCTCAAATGGAGATGTTTAGTAAGCTGAGAATATACAGGTCTGGAAATAAGGTGAGAAGCCAGAGCTAGAGAATGGTGGGTTAGGAAGCTTGCTTTGGATTAAAGTGTGTTGTCTAAAAAGATCCATTTTAAAATGCACATATATTATCTAGGCAGGGTAAGCATTAAATTATTAATATGTATTATATTATCATATTAGCTTACTATCATTTTAAAGTAGAGATCGGGCCCCTGAAGGAATGGAAATCAGAATTAGTGAATTTTGAGCAGAGGGACAGTAAAGACATAGCCTGAGAGCACAACCTTTTGGAATTTGAGGGCTCTTTTCTCATGGTAAAAAAAGTTGCTAACCTCCCACTGCCCCACACATTCTACATTTAAATATTCTTTGAGAAAATATAGTCTGACTAAAACTGCTGTGAATTAACTTAGAAAGGAATCAGTACAAATTTAGTAAGACATTTATTTATTTAGCTTACTGACAGCATCACTGTGAATATGGATCTGTAGTCCTGTTTCTCCCATGTTTCTAGGCTAAGATGGATTTAAAAAACAAGACTCTCAGTCTTCAGCAAACACTGAGTTCTCCCATTAACTCAGGCTCCTGTCAAATTCAAGGAAAAAGCTGAGGGAGAGGAAGATGATAGTATAATTTTAGGTCCGTCATCTGTTTTTTTAGACCTGGATCCATTTTAAGTAAAAGAATGAGATGTGGGAAGAACCAAAACTGTATTGTTCACTTGACTTTACCTCTATCGCTAACTAGGTGACCTTAGAGAAATCTCACTGCCTCCTTTGCCTAAACTATCAAAATGGGATAATAACAATAGCTTTTTTCACCTCCCATGGCCTTTGGGGAGAAGTCAGTAAGATAAATAGCTGTGAAAGTGAGTAGGGGAGGTTAAAAATGCCCTAAGATGTGAGGCATTTTCATGGCTGTATTTTAATATGGCTCACCACCAGGTATCCAGAAGGTAACAATTCCCAGAGAGAAGGTTTAATCATCCAGACTCGCCATAGGGTGGACTCCATTTAACCTGTGTGTTCTAGTTGATTAGGTTATTGTGTGTAGATTGCAGGAATGTCAAGCTCTACTCCATCTTTTTCCTTTTCATATAATTTTAACGAGATTTTCCCCATTCGTTTATTGCATGGAGGGGTATTGCTAGAATAAATATAAAGAAGTTTAAAAAAATGCAGAAAACAAGAGGGTTGGGAGATGGAAAAATTCAGGGGGTGAGGAAGGGCATGAAGGTGGAAAGGCTGTTCTCAGATCTGCATGGGTCTCCTGATGACTCGGAGTTCCTGGGGTACATGCCAGGCACTTTGAAAGATAGGAGAGGAGACCTAACTAAGGCTGCTGAGAGAAACTTCTTTTTTAATCACTTAGAGAGAGCCAAAGTAGCCCTGGCGACACAGTAGTTAAACACTCAGCTGCTAAACAAAAGGTTGGTGGTTTGAACCTACCAGCTGCTCTGAGGGAAAAAGATGTGGCAGTCTGCTTATGTAAAGATATAGCCTTGGAAACCCAATGGGGCTGTTCTAGTACATCCTACGGGGGTGCTATAAGTCAGCATCAACTTGAAGGCAGTGGTTTTGCAGATTTCCACACCCAGGAAGCTTCGTTACCTGGCCCAGGAATCCAATGCTTTTCTTTGTCTGGGACAAGCAGTGTTCTCCTCATAGCCAGATTCTCCCACGCAATGGTCTCTAGGGTGTATCCTTGAACAGGAAGTTGTATGGGATACACCAGGGCATTTAAAATGATACGGAAGCATAGGAAGAGCATATTTTTCATTAGACTAATCCAGGTAATAGAAGTTGTTAATAATATTAACAATGTGTGTCCCCACCTGTCTGTCAGTTTGTCATACTGTCGTGGATTGTGTGTTGCAGTGATGCTGAAAGCTATGCCACTGGTATTTCAAATACCAGCAGGGCCTCCCATAGTGGACAGGTTTCAACGGAGCTTCCAGACTAAGACAGACAAGGAAGAAGGACCTGGCAGTCTACTTCTGAAAATATTAGACAGGGAAAACCTTATGAATAGCAGGGCAGCATTGTCTGATATAGTGCCAGGAAATGAGCCCTTCAGCTTGGAAGGCACTGAAAAGACGACTGGGGAAGAGCTACCTCCTCAAAACAGAGTTGACCTTAATGATGTGGATGGAGTCAAGCTTTTAGGACCTTTATTTGCTGATGTGGCATGACTCACAATGAGAAGAAACAGCTGCAAACCTCCATTAATAATCATAACAAGGAATGTATGAAGTACAAATTCTAGGAAAATCGAAAATCGTCAAAAACGAAATGGAATGCATAAACATGGATATCGTAGGCATTACTGAGCTGAAATGGACTGGTATTAGCTATTTTGAATTGGACAATCATATGGTCTATTATGCTGGGAATGACAAATTGAAGAGGAATGGTATTGCATTCACTGTCAAAAAGAACATTTCAAGATCTGTCCTGAAGTACAACACTGTCAGTGATAGAATAATATCCATACATCTACAAGGAAGACCAATTAATAAGATTATTATTCAAATTTATGCACCAACCACTAAGGCCAAAGATGAAGAAATTGAAGATTGTTACCAACTTCTGCAGTCTGAAACTGATCAAACATGCAATCAAGGTGCATTGATAATTACTGGTGAACGGTGATCGGAATGCGAAAGTTGGAAACAAAGAAGAAACGGGTAGTTGGAAAATATATCCTCGGTGATAGAAACAATGCCGGAGATTGGATGATAGAATTTTGCAAGACCTACCACTTCTTCATTGCAGATACCTTTTTCTCCAACATAAACAGTGGACCTCGCCAGATGCAATACACAGGAATCAATCAAATTGACTACATCTGTGGAAAGGGACAATGGAAAAGCTCAATATCTTCAGTTAGAAAAAGGCTAGGGGCAGAATGTGGAACAGACCATCAATTGCTCTTATGCAAGTTCAAACTGAAGCTGAAGAAAATTAGAACAAGTCCATGACAGCCAAAGTACGACCTTGGGTAAATCCCACCTGAATTTAGAGATCATCTCAAGAATAGATTTGACGCATTGAACACTAAGGACCAAGGACCAGACAAGTTGTGGACTGATATCAAGGACATCATACATGAAGTAAGCAAAAGGTCATTAAAAAGGCAGGAAAGAAAGAAAAGACCAAAATGGATGACAGACAAGACTCTGAAACTTGCTCTTGAATGTAGAGTAGCTAAAGCGAAGGGAAGAAATGATGAAGCAAAAGAGCTGAACAGAAAATTTCAAAGGAAGGCTTGAGAAGACAAAGAAAAGTATTATAATGAAATGTGCAAAGACCTGGATTTAGAAAACCAAAAAGGAAGAACACGCTTGGCATTTCTCAAGCTGAAAGAACTGAAGAAAAAATTCAGGCCTCAAATTGCAATATTGAAGGATTCTGGAAACCCTGGTGGCGTAGTGGTTAAGTGCTATGGCTGCTAACCAAAGGGATAGCAGTTCGAATCCGCCAGGAGTTCCTTGGAAACTCTGTGTGGCAGTTCTGCTCTGTCCTATAGGGTCACCACAAGTCGGAATCGACTCGATGGCACTGAGTTTGGTTTTTTTTTTTTTTGGTTTATGGGAAAAATATTGAACAATGGAGGAAGAAGCATCAAAAGAAGATGGAAAGAATACACAGAACCACTGTACCAAAAAGAATTGGTTCACATTCAACCATTTCAGGAGGTATCATGTGAACAAGAACTGATGGTACTGAAGGAAGAAGTCCAAGCTGCACTGAAGGCATTGGCAAAAAACAAGACTCCGGGAATTGACAGAATACCAACTGAGATGTTTCAACAAAGGAATGCAGCATTGTAGGTACTCACTCATTCCTGCCAAGAAATTTGGAGGACAGCTGCCTGGCCAACCAACTGGAAGAGAGCCATATTTGTTGTGCCCATTCCAAAGGAAGGTGATACAACAGAACGCAGAAATTATTGAACAGCATCATTAATATCACACTCAAAATTTGCTGAAGATCATTCAAAAGTGGTTGCAACAGTACATTGACAGGGAACTGCCTGAAATTCAAGTCAGATTAAGAAGAGGGTATGGAACGAGGGATATCATTGCTGATGTCAGAGAATAGCAGGATGGGGCAGTGTTTTGTTGTGTTGTACATAAAGTTGCTATGAGACCGAATTGTTAAGATGACACTTAACACCAAGAACTGAAGGAGTGTGTGTGTGTGTGGCGGCGTGGGGGGGGGGGTGCATGTGTTGAAGATGGTAGTAAGAGAAGCACAAGTACTTGACATATGCTGGCCACTCTGTGAGGTGGATCATCCAGGTTATTTAATCCAATAACCCAGGTAGGCATTAGTTCTCCCATTTAACTGATAAGACTCTGAGAGATAGAGTAACTTGTTAAGATCAACAGCTTAAAATAGCTAGACTAGAAATTGACCCTAACTCTGATTCTAGGCCACACTCTTCCTACTGTACGAAATTGTCTTGGGTTTGACTCAGAGGTGGCAATTTAGTTTCAACTCTTGAGTGGCTTCCTGGAGGTGGGTCCTCGAGAGAGGGCACTATGGATCAATCACTGGTATTTGATAGCAGTAAAAGATTAGGGAGTAGGCCACATAAGCCACATATATGCCTTCTCGTGTTTAGAAGATTTTCACCAAACTTTTCCACTTTACTTTCCTATGGTTCCTTTTGGGTGATGATGAGGTCTTTGAAAGAAGGAAGGGAGGGAACAAAACAACATTTATGGAGCACAGAGGGGACTCCATGCAAGCCCGAGCATCCAAGATAAGAACAAGTCGTTCAGCAAATGACCTAGAAAATCCTGACATTTCATAAATTCTCTCATAATGAGGTTCCCTCCCCCCAGTGATTTCTTTCTACCCAGTAGTAAGAGTATTTTTTGGGCACTAAGTAGAGTACCTTTTGTTAACGCATGACAGCCTGTCCCTAGAATGAAGGCACTTTGTTCCATCCCCACCCACCCAGTGCCCTCGAGTCGATTCCGACTCACAGCGACCCTATAGGACGGAGTAGAACTGCCCCATAGAGTTTCCAAGGAGCTCCTGGTGGATTTGAACTGCTGACCCTTTGGCTAGCAGCCGTAGCACTTAACCACTATGCCACCAGGGTTTCCAACTTTGTTCCATGGCATTTGGGAATTAATGCCTGTGTAAAAACAATCTCTTGTCCTATCTGTGGCAGGAATAGCATGGACTAAAGTGTAGCCAAAAGAGTGGGCAGAGTCAGCCATCATAAATGTCATAATGATACAAGGCACCATAACAGAACAGGCTTGGGTGAGCCATGTCAATTAGGACTGACAGTGGGGGATGGGGAAACTATGTTTACAGTGACACTGTCTGTTTTTCTCACTGCTTTGGGACAACTTCGGTGATTTCATCCAGGACAGAAATTACTTACTGTAATTTGACTAACTTTGCTCTGCCAATTTTACTCACTATTTACTTACAGCATTTTATAGCTGCCGGCGCTTGAACTCCTTCCATCAGCTTACTTCTTTAGGTGTTTGAATACAAAGAATCCCATTCCCTTGGCTCCAGGCTTTAGATCAGTGATTCTCAATCCTAGCTGTTCATTAGAATTCGCTAAGGGGCTGTTAAAAATACTGATGGCTGGGCCCCCTCCCAGGAGAGTCCGATTTAATTGGTCTAGGTGGGACCTAAGCACTGGTATTTTTCAACAGCTCCCCAAATGATCCTAATGAGCAGCCAAGATTGGGAGCCACTTCTCTGGATGGTTGACTCATCCTACATAACCCATCAGCTGGAGTGTCTGTGGCTTCTGCAGCTGTGCAAGTATGCTGGTGCCTTTGAGTGAATTAGAAAAGGTTCCCCTCTGCTTGTACACATTAAAAAAAGTGCTACTTTTGTGCTGACACAGCTCTAGGAGCAGCAAGACTAGGTGAGCAGAGCATACAGTCTTCACAACTGTGCAGGTCAGTCCTGGTCACTTCCAAACCATGGTTCCTGTTCTAGTCTCCTCATTCAACAGAATTTCTTTCATTGGAGTCTCTCCTGACCCTAGATAAATCTCTTTTAAAGAAGTATAGAAGGAACACTTCAAGAAAGGCAGTGTGAGGAGCTGTTGGTCCTCTTCTCAGCCAAACAACTATACACCTACTCTTTACTTATCAACTATCTCGTTGACCAGCATTTTGCATTTATGAAAACAGTAAAAAACTACTGTCTATTTTGTGCATTAAAAACAAACATCTGGCAGTAATGAATGCCAAGGTGTGAGGTGAGGGTAATGCTAGCTGTGATGTTAAGGCTATGTGCCAACTTGGCCAGGCCATTATTCTCAGGGGTTTGACAGTTGTGTAATGAAGTAATGTGGCAGTTGTGTAATGATGTAGTCATCCTCCGTATTGTGATGTGGTAGTCTCCCATTTTCTAATAATGCTGATTTTCACATAACGACTTGGTCTTTGGAACCAAACCATGTCAATAAATGAGGAATCAAACCATATTAATAAATGAGAAGTGGGTGTAACTGGTGAAAATTGTTAAAAAAATAACAACCACTTAAAGTTTCTAGAAGTTGTCCTAAGGGGATACAGCAAATGGAAAAAATTTATTCAAGAAAATCTAATAACTTTCTGTAACAACAGAAAGAGTCTATGACATTTGAGCCACAACTCATTTCCCTCTCCCCACCTTGCCCAGCTCACTGTGATGGAGGCTCTACTTGTGTGGCCAAGAAGATAGGGCTCCCAGTCTAAGGCTATGGTTTCTTACTGGGAGGAGTAGACTGTCAGCATTTCTCATCCCCACCCCAACCCCCCAGTTTTATGTTGTAGAAGCTCTAATCTAGGCAAGTGCTGCCGAGAGGTCTGGAGCTTCATTTCTCCACCAAGCTCTACTTGTAGGTGGAAGCTCTGCCTCAGGCATAGCAGACCAATAATACTGGGGCCTGGTTGCTCTCTCCTCAGTTTGTTCATAGGATGTAGGTTCCATGCCAGGATAGGCAAGCCAAGAAGACCAGGGTTACCACATCTTCCTAATGCCCCACCAAGAGAAGCAGGTCACTATCCCTGGCCCCAGCTCCAGAATAGTGGCATAGAAGTTTTGCCCAAGGGGAGATGCAGGCTGTAAGTAACAAAGAGCTCCATAGTTCTCCCTAAGGGATTGATTTTATTTGGAACAGAGCATGGTAAAGTTCAGGCCTAAGGGTGCTATCAAAAACAATATAGAAGTTGGTAGCAAGCAATTATGAGGAGGCTGGTGGCTTCATGATAGCAAGAAGCTAAACTGCAGAACAGCTAGAAGTATAATAGAAACAGGGAAAGAAAAGCCTAAGAAGAACCTCCCTGGGACTGGAACATGTCTCAAAGACTTATATCAAAGACTATCCCTGCAAAGGGGTCTGAATTTAACTGGACTGGACTGTGAACTGATTTGTGGCCAGGACATTGTTTAAACATTAGAGTAATAAGCTAGCAACTTGTGTTGGCTAGAGGCTGGGTATAATACCAATAGAGGCAGAGCAACAGGAAGCTAAAAGAGAGATCAAGGAAGGAGACAATCAAAGGATGCCACCTAAAACAACTTTCATCTGATGGTGACTGTGTGCATGTCTAAGACATGCCATTTTGAGGAGTGACATTAAAGTTTGGCACAGTGCATGGAAAATAGATTTCACAAAAATAATCCAGTCAAGTCACTAAATAAATAAAAAATAAAACAATAATAAAAACAAGACATGGAGAGATGGGCATGCAGGGGATCAGTATTCAGAGATGCTACAGTCTAGTATCTAAAACATCCAGCTTTCAACAAAAAACATTCACAAGAGATTCAAAGAAACAAAAAGTTTGACACTATACAGGAAAAAGAGCAGGGAACAGACACAGCCTTTGAGAGGTCCCAGATGTTAGACTTAGAAAAAAAAGACTTTGAAGAACTATTATAAATATGTTTAAAGAACTAAGGAAACCATGCTTAAAGACAAAAAGAAGGGATAATAATGAACTGAATGACAGACACATGCGGACACCATTAAGCACACCAATATACATGTAATGGTAGTACCAGAAGAAAAGGAGTGAGAGAAAGGAGCAGAAAAAGTATATGAAAAAATAATGGCTAAAAACCTCCCAAATTTGATGAAAAACCTTAATCTATACCAACACACACACCATATTAAAAATGTTGAAAGCCAAACATAAAAAGAAAACCCTGAAAACAGTAAGAGAAAACTGACTTTTCATGTACAAAGGAGCCCCAACAAGATCAACAGCTGACTTTTCATCAGAAACAATGAAAGTCAGAAGGCAGTGGGTAATATATTCAATGTGCTAAAAGAAAAACTTCAACTAAGAATCTTAAATCCAGCAAAACTGTCTTCCAAATATTAAGGTGAAATGAAGACATTTCCAGATAAACAAAAACTCATTACTAGCAGACATGCCTTAAAAGAAATGCTAATTGAAGCTCTTCAGGTTGGAAGCAAGTAACACTAGACAGGAGTTTGATTCTATATGAAAAACCAGAGTTCCAGAAAAGGTAATTACTGTATATAGTTAATTTTAAGAGACATTATAAATGCAAATTTCTTCTACTTTTTGATTTAAAAGCAACTGTATAAACGATCTATATCTATACCTATGCCTATATCTATGTATACTGTATTGTCAGGCATATAACATAGAGAGATGGAATATATTTGACAGTAATAGCACAAAGGACGTGGCTGGGAAAAAGTTGTATTGGTGTAAGAAAATGACACCAATGTTAACTCAAGTCTATGGAAATAAATGAAAAGAACCAGGCATGGTAAACCAACCCCTAAAAAACCCTTTGCCATCAAGCTGACTCTGACTCTTAGCAGCCCTATAGGACAGAGTAGAACTGCCCCATAAATAAATAAAAAGGCTAATAAGACAAACTATAAATATATATTTACTCTAATTTCTTCCCTCATCTTTTTTAAAAGACATGAAATTATATAAAATATTGATATAACAATGAATTCTTATAGACGTAATAAAAAAAACAAAAATAGCACAAAAAAGAGGAAAAGGAAGTGGAGCAATATTGCGATAACATTTTTCTATATCCCATTGGAATTAAGTTGGTGTAAATCTGAAGGACCTGAAATCCATTGCCATTGAGTCGATTTTGACTCATAGCAACCCAAAGGACAGAGTAGAACTGCCCCACAGGGCTTCCAAGGAGCACCTGGTGGTTTGAGCTGCCTACCTTTTAGTTAGCGGCTGAACTCTTAACTACTGTGCCATCAGGGTTTTCAAATCTGAAGTAGGTTTTGGTAAATTAAAATGTGTATGGTAAGCCCTAGAGCAAGCACTAAAAACAGACAAACTCATGAGTAAACATTTCTCAAGTTGTTGTTTATCTGTGGTCATTTTCCAGTGACCACGTTAATAATGTTGTCCAGTTATATTCTTTTTCTGTGGAGGGGACCCCTCTCTCCATATCTGCACACCACCATTACTGGAAGGTGAGTCTTACGACAGTTGCTCTTGAATTCCAGTCACTGTGCCATGAAGACCATATAGAGAGGCCGTGTATAGGTGCTCTGGCCATCAGCTCCAGCTGAGGTCCCAAATGACAGCCAGCATCAATCTCCAGATATGTTTGCAAGTCTTTAGGTGATTCCAGCCTCCAGCTGTTGAGCCACCCCCAGCCGTTGAGTCATCCCAGCTGAGGCCCCAGACATTGTGGAGCAGAGATAAGCCATCCTCACTGTACCATGTATTCCTGACCCACAGAATCTGGGATATGATAAAATGGTTGTTGTTTTATGCCACTAAGTTTGAAGTTCCTTGCTATGCTTACTATGGGAAGTGGGATAACTTCCATAAAATGTTTAGGTCCCTGGATCATGGGAACAGTTCATGCTCGGCTACTAACCAAAAGGTTGCCAGTTTGAGTTCACCCAGTGGCACCATGGAAGAAAGGCCTGGAGATCTACTTCTGTAAAGGTTCCACCTAAACCCACTGCTGTCAAGTCAGTTTTGACTCATAGAGACTCCTTGGGGTTTCCAAGGCGGTAAATCTTTATGGAAGCGGACGCCCACATCTTTCTGCCATGGAGTGGCTGGTGGGTTTGTACTATCAAACTTCCATTGAGTAGCTGAATGCTTTAACCACTGCCCCAGCAGGGGTCCTTCCTGTAAAGGTTACAGCCAAAGAAACTCTATGGAACACAGTTCTACACTGAAACAAATGTGCTCACTATGAGTTCAAATTGACTCCAGGGCAATGGGTTTGGTGAGCACTGAAGATAGAACTCCTTTTCTAATATCATTTTATTAGGAAATCAGATTCCATTTGCCTGACTCACCTTATAGCCTGTGTCTCAATGTAGAACCTGTCTGCTTTGTAGAGTTGTTTCCAACTGAAGTTTTGATTCGTAACACAAATCCTAAATATTCTTAATGTTACTGAAGAGTCGAAAGGAAGGAAATATATTTTTAAATGTTTGTAAAAAAGCACCTCTACTTCTATAAAAAACTGTAGCAGTTTAAAAAGAACAAGAGAGATCTATAGGTACCAGTACAGAAATATTGTCAATATAATAATACCAAGCAAAAAAGCAAGCTGCAGAACAAGACATAGGGTAGGATTTCGTTTTTGTAAGGCAGAACAAACCCAAACCATTTATTTGTGTGTATGTAAAGGATTGGAAGGAAACACACCTCTCAAGTTGTTTTCTGCCTTTGGTCATTTCCCAGTGATCTGAAATGATTGTTTTTAATAAGGCTGTCTGCTTATTTCTTATTTCTGTGGAAGGGACTCTCCCAGTCTCATGCTCAGGAGGAAATGGGAACGGAGGTGCGGAAGAAGGATATAAAAGGGCTTTCATAGTTGATACATTTCTGTCTTGTTTAAAATATTTATGGAGATGTATTTCGTGTGTAATTAAATACATATGTAAAGTTTATCATCTGTTGTGAATTTCATTGCTACTTTCTGAAACCAAAGTTTTGGTTCGGGGGAAAAAAGAATTTCTAAATGCCCATCCTATTTGCCTGGGGAGCGGGGGAGGGGAAAAACAGGAGCAGCTGCTAGGGTTGAGTGCATGCTGCCAGTTGAGTAAAACAGCAGGAGGGCCTGCTCGTGGCCAGATTTGTCCACCCTGGTGCAGGTGCCACTGCCATTAACAAGAATTACTATTTACTTCTTTAGAAAAGAAAGTTGGGAGACGTGGGACTAATACAGACTGTCTGTTGGTAATAAAACAAATACATATGACCCAGTTATTTAAGTGAAGCACAGCTAGCTCACACTACGCCTTTGACTACCATTCCTTGTTGTTAGCCTTAAATTTACACAACCTGAACGTTGCTGGGTGGAAAGAAAGAGTGATCTCAGTGAAGCTTCTGTGTGGTGTTTAATTAAACCACAATACGTAGTGAAATAAATGAAACATTAGTGAAATTACAAGTAACAGCGAGGGTGTACTGGGATGCTTTAAAATGATGGATTCATGATAGTATTTTATCTAGACAAACTGAAAATGTCCCAACCTCACCAATTTTAATCCTTTCTTGAACGCACTCCTGTGCAACTTATCTTTGTTGGAGAACTGTTGTAGATGATTACCAGAATTTAATTAAGAGTTGTAGAAACCAAATGTTGTAAATGAAAAAAAAATATATATATATAAATAAAAACCGGCTTTAGAATTGGTGCCTGGGTTTTATATTCTCTAAAAAAAAATGTGTTTTCCTAGTTTATCTTTGTTTTAATAGTCAACAAAAATATGTGATCTCATTAATTAATCTAGCTGTAATTACAATACTTTGATTCATTTTTCTATCCTCTGACTCATATAAACTGTAGTATTTGTATCGGTACTAATATCTAGGTACTTACTACTGGTACCCACTAGGGGTCATGCTGTTTACACGGGCAGTACCGATTGTAGTACGGGTGTTATTACTGTGGCTGGGTGCAGTAAGGATTCCTTTGGATTGTCTTCATTCACATTACTGTAGAGAAGAAGAAGGTAGCACTGTTTTTCTTCAATCAGTGCTCAGAGTTTCCTGTTCTCTAAAGGAGGGAAAATTATTTGAGGAATCACAAAAATAGATTTGAGAAAGATGGCATTGGGGAAAGAGGCTTTCGGTTGTGCAGACGCAGAGAGAAAATAGAGTCCTTTCTGAGAGTGACGAATAAATAGGCCAGTGGAAGCAAAGGTGGGACTGCATAGTGTGTAAGAGCACAAGGTTCAGCATTTAAATCCTCCTACTTGCTAACTTAATCTCTCTCCAGGTCCTCGTTTGTAATATGGGCATCATGCTTCCCACTTCACAGGCAGCTACAAGGATGAAATGACATGCTTGCCCAGCACCTGGCACACAATCAATGCCCAAAAAATGGAAGCTGCTGTTACTACCAAAAACAATTACCTTCGTTTTCTAATCTCAAAATGGCCACATCTCTAGAAAATATTTCTTTTTATTTGGTTTCTTTTCTGAGTCCTCAAGACAAACAATTAGAAAGAGAAAAGTTATCTTCATGTTTCCTTTTCTCTGGAAATATTTTCCCTCTGAAAGACTGTGTAAGCACTAATTTACTTAACAAACGATTGAGCAGAAATTTACCGTACAAGAAGACAAAGGCGAGAGAGAGATGGCTTCTTTATTTTTTCCTCCAAAACAACCACCACCACCACCACAACGACAGCAGTAACAATAACAACGACAAACTTCTAATCCAGTAAGGGAGAAAAGAAATTGTTCACAAAGAACCAGACTCAAGGCGATATGTGATCAACACTCTAAAAGACGTGCAAATGTGAGCAATGAGAAATAGAGGGATTTGGTGGAAAGTGTGTGATTTTAAGTCTGATAGGCAAGGGTTTCCTTTAAAGAATTTTTTTTAAGCTTAGGTTTTATGTCTTTAAATGAATATAATAATACTTGCCTTGCAGGATTGTGTGAAGATTGAATGAGTATATGCAAAGTAGTATATGTAAAGCAACAAATAGGGCTGTAATTTGTTTTTCTCTGACCTTCCTCAGAGGGGAGAAAATATGGGAGCTCAGAAGGAAAATGGCTGGTTAGGAAACCAAGGAATGCTTCAGAGAGCAGGTGCTTTTGAACTGAGCCTTAATGTATGTGTAGGACTTTAATAAGGAGCGCCGGTGGCACAACAGTTACGTGGTTGGCTGCTAACCAAAAGGTTGTTGGTTTGAACCGACCCAGTGGCTCCCCAGAAGAAAGACTTGGCGATCTGACAGCTCTACTCTGTCACACGGGATCATTTTAAGTTGAAATTGACTCAATGGCTTCTAACAACATCAGGACTTTAATAGGAAGAGCTAGAAGGAAGGTTGTGCATGTAACCTGAGTGGCGACTTGGAAACAACTTGGTTTCCTTTGGAGCCACGAGTAGTTCAGTTTGACTATGGTTTATATGTATAAGGAAAGAGTTGGATAAAGCTGGAATGGAAATTAGGGAGTACTTAGTTTCCTAGGGAAGCGCTGGTGGCATAGTGGTTAAGAGCTACAGCTGCTAACCAAAAGGTCAGGAGCTCGAATCCACCAGGTGCTTCTTGGAAACTGTATGGGGGCAGTTCTCCTTTGTCTTATATGGTCATTATGAGTTGGAATTGACTCAACAGCAATGGTTTTTTTTTTTTTGGTAGTTTCCTAGGACTGCTGTAACCAAAAATAAACCATGAGTGGGTGGCTTTTAAGAACAGAAATTTGTTGTCTCACAGTTCTGGAGGCTAGGAGTCAGAATTCAGGGCGTAGGCAGGGCTGTGCCCTTTGAGTAGATGTCCATTCATGTATCAGCTCCAAGTAGAAGTTCCTTTCTTGTCTCTTCCAGCTTCTGGCAATCCCAGGCATTTCTTGGCTTACAGACAGATCCTCACATGGTCTCTTCCCCCGTGTGTATCTCTCTAAGATTATTTTCTCTTATTATAAGATACCAATAAGAAGAGATTAAATTTAGGATCCACCTACTCTGGTGGTATGACTTATTAACATAACAAAAGAAAAACACTATTTTCAAACAGGGTCACATTCACAGATACAGGGGTTAGCACTTAAACATATTGTTTTGGAGGACACAATTCGATCCATAACAGGGACATATCATGGAAGGCCTTAAAAGCCAGGTGAAGGAGTTTGATCCCTTGGTGGGGAAAGAGAAGCCGTTGAACATCAACTCTAGAGAAAATTTTTTTCCCTGCAGTTGAGAATGGAATGGGGACAAAATTGCTCTTGTGTGTGATATATAGATACACTGTTGGTTGCTCTTGATTAAATTCTGTCCCATGGTGATCCCATGTGTGCAGAGGAGAACTGCTTCTTAGGGTTTTCAGGGCTGTGACCTTTCAGAAGCGGATTGCCAGGCCTGTCTCCTGAGGGGGCTCTGGGTGGGTTTGAACTGCTGACCTTTCTGTTAGTAGTCCAGGGCTAACTATCTGTGCCACTCAGGGAGTATATATATATGTATATATGTACATGTATATGTATTTATCTGTATATATATGCACATGCCATATTTTTAACATGTGCCTTCTATGTTTGTTTGCCAACTATGTCCTCTGCCCTCAAGGTATTCATAAGTGTTGCTATGCCATTTTTTTTTACACGTTATTGTTAAAAAAATATATATATATAATTTTTCCCCCTTGCTAGTCACAGAGAGCATTTTTCCTTTGAATCCAGCAATATAGTCTGACACTATGGAATTCCCAGGAACCAGACATTACCACCTACATGCACTCCGTATGCCAACACATTGCCTTCTTAGGGTAAAGACGATAGGTTCTAGGAAACCTGAGGTGTCAGAGGTGACTCTCATAAAAGCAGCAAGCTGCTCTGCCTCCACTTGCATGTTTAAAATGGCAACAAATCAGCTACCCTGTCCCCAGGCAGGTGTAACCACAGTTACATAGCTCCTCACTGGGAAACGATGCTTCTTACATACTGACACACCATGAATTGCAGATGAGATCAAGTGAAAATGACGTCTCAAGTAGAAAAAAAAGAAAAGAAAACCCTTAAGTTACTCTGGGTGAAAGGCTGTTCTTACCAAAAGAAAGGGGCGGAGCATTTCTATTCATGTGGTTTGGGGATAAATTTCAAAATCCCACTTGCACTTATTCTGCGCTGCACTGTATTTATTCAGGAGACAGAGGAGAATAAAATTCTTGTAAGAAACTTTTTTTTTTAAATCCCACTATGGGTAGCTGGTGAATCACAGAGCTAGAAATATCAACAAAAGTAATATGTTGATTCATAATGATTTATTCTCTGTAGTTTTGGGAGCCTATTCCATCCTTTCAAACCCCAGGAAAGGAAAAGAAGAAGTAGTTATAAAAGAGGAGAAATCCCCATACTCATTACTTCTACCCACTGCTTTCATGTGTATTTATCTGGACAACTTTGCTAGGTAAAACTGTGCAATCAAACAGGAAAACAGCTTTGGAGGCAATTAAAGCAGGAGACCAGTAAAAATACTTTTTTTTTTTTAAACCAAGAAATGTTGGATACCTACTTTCTAACTATTAAGGCTTTCTTTTTGAAAAAATGTATGTGCTTGTGTGTATGTGTCCATGTGTGTGCGTTCTTCAAGGTAAATGAGTATCACTGCAGACAGATACATTATTACTTTATAACCTCCAGTGAATATTTTTCAGACAGGCTATATTCAATTGATATAGATATGAACACAGTCTCGTGGTAGGGGTTGATTTATAGGAAGGTGTAGGTGGTTGATGGGCTTATAAGGTCCCTCTGCATGTGACAACTTTTGCTGAGAATTGGGTGATATTTGGACATGAGACAATTATGAGTCTGTTGGGCAGGAGGGATAAAAACAATGACAATATTTATTTATTATTAATAGTTTACAAAATTCTTTCACATATATTGTCTTAGAAGGTGTACTCTTCAGTGTAGCACACTTAAAGGCAGGAATAAAATTTGTTAAGGCACTTTGCAAGGGAGCCTACTCACCTGGTGGCCCACGTGGGGTTCCATATCAGTCCTTTAACTCTGAAAAACAGTCAAAGTGATTAATTAAGACTGGCAGAACCCAACCTCTTGAGTGCACAATTTATAGTTCATTGTTGTTGTTAGTTGCCTTTGGGTCAGCTCTGACTCATGGTGACCTTAGGTACAACAGAATGAAACGTTGCCCAGTCCTGTGCCACCTTCCTTATTGTTGGTATGTTTGAGTCCATTGTTGGGGCTCTTGTGTCAATCTCTTCATAATTAAGTACCTATACTGCAAACGGCAATTAAAATAAAGAGGCTCTGGGCACAACTCCAATCCCTCTGCACCAAGGAACTGGCAAAACGGTTCGTAGATACAGCCCTATCCAGATCCTCCCCTTTCATTGACCGGGAACTGCATCATTTGCTGATCTTTTGTGTCTACCATTGTCCTTCGTCCCAAGCAAGTCACCACCTTGGACAAAGGGAGATACAAAGAAGAAATATAGAGAACTCAAATTTTCTGATGATGACTAATCAAAGGTCAGAGTCTTCATAATTATGTAATTATGGCTCTAGTAATTGCTCTTGCTAGAGGATTTTTGTTTTATGTTGAGGTGCAATCCATATTGAAAGCTACAGTCTTTGATCTCCATCAGTAGCTGCTTCAAGTCCTCTTCACTTTCAGCAAGCAAGGTTGTGTTATCTGCGTAATGCAGGTTGTTAATGAATCTTCCTCCAATTCTGATGCCTTGTTCTTCTTCACAGAGTCCAGCTTCTCAGATTATAGGCTCAGCATGCAGATTGAATAATTATGGTGAAGGGATATAACCCTGACAGACACCTTTCCTGACTTTAAACCATGCAGTAGCCCCTTGTTCTGTTGGAATGACTGTCTCTCAATCTATGTACAGGTTCCTCATGAGCACAATTTATTGTTCTGAAATTCCCATTCTACACAATGTTATCTGTAATTCGTTATGATCCATACAGTCAAATGCCTTTGCATAGTCAATAAAACACAGGTAAATATCTTTCTGGTATTCTCTGCTTTCAGCCAGGATCCATCTGACATCAACAATGATATCTCTTGTTCCACATCCTCATTTGAATCTGGCTTGGGCTTCTGGTAGTTCTTTGTCAATGTACTACTGCAGCTGGTTTTGAATGATCTTTAGCAAATTTTACTTTCGGGTGATATTAATGATATTGATCAATAATTTCCACATTCTGCTAGATCATCTTTCTTTGGAATAGGCATAAACATGAATCTCTTCCAGTCAGTTGGCCAGGTAGCTGTCTTCCAACTTTCTTGGCATAGATTAGTGAGCACTTTTTTTTTCCAGTGCTGCATCTGTTTGTCGAAACATCTCAATTGGTGTTTGATCAATTCCTGGAGCCTTGTTTTTCTCCAGTGCCTTCCGTGCAACTTGGACTTCTTCCTTCAGTACCATTGGTTCCTGTTCATATGCTACCTCCTGAAATTGTTGACTGTCGACCAATTCTTTTTGCTATAGCTACTGTGTGTATTCTTTCCATCTTCTTTTGATGCTTCCTGCATCGTTTAATATTTTCCCTGTACAATCCTTTGACATTGTGACTAGAAGCTTGAATTTTTTTTCAGTTCTTTCAGCTTGAGAAATGCTGAGTGTGTTCTTCCTTTCTGGTTTTTTAACTCTAGGTCTTTGCACATGTCATTATAATACTTTGTCTTCTTGAGCCACCTTTGAAATCTTCTGCTTAGCTCTTTTACTTCATCATTTCTTCCTTTCGCTTTAGCTTTGCTACGTTCAAGAGCAGCTTTCAGAGTCTCTTCTAACATCCACTTTGGTCTTTTCTTTCTTTCCTGTCTTTTTAATGACCTGCTTTCTTCATGTATGATGTCCTTGATGTTATTCCACAACTAGTCTGAAAATTAGGCAAATGAAAACCAGAATATTGTCACAACAGAATATTATCTGAGATAGTGCTGGAAGACAAGCCCCTTAGGTTGCAAGACACTCAAAATATGCAGTGACTGCAAGAACAGAATCTTTTGAAAGATAGTACAGGATTGGGACATCATGGTGGTGCCAAGAGTCAGAGCTGACTTGATGGCAGCTAACAACACATCTGCTGGAGCACTGGTTCATGAACTAACCCGTTGCCAGTGAGTTGGTTCCAACTCATAGCAACTGTATAGGATAGAGTAGAACTGCCCCATAGTGTTCCCAAGGCTGTAAATCTTTAAGGAACCAGACTGCTATATCTTTCTCCCACAGATTGGCTAATGGGTTTGAACTGTCAACCTTTTGGTTAGCAGCCGATTGCTTTAACCACTGTGCCACCAGGGCTCCTGCTCATGCAATGCTGCAAGTAAACTCATGGACTCCATTCACCAGAAAGCTGGGGTAATCCAGGGTTCACATCTCCTTCCCCCACTCATTTTAATAAAACTACTTTCTAACTGCCTGCGGTTGTACTCCTAATCACCAACAGCCAGGAGGTTGTTTTCTGCAGGAATTTTAACAAGGCAGTCTAAATCCACGTTGTGTGGCAGCATCGTTTCTACTAGCTTAATCCTGGGAGCTTCCAGATAATACAATAATCCTACTTCGTTTCCCTATGAAAGGAGCCTATATGTGCTGGGTCCATGGATCAGAGTGGGCAGTAACTAAATTCTGCACAGTCTGTCCATGGGGAAGTCCTGCGCCTGGTCCCGTGGACTTTGTTTGAATGGAGGGAGACTCCATCCTGGGCGCCACTTTACATTCAGTGGAAGCCTTACCAATTGGCTTGAGCTTTATGAGTTTAGGAAACCTGCTTTAGGAATTTGATTTTTAGCAGGGGAGAGTTTTCAAATCACCTAGTCTTAGGTGTTTTTTAAAAGTGAAAGTGCAGAGACAAATCTTATTTGTTTTTGAGAGTTAAATGCATTACAGAAAACAAGATGCTTCTGGACTCCAGTGGGTTTACTTTCCTTCTTGGGCAATAGTCTAATCCCTCAACTCCACTAACTGTTTGCTACAGAAAAACTAATTTCACTACTGCCAATAAAGTTCTTGAACAAGTTTGAGTTTCTCTTGATGAAAATTAATATTCTTTCTGTTTGCCCCAGCGTCCTTCTTTGCTAAGCTACGGTAGAGGCTTACATTCTGTCATCCAACTCCTGGTCAGGTCACATTTGTTCACAAGCAAGCTGGAAGCCCCAGGTGGGCTGACCTTTCCGTGGCATTAATACCACTAATGGGCTTAGACTATGTATCTTGAATGCCTTGTATTTAGTAGGGGAGATGTTTTGAAGATGGATCTTTATAGACATGTAAAGGCACATTGAACAACAAAATACCAACCCTTGATTCATTGTTTTTCCTTGTCTCGTGTATTAGAAGTTTTTTCTCCTTGGTGTAGGGAAAAAAAAAAAAAAAATCGTTTAATGAAATTAAAAAAAAAAAAAAAAGCTGATATGACCAAAGCAACCTTATACTTTAGCTTACATGGTCATGGAAGGTTTACATTTAGACAAGGTTTTTTTTTTTTTTTTTTAACAGAAATGGAAATTGATGTTGCTTGTACTTGTGGAGTCTGGGGCTGCAAAACTTTCCAGGGACGGTTATTCCATTTCATTTATGGGCCAAGGTTTTTGTTTTTGCTTTTGAAAGACACCACAAGGGAAAGAGCATTGAATTCATGCACAGGCAGAAACCCATCATGCTGAACAATTACCAGTAAGTAGATTTTACTCAGCTCACAGTAGGCTGACAATTGTTTACCAAAGGCTTACCCAACAGTATATTTGGGGGGTGTTGGCAAGGCTAGGTAGGACAGGCTTTCTAGGGAGGCAGCGCTGCAGAGATGAAAAGCAGGGGCTTAGGAGACAGGCCAGGAAACCCTGGTGGTGTAGTGGTTAAGAGCTATGGCTGCTAACCAAAAAGTCAGCAGTTTAAATCCACCAGGTGCTACTCTGTCCTATAGGATTGCTATGAGTTGGAATTGACTCGTTGGCAATGGGTTTGGTTTTTTGGTAGGAAACAGGCCAATGTGAGTTTGGTCCTGGCTCAAGCATTTACCAGCTGTATGATCTGACATATTTTTTTTATCGTTGATTACTTGCTCTCCCCATACCCTGATGTAGTCTTGTTCGCAGCACTTATCACCATCTGCTGTACCATACACCCATTTTTAATTGCATGTTGTCTATCTCTTCCAAGTAGCCTGATTATCTCCTTGAGAGAGGGAACTTTGCCTGTCTGTCACCAGATCCTATTTGTTCTCCAGCTTGTTGCTCCTCCCCATCTCCACTGCTCCAGCTGGCCTTGCTTCTGCTCTACTGCTGCAACCTTTGCCCCTTGACATGCCCCCTGCAGTCCATTTCCACACGGTAGTCTTATAAATGGTTGGATTGGATCATGTCATTCCTCTGCTCTGGACTCTTCAGTGGCTTCTCACTGCACTTACAGAAATCCAAAGTCCTTCAAGCTCTCTAGGCCTGTCATGGATTGAATTGTGTCCCCCCAAAATGTTTGTCAGCTTGGCTAGGTCATGATTCCCCTGTATGATTGTCTACCATTTCATCATCTGGTGTGATTTCCCTATGTGTTGTAAATCCTATCACTATGATATAGTACGATGGATTAGCAGTAGTTATATTGATGAGGTCTACAAGATTAAGTAGTGTTTTAAGCCAATATCTTTTGAGGTATAAACACAGAAGTGAGCAGAGAGACATGGGGATCTCATACCACCGAGAAAGCAGTGCCGGGAGCAGAGCGCGTCCTTTGGACCTGAGGTTCCTGCACTGAGATGCTCCCAGACAAAGGTGAGACTGATGTATCACAAGGACCTTCCTTCAGAGCAAACAGAAGAGAAAGCCTTCCCCTGGAGCCAGTGCCATAAATTCAGACTTCTAGCCTACAGGGCTGTGAGAGAATAAACTTCTCTTTGTTAAAGCCATCCACTAGTGGCATTTCTGTTACAGCAGCACTAGATAACTAAGACAAGGCCCTACATAACCCAGCTCCTGGCCCCCTTTCTTATCTGATTGCATGCCATTCTGTTCATTTTTACTCTTTCATAGCCATGTCAGCCTTTGGACACTTCGCAAAGCATGCCATGGGCTCCTCTTGATTCTTCAAGGACATTGCGCCAACAGCTGCCCTCACTAGGAGGCCCTCAGCCTTGCTCTTCCCTTAAGTCTCTCCTTCTTATCTCTTCCATCTTGGGTTTAATGTTGTTTCTCATCCAGGCCTGTCCTGGCTCATACTTGTCTATAAGCAGCACCACTGTCCCTACCTTTCTTTATCCCAACACAGTGCTTATTCTTTCCTTTATAGACCTTTTACAGTTGGTCTTTTGTTTGTTGATTTCACACCACCTGTGTCTTCTCTAGAATTAGTAACCTGTACAAGGACTGGGACCATATCTGTTTTGTATACTTTTATGGCCCCAGCATACAGCATAATGCCTGAGTAGTGGCAGGCTCTCAGTTAATACTTACAAAGGCATAAACCTCATTGGTAACCTCTAAACTGCAAATTAAAACATGCTATTTTTTGCCAAACTATTGGAACCCTTAAAGACTGACACTCATAGTGCTGGTAGGGATATGGAGCAATGCACACTTTGCTAAGTTGGTGAGGGTGAAATTGGTACGGTATTTCTGGAGGCTAATTTTGCAATGTGTATCAAAATTTAAAAAATTCACAATTGCACGCAGGAGGATATTTACTACAATATTATTTACTGTAATGAAGAAATGGAGAAAACCTAAAACTCCAAAAACAGAGTTTACATTAAATTCATGACGGTATATCCATGTAAGAGAACACTGTACAGCTCTTCAAATATGATGTAAATCTGCACCTACTGATGCTGCAAGGTCTCCCTGCTACATTGTTGAGGGAAAAAAGCAAGAAACTAAATAGCCATCGAGCACATTCCCATTTAGGCACCAGGTGAGTCTTCTAGAAGGTATTCACTGAATCACTAAATCAGGAACACTAAACAGATTGCTGTTGAGTGGATTCTGACTCATGTCATGACTCAATAGAACTGTGCTCCATAAAGTTTTCTTTTTTTTATTGAACTTTAGATGAAGATTTACAGAACAAGCTAGTTTCTCATCAAACAGTACACACACTGTTGTATAACATTGGTTACAACCCCACAACATGTCAACACTCTCCCTTCTCAACCCTGGGTTCCCTATTACCAGCTTTCCTGTTCCGTCCTGCTTCCAGTCCCAGCCCCGGGGCTGGTGCGCCCCTTTAATCTTGTTTTGTCCCATGGGCCTGTTCAATCTTTGACTGAAGGGGGAACCTCAGGAGTGACCTCATTACTGAGCTGAAAGGGTGTCCGGGGTCCATGTTCTCAGGGTTTCTCCAGTCTCTGTCAGGCTAGCAAGTCTGGTCTTTCTTTCTGAGTTAGAATTTTTTTCTACATTACCATAGGGTTTTCAGTGGCTGATTTTTTTGAAATAGATCATCAGACCTTTCTTCCAAGGAGCCTCTGGGTAGACTCAAGTCCCCAACCTTTTAGTTAGCAGCCAAGCCCATTAACCTGTTTGCATTAGCCAGGGACTGAAACAGGAGCAGTTTGCATGTATGACTGGTGACCTTTTCAGCAATTTTGGTATTTTTCTTTAAATTTTTCTAACTATGAGAATGTATGGTAACAAGCACAAGTATACAGTAAGAGAAAAACAAAGCTATTTTTATATTGGGGAAAAAGAAAAAAAAAAAAGAAAATCTTTTCTGCAGGTCTACAGCATTCATGGTCCTGAACTATGCGCAGTGGATACAAAGACAAGAAAGATGTTCTGGCCCTCCGTGAGCTCAGTGTAGAGAGACAGAGAAGAACCAGCCCGTGGGGTGTGTGAAACGGGAGTGACACAGAGGTTTATGTGGGAGCTCCCATCCTGACCACGTCACGTATGGGCTAGCCGCTTCTTCCTTTAGGACTCAATTTTCTTAGTTGAGAAACGAGAGGATTTGACTTCTAGACGATCTCTAAGCATTTTCAGGCTTTAACGTTCTTCAGTAATTTTAAGGTCAATGGGTATAGAACAGCTGCAGATTTTCAAATCTGGTGTTCTACCACTTCCAGCAAAATACTAGGCTACACTTAATCCAGTGCTCTGCTTGCTTGAAACTCAAACCATAGGCTAGACACCGCCTCTAGCGTCCCGCACCCCAACTGTAAAATACGATTTTTCTCATAAAAAGAAAACATTTTGGAAAGAACTAAACACTTGAGTTCCCTGACTTCTTAGAAATTCATTTGAAGCAGTTGTATGTGTGTGAGCTCATTCCGTGACTGAGACCCAGACTAGGGAGGTGAAGTTTCTACAAATCAGGTTTTATTAAATCAGTGAGATAATTGCAGGACCCAGGATGCTTTGAACCTAATGGGACATCAGTGCCATCGAACTCCCAAACAGCTGTCATTCATTTTGGGGTAAAACTTGCAAATTCATCCCATAATGTCTTTTTTTTTTTTCACTTGGTTTCTTTTTGGACTGCAGGAAGCATGCCTCAGCTAAAGGTTAAACTTTTGAAATTGTTCAGGAGGCCAATCCTTTCAAAGCATGTGTGGAAAATATTCTCTTAATTCAAATTCGGTGAGAGTTGCCAGTGTAGCAAATGAAAGATTTATTGTCTGGGAATATTTGGATCACAACCTAACGTAGAACGGGTTGCCTTAGCCTATAATGTTTGCAGGTTTTCCAGCCCCTGAGCTTTCTATTTGGGCCGGGTATCGGAAGTGTAGCCAATGCATTGATTGATTAATCAAAGCAATGCATGTCATGAATTCTGTTTCTGTGACAGATATTCGTAAAAAGAAGATGTGGATGTAGTTATTTAATTATTTTTCTCTCCGGATTATTGTATGTTGGCAATATTTTTGTGTCCCGATAACCACCCAAAGGTACTCTCTAGACAGATAAAGCCTGGGAGGATAAATCACAGTTTTGCGAGAGTATTAACTCATCAAGCAATACCCTGGTCAAGATCACAAACAAAAACAGAAACGCCGTGTGGGTGACTGGCTGTGCAGCTGATCAACCCAGATCAGATTCAACAAAGTGAAAACGTATTTTAAACTTCAGAAACTTCAGGATAAATGGAATGTACTGATCTGAACTCCCACAAGGCACCCGAATGGATGTACTTTTCCTCTGTTTTGAAATTAATTCCAAGTCTGGGGAGTGGAATACCTAATGTGTGTAATAATTTCAGAGTGAATCCCAGGGAAATTAAACATTAAATCTGGCTGAGATTTCACATTATAGGAATTATCGAATGTATGCCATTAGCAGACATCATTCAGCAATTTACTGTAGCCGAAGCTGCGAGGTTTAAACAAATACCCCAGTGTAACATTTCACTTATTAGGAGGCGTGACCAAACAATCAAATTACCAAGAATAAAAGCGGGAGCTCCAAACAGCCTGGTGAAGTAAATAAAGCTATGCTCAGCTCTGGACCAGGCCTTGCTCTCTTCTGGGTACTTTCAAATCCAAAAGCCAAGGAAAAGTTGTAAAATAAGATTAAGGCCCTCTTTCAGTAGAAGAAAAAAAAAAAAATTTTTTTTTTTTTTTTTAACCGTATATCTCTGCTTCCCTCCTGTTGTCACCACCCATTCTGCTTGGCTGGTTCTCCTTGATGCTTTCTTGTTCTTTCTCTCTCTCTCTCCATCCTTTCTCCCTCTCCCTTCCCTCTCTCTCTTTCTCTGTCTCTCTCTCTCTCCTTACAAATAGTTTATTTTCCCTGAAAACCTTATTACAGAACAGAAAACAGTGGTAACTTGTTGCTTGCTGACTGAGACGAACATTTCCTTTAAATTGGTTTTCTGAACTTAGGTTGCTGCTTCTTTGTTTAAATTCTGACTGAATTCTTCTTGCTTAGCTCTTAACATTTTACCACGACAAGTGCATTTTCACGCAGTGGCCGGAGACCTGCTTTGTGCATATGGTCCCCTACCTATGACATCTCTGACAAAACCCCCAGGCTGAGCAATACCCCCAGGGGGATTGCAATCCACTGGCTTCCACTCCTTCACTGGTTAGCTTTTCCGTGTCATGAACGAAGGGACGAAAATTCATTGCTGGTGGTTGAGTAGTTTCCAGCTTCCATGGTGTTTCTCAGGGTCGATAATCACTTTGGCCTTCACTAGAGCCTCCTGCCCCCCAGGACGAACTGTTTGGCTAGCTTAAGTCTTAGAACAATAAAAAAAAATTCCACACTCAGGCAGCCTCCCGTCCAATCCCCAGACATACCATGTTTATCTGGAGCCAGTTAGCTCAGGTGGTTAACACATGCTGAGCTCTGGGGTCAGGATTTGGGGTCTGACAGCTCCTCTGTCTGTGGCAGCTGCTGGGAAAAGCATGCTGTTGGTCTCATGAGGAACCAGGACAATGTGTGTAGATGGACTCCAGAAATCTATCATTACTCCTGAAAAAGAACCCCAACCTCGAAGCTTAGGGCCGGCTAAGACATAAACATGATGAGTGTGTTTTCTGAATGAATCAACAACCAGAGCATGTCACTGGACAAAACTTTTTCAGCCATATTTTTAATAAATGACTTCATGGAAAGAAATGAAGGGCAGGCAATGGGAGCTGTTGCCGAAGCCTGGGCTGTGTGGTTGATGCAGGCGAGAAGGGTAGTCGTTGTTCCCCAGCTCTTCCCTCTAGGGCTGTAGCTCTCTTTCTACAGTGTATGAAGGGATCCTTTTCCTTTTCAAAGCCCAGGAGCCTTTAATGCACACAGGTATATTGTAACTTGCAGTCTGGCAGCAAAATAAAAGTCACAATGTACAGTGTACTACCTCAGTATATTTTTCCCATGTATGACAACGTGGAGATGGAAACCCTTTTAAACTAAGCAGAGAGGACCCAGGAGCTAAATCCAAAGCACATAAAACAAAAATCCCAATTTAACAAGTGGAAGAAAATATCACATTCTAGCTACACCATACATAGCATTAAGAGTTACATTTTGTGCCTTTCTGAGAAAACTTCTCTGAACTTTAACCCCCTGTGACTCAGAACTGAGAAAAGGCCTTCCCCTGCAACCCAAATCCCCCTTTCTCTGATGCAAACGGAGCCCTGCACCTGGCCTGACGACCTGCCATCCCCACCAGCTCAGCAATCATCAGTGAGTCTTTCCCTATCCCGGGGACTGTAATGTTTTCTCAGCTGCTGTGGTTCCTCTCTGGGTTCTGGTAGTGAGAGGAGGGTGTGTGCTACCTTGGGAAAGGGCTTCAGGAAAACAAACTATCTGGGTCGCCTGAAGGAGCAAGTTAGCTGGAAATAATGACACCACTCGGAGATAAAATCCAACAAGCATCTTTTCCTTTTCATTTAACACATCGCTGAGTTACAGAGAGTCTGACTTCAGTGCAGTACAGATTAATCTCTTCCCCCTGCTGTATTTCACCTTAAAGGAAGAGTCCACATCTGCACATGCTAACTGCTTTGCTGACACCCCTCCCAGGCAAAGCTCCAATCAACAGAGCAGCCTAATCAGCAGAGGGGTGAGGGGCGGGAACTTTCTCCCCTTTCCGAGAGTGTTTAGCCAGATGGAAAGGATCATTGTTTGCTTAAATGTAAATATCCCTTATATGTCATTGCCACTTTTCCTAGGAGATTTTCCTAGGAGAGCAACTAGCTCAGGAACTGTCCATTTGTGACCTTTCTTCTGACACTTAAAGAGTTTGAATGGCCAACGTTTTGCTTCTGCTTCTCGGTACATGACAGTGAGTCTTACTTCAGCTAGTCCTCTTTTTGGATTTGGTTAATAGTCATCCAATTTTTCCATAATAAGCATCAAGAGCCAAAGCTCTTCAGGATGCTTGCACCTTACCAGACCAGAATGTTCCCCTTAAGGCCAAATAAAGGCAAAGGCTTTGTTTGAACTGAAGTGTAAGTGTAAGCTTTGGCCATTTGGCCTGCCACTCTGTTTGTAGCCCAGCCTAGTCCAAGTCCCTAAAGCTATAATTCACTTGGCCTCTTGCCATTTATATATTTAATTAGGTCAAGTGACATTAGGGCTTGAATAGCTCTTTTGTGGAAATGAGTAAAAGCAAGTACCTTTTCTTACAGCTACCCTGTACCAATAACTAATCATCCCCTTTTATTTGCAGGATGTATTCATTGCTAGGGATTCCAAGTTCAGGTACAGAGAATATAAATGCATAACTCTAGCTGCAGAAGTTATTCCACGGTCTGAAGAGCAGCTAGCAGAAGCTGGTTAAAGTACAACAGGACATTTGACCACTTTCTGAATCATTACATAGACAATCAGTTTTCAAATGAACCTGGTCCCCAAGACATTTCGTGGGTGGAAGAGAGGTAGGTATCAAAATCTCAGAACCCACTTACTCCTTGACACCAAATGACCTTGCCAAAAATGAAATTTCTGTAAAATTAATGAGGAAACTCAAAAGTTAAATTAGACACAGGGCATAGACAGTTAATCAATGTATTTGTGTCCCTCCTTTGATGAAGAGGACAATGCTCAGCTTCTTTTGCATCCAAGAAGGACTATGACTGGTTCTTTCCAATAGAATGTGGATAAAGGAGATATGTGTCACCTTCAGGCTGGGCTTTTAAGTGGGTGGGGGTTTCTCTATTCTCTCTTTTTCTCTTCCCCTGGCTGGAGGCAGAGGATGCCAAGGCCCTAGGGGATGGTGGCCATAGAAAAAAAAAAGGCCATACAAAATGAAAAATCTCTGGATATCTAAACTACCACGTGGAGGAAAACCACCCAAATGACGAGGAAAACTTCCATTGAACTATTAAACAAATGAAACATAAATTCTATTGTGTCAAGTCGTGAAAATTTTGGGGCTTATTAGTTATGATAGCATGATCCTAATATAGACATGAATAAAACTGTGTCTGAGTTTTAGATTTTAAATGAATTATTAATTCATTTAGGAAAAAAGCATAGGTGTTTGGTTACTGTGACTAGTAATACCACAAGGTGGTGGAGAACATCCTGGAAGCCCATTAAGACCAGACCCTAATTCAAGAATCGATGGTCGATAACTTTCATTTCCATACTGATTCACCTTTGATCTTACATGTTAATTTCAACTTTCCATAAAAATGGCATATAAAATTTGGGAAACAGGTACTTTCTTTATAATGTGAATGTATATTTTAGATGTGTGCATCTATTGATATAAATTGGCCTCTGAGAACTGTGTCCCAAAGGTTCTGATAGGAAATGTTTTCATTCTCATTGGATTCTCTGAATTTCTTTATTCCATCCTTAATGTCTTCTATAATCCAGTCTTTTTTTGAGCAGGGTATTGTTCAGTTTCCAAGTGTTTGATTTCTTTTCCCTGCTTTTCCTGTTATTGATTTCCACGTTTGTGGCCTTATGGTCAGAGAAGATGCTTTGTAATATTTTGATGTTTTGGATTCTGCTAAGGCTTGCTTTATGACCTAATATGTGGTCTATTTTAGAGAATGTTCCATGTGCACGAGAAAAGAAAGTACAGTTGGTTGCTGTTGGTTGGAGTGTTCTGTATATGTCTACGAGGCCAAGTTGGTTGATTGTGGCATTTAGATCTTCCGTGTCTTTATTGAGCTTCTTTCTGGATGTCCTGTCCTTCACCAAAAGTAGTGGTTGAAGTCTCCTACTATTATTGTGGAGCTGTCTATCTCACTTTTCAATGCTGATAGAGTTTATGTATCCTGCAGCCCTGTCATTGGGTGCATAAATATTTAATATGGTTATATCTTCTTGGTGTATTGTCCCTTCAATCATTATATAGTGCCCTTCCTTATCCTTTCTGATGGATTTAACTTTAAAGTCTATTTTGTCAGAAATTAATATTGCCACTCCTGCTCTTTTTTGATTGTTGTTTGCTTGATATATTTTTTCCCATCGTTTGAGTTTTAGTTTGTTTATGTCTCTAAGTCTAAGGTGTGTCTCTTGTAGGCAGTATATAGACGGATCTTGTTTTTTAATCCATTCTGCCACTCTCTGTCTCTTTATTGGTGCATTTAGTCCATTTGCATTCAGGGTAATTATGGGTAGGTATGAATTTAGTGCTATCATTTTGATGTCTTTTTTTGTGTGTTGACAGCTTCTTTTTCCCACTTGATTTTATGTGCTGAGATTTTCTTTATATATTGTCCTTTCCTCATATTTGTTGTTGTTGATTTTGTTTCTGCTGAGTCCGTATTTTTCCCTTGTATTTTATTTTGATGAGTAGGATAGTTTGTCTCCTTTGTGGTTACCTTACTATTTACCCTTATTTTTCCAAATTTATAACTAACTTTTATTTCTTTGTATCACCGTACCTTCCTCTCCATATGGAAGGTGCATGATTACATTTCTTAGTCCCTCTTTATTATTTTAATGTTGTCTTCTTTTTTATAATAACATCACCATTACCCTGTGTTGGGCTTTTTTTTTTTTTTTGGATTTCCCTGTCTGGGTTGACTTCTTATTGCTCTGCCCCGTGTTCTAGTCTTGGGTTGATACCTGATATTACTGATTTTCTAACCAAAGAACTCCCTTTAGTATTTCTTGTAGTTTTGGTTTGGTTTTTACGAATTCCCTCAACTTGGGTTTATCATGAAATGTCTTAATTTCACCTTCATATTTAAGAGACAGTTTTGCTGGATATATGACTCTTGGCAGGCAATTTTTTTCCTTCAGTTTTTTAAAATATGTCATCCCATTGCCTTCTTGCCTGCATGGTTTCTGCCGAGTAGTCCAAGCTTATTCTTATTGGCTATCCTTTGTAGGTGACTTTTCTTTTATCCCTCGCTGCTCTTATAATTCTCTCTTTATCTTTGGTTTTGGCAAGTTTGATTATAATATGTCTTGGTGACTTTCTTTTCAGATCTACCTTATGTGGAGTTCAATGAGCATCTTGGATAGATATCTTTTCATCTTTCACAATATCAGGGAAGTTTTCTGCCAACAAATCCTCAACAATTTTTTCTGTGTTTTCTGTTATCCCTCCTGTTGTGGTACTCCAGTCACTTGTAGGTTATTTCTCTTGATAGAGTCCCACATGATTCTTAAGGTTTCTTCATTTTTTTAAATTCTTTTATCTGACTTTTCTTCAAATACATTAGTTCCAAGTGATTTATCTCCAAGTTCAGGAATTCTAGCTTCTACTTGCTCAATTCTGTCCCTCTGACTTCCTATTGAGTTATCTAATTCTGTAATGTTATTGTTAATCTTCTGAATTTCTGATTGCTGTTAGTCTATGGATTTTTTCCAGCTTATTAAACTTTTCATTATGTTCCTGAATAATCTTTCTGATTTCTTCAGTTGGTTTACCTGTGTGTTCCTTGGCTTGTTCTGCGTATTGCCTCATCTCCTTCCTGATGTCTTGAAGGGTTCTGTATATTAAACTTTTGTATTCTGCATCTGGTATTTCCAGGTATGCACTTTCATCTAAAAGATCCCTGGATTCTTTGTTTTGAGAGCCTGTTGAGGTGATCATGGCCTGTTGCTTTATGTGACTTGATATTGACTGTTGTCTCCATGCCATCTATAGGTTATTGTATTAGTTTATGCTTGGTTACTGTGTCGTAGCTGCTTGCTTTGTTTTGTTTTGGTATACCCCTATGGGCTTCTTGAGTGAGCTAGCTTGATTATTTTCACCTTTGGAGACCTGGCGTCCTGTCCCCAGCTGGCTAGAGCTGTTATCAGGTATATCAGTCTAGGAGTCCATTCAGTTTTCTTGATCAGCTCAGGTTTCCAGGTAGCTGATCATCAAGTGTGTGGTACAGGCTCTGTCCTACATTCTTAGAGGGGCAGTGGTGATTGGCGTATATACCGGTATCTGATTGCAGCAGGGGGTCGCACTCTGAACAAGGGAGGGGGCTGAGAAGTGAACCCCAAGTGTCTCTGAGGAAAATGCGTCTCTGTTCCCTAGAGCATGCTGGTGGGCAGGCTCTGCAGAGGGAACATGGGCACCCAAAGTTTTTGTTGTAAGGACTGGGAGGTACCAGTTATCCCTGAGCCCCTGTCTCGGGTGGCTGGGTGACGCAAGTGGAGCCACCAGTCCTTAGTTCTCTGTTGTGTGTAGGTGAGGACCTTGTTTAATAGGCAAAGCAACGTCAAACGTCAAACACGCACCTCTCCAGTGCACTGCTGAAATGGTTGGAGTTTGCCAACAAGGGCCTATTCTCCTGAAGTAGGCCCACACCGGTCCATGCAGAAGGGAAAGGTGCTCAAGGTCCACGGACGGTTGAAGCCTGGACAGGAGCCGCTTCTGTCCTGAGCTCCCCCAGTTAATAGAGCTAGCAAATTATCTTTTCCCCCCAGTTGGAAATTTTTTCCTTCACCAAGGCCGGGAGGACGGCTCTAGGTGCTCACCAGGGTCTATCTGAGGCCCAGGGATTCAGCGGCTGAAGCTGGGTTGGGGGTGGCGGGGGGCGCAGTAAAATATACGCAAGTACTTAGCTTTTGCCGAGAGTGCCCTTCTGCTCAGGTTCCGGAGGTGTGAGTGGGCTGTGTGGCTGCTGCTTCTCCCTGAGGAAACTGGGGCCGAACGCTAGGATTAGCCCGCCGCTGCCACTGCCGCTGCCGCTCCGGGAATGGTGCCTGACGGCTCCCTGCGATTCAGGTCCGGCATCTCCTCTCCGCTTCTGAACGGTCTCTTCCTTCCCCTGCCCCTCAGTTCGTTGTCTAAGCTTGCCTTTGATGCTCAGGGCTCCCAGCTTGTCACAAATTTACTGCTTTCACTTGTTTTTTTCGGGTCTTTGTTGTAAAGAGGGCTCAATGGAAACATCTGTCTATTCTGCTATCTTGGCTCCGCCTCCTGAATGTACCTTGTAAATACTGAGCGCATTGGTACATTATGACTTACACCTGTGCTTTCGCAGAGGTAGATATGCTGAGTCTATATGTTGAATGTCCATATGCAATAAGTATGGCGTGAGTTCAAATATTGTGAATCAAGGCATTTGTTTTTTGTCTTGTGAAGGAATGTTACAAATTCCAGGTAATTTGAATCTTTTGTGCTTTTCCAGGTTTAGGTATGTAACAGCCACCCCTGCAAGTGGTGCAAAGTGCTACATGTTAATTACTGTCAAGTTGGCTCCAGCTCATGGGGGCCCTATGTAGAACATAACGAAGTGTTACCTGGCTCTGTGCCATCTTCTTGACTGTTGGCATGTTTGAGTCTACTGTTGTGGCCATTGTGTATTTTGAGTGCCTTCCAACCTAGGTGGAGCCCTGGTGCCGTGGTAAAGAGTTTGGCTGCTAACCAAAAGGTCAGCAGTTTGAATCCACCAGTTGCTCCTTGAAAACCCTATGGGGCAGTTCTACTCTGTCCTATAGGGTTGCTATGAGTTGGAATCAACTTGATGGCAACAGGTTTGTTCTGGTTTCCAACCTAGGGGGCTCATTTTCTAGAACTATATGGAACAATATCCTGTTGTGATCCACAGGATTTTCATTGGCTAATTTTTGGAATTACTGAAGAATATCACTGATATCAATTGAAGTAAAATTTTGCTGAAGATCATTCAAAAGCAGCTGCAGAAGTATATCGATAGGGAACTGCCAGAAATTCAAGCCAGAGTCAGAAGAGGACGTGGAACCAGGAATATCATTGCTGATGTCAGATGGATCCTGGCTGAAAACAGAGAATACCAGAAAGATGTTTAACTGTGTTTTATTGACTATGCAAAAGTATTTGACTGTGTGGATCATAAGAAATTACGGATAACATTGTGAAGAATGGGAATTTCAGAACACTTAATTGTGCTCATGAGGAACCTATACATAGATCAAGAGGTGGTCTTAGTCTGGAAGCTCTACTGAAACCTCTCTAACACGGGTGACCCTGCTGGTATTTGAAATGCTGGTGACATAGCTTCCCCAGCATCACAGCAACATTCAAGCCAACACAGCATGACAAACTAACAGTTGGGTGGTAGGTAAGTACTACTTAGGGATCTAATATCATGGGAATTTGCTAAACAAGGGGATAATGTGTCGTTTAAAGTTAAAAAAGGTGTGTGTCGGGGTTGTATCCTTTCACCATACCTATCCAATCTGTATGCTGAGCAAATAATCTGAAGAATGGGGCATCAGGATTGGTGGAAGACTCATTAACAACCTGCCTCATGCAGATGACACAATCTTTCTTGCTGAAAGTGAAGAGAACTTGAAGTGCTTACTGATGAAGATCAAAGACTACAGCCTTCAATGTGGATTGCCTCTCAACATAAAGAAAACAAAAATCCTCACAACTGGACCAGTAAGTAACATCATGACAAACAGGGAAAAGATTGAAGTTGTCAAGGATTTCATTTTACTTGGATTCATAATCAACACCCATGGAAGCAGCAGTCAAGAAATCAAAAGACACATTGCATTGGGCAAATCTGCTGCAAAAGACCTCTTTGAACTGCCAAAAAGTAAATATGTCACCCTGAATACTAAGGTGTGCCTGACTGAAGCCATGGTGGTTTCAATTGCCTCCTATTCATGTGAAAGCTGGATGACAAAAAAAGAAGACCAAAGAAGAACTGATGCCTTTGAATTGTGGTGTTGGAGAAGAATATTGAATATACCATGGACTGTCAAAAGAATGAACAAATCTGTCTTAAAAGAAGTACAACCAGGATGCTTCTTAGAAGCAAGGATGGCGAGAGTACGTCTCATACACTTTGGACATGTTATTAGGAGGGACCAATCCCTGGAGAAGGACATCATTCTTGGTAAAATAGAGGGTCAGCAAAAAAGAGGAAGACCCTCAATGAGATGGATTAACACAGTGGTTGCAACGATGGGCTTAAGCATAATGATTGTGAGGATGGTGCAGGACCGGGCAGTGTTTCATTCTGTTGTACATGGGGTCGCTATGAGTCAGAACTGACTCAATGGCACACAACAACGGTTTTTGGAAGAAGATTGCCAGGCCTTTCTTCCTAGCCGGTTTTAGTCTGGAAGCTCTGCTGAAACCTCTCTAACACGGGTGACCCTGCTGGTATTTGAAATGCTGGTGACATAGCTTCCAGCATTACAGCAACATACAAGCCAACACTGCATGACAAACTAACAGATGGGTGGTAGGTAAGTACTGCTTAGGGATCTAATATCATGGGAATTTGCTTTTGTGAAGAAAATCCTAACCTAGGTATAAAATAACAAAAATAATGGTTAAAATAAGTCACGTAATTTATTAATAGAAACCCATGCATGGTCACTGATGTGGTTTAAACAACAACTCTAATTCTCAGAAGCACAGATGTTAAACTGCTTTGCCTCTCCAGATGTGCTCATACAGGGGTCCTTCAAAATGGGGCAATATGTAGTCTAAAACACGCTGCCCGCTCAGAGAACAGAGAGGCATTTACTCATTCCACTTGTCCAAGGTCTTAGTTTTTCCCCCAACGAAGATCAAAGCAGAGTTCTTAATATGTGTTTGGTTTAAATTTAGTGACATACAGTATTTACTCCCATAGGTACTTCTTCTCACCTGTGGAGATAAACTGTGTTATTCTACAACAAACCCATATGGTTTCCATCTCTGTCTCGCCTGCCTCGTAGTATCTGTTTACTGAGGAATGGCCACCGAGTCCTGTGAACACTTCATGCAGAGCAGTAATAGACTGAATTTTATATTTGCACTTTTCTGTTCAGCTTGTGTGAGCACCATCTTAAAACAGATAGAAATTCATTGAAGAAGATTTCTGATTAGACATAGCCTTAAATATTACCAAACTGACTGAGAGAGACAGGAAAGTTTCTTGAAGTTCTATAATTGGTTGGCGGATCAGTTTTTCTTTCGCTTTCATTTTTTTTCTGCATAAACATTAATAAGAAAAATGTCTATTGTTTTTTTTTTCAGGGAAATCATTCTGACTTTTATACAAAATACATTGAGTGCTCTCTTTTTTTTTGTCTAAGAGGGGTAATAATTCTTGTGATGGAGATTTTTCATGGCAAGATGGTCTCAGATTCCCTTTAAGAAAGAAAAGAAAGGATTCAACAATCATTTTTTAATTTAATTCAATTCATAAATGTTTATAGAGCACACTGAAAGTGCAGACGTCACGCCAAGCCCTGTACCTCCAACAACAACAAGGAGCAGGTAAAACCGACATGGTTCAGCTATCAGAGGATGTAGCAGCTGTGAGAACGAATAATTTCAAATGTGATGATGCCACACTTGGAGGTGTCTTTCTCAGATGAAGAGAACCCCAGAACACGATGAGAGTTAACATGCTATTGCGGTAGAATACTTTTAAAATACACTGAGTTTTAGTTATTGTGCTTTAAGTGAAAGTTTAGAGCTCAAATCAATTTCTCATATAAAAATTTACATGCATATTGCTTTGTGACGTTAGTGGCAATCGCTACAACGTGATAGCACACTCCCCCTTTCCACCTCAGGTTCCCTGTGTCCATTCGACTGGTTCCTGTCCCTTCCTGCCTTCTCATCCTGCCTCTGGACAGGAGCTGCCCATTTGGTCTCATGTGTTCTGATTGAACTAAGACGCATGTTCCTCACATGTATTATTCTTTGTTTTATAGTCCTGTCTAGTCTTTGTCTGAAGAGTGGGCTTCGGGAATGGTTTCAGTTCTGGGTCAACCACGCGTCTGGGGGCCATAGTTTTGGGGGTTCTTCCAGTCTCTGTCAGACCATAAAATCTGGTCTTTTTACAAAGTGCACTGAGTTTTAAACCAGTGCAATAGCTAGGCAAAGCTGACTTTAAACAT
The DNA here is from genome assembly GCF_030014295.1 of Loxodonta africana. NCBI lineage: Eukaryota > Metazoa > Chordata > Mammalia > Proboscidea > Elephantidae > Loxodonta > Loxodonta africana. Next base: position 83,353,553 of record NC_087352.1, read on the forward strand.
AAAAGAATCTCGATTTGGAGTGAAGATTGATTCTCTTTCTGACTTGGTGGAATTATGTTGAAACATGCAACAAAAGTGGTACCATAGTAATAACAACAGTAATGTAATCCTCTATGGGAAAAAACTTACTAGGGTTTAGTGCATTTTACTCTTTGCCAATGCCCTCCCTCCCTTCTTCCCTTCCTTTCTTTGTATAAAGTGACAGTACTTAGAAATGGAGTACTGAGTTTAATGATCCCCCACCCATTAAAACAAAGCAAAATAAACAAAAAACAACCCGAAAGGAAAGGAAAGATAACTTGCGTTTGCTCTCTTTGATCATCCTAAACTGGACAACACAGATGGTGATTATTTGAGTGTGAAAATTGGGTTGTAAAATGAATACCTTCAAAAATGTCAAGAGTAAATGCCCTTTTGCAGGCAAATATGGTCCTGAATGGATTCTAGCAGCATGCTGCCCAAGGTTTATCTTTCCATGTAAATTGAGCCTAAAGAAAAATTTGTCTCTGAGAGAGAGGTTTTGATAGAGCCAAGGTACACTTGACTGAGAAGAAAAGATTATGGTACTGAAATATTTTTTGGTTATGGTAGAGAAATAGGCATCAGGTTCAGGGTTTTTCAGACCAAAGAATCTGTATACAGACCTTGTGGAAAATGAGCTATACAGGGTTAATGGAATTAGGAATTTCTGTAGACAAGCTGAGTTAATCATCTGCTAAAATACCTAGAAGATCCAATTATAAGCTACTAATTTCAAGAATGGTACACAGCTCCTTTAGATGCACAAGGGGTGGAAGGGAATATAAGCAATGTAATTTTACAATAAAAATCACTGCAAATTCCAATCCAAACTCTTTATCTTTTCATGTGTGGTAAAGGAGAGAACTCTATATAATCTTTGGATGCAAATAAGCACACAGTAAGAAAACATTGTCAAAAGAAAAAGTTTCGATCAAAATCTCCAAGAGAAAATATAAGTTTTTTCCTCACCTGAAGAATCTTTTTTTCTTTCTTGGAAAATGAGAGAGAAAATTAGGCTAAGTAATACTCTCCTCTGTTTGTTGACACCCTGGGAGAAGTGGGGGATGGTTCATTGGATGAGGTGATACTTAGGGTTTCTGGACGGATTTTTTTTCCTCCTTAAATGGTTCGAGACTGGTTCTCTGGGCCAGGTGGAAGGGGTTGAGTCTGGAACCCCCCTGGACCAGTGCAGGTAAGTGGCCAGGAGAAATTTCCTGGGGCCGTGGAGTCACCTCCAATATTCCTCTCAGGGGAGGGCTGACTGGATTCAAAGGGGTCAAGTCTTAGCAGATGTGTGTTAAAATCCAAAGTGGAGGAGAAGAAAGGTAGAATGGGAAGACTTCTAGAGGCTGAAGCTCTCACCGTCTGTTGGGAGCCTATCTAGGCCATCTGACAAGGAGCTCTGAGTCTACCTGTGAGGAAGAAAATGAAGAGCAGCTCCGGACTGTTGAGAGCTTAGTGAGATGGTCAGACTTCATTCAGCCTTCTATCTGGGGTGCAGGGCTAGGTTCTACTTCCTACTGAGAACCTAAATGGAGAACTGGATACCACAAACCAGGGCAAAAGGGTGAGATAAGGCATACAGATAGGGAGTAAGCAGGGAAACCCTCACAGGATACTCCCTGAAGGGCCTGGTTGCCTGTGTTTATCAAGGCACATCAGATGATAGGTACCAGAGCTACAGACGGTGTCCACTGTTCATTTGCTGGTGAGGAGGCCCCAAATGTACCACTAGGGCTGGCTTTCTGATGTGAGCAGGGGGCTGGGGGAGCTCTTCGTGCAGGTGACAGACACCATTAAAGGTGTGTATGTGTTAAAAAAAAAAAAAAAAATTGTAGCTGGTAGACTAGTTCCCCAGAAGATACCAGATTAATAGCTGTTTAAGAACCACTGGTATTAAAAAAAAAAAAAAAACTTTGCCTAAGCCATACTGTCTGAAGCGCTACTGTTGATCATTCAGCAAGAGAAGGCTACTAGGACCCTTTTATAAAGGCAGAGAAAATAAGAGGAAAAACATTAGAAGTGATCCACTTGAGGTGATACAAGTTATTTGTAATGATAATTGTTTTCAGATTTGCTTCTCGAGTTGACCCCTGTTTCTTATGCATCAAAATGTTTTATTTACCCTAGTCATACATTGGCAAATCTTTGAAGTGTCTCTGTTACCGTGGAAAAATATTTTAAAAGCTTCATGTTTCTGAGAAATGATTCTGTGTATAGTTTTTACCAGAATTTCTCATTAGTGGTTCTCCACCAGATTAATGCTTCATACAACCCTATTAGTTAAATGGTAGCCCTAAACAAATTTTCACTCATTTTTGTCAGGCAGAGGGAAGGATTGTGAAAAAAGGTAGGCTGTAAGGGCTGCCTCTTAGATTGCAGTTGACATTGGTTCTCTTTCTGATTTGTTCAGCCCATTATTTCAGAGGGTTCTGTCGAAAACAAACAAAACACTAATACAGGGAAAAAATAAGAAAGAAAGAAAAAAAAAGAAAAGAAAACAAAGGCTCAGGGAGATAAAGACAGCCTCACTAATGAGTCCCCAACTGATTAAAAGTAAATACATTTCTATTCCTGGAAAAGTGTAAGTAACATTGGTTGCCACAAACTGTTTACCTTTAGCAAAAATAAAGAGTTATCCTCAGATTTGTTATGGGAGGACACGAACACGGCTGCTAATTATTTCCCAGGCGCCTCTGGCCTGAATTTAGAAATGAGCTACTGCCGGCAACATGTGGAATGAGCCCATCTTTGGCTTGACAGATAACTCATTGTTATGGTTGTCTGTAAGGGACGCTGTATCACCACGGGGCATTAACTCTACCCATGGTACTGTGTAGGTTCACGGGAATTTCACAGTCTGACATGATGGTTAAGCATGTGGACTCTAGAGTCAAAACCATCTGAGTTTGCATCCTGCTCCTGCCTGTGTGACTTTGGGCACACTACCGCTAACCGTTGCTTTTGCTGTGTAACAAACTACCCCGACACTTAGTGGCTTAAAAAAATATATCCTGTATTTGGTCACAGTTTGGTGGATTGGCAATTCAGCCTGGGCTTAACTGGGGCAGCTAATTTTTGTTCCACATAGTATCTGCTGGGCTCACTCATATCTGGGACTTTGGGTGGAGCCCTGATGGTGCGATGGTTAAGAGTTTGGCTGCTAACCAAAAGGTCAGCAGTTCCAATCCTTGGAAACCCTATGGAGCATTTCTACTCTGTCCTATAGAGAGAGTCGCTATGAGTTGGAATTGATGACAATGCTTTTTTTTTTTTGGGTGGGGAGTCCTTGGGTGGTGGAAATGGTTAACGTGCTTGGCTGCTAACCAAAAAGTTGGAGGTTCAAGTCCACCCAGAAGCACCTCAGAAGAAAGGCCTGGCGACTAGTCATTCAAAAACCAACCATTGAAAACCCCTTGGAGCACAGTTCTACCCTGACACACATGGGGTTGTCACGAGTCAGAGTTGACTCGATCGTAACTGGTTTTTGGTTATAGCTTTTATAATAGAAAGAAAACATTAAAATACCTATAGTGGATGTAATTAGTATCGCTTAATTGTACACTTAAAAATGGTTAAAATGGAAAAAAATACCTCTGTGTCAAAACAGAAGCTCTTTTGGTTTAAGTTCCTTTTAGAATTCTTATGAAATTCTATACAATTTTGTATTTGTTTTAAAAGTTGCCGATTTTCAAAATTTCCTCTGTAACCTGAAGGGCATCAACCAGTTTTCTCACTATACCCTGAAAATTCCCTTGACATGGGTGAGCTATCTGCCCATCTGCTTTTTCGAGGGATTAGAAATTCCTAATTCCAAAATGCCTGAAGGTTACATTTGGAACTAGCCTTTGTTTATGTGATAAAACAAGTTAAAACTCCATTTAGCTTTCTGGTCTACTGGAAGTTGGGCTCTATAAATTTAAAATTATCTTTAAAAGTAATGGAGTTGGGGTGTTAGCGGTATAAATTTCAAGGAGAATATTAACCAAGCAATCACATATTCTAGGCTAAATTAATTGAACTAGCCTGCAAGTTTAAATTGATCCCCCTACTCCCTGCTAAATTTGTTAGAAAGTGCAAAAAGTCACAGCTGCCGTTGGGGGATTTAGACCAGATTTTTATTTGATGAATGTTCTGTGCTTATATCTTCCTGCATCTGAAAAGCTAGATCCGTATTTCTCAAAGTGCGGTCTGTGGCCTGGAGTTCCTGGGTGATGCAATGGTTAAGGCACTCGGCTGCTAACTGAAAGGTTGTAGGTTCAAGTCTGCCCAGAGATACTTCAGAAGAAAGGCCTGGTGATAAAAAAAAAAAAAAAATTTTTTTTTTGATAGACTTCTGAAAAACCAGCCACTAAAAACCCGATGGAGCACAGCTCTGCTCCGACACACATGGAATCAGCATGGCGATTGGTGGTCTGTGGACTAGTATGTGTGAGATCACCAGAGGTGTTTTTCAAAAACCAGCACCTGGTTGGGGGCCCCACACCTGTCTCTAGATTCAGACCTGTGGCTTTTAGGCACTAGAGCCATGCTGATACTTTAACAGCCTGCAGCCTTTGTTCCTCCCCAGCTTGCAATGGCCCTGTTTATGTCACATCTTATTCAAAATTCCTACTTCAATGAAGACTGATCATGTATCTAGACCAGGGCTCTGAAAACTCATTTTTTGTAAAGGGCCAGAGAGCAGGTATTTTAGCCTTTGCAGACCCTGCAGTCTCTGTTGCAACCATTAAACTCTGTAGCTCTAAAAGTCCTAAACCAAGCCAAGCTCATTGCCATCAAGTCGATTCCAACTCACAGTGACCCTATAGGACAGAGCAGAACTGCCCCATCGAGTGTCCAATTCTGTAATCATTATGGAAGCAGACAGCCACATCTTTCTCCTGAGGAGCAGCTGGTGGGTTTGAACCACTGACCTTTCAGTTAGCAGCTGAGTACTTAACCACTGCACCAACAGGGCTCCTTAAAACACCCGGACACCCTTTCAGCTCAGTAATGAAGTTACTCCTGAGGTTTATCCTTCAACCAAAGATTGGACAGGCCCATAAAACAAAATGAGATTAAAGGGGCACACCCACCCAGGGACTAGGAGGCAGGAAGGAACAGGAAAACTGGTAATAAGGAACCCAAGGTTGAAAAGAGAGAGTGTTGACATGTCGTGGGGTTGTTAACCAATGTCATAGAATGTGTGTACTGACCGTTTAATGAGAAACTATTTTGTTCTGTAAACCTTCATCTAAAGTACAATAAAAAATTAAAAACAAAATAAAACAAAAAAAAAACAGCCCTAGATAATATGTCATGAGTGGGCATGGCTGTGTGTCAATAAAACTTTATTTACAAAAATAGACTGCAGGCCAGATTTGGCCAACACCTGATTTAGAGTGATTCTGGTCTGGAGTTTTTAGTCTTTCTTTTCCATCTCTAAGACCAGGGAAAACTTTTTTTTTTTTGAAATCATGTTTTGCTCAGTTCCTCAGAGTGCCTGGATTTATGCTAAGTAAGATCAGAGTACATTAGTAATCTTGAAGTCTTTGCAGAGGAAACAGAGGCTTTCAGGATAGGTTATTCTGATTATCCAGCCACAAGCATATGGGTAAAGTAGAAGGTTTGGGCCATAGTGGTTGAAGTGATTAACCATTTCTAGATGGAGAAGGACGGAAGGATAGCAAGGTGAAGTGACTTCCCTACTGTCATCTATCTAGTGATCCTCTAGAGAGGATCCCTTCTGTATTCTCTAGAGCAGTGGCTTTCCAACTTGAACCTGAATCAGAATCACCTGGGGGCTCCTTAAAACACAGATTGTTGGGCCCACCCCCGGGGTTTCTGGATCAGTCTAGGCTGGAGAGTCCGTATTTCTAATAAGTTTGTGAATGATGCTGATGCTGCTGGTCTGAGAACCCTATTTTGAGAGTAGGGAGTACTCTGCACTAGAGTAGGGAGTTCCTGGGTGGTGCAAACAGTTAACGTGCTCAACTGCTAACCAAAAGGTTGGAGGGTCAAGTCCACCCAGAGGCTACTTGGAAGAAAGGCCTGGAAATCTATTTCCAAAAAATCAGGCATTGAAAACTTTATGGAGCATGGTTCTACTCTGGCACAGATGGGGTTGCCATGAGTTGAGTCAACTCCATGGCAATTGGTGGGTGGGTGTGGGCACTAGAGTAAGCCACTCTTATCATGCCTGGCAGCGGTTCAGCATTCTCTCGTTCTGAGAAACTTTCCAGCAGCCTTTGTTTCTCATTCTGGTGAACAGATTTGAAGTGCTTTCCAGGTTCAAGACTATAGTATCTTTATTTTCCTCCTGTGTGACAAGCTTTAGCACTCTTCGGAGTGGCACTCCTCTTTAGCATTATTCATTTTTGACATGAAGTTAATGTGCATGTGGTAAACACACTGATAACTGGTATGTTAAACAACCTAACCGTACTGAGGTTGCGACACCTGTGCACTTGCTCTGAGCTCCACTGAAGTAGAACCCACGATCACTCCGCCATTTTCTAGAGGAAGTTCTTTTCCAGCTCCCCATGGCATCCCCGCACTCTGCTTCAACCCCTCCTGTTTTCCTGATAGACCCAGTCACATTTTAATGGCTGAAATGGCTTTGAAGCTTTCCCCACGGAACCAATTTTCACCCTCAGCTAAGGGAAGCTCCTGTCCTTCAGCAAGGAATCTACTCCAGTGATAGGTTTTCATACGAGCGCAGACCTCAAATGTATTGTGACTGTTGCCTGGATGGCAGCACTTTAACATCGGGGCCAGAAGTGGATTTGTCATGCCGCTTTTCTGACGAGACAGGCTCTCCAAACTAATCGAGGTTGATGGCAGATTTTGTCAGCGAGAAGAGATGTTGCCCACAGCTAGTGAATCTGCTGGAGTTGTGGTGCTAATGGCAGGGTTTCATTGAGAGACATGTTTAGGAAAGTCACAGCTAATATGATTCTAGAGCCTCCCAGAAAAATGGTGAGCTTATAAACCACAGGACACTGATATTAAGGCAGCTGTTTTACACTAGCCCAAAACTCATGACTAAGATTTCTTAATGAATGCTTTAGGGCAGGAGGGATAAAAACCAGCCAACCAAACTGTTTAACGGAAATATCAAAAGCCAGACAAACCTTTACAGGTCCTTAAATGTATTACACTTATCTCCAGAATCGAGATAGCTGTTTAGGTACCGACATCAGTTTAGGTGCTCCTGTTGATTGTAATCCAGCAGAAATATCATCCCTCTTGGCTTTGCCCAAGGCAAACTTTGCTCTGAAGTCATCCCTTTTGCTTTTTGTCATGGTTACGTAACCTCAGTCAGAATGTAGTCCGTTAACAAAAATGCAAGGCAGACATCTGGAAACTTCTCTAGTTCCGAAAGTTTCTCTGTTTTGGAAATAGGATGGACGCCACTGACTTTTTCTGAATTTGCTCTTTATTTATTATATTTTTTATTAACTTTTATTGAGCTTCAAGTGAACGTTTACAAATCAAGTCAGACTGTCACATATAAGTTTATATACACCTTACTCTGTACTCCCACTTGCTCTCCCCCTAATGAGTCACCCCTTCCAATCTCTCCTTTCGTGACAATTTTGCCAGCTTCCAACTCTCTCCATCCTCCCATGCCCCCTCCAGACAGGAGATGCCAACACAGTCTCAAGTGTCCACCTGATATAATTAGCTCACTCTTCATTAGCATTCCTCTTCTCCCCACCGTCCAGTCCCTTTCGTGACTGATGAGTTGTCTTCGGAAATTGTTCCTGTCCTGTGCCAACAGAAGGTTTGGGGACCATGACTGCCGGGATTCCTCTAGTCTCAGTCGGACCATTAAGTCTGGACTTTTTATGAGAATTTGGGGTCTGCATCCCACTGATCTCCTGCTCCCTCAGGGGTTCTCTGTTGCGCTCCCTGTCAGGGCAGTCATCGATTGTGGCCGGGCACCGACTAGTTCTTCTGGTCTCAGGATGATGTAGGTCTCTGGTTCATGTGGCCCTTTCTGTCTCTTGGGCTCTTAGTTATCGTGTGACCTTGGCGTTCTTCATTCTCCTTTGCTCCAGGTGGGTTGAGACCAATTGATGCATCTTAGTTGGCCGCTTGTTAGCATTTAACACCCCAGATGCCACATTTCAAAGAGGGATGCAGAATGTTTTCATAATAGAATTATTTTGCCAATTGACTTAGAAGTCCCCTTACACCATGGTCCCCAAACCCCTGCCATTGCTCCGCTGACCTTTGAAGCATTCATTTTATCCCGGAAACTTCTTTGCTTTTGGTCCAGTGCAGTAGAGCTGACCTTCCATGTATTGAGTATTGTCCTTCCCTTCACCTAAAGCAGTTCTTATCCACTAATTAATCAGTAAAAAACCCTCTCCCACCCTCCCTCCCTCCCCCCTCCCTCCCTCCCCCCCTCCTAACCACAAAAGTATGTGTTCTCAGTTTATACTCTTTCTCAAGATCTTATAATAGTGGTCTTATACAATATTTGTCCTTTTGCCTCTGACTAATTTCGCTCAGCATAATGCCTTCCAGGTTCCTCCATATTATGAAATGTTTCATAGATTCGTCACTGTTCTTTATCGATGCGTAGTATTCCATTGTGTGAATATACCACAATTTATTTACCCATTCATCCGTTGATGGACACCTTGGTTGCTTCCAGCTTTTTGCAATTGTAAACAGAGCTGCAATAAACATGGGTGTGCATATATCTGTTTGTGTGAAGGATCTTATTTCTCTAGGGTATATTCCGAGGAGTGGGATTTCTGGGTTGTATGGTAGTTCTATTTCTAACCGTTTAAGATAATGCCAGATAGATTTCCAAAGTGGTTGTACCATTTTACATTCCCACCAGCAGTGTATACGAGTTCCAATCTCTCCACAGCCTCTCCAACATTTATTATTTTGTGTTTTTTGGATTAATGCCAGCCTTGTTGGAGTGAGATGGAATCTCATCCTAGTTTTAATTTGCATTTCTCTAATGGTAATGATTGAGAGCATTTTCTCATGTATCTGTTAGCTGCCTGAATATCTTCTTTAGTGAAGTGTGTGTTCATATCCTTTGCCCACTTCTTAATTGGGTTCTTTGTCTTTTTGTGGTTGAGTTTTGACAGAATCATATAGATTTTAGAGATCAGGCACTGGTCAGAGATGTCATGGCTGAAAATTCTTTCCCAGTCTGTAGGTGGTCTTTTTACTCCTTTGGTGAAGTCTTTAGATGAGCATAGGTGTTTGATTTTTTAGGAGCTCCCAGTTATCTGGTTTCTCTTCATCATTTTTGGTAATGTTTTGTATTCTGTTTATGCCTTGTATTAGGGCTCCTAAGGTTGTCCCTATTTTTTCTTCCATGATCTTTATCATTTTAGTCTTTATGTTTAGGTCTTTGATCCACTTGGAGTTAGTTTTTGTGCATGGTGTGAGGTATGGGTCCTGTTTCATTTTTTTGCAAATGGACATCCAGTTATGGCAGCACCATTTGTTAAAAAGACTATCTTTTCCCCAATTAACTGACACTGGGCCTTTGTCAAATATCAGCTGCTCATACGTGGATGGATTTATATCTGGGTTCTCAATTCTGTTCCACTGGTCTATGTGTCTGTTGTTGTACCAGTACCAGGCTGTTTTGACTACTGTGGCTGTATAATAGGTTCTGAAATCAGGTAGAGTGAGGTCTCCCAATTTCTTCTTCTTTTTCAGTAATGCATTGCTTATCCGAGGCTTCTTTCCCTTCCATATGAGGTTGGTGATTTTTTTCTCTATCACCTTAAAAAATGACATTGGAATTTGGATCAGAAGTGCATTGTAGGTATAGATGGCTTTTGGTAGAATAGACATTTTTACTATGTTAAGTCTTCCTATCCATGAGCAAGGTATGTTTTTCCACTTAAGTATGTCCTTTTGAATTTCTTGTAATAGAGCTTTGTAGTTTTCTTTGTATAGATCTTTTACATCCTTGGTAAGATTTATTCCTAAGTATTTTATCTTCTTGGGGGCTACTGTGAATGGTATTGATTTGGTTATTTCCTCTTCGATGTTCTTTTTGTTGATGTAGAGGAATCCAAGTGATTTTTGTATGTTTATCTTATAACCTGAGACTCTGCCAAACTGTTCTATTAGTATCAGTAGTTTTCTGGAGGATTCGTTGGGGTTTTCTGTGTATAAGATCATGTCATTTGCATATAGAGATAATTTTACTTCCTCTTTGCCAATCCGGATGCTCTTTATTTCTTTGTCTAGCCTAATTGCTCTGGCTAGGACTTCTAGCACAATGTTGAATTAAGAGTGGTGATAAAGGGGATCCTTGTCTGGTTCCTGTTCTCAAGGGAAATGCTTTCAGGCTCTCTCCATTTAGAGTGATGTTGGCTGTTGGCTTTGCATAGATGCCCTTTATTATGTTGAGGAATTTTTCTTCAATTCCTATTTTGGTAAGAGTTTTTATCATAAATGGGTGTTGGACTTTGTCAAATGCCTTTTCTGCATCAATTGATAAGATCATGTGGTTTTTGTCTTTTGTTTTATTTATATGGTGGATTACATTAATGGTTTTTCTAATATTAAACCAGCCTGGCATAAAAAAAAAAAAAAATACCTGGTATAAATCCCACTTGGTCGTGGTGAATTATTTTTTTGATATGTTGTTGAATTCTATTGGCTAGAATTTTGTTGAGGGTTTTTGCATCTATGTTCATGAGGGATATAGGTCTGTAATTTTCTTTTTTTGTGGTGTCTTTACCTGGTTTTGGTATCAGGGAGATGGTGGCTTCATAGAATGAGTTGGGTAGTATTCCATCATTTTCTATGCTTTGAAATACCTTTAGTAGTAGTGGTGTTATCTTTTCTCTGAAAGTTTGGTAGAACTCTGCAGTATAGTCATCCGGGCCAGGGCTTTTTTTTGTTGGGAGTTTTTTGATTACCGTTTCAATCTCTTTTTTTGTTATGGGTCTATTTAGTTGTTCTACTTCTGAATGAGTTCGTTTAGGTCGGTAGTGTTTTTCCAGGAATTTATCCATTTCTTCTCGGTTTGCAAATTTGTTAGAGTACAATTTTTCGCAGTAATCTGATATGATTCTTTTAATTTCAGCTGGGTCTGTTGTGATGTGGCCCTTCTCGTTTCTTATTTGGGTTATTTGTTTCCTTTCCTGTATTTCTTGCCAATGGTTTATCGATTTTGTTAATTTTTTCAAAGAACCAGCTTTTGGCTTTGTTAATTCTTTCAATTGTTTTTCTGTTCTCTAATTCATTTAGTTCCGCTCTAATTTTTATTATTTGTTTTCTTCTGGTGCCTGATGGATTCTTTTGTTGCTCACTTTCTATTTGTTCAAGTTGTAGAGACAGTTCTCTAATTTTGGCTTTTTCTTCTTTTTGTATGTGTGCATTTATCGATATAAATTGGCCTCTGAGCACTGCTTTGCTGTGTCCCAGAGGTTTTGATAGGAAGTATTTTCATTCTCGTTGCAGTCTATGAATTTCCTTATTCCCTCCTTAATGTCTTCTATAACCCAGTCTTTTTTCATGAGGGTATTGTTCAGTTTCCAAGTATTTGATTTCTTTTCCCTAGTTTTTCTGTTATTGATTTCTACTTTTATTGCCTTGTGGTCTGCGAAGATGCTTTGTAATATTTCGATGTTTTGGATTCTGCAAAGGTTTGTTTTATGACCTAATATGTGGTCTATTCTAGAGAATGTTCCATGTGCGCTAGAAAAAAAAGTATACTTTGCAGCAGTTGGGTGGAGAGTTCTGTATACGTCAATGAGGTCAAGTTGGTTGATTGTTGTAATTAGGTCTTCCGTGTCTCTATTGAGCTTCTTACTGGATGTCCTGTCCTTCTCCGAAAGTGTTGTGTTGAAGTCTCCTAGTATAATTGTGGAGGTGTCTATCTCACTTTTCAGTTCTGTTAAAATTTGATTTATGTATCTTGCAGCCCTGTCATTGGGTGCATAAATATTTAATATGGTTATATCTTCCTAATCAATTGTCCCTTTTATCGTTATGTAGTGTCCTTCTTTATCCTTTGTGGTGGATTTAAGTGTAAAGTCTATTTTGTCAGAAATTAATATTGCTACTCCTCTTCTTTTTTGCTTATTGTTTGCTTGATATATTTTTTTCTATCCTTTGAGTTTTAGTTTGTTTGTGTCTCTAAGTCTAAGGTGTGTCTCTTGTAGGCAGCATATAGACGGATCGTGTTTCTTTATCCAGTCCGAGACTCTCTGTCTCTTTATTGGTGCATTTAGTCCATTTACATTCAGCGTAATTAAAGATAAGTAAGTGTTTAGTGTTGTCATTTTGATGCCTTTTTATGTGTGTTGTTGACAATTTCATTTTTCCACTTACTTTTTTGTGCTGAGACGTTTTTCTTTGTAAATTGCGAGATCCTCATTTTCATAGTATTTGACTTTATGTTTGTTGAGTCGTTACATTTTTCTTGGCTTTTATTTTGAGTTATGGAGTTGTCATACCTCTTTGTGGTTACCTTAATATTTACCCCTATTTTTCTAAGTAAAAATCTAACTTGTATTGTCCTATATCACCTTGTTTCCCTCTCCATATGGCAGTTCTATACCACCTGTATTTAGTCCCTCTTTTTGATTATTGTGATCTTTTACATATTGACTTCAATGATTCCCTGTTTTGAGCTTTTTTTTTTTTAATTAATCTTAATTTGTTTTTGTGATTTCTCTCTTTGAGTTGATATCAGGATGTTCTGTTCTGTCACCTTATGTTGTGCTGGTATCTGATATTATTGGTTTTCTGACCAAACAATTTCCTTTAGTATTTCTTGTAGCTTTGGTTTGGTTTTTGCATGAATTTGCTCTTTATTTTAAAGATATGAGAAAGATGTGATTAGCCACGGGGAGGGACTGAGTGTCACCCCAAGAGAAGAATGGTATGCCTCATGACCTGACACAATGCCTGGGATCACTAACTTGGCCAGCCGCCTGGAAATATTTGCACCACCCTCCACCCTCTCCTTTTCTCAGAAGAAAGCCCTAGTGCAGTGAGTCTCAGCAACAGCTCTGGTTCCCAGTACGCCCTTTTCATACACAATTGAAACTCATCAAGTCTTGCAGTCCCAGGATCCAATGTTACAGTGTTTTACACCTTATAGGGCCACCATAATCATGTGGCTCTTTTAATGTTTTAAACTTTAATGAATTTGGTCCAGGAATCACCTTTACTGAGGGCACATCTACCATAGACAGTTTCATCCTTCACTAGTAACTCAGAACCATGCTCAGTACTTACCAACAGAGTCAGTCCTCTTTGCTTTTTGTTTCCATGAGCAAATCCTTCTACAGCCCATTCTGGAAGGTTCATTCATTCATTTATACATTCATACATCAAATACATAGTGTGTGTCTCTAGGTATCTGGCATGATGCTGGGAAGCAGGGAGTTACTGATGAGGAAGGTGCTCTTCTTGCCTTCAAGAAACTCCCAACTAACTTGGGGTTAGATGTGCAGACAAATAATTGGAAAGCTAGAAGATACATGCATGATAAAGGTCTTTGTTAAGACTTATAGGAGCAGAAGGGAGGGAGATATAATTGTCTGAAGAGAGCAGGGAGGTGACATTGATCAGGATCTGAAAGATGAGATGTGGAAAGACAATCCAAGAAGAGGGTGTAGTGTATGTGGCAGAGATAATTTGTGCTTGTGGATTATCCACATGCTGCCCTGTGTTTCTCAGCACTCTTGTAGTGATTGGAGCCAGAATGCTGGCCTCTTTAGAGTGGCATGCCTCATGTATTTCTCTCTTCTGCAGCCGCGTATTGGGTAGAAATGCTTTGAGATGACTGAGTAAGAGGAGACAACCTGGATCCCTGAGTCACTGGATGGAGGAAACCCTCCCTACAACCTATATTAGACTTCACTTGGGAGAGAAAAAGGCATCGTTTAAGTTTATTGTGGTAGTTGGCATTAATTACTCTCACTTTGTAGCATATGAAAAGATTTGGAGACAGGTGTTGAATAATTAAGAAATATTCAACACCTCAGTAGAGCTGGAGGCTAGTCTATGGAGGAGAGACCCTACAAGTAGGTTGGAACTAGATAGGGATTGTTTTGTAAGCCATGATAAAGATATTAGATTTGATTTTTAAAGCAACTGGGAGACATAGGAAGTTTTTATGCAGGATAGTCACATAATCAGGATAGAATTTTGGAGATAAAATTAGGGTGGAGTGCATAGGATGGACTGGAGTGGGGAGCACCTAAAGCCAGAAGCCCATCAGAAGTTTAATGCAATAGCCTGGGTAAGCAATATGAGGGCCCGGGCTATTCAAATATTCATTGCATTTTTACATAGTCAAATTCCTTAGGTATAGTAGGTAAGTTGCCCCTACTCAACAGGTTAGACCAGGTGTCAGCAAGCTACTGATCATCTGTTTGTAAATAAAGTTTGATTGGAATGGAACTATGTATTGGCTGTGGCAGCTTTCACTCTGCAATGATAGAGTTCAATAGTTGTGACAAGACTGTATAGCCTGCAAGGCCTAAGCTATTTACCACTGGCTCTTTTAGAAAAAGTTCGCTGATCCCCAGATGAGACTGTATGAATAGGCATTAGCTGAACCACCAAAGCAGGTTCACAGACACCTGTAACCCTGTTAACTGTATCTATCAAGTACTAGTTTGTATAAAGTATGTTCAAATCTGTTACTAGAAGTCTGTTTAGCTTCCCTATGTACCGACATATTAGTATTGGGAAAAAGCCTCCTCTTCTCTCTACCCCATCTCACTCCCATGGAAAGAGGAAATGTGTGTATTGGTGAGATAGCAAGAGTGTGATATCCACTGTTGCTTTAGTGAAATGGGTTAATATAGGTGTGGTCTTTCTCTCTTTGGTACTTTGTGCTCAAGAGGGTGAGAAATAAGCCATATTCTTTTAAGAGGCTGCCTTGTTAATTACCTACTGTGCTGACCAAATTTTCCACGTGCAGGTTCTAAACTCCAGATTTGATGGGAAGGTGTAAAAAGCTGGTGCTGGCCGTATATCTATACATGCATACACAAAGAAGAAAAACACCACGTACAGTTCCACACCTAACTTAAAATTTAGCTATGTATCTTGGAGCTTGTTCCTTTTCAGTAAATACTGAGCTGTCTCATTCTTTGTACAGGTAATAAAATTGGTACTTTTTTTTTTTTTTAACTCTTATATTGATTCAGAACAGGGAAAGGAGAGGATGTACAATTTAGTGGTCTTCCTCAAACTCCTACACATGATGTAAAGCTTGGAAACTTTAAGACTGGGTGCTAGACATCCATTCAGGGACCTAAACATCATGCAAGGTGATAAAGGCTGTTGGTGGTGTGGTTTGGAAGAGGGATTTGGAAAAGGTGGGTCTCTCAGATTTTTCTTTATAATCTGTGACATCTTTATTGTTGGGAGTCACAGGTGTGTGGCTTTTTTTAACAGACATAAGCTCTGGTTGCTGGGTTGCTGTTTTTGACCTTAGCAGGTGCACTGGGTATAAAGTAAAAGTATCTTTTGGTTGTACAGTTTTTTGGCATTGGCAAGTGGAAACATATTGTTCTTTTTACATATTTCTCTGCAGGCCAGGATTTAGGAACACTGGTGTGAATTGGTTGGTTCCATCCTTTAAGTTATAAAGGGATTGGTCGCAATTATTGACCAGCTGCCTCAAATCCTGTTATCCTTTACCGTGTTATGAACTGCAACCAATTGTAGAGTCGAAGAGGGAATAGTGGCAAGACCACCCTCTTGGTACCATGTGGTTTGTTCATGGGTTATTGAAATCAATGCTCTTTCTCATCCAACGTGGTCTCAAATTGACTTTCCCCTGTTAATTTCTTGGCATTATTGTGGATTTTAAAGACCCAGCTGGAGTTCAGACAAGGAGAGATGGCAGATTTTTATTAGTGAGTCTATAAAGAGGAGTGGGGCCCTTATGATATAGGAGATTTCATCTTCTTAAGTTAGTAGAGGAAAAACTCAATGGAATTATTACAACTTGCATTTTTAATATAATAAAGTAATTGGAAAGTCTTTTGCAGGTTTCTAGGAATCAGGTTTTCTGAGACTCTCCAGGAGAAACTGGGTAGGCTTAAAAGAAGGGAGTTGATCTAGAAGTAGGAATAGGAGCATTGGGAGATTGAAAGCAAAATAAAGAAAGTCATTCTGAATAGGTTCAGGGAAGAGAAGAATTACCTTAAGAAGAGATTGAAACCTAGTAGCCTGAGTTACACTGATAGGAAAGAGAAAATGAGATCTACCCAGTTTTATGGAAATGTGGGGATTTTGGAGACTGGGTAAGACAGACATTAAAGGAGGAAGGAAGTTGAGACCCTGAAGGCCAAGTATTCCAGGAGACTGTTGGTCAAATTCTCCTCTGTAAGCCTTATGCTCCCTCAACTCCCAATGTACATTTGATGGTTCAGTTACCCTTTCTTTGTGGAAAAAGAAGGAACTAATACATTATGGCAGTTAGACATTCTTCTCAAGTCAGGTCAAAATTTGTGTCTACTCACAGAAGATAAATTTGGTATTATTACAACATATGGAATATATAATGCTGGCCAAGTGTTCAAAAATTATAGTGGCTTGATTTTGGCAAGCACCTGAAATACCAGGATAGACAGATAGAAAAGGGAAAAGGCAATAAGTGGGACTAAATAAAGTTACTAGGTCAGGGGAATGACTACTGTACAGAGATCTAATAGAGGAAGACAGGCAAGATCCTGGAGAATAAATGGGAATGATTGCCCCAGAGGGAGAGGAGAACCTAGTGTGAGGGGCTTCTTCATGCTATAGATAAGAAGTCGAAATAAAAGCCATTGGGAATCATTCTTTGGAGACTGGGATCATTGTACTAGACTTTTTGACAAGATTAGAGAGCCTTCAATTGAGCATTGAATATTTTATGCAGAATTAGATGAGTTTCAGGGTAGGACAAAATTTGTATGTGGAAATGCAGCTATTATTTATCCCCTGAGGGGAGATTCATGCGAAATGTATGGAAACATATGAAAGAAGAGATAGGATAAGGCACACTATGCAATGGGAATCAGGCATGAACAAGAGGCTGAGTATAGTCCTGAGTTAGTTGTTGTCTGATGGGAAGGTATTTCCTGATGTGGGATTATCCAGTTTAGGGAGTAGAGAGTAGACAAGATTCATTTGAGCAGTGGAAGCTTTTTTTTTTTTTTCAGAACTTCCAAGAGATCCTTGACTTCCTATCTTTTATTATGAGGGATGATAATAGAATATGCCAGAATAGGTGATAAGGACAAATATCTGGGCCAGAAAGAAAATGGATAGCAAAAGGAAAGCAGATTTTGGGATCTAGTTCTATGTGTGGAAGAGGAGGAAAGGATTCAGTTTAAGAATTAGGTTAAGATGTGAAAAATATTGACTATCTACCTGAAATGAACAGGAGGACAACAGAAGGAAATGGAGCATCAGAGGCTTATTCGTTATTACCAGTGGGAGGAGGAAAAAGGCGTGTTTCTGTGTTGCTAAGGTAGTATATGTAACTCTCCCCTTTGTGGATCCCAGGCATGGGTTGGCTTGGAGCTAGGAGGAGCAGAAAGCCCAGTATGACCTTGAGTCTAGCCAGCTTCTCTAGTCCAGTTTCACCAGTTGTAAAGTTAATATTTTGATCCATTTTGAAGGCCTGAGTCTGTTTCTCAGGTTCCTCAGAAATCAGTGTGACAAGTAACTAAGTTGCCTTGAAAATACTCAGACTTTCTATGCTACAGGCTCTGTCCTAAGCTCTCTACATGCATCCTTTTATTTAAACTTCGCAATGGCTCTGTGTGGTAGATATCATGACCATTTTATAGATGAAGAATCTGAAACTCAGGGAGCTTCAGTCACTTGTCCATGGTTCAAGTGTAGGAACTGAAATTAGAATGTGGATCTGCTCAACTCCAGATTTTGTACTCTTATTCTTCCAATAAATTATTTCACTGAAGTGTCACTAGCTTGAATGCAGGACTCTGTTCTGAAATGGGAGCTTCTATATATACACCCAATTTTCTATTGATTTCTTTTTTTTATTTTATATTTTTTAAAAATTCTATTGTGCTGTAAGTGAAAGTTTACAAATCAAGTCAGTCTTTCATACAAAAATGTGTATACACCTTGCTATATACTCCTAGTTGCTGTCCCCCTAATGAGACAGCACACTCCTTCCCTCCACTCTCTACTTTCGTGCCCATTCGGGCAGCTTCTGACCTCCTCTGCCCTCTCATCTCCCATCCAGATAGAAGCTGCCCACATAGTCTTATGTGTCTACTTGATTCAAGAAGCTCTCTCTTCACCAGTATCATTTTCTATCCTACAGTGCAGTCCAATCCCTGTCTGAAGAGTTGGCTTTGGGAATGGTTCCTCTCTTGGGCTAACAGAAGGTCTGGGGACCATGACCCCCGGGGCCCTTCTAGTTTCAGTCAGACCATTAAGTCTGGCCTTTTTACGAGAATTAGGGGTCTGCATCCCACTGCTCTCCTGCTCCCTTAGGTGTTCTCTGTTGTGTTCCCTGTCAGGGCAGTCATCGGTTGTAGCCGGGCACCATCTAGTTCTTCTGGTCTCAGGCTAATGTAGTCTCTGGTGTATGTGGTCCTTTCTGTCTCTTGGGCTCATAATTACCTTGTATCTTTGGTGTTCTTCATTCTCCTTTGCTCCAGGTAGGTTCAGACCAATTGATGTGTCTTAGGTGGCCACTTCCTAGTGTTGAAGACCCCAGACGTCACTTTCCAAAGTGGGATGCAGAATGTTTTCTTAATAGATTTTATCATGCCAAATGACTTAGATGTCCCCTGAAACCATGGTCCCCAAGACCCTGCCCCTGCTACGCTGGCCTTCAAAGCATCCAATTTATTCAGGAAACTTCTTTGCTTTTGGTTTAGTCCTGTTGTGCTGACCTCTCCTATATTGTATGTTGTCTTTCCCTTCACCTAAAATAGCTATCTATTATCTAATTAATGAAACCCCTACCCCTCCCTCCCTCCCCACTCTTACAACCATCAAAGAATATTTTCTTCTCTGTTTAAACTATTTCTCGAGTTCTTATTATAGTGGTCTCATAAAATATTTGTCCTTCTGCAACTGACTAATTTCACTCAGCATGATGCCTTCCAGATTCTTCCATGTTATGAAATGTTTCACGGATTCATCATTTTCTTTATCAATGCGTAGTATTCCATTGTGCGAATATACCATAATTTATTTATCCATTCATCTGTTGATGGGCACCTTGGTTGCTTCCATCTTTTCGCTATTGTAAACAGTGCTACAATGAACATGGGTGTGCATGTATCTGTTCATGTAAAGGCTCTTATTTTTCTAGGATATATTCCAAGGAGTGGGATTGCTGGATAGTATGGTAGTTCTATTTCTAGTTTTTTAAGGAAGTGCCAAATTAATTTCCACAGCGGTTGTACCATTTTACATTCCCACCAGCAGTACGTAATTGTTCTAGTCTGTCCACAAGCTCTCCAACATTTATTATTTTGTGTTTTTTGGAGTGAGATGGAATCTCATTGTAGTTTTGATTTGCATTTCTCTCATGGCTAATGATCATGAACATCTCCTCGTGTATCTGTTAGCTACCTGAATGTCTTCATTAGTGAAGTGTTTGTTCATATCCTTTGTCCATTTTTAAATTGTGTTATTTGCCTTTTTGTAGCTGAGTTTTTGCAGTATCATGTAGATTTTAGAGATCAGATGCTGATTGGAAATGTCATAGCTAAAAACTTTTTCCCTGTCTGTAGGTAATCTTTTTACTCCTTTGGTGAGGTCTTTGGATGAGCATAAGTGTTTGATTTTTAGGACCTCCCAGTTATCTAGGTTCTCTTCTGGTGTTTGTGCATTGTTAGTAATGTTTTGTATACTGTTTATGACATGCATGAAGGCCTCCTAGCATTGTCCCTGTTTTTTCTTCTATGATCTGTATTATTTTACATTTTATATTTATGTCTTTGATCCACTTTGAGTTAGTTTTTGTGCATGGTGTGAGGTATTGGTCTTGTTTCATTTTTTTGCAGATGGATATCCAGTTATGCCAGCTCCGTTTGTTAAAGAGACTGTCTTTTCCCCATTTAACTGACTTTGGGCCTTTGTCAAATATCAGCTGCTCATATATGGATGGATTTATGTCTGGATTCTCAATTCTGTTCCATTGGTCTATGTATGTGTTGTTGTACCAGTGCCAGGCTGTTTCGATTGCTATAGTGGTTTAATAAGTTCTAAAATCAGGTAGAGTGAGGTCTCCCACTTTCTTCTTCTTTTTCAGTAATGCTTTACTTATCTGGGGCCTCTTTCCCTTCCATATGAAGTTGGTGATTTGTTTCTCCATCTCATTAAAAAATGTCATTGGAATTTGTATTGGAATTGCATTGTATGTATAGATCAGTAGAATAGACAGTTTTACAATGTTAAGCCTTCTTATCCATGAGCAAGGTGTTTTTCCATTTATGTAGGTCTCTTTTAGTTTCTTGCAGTAGTGTCCTGTAGTTTTCTTTGTATAGGTCTTTTGCATCTGTGCTAAGATTTATTCCTAAGTATTTTATTTTCTTGGGGGCTAGTATAAATGGTATTGATTTGTTGATTTCCTCTTCGATGTTCTTTTTGTTGGTGTAGAGGAATCCAACTGATTTTTTTATGTTTATCTCGTATCCTGATACTCTGCCGAATTCTTCTATTAGTTTCAGTAGTTTTCTTAAGGATTCCTTAGGGCTTTCTGTGTATAAGGTCATGTCATCTGCAAAAAAAAAAAAAAAAAAGATACTTTTACTTCTTCCTTGCCAATCTGGATCCCCTTTATTTCTTTATATAGCCTAATTGCTCTGGCTAGGACCTCCAGTACAATGTTGAAGAAGAGCTGTCATAAAGGGCATCCTTGTTTGGTTCTCCATCTCAAGGTGAATGCTTTCAGACTCTCTCCATTTAGGATAGTGTTGGATGTTGGCTTTGTATAAATGCCCTTTATTATGTTGAGGAATTTTCCTTCTATTCCTATTTTGCTGAGAGTTTTTATGATGAATGGGCATTGGACTTTGTCAAATGCCTTTTCTGGATCAATTGATAAGATCATGTGGTTTTTGTCTTTTGTTTTATTTATGTGATGGATTACATTAATGGTTTTTCTGATATTAAACCAGCCTTGCATACCTGGTATAAATCCCACTTGATCGTGGTGAATTATTTTTTTGATATGTTGTTGAATTCTATTGGCTAGAATTTTGTTGAGGATTTTTGTATCTAAGTTTATGAGGGATATAGGTCTGTAATTTTCTTTCTTTATGGTGTCTTTACCTAGTTTTGGTATCAGGGATATGCTGGCTTCATAGAATGAGTTTGGGAGTATTCTGTCCTTTTCTGTGCTCTGAAATACCTTCAGTAGTAGTGGCATTAACTCTTCTCTGAAAGTTTGGTAGAACTCTGCAGTGAAGCTGTCCAGGCTAGGGTTCTTTCTGTCAGGAGTTTTTTAATGACCTTTTCAATCTCTTCTTTTGTTATGGGTTTATTTAGTTGTTCTACCTCTGTTTGTCCAGCTTCATTGTCCAGCTGGACAATGAATAAGGAAGACTGCAGAAGAATCGACGCCTTTGAATTGTGGTGTTGGTGAAGAATATTGAATATACCATGGACTGCCAAAAGAACGAACAAATCTGTCTTAGAAGAAGTACAGCCAGAATGCTCCTTAAAGGCAAGGATAGCGAGACTGCGTCTTACATACTTTGGACATGTTGTCAGGAGGGATCAGTCCCTGGAGAAGGACATCATGCTTGGCAGAGTACAGGGTCAGTGAAAAAGAGGAAGACCCTCAACGAGGTGGATTGACAGTGGCTGCAACAATGAGCTCAAGCATAACAACGATTGTAAGGATGGCTCAGGACCGGGCGGTGTTTTGTTCTGTTGTGCATAGGGTCGCTTTGAGTCGGAACTGACTCGACAGCACCTAACAACAACACCTCTGTTTGTGTTAGTTTAGGTAGGTAGTGGGTTTCTAGGAATTCATCCATTTCTTCTAGGTTTTCAAATTTGTTAGAGTACAATTTTTTATAGTAATCTGATATGATTCTTTTAATTTCAGTTGGGTCTGTTGTGATATCACCCATCTCATTTCTTAGTTGGGTTATCTGCTTCCTCTCCTGTTTTTCTTTGTCAGTTTGGCCAATGGTTTATCAATTTTATTAATTTTTTCAAAGAACTAGCTTTTGGGCTTGTTAACTCTTCCAATTGTTTTTCTGTTCTCTATTTCATTTAATTCTACTCTAATTTTTATTATTTGCTTTCTCCTGGTGCCTGAGGGTTTCTTTTGTTGCTCTTTTTCTATTTGTTCAAGTTGTTGGGATAATTCCTTGATTTTGGCTCTTTCTTCTCTTTGTATGTGTGCACTTATTGATATAAATTGAGCTCTGAGCACTGCTTTCACTGTGTCCTAAATGTTCTGATAGGAAGTGTTTTCATTCTCATTGGATTCTATGAATTTCTTTATTCCATCCTTAATGTCTTCTATAACCCAGTCATTTTTGAGCAGGTATTGTTCAGTTTCCAAGTGTTTGATTTCTTTTTGCTGGTTTTTCTGTTATTGATTTCTACTTTTATGGCCTTATGCTCAGAGAAGATGCTTTGTAATATTTCGATGTTTTAGATTCTGCTAAGGCTTGCTTTATGACCTAATATGTGGTCTATTCTAGAGAATGTTCCATGTGCATGAGAAAAGAAAGTATACTTGGGTACTGTTGGGTGGAGTGTTCTGTACATGTCTTTGAGGTCAAGTTGGTTGATTGTGGCATTTAGATCTTTCATGTTGTTCATGAGCTTCTTTCTGGGTGTTCTGTCCTTCACCAAAAGTGGTGTGTTGAAGCCTCCTACTATTATTTTAGAGCTGTCTATCTCACTTTTCAATGCTGTTAGAGTTTTTTTTATGTATCTTGCAGCCCTGTCATTGGGTACATTAATATTTAATATGTTTATATCCTCATAATTTGTTGTCCCTTTAATCATTATGTAGTATCCTTCCTTATCCTTTGTGGTGGATTTAACTTTAAAGTCTATTTTCTCAGAAATTAATACTGCTGCTCCTGCTCTTTTTTGATTGTTGTTTGCTTGATATGTTTTTTTTTCCATCCTTTGACTTTTAGTTTTTTTGTGTCTCTAAGTCTAAGGTGTGTTTCTTTTATGCAGCATTTAGACGGATCATGTTTTTTAATCCATTCTGCCACTCTGTGTCTCTTTATTGGTTCATGTAGTCCATTTACATTTAGTGTAATTACAGATAGGAATGAGTTTAGTGCTGTCATTTTGATGTCTTTTTGTGTGTGTTTTTGAGAGTTTATTCCTACTTAATGTTTTTGTGCTGAGTAGTTTATCTTTGTATATTTTCTTTTCCTCTTATTCGTTGTTATTGATTTTCTTTCTGCTGAGTCTCTATTTTTTTCTTGTATTTTATTTTGATGAGTACAATTGTTAGTCTCCTTTGTGGCTACCTTAATATTTACCCCTATTTTTCTAAGTTTAAACCTAACTTTTATAGTTTTATATTGCCTTGTGCTTCTCTCCATATGAAAGATCTATGACTGCATTTCTTAGTCCCTCTTTATTGTTTTAATATTGTCTTCTTTTACATAATGACATTGCTGTTTCCCTGTTTTGAGTGTTTTTTAATCTTGATTTGTTTTTGTGATTTCTCTATCTGGGTTGATATCTGATTGCTCTTTCCAGTGTTGTAATCTTGGGTTGATATCTGATATTACTGATTTTCTAACCAGAGAACTCCCTTTAGTATTCTTTGTAGTTTAGGTCTGGTTTTTACAAATTCCCTAAACTATTCTTTGTCTGGAAATGTCCTAATTTCACCTTCATATTTGAGAGACAGTTTTGCTGGATATATAATTCTTGGTTGGCAATTTTTTTCCCTCAAAGCTTTATATAAGTCATCCCATTGCCTTCTTGCCTGCAAGTTTTCTGCCAAGTATTCCAAACTTATTTTTATTGACTTTCCTTTGTAGGGGACTTCTCGTTTATCCCTAGCTGCTCTTAAAACTCTCCCTTTATCTTTGGTTTTGGCAAGTTTGATTATAATATGTCTTGTTGACTTTCTTTGAAGATCTATCTTATGTGGAGTTCAATGAGCATCTTGGATATATATCTTCTTATCTTTCATGATATCAGGGAAGTTTTCTGCCAACAAATCTTCAACAATTCTCTTTGTATTTTCTGTTATCCTTCCCTGTTCTGGTACTCCAATCACTTGTAGGTTGTTTCACTTGATAGACTCCCACATGATTCTTAGGGTTCTTCATTTAAAAAAAATTATTTTATCTGATTTTTCTTCAAATATATTGATGTCAACTGCTTTATCTTCAATCTCACCAATTCTGCCTTCCACTTGCTCAGTTCTGCTCCTCTGACTTTCTACTGAGTTGTCTAATTCTGTAATTTTATTGTTAATCTTCTGAATTTCTGATTGCTGTCTGTCTATGGATTTTTCCAGCTCATTAAATTTTTCATTATGTTCTTGAATAACCTTTTTAATTTCTTCAACTTCTCTGTGTGTTCTTGGCTTGGTTCTGCATATTTCCTGATCTCCTTCCTGATTTTGTTTGTGATGTCTTGAAGAGTTCTGTATATTAATCTTTTGTATTCTCATCCGGTAATTCCAGGAAGGCACCTTCATTTAGAAGATCCCTTGATTCTTTGTTCTGAGAGCTTGGTCTGCTTCTTTATGTGATTTCATATTGACTTTTGTCTCTGAGCCATCTATAAGTTATTGTATTAGTTTATTTTATGTTTGCTTACTATATGCTAGCTTCTTTCTTTGTTTTGTTTTGATATGCCCAGATGGGTTGCTTGAGTGAGTGAGCTTGATTATTTTCGCCTTTGAAGCTCTGATGTCCCATCACCAGATGGCTAGAGCTGTTATCAAGTATATGAGCCTAGGAGTCCATTCAACTTTTCTTGTATGGATTCAGCTCATGTGTCCAGGTAGTTGGTCATCAATTGTGTGGTACAGGCTCTGTCCTACAGTCTTAGAGGTATCTGGTTGCAGCATAGGGTCACACTCTGAACAAGGCACGGGGCTGACAACCATCCCCTGAGTGTCTGTGAGGAAAGCCCTTCCCTGTTCCCTAGAGGGCCCAGGTGGGTGGGTTCTGCAGATGCACAATGGGTATCCAATATTTTTGGTTGTAAGGACTGGGAGGTATCAGTTATCCTTGGTCCTCTGTTGCGGGTGGCTGGGTGACCTGAGTGGAGCCACCAGTCCTTAGGCTCCTGATGTGGGTAGGTGAGGATGCTGTTTAATAGGCAAGTTGGTGTAAAACTTCAAACACCAGCTGAAACAGTTGCAGTCTGCCAACAAGGGCCTATTATTCTGAAATACGCCCACACAGGTCCATGCAAGGGGGAAAGTTATTCAAAGTCCACAGACCATTCGTGCCTGGACAGGAGCTGCTTCTGGCCTGAACTCCACGCCTTGGTGCAGTTGGCAGATTATCTTTTCCCCCATTTGTGAATTTATTCCTTCTCCAAGGCTGGGAGAATGGCTCACAGCACTCACCAGGACCTATATTTGGCCCAGGGAAATCAACAGCCACTGAAGCCAGCTTGGGGGCTGGAGGCATGGCAAAATATACACAAGTACTTAGCTTTTGCCAAGAGCATTGCTCTTCTCTGATTCCAGAAGTATGAGTGTGCTGTGCAGCTGGCTGTTTCTCCGTGAGAAAACTGCGTCTGAAAGCTATCACCAGCCCGCTGCAGTCATTCCCAGGAATGGTGCCTAAGGGTTCCCAGCAATTCAGGTCCAGCAACTCCTCTCTGCTGCTGAACCGTATCTCCCTCCCCCTGCCGTTCAGTCTGTTTTCTAACTTTGCCTTTGATGTTCAGGGCTCCTAGCTTGTCATAAATATAATCATTTCACTTATTTTTTTTTTTTGTCTTTGTTGTAACAGGGGACACTGGAAGTGTCTGACTACTCTGCCATATTGGTCCCGCCCCCTGCTTTCTTTTCTTATTGTGGTGGTTTTTAGTGGGAGGAGCCATAGGTGGTTAGCATAGCTGATACATGCTTCCCTGCACCAAACCTCCCTCCCAATACAGGCTTCATTGAAAATAATCCTCAAGCACTATTTGACGTGGGTTTTCCCTTCAAATTCACAGGCTCATTAGAATTGCAATGTGAGACAAAGAAACTTAGAAAAAACACACTTTCATTGCTATCCTCTTTTATTAGGTTGTGTTTGGCAGCTGGCATTGGGATTTGTGAGATTCAGAATATAGCAGATGAAGTGATGTGACCAAGGCTTCATTATCTTATGGCATCAGGAGAATGATGACTGGGACAAGCAGCTGAGGTTGGAGATCTGTCTGTCTTAGAAGGCATACATCCATGCAGCCATTCATTCAAGCAACTGGTCACACAATGAATATTGAGCACCTTTTGTGTACCAGGTACTGTGCTAGATCTCAGTATAAAATATAAGAGTAATCATGATAATAGTGGTAAGAATAACAACAGCATCTAACATTTATTAGGGGCTTATTCTATACTAGTGAGGTACTGTACTTGTGCTAAAAGATTTCCTATACATTTTTATTGTTGTTGTTGTACACCAGCAAGTTGATTCTGATTCATAGCAACCTTATAGGGCAAAGCAGAACTGCAGGGTAGGGTTTTCTATGCTGTAATCTTTATGGATGCAGGTCTCCAGGTGTTTTCTCCTGTGGAGTGGCTGGTGGGTTTGAACCACCAACCCCAGTTAGCAGCCAAGTGCTTAATCAGTGTGCCACCAGGGCTCCTACATTAATATTAGGCCCATTTTTTTTAAATTAACTTTTATTGAGCTTCAAGTGAACGTTTACAATTCAAGTCAGTCTGTCACATATAATTTTACATACATCTAACTCCGTACTCCCACTTGCTCTCCCCCTAATGAGTCAGCCCTTCCAGTCTCTCCTTTCCTGACAATTTTGCCAGCTTCCCACTCTCTCTATCCTCCCATCCCCCCTCCAGACAGGAGATGCCAACACAGTCTCAAGTGTCCACCTGATATAATTAGCTCACTCTTCATCAGCATCCCTCTCCCACCCACTGTCCAGTCCCTTTCATGTCTGATGAGTTGTCTTCAGGGATGGTTCCTGTCCTGTGCCAACAGAAGGTCTGGGGACCATGGCCGCCGGGATTCCTCTAGTCTCAGTCAGACCATTAAGTATGGTCTTTTTATGAGAATTTGGGGTCTGCATCCCACTGATCTCCTGCTCCCTCAGGGGTTCTCTGTTGCGCTCCCTGTCAGGGCAGTCATCGATTGTGGCCGGGCACCAACTAGTTCTTCTGGTCTCAAGATGATGTAGGTCTCTAGTTCATGTGGCCCTTTCTGTCTCTTGGGCTCTTAGTTATCGTGTGACCTTGGTGTTCTTCATTCTCCTTTGGTCCAGGTGGGTTGAGACCAATTGATGCATCTTAGATGGCCGCTTGTTAGCATTTAAGACCCCAGACGCCACATTTCAAAGTGGGATGCAGAATGTTTTCATAGTAGAATTATTTTGCCAATTGAATTAGAAGTCCCCTTACACCATGGTCCCCAAACCCCCACCCTTGCTCCGCTGACCTTTGAAGCATTCATTTTATCCCGCAAACTTCTTTGCTTTTGGTCCAGTCCAATTGAGCTGACCTTCCATGTATTGAGTATTGTCCTTCCCTTCACCTAAAGCAGTTCTTATCCACTAATTAATCAATAAAAAACCCTCTCCCTCCCTGCCTCCCTCCCCCCCTCGTAACCACAAAAGTATGTGTTCTTCTCAGTTTTTACTGTTTCTCAAGATCTTATAATAGTGGTCTTATACAATATTTGTCCTTTTACCTCTGACTCATTTCACTCAGCATAATGCCTTCCAGGTTCCTCCATGTTATGAAATGTGTCACAGATTCGTCACTGTTCTTTATCGATGCGTAGTATTCCATTGTGTGAATATACCACAATTTATTTACCCATTCATCCGTAGATGGATACCTTGGTTGCTTCCAGCTTTTTGCTATTGTAAACAGAGCTGAAATAAACATGGGTGTGCATATATCTGTTTGTGTGAAGGCTCTTGTTTCTCTAGGGTATATTCCGAGGAGTGGGATTTCTGGGTTGTATGGTAGTTCTATTTCTAACTGTTTAAGATAATGCCAGATAGATTTCCAAAGTGGTTGTACCATTTGACATTCCCACCAGCAGTGTATAAGAGTTCCAGTCTCTCCACAGCCTCTCCAACATTTATTATTTTGTGTTTTTTGGATTAATGCCAGCCTTGTTGGAGTGAGATGGAATCTCATCGTAGTTTTAATTTGCATTTCTCTAATGGCTAATGATCGAGAGCATTTTCTCATGTATGTGTTAGCTGCCTGAATATCTTCTTTAGTGAGGTGTGTGTTCATATCCTTTGCCCACTTTTTGATTGGGTTGTTTGTCTTTTTGTGGTAGAGTTTTGACAGAATGATATAGATTTTATAGATCAGGTGCTGGTCGGAGATGTCATAGCTGAAAATTCTTTCCCAGTCTGTAGGTGGTCTTTTTACTCTTTTGGTGAAGTCTTTAGATGAGCATAGGTGTTTGGTTTTTAGGAGCTCCCAGTTATCTGGTTTCTCTTCGTCATTTTTGGTAATGTTTTCTATTCTGTTTATGCCTTGTATGAGGGCTCCTAGGGTTGTCCCTATTTTTTCTTCCATGATCTTTATCGTTTTAGTCTTTATGTTTAGGTCTTTGATCCACTTGGAGTTAGTTTTTGTGCATGGTGTGAGCTATGGGTCCTGTTTCATTTTTTTGCAAATGGATATCCAGTTATGCCAGCACCATTTGTTAAAAAGACTATCTTTTCCCCAATTAACTGACACTGAGCCTTTGTCAAATATCAGCTGCTCATACGTGGATGGATTTATATCTGGGTTCTCAATTCTGTTCCATTGGTCTACGTGCCTGTTGTTGTACCAGTACCAGGCTGTTTTGACTACTGTGGCTGTATAATAGGTTCTGAAATCAGGTAGAGTGAGGCCTCCCACTTTCTTCTTCTTTTTCAGTAATGCTTTGCTTATCCGAGGCTTCTTTCCCTTCCACGTGAAGTTGGTGATTTGTTTCTCTATCACCTTAAAAAATGACATTGGAATTTGGATCAGAAGTGCATTGTAGGTATAGATGGCTTTTGGTAGAATAGACATTTTTACTATGTTAAGTCTTCCTATCCATGAGCAAGGTATGTTTTTCCACTTAAGTATGTCCTTTTGAATTTCTTGTAATAGAGCTTTGTAGTTTTCTTTGTATAGATCTTTTACATCCTTGGTAAGATTTATTCCTAAGTATTTTATCTTCTTGGGGGCTACTGTGAATGGTATTGATTTGGTTATTTCCTCTTCGATGTTCTTTTTGTTGATGTAGAGGAATCCAAGTGATTTTTGTATGTGTATTTTATAACCTGAGACTCTGCCAAACTCTTCTATTTCAGTAGTTTTCTGGAGGATTCGTTGGGGTTTTCTGTGTATAAGATCATGTCATCTCCAAATAGAGATAATTTTACTTCCTCCTTGCCAATCCGGATACCTTTTATTTCTTTGTCTAGCCTAATTGCCCTGGCTAGGACTTCTAGCACGATGTTGAATAAGAGCGGTGATAAAGGGCATCCTTGTCTGGTTCCCGTTCTCAAGGGAAATGCTTTCAGGTTCTCTCCATTTAGAGTGATATTGGCTGTTGGGTTTGCATAAATGCCCTTTATTATGTTGAGGAATTTTCCTTCCATTCCTATTTTGGTGAGAGTTTTTATCATAAATGGGTGTTGGACTTTGTCAGATGCCTTTTCTGCATCAATGGATAAGATCATGTGGTTTTTGTCTTTTGTTTTATTTATGTGATGGATTACATTAATGGTTTTTCTGATATTAAACCAGCCTTGCATACCTGGTATAAATCCCACTTGGTCGTGGTGAATTATTTTTTTGATATGTTGTTGAATTCTATTGGCTAGAATTTTGTTGAAGATTTTTGCATCTATGTTCATGAGGGATATAGGTCTGTAATTTTCTTTTTTTGTAATGTCTTTACCTGGTTTTGGTATCAGGGAGATGGTGGCTTCATAGAATGAGTTGGGTAGCATTCCATCATTTTCTATGCTTTGAAATACCTTTAGTAGTAGTGGTGTTATCTTTTCTCTGAAAGTTTGGTAGAACTCTGCAGTATAGTCATCCGGGCCAGGGCTTTTTTTTTGATGGGAGGTTTTTGATTACCGTTTCAATCTCTTTTTTTGTTATGGGTCTATTTAGTTGTTCTACTTCTGAATGTGTTAGTTTAGGTCGGTAGTGTTTTTCCAGGAATTCATCCATTTCTTCTAGGTTTGCAAATTTGTTAGAGTACAATTTTTCGTAATAATCTGATATGATTCTTTTAATTTCAGTTGAGTCTGTTGTGATGTGGCCCTTCTCGTTTCTTATTTGGGTTATTTCTTTCCTTTCCTGTTTTTCTTTAGTCAGTCTAGCCAATGGTTTATCAATTTTGTTAATTTTTTCCAAGAACCAGTTTTTGGCTTTGTTAATTCTTTCAATTGTTTTTCTGTTCTCTAATTCATTTAGTTCAGCTCTAATTTTTATTATTTGTTTTCTTCTCGTGCCTGATGGATTCTTTTGTTGCTCACTTTCTATTTGTTCAAGTTGTCGGGACAGTTCTCTGATTTTGGCTCTTTCTTCTTTTTGTATGTGTGCATTTATTGATATAAATTGGCCTCTGAGCACTGCTTTTGCTGTGTCCCAGAGGTTTTGATAGGAAGTATTTTCATTTTCATTGCATTCTATGAATTTCCTTATTTCCTCCTTGATGTCTTCTATAACCCAGTCTTTTTTCAGGAGGGTATTGTTCATTTTCCAAGTATTTGATTTCTTTTCCCTAGTTTTTCTGTTATTGATTTCTAGTTTTATTGCCTTGTGGTCTGAGAAGATGCTTTCTAATATTTCGATGTTTTGGACTCTGCAAAGGTTTGTTTTATGACTTAATATGTGGTCTATTCTAGAGAATGTTCCATGTGCGCTAGAAAAAAAGTATACTTTGCAGCAGTTGGGTGGAGAGTTCTGTATAAGTCAATGAGGTCAAGTTGGTTGATTGTTGTAATTAGGTCTTCTGTGTCTCTATTGAGCTTCTTACTGGATGTCCTGTCATTCTCCGAAAGTGTTGTGTTGAAGTTTCCTAGTATAATTGTGGAGGTGTCTATCTCACTTTTCAGTTCTGTTAAAATTTGATTTATGTATCTTGCAGCCCTGTCATTGGGTGCATAAATATTTAATATGGTTATATCTTCCTAATCAATTGTCCCTTTTATCATTATGTAGTGTCCTTCTTTATCCTTTGTGGTAGATTTAAGTGTAAAGTCTATTTTGTCAGAAATTAATATTGCTACTCCTCTTCTTTTTTGCTTATTGTTTGCTTGATATATTTTTTTCCATCCTTTGAGTTTTAGTTTGTTTGTGTCTCTAAGTCTAAGGTGTGTCTCTTGTAGGCAGCATATAGACGGATCGTGTTTCTTTATCCAGTCTGAGACTCTCTGTCTCTTTATTGGTGCATTTAGTCCATTTACATTCAGTGTAATTATAGATAAATAAGTGTTTAGTGCTGTCATTTTGATGCCTTTTTATGTGTGTTGTTGACAATTTCATTTTTCCACTTACTTTCTTGTGCTGGGACGTTTTTCTTAAATTGTTAGATCCTCATTTTCGTAATGTTTGACTTTATGTTTGTTGAGTCGTTATTTTTTTTTGGCTTTTATCTTGAGTTATGGAGTTGTTATATCTCTTTGTGGTTACCTTATTATTTACCCCTATTTTTCTAAGTAAAAACCTAACTTGTATTGTTCTATATCGCCTTGTATCCCTCTCCATATGGCAGTTCTATGCCTCCTGTATTTAGTCCCTCTTTTTGATTATTGTGATCTTTTTTTTTTTTTTTTACATATTGACTTCTGTGATTCCCTGTTATGAGTATTTTTTTTTTTTAATTAATCTTAATTTGTTTTTGTGATTTCTCTATTTGAGTTGATATCAGGATGTTCTGTTTTGTGACCTTGTGTTGTGCTGGCATCTGCTATTATTGGTTTTCTGACCAAACAATATCCTTTAGTATTTCTTGTAGCTTTGGTTTGGTTTTTGCAAATTCTCTGAACTTGTGTTTATCTGTAAATATCTTAATTTTGCCTTCATATTTCAGAGAGAGTTTTTCTGGATATATGATCCTTGGCTGGCAGTTCTTCTCCTTCAGTGCTCTGTATATGTCGTCCCATTCCCTTCTTGCCTGCATGGTTTCTGCTGAGTAGTCTGAACTTATTCTTATTGATTCTCCCTTGAAGGAAACCTTTCTTTTCTCCCTGGCTGCTTTTAGAATTTTCTGTTTATCTTTGGTTTTGGCGAGTTTGATGGTAATATGTCTTGGTGTTTTTCTTTTTGGATCAATCTTAAATGGGGTTCGATGAGCATCTTGGATAGATATCCTTTCGTCTTTCATGATGTCAGGGAAGTTTTCTGTCAGGAGTTCTTCAACTATTTTCTCTGTGTTTTCTGTCCTCCCTCCCTGTTCTGTAACTCCAATCACACGCAAGTTATCCTTCTTGATAGAGTCCCACATGATTCTTAGGGTTTCTTCATTTTTTTAAATTCTTTTATCTGATTTTTTTTCAGCTATGTTGGTGTTAATTCCCTGGTCCTCCAAATGTCCCAGTCTGCATTCTAATCACTTGAGTCTGCTCCTCTGACTTCCTATTGCGTTGTCTAATTCTGTAATTTTATTGTTAATCTTTTGGATTTCTACATGCTGTCTCTCTATGGATTCTTGCAACTTATTAATTTTTCCACTATGTTCTTGAATAATCTTTTTGAGTTCTTCAACAGTTTTATCTGTGTGTTCCTTGGCTTTTTCTGCAGTTTGCCTTATTTCATTTCTGATGTCTTGAAGCATTCTGTAAATTAGTTTTTTATATTCTATATCTGATAATTCCAGGATGGTATCTTCATTTGGGAAAGATTTTGATTCTTTTGTTTGGGGGGTTGTAGAAGCTGTCATGGTCTGCTTCTTTATGTGGTTTGATATGGACTGCTGTCTCCGAGCCATCACTGGGAAACTAGTTTTTCCCGAAAATCCACTGACTGGGACCCTGGCTCCAGGCTCTGAAAACAATCGCTGCTTCCCCGTATTTGTTCGTTTTCCGTCTCTAAATCTGTGTTTGTTGTTCAGAGTTCATAGATTGTTATGTACGTGATCGATTCACTTGTTTTTCTGAGTCTTTGTTGCAAGAGGGATCCGAGGTAGCGTCTACCTAGTCCGCCATCTTCAGGCCCATTTTTTAGAGGCTCAACTGAAGCACAGAGTGATTAGTAACTTGCCCAAGGTCACACAGCTTTGGAGATGAATAAATACCTCACTTAACCTTGAAAAGTTCATAACATGTAGATTAATACTGGAAAAAAATTACGATGAGTAAGTAGATTCTTGGAAATAAAGAGAATAGAAAGATTCTTTAAAAATATAAAGTCCTGTGTTTTTTACTTAAGAATAAATCTAACCAGAGATATAAAAAAAAACCTATACAAAGAAAACTACAAGACACTACTACAAGAATCCAAAAGAGACCTACATAAGTGGAAAAACGTATCTTGCTTGTGGATAGGAAGACTCAACATTGTGCAATGTCTATTCTACCCAAAGTGATCTACAGATATACTGCAATCCCAATCCAAATTCCAATGGCATTTTTTTAGTGAGGTGGAGAAACAAATCACCAACTTCATATGGAAAGAGAAGAGGTCCTGGATAAGTAAAGCATTACTGAAAAAGAAGAACAAAGTGGGAGGTCTCACACCACCTGATTTTAGGACCTATTATACTGCCACAGTAATCAAAACAGCCTTGTACTGGTACAACAACAGATACATAGACCAATGGATCAGAATTGACAATCCAGACATAAATTCATCTAACTATGAGCAGCTGATATTTGACAAAGGCCCGAAGTCCATTAAATGGGAAAAAGACAGTCTATTTAACAAATGGTGCTGGCATAATTGGATATATACCTGCAAAAAAATGAAACAAGACCGATACCTCACACCAGGCACAAAAACTAACTCAAAATGGATCAAAGGCCTAAATATAAAATCTAAAATGATAAAGATGATCAAAAAAAAAAAAAAAAAAAGGACAATGCTAGGAGCCCTAATACATGACATAAATAGAATACAAAACATCACTAACAATACACAAACACCAGAAGAGAACCTAGATAACTGGGAGCTCCTAAAAATCAAACACTTATGCTTATCCAAAGACTTCACCAAAAGAATAAAAAGAAAACCTACGGACTTGGAAAAAGTTTTGGCTACAACAAATCTGATCAGCATCTAATCTCTAAAATCTATAAAATATGGCAAAACCTCAACAACAAAAAGACAAATAACCCAATTAAAAAATGGGCAAAGGATATGAACAGGTACTTCACCAAAGAAGACATTTAGGTGGCTAACAGATACATGAGGAAATGTTCACTATAATTAGCCATTAGAGAAATGCAAATCAAAACTACAATGAGATTCCATCTCACCCCAACAAGGCTGGCATCAATCCAAAAAACACAAAATAGTAAATGTTGGACAGGTTGTGGAGAGACTGGATCACATATACACTGCTGGTGGGGATGTAAATGGGTACTAACACTTTGGAAATCGATTTGGCACTTCCTTAAAAAGCTAGGAATAGAATTACCATACTAACCAGCAATCTCACTCCTTAGAATGTATCCTAGAGAAATAAAAGCCTTTACATTAATAGATATATGCACCTCCATGTTTACTGTAGCACTGTTTACAATAGCAAAAAGTGGAAACAATCAAGGTGCCCATCAATGAATGAATGGAGAAACAAATTATGGTATATTCACGCAATGGAATACTACACAACGATAAAGAACAACGATGAATCCATGAAACGTCTCATAACATGGAGGAATCTGGAAGGCATTATGCTGAGTGAAATTAGTTGCAAAAGGAAAAATAGTGTAGGAGGCTGCTATTATAAGCACTTCAGAAAAGGTTTAAACACAGAAGAAAACACTCTTTGATGGTTATGAGGGTTGGGAGGGAGGGACAGGTGTATTCACTAATTAGATAGTAGACAAAGATTATTTCAGGTGAAGGGAAGGACAATACACAATACAGGGGAAGTCAGCACAACTGAACTAAACCAAAAGCTATGAAGTTTCCTGAATACAACCAAACACTTTGAGGGACAGAGTAGCAGGTATGGAGGTCTGGGGACCATGGTTTCAGGGGACATGTGGGTGAATTGGCATAACAAAGTGTATTAAGAAAACGTTCTGCATGCCACTTTAGCGAGTGGCGTCTGGGGTCTTAAAAGCTAGCAAGCGGCCATCTAAGATGCATCAATTGGTCTGAACCCACCTGGAGCAATGCAGAAAGAACACCAAATACATAAGGAAAATATGAGCCCAAGAGAAAGAAAGGGCCACATAAACCAAAGACTCTATCAGCCTGAGACTGGAAGAACTAGATGGTGCCTGGCTACCACCAATGACTGCCCTGACAGGGAACACAACAAAGAATCCCCGATGGAGCAGGACAAAAGTGGGATGTGGACCTAAATTCTAGTAAAAAGACCAGACTTAATTGACTCAGACTAGAAGGACCCCGAAGGTCATGGCCCCCGAGTCTCTGTTAGTCTAAAACTAAAACCATTCTTAAAGCCAACTCTTCAGACATAGACTGGAGTATAAGACATAAAATGATACTGCTGAGGAATGTGCTTCTTAGCTCAACTAGACACATGAGACTAGGTGGACAGCTTCTATCTGGAAGTGAGATGAGAAGGCAGAAGGGGACAGGAGCTGGTTGAATGGACATGGGAAATACGGGCTGGAGAGAAGGAATGTGCTGTCACATTGTAGGGAGGGCAACTAGGGCCATATAACAATGTGTGTATAAGTTTTTGAATAAGAAACTGATGTGAATTGTAAACTTTCACTTAAAGCACACACACGCAATATATATACATATATTTTATACATATATATAAAGTCCTGTATTTTTAATACCCATGAAGCTTTCCAAGAGTCAACACCCCTGGGCCTCCTTCTAGCCTCTGCAGGATAAATATGCCCCTCTTCTGCTGGGAACCTTTAATGCTGTGGGTGATGTGGTGGCTTGAATTGCCTTTAAGTTCAAGCCCAACCCAGGGTGTCTTGGCCTAGGGAAGGGATGCAGCCCAGCCTACCTTGGTAATCTAGTTAGATTGGCTGCATTAAAAAAAAAAAAAAAAAAAAGAAAACCCAAAGCCAAACCTGTTGCTGTCGAGTTGAATCCGACTCATAGGAGAAGTAAAGGTGCCACCATTTACTGACTCCACTGTATCAGAAACATCCGTTACAGTGTCTGCCTGGCCTGCCCAGACGTGTGCAGCTGCCAAGAGGGCTGCAGACAGTTCCCACGTCCTCTTGAGTTGATTCCGACTCATAGCAACCTTACAGGACGGAGTAGAACTGCCCCACAGGGTTTTCTAGGCTGTAATCTTTATGGGAGCAGATCAAAGATGTGAAACTCATGTGAAATTGTTCACCACAGATTAGTACAGAAACTCAAGTAAGCCTGTGCATACCTTGCTGAATATAAGCCAGTGTACCTTGCTCACTGGTTAACCCACCCCATTCTGCCTCATGGAGCCCCTCCTCATCCGCACAAGGTGTTTTGTTGGCTGTTGGCTGGTGTGCCTGGCCTGAAAGGGTCAAGGCACAAGTGTCATTTTTCTTGCTGAATCTCTTTTAATTAGTCACCTAATAGCCACCACTCTTTCTCATTACAATACTGCTTTTAGGAGCCTCGGTTTCCTGTAAAGCAGCTCATATTGAGTTCAGCGTCAGTAGTAGGCATACCCCCAACGTGCCTCTCTCTCCCTGGGTGGGCAGACCAGCCTCCTGTCTGCCCGTGCTGAGCAGCTGTATGTGCAAATGGATCGCTAAGTACTCATTTGCCCACCGTGGGTCTGTGACACTGCAAATACCGAGGTGGGATGGAGGTGTGTGGGTGGACGAAGGGTGGGTTGGTGTGCGCCACATATGACAAGTGCCCCCGTTGTGTCTGCTTTTGAATGTGCAGTCCTGGAGCTAATGACACCTCTCCATTAAATTGCAGTGTTGCTCTCAGTAGCTTTGCCCTATTGTCCCAGCCACTTGACCTGTCAGATAAAGAGTAGAGGGGGTGTGGGGAAGTAAAATTCCATCCCTGCTCACAGGGGGAGACGCCTGTTTGCATTCTGAGGGGCCCTCAACTTTTCGGGGCTGGCTCTGCCTACCTCTAGACATAATTGAGTGTAAATAAAACAAAGCCTTCCAGCTCTGGCTGTGCTGTATTCTCTGTGTGCACTGAGTCACTGTGCCCATCGTAATGGCTTGCCTTGTACTCTGCTATCATGTGCGGGTGTGTTTTTCTTTCTGAGAGATGACAGTTCCCAAGTGAAAGGACACTTCAGCTCTGATAAAACTTTCCTTCTATTGTCTGAGTTTTGTGTTTGTTTTCTGGCAAACCCCACTGCTGCCTGTGTGTTGTATGCAGCAGTACATTTTCCATTTCTGTATGACGGGGCCAGCTTGGGTCTTTGGGGGGTTCTTACTAGTATTGCCTGAAGCGAATACCACAGCTCAATAGCAATTTAATATTGTAATCAGGGAGCAAACTGTGCAGTTTTGGCACATTGTGATAATTATTAACTACGTCTATTAGTGTTACGGTTCTAGTAACTAATATTTACAAAAGGTTCCCTGTGTAGGGGAGACCTTGCCCAGACACAAATGTCTGAGTTATTCCTAAGTGGTCGTCAGAGGCCCTTTGAGCCAGCGTTCATGTTCACTGTTTAAAGATAAAGCATCAATCCTGAGAAATCAGACTTCAAAAGGCCTGTCTCATGAATAACAAATTCTGAGGGTATAAACCTACGCTGGGGTTTGGAAGACTGTGAGTTTTTGGGAAAGTTTTCCTAGGGAAAAAAAATCCAAGAGAGAGAAACAAAAGAGACACACACAGAAAGAGACAGAAAGAATCAGAAGATAAAAAGAACATGCTATTTAATTGGTATCACCCAGAAAATTTTCAACACTTTCCTTTTTAGGGTAGTGAGTAGCTTTGGAATATCCATGTTTTGATTCTCCTGGTGTGCTAACTGGGTGTAGTGGGCATCAGGTAGCTTTTAGGGTGGGACGCAGTTGCATGCTACCACCACCACTAATTCAACAAAATCAGTCACTCGGGATCAGTGTAGGAGCTGACCAAAGGCAGAAACACTCTGGAAGCCCCATACTTCTGCCAATATTCAGTGATGTTCCCAGACAACATCAATGCCCTACATCTGTCCCTTACAAAATAGCATCCTTTCCCCCCACCCGCGAATATTCTTCGATAGGTGTGTTTGACCAACGGAGTTTATTGCTAACTAGTGTTCTAGGCTTGAAGAATAATTTGGCTTTACTATTTTGAATACTCTTAAACTAAATAAAATTCTATTTCTAAAGGAATGACCATCCTTATATATAAAAACCAGTTACACAGATTTGGTTTATTTACATATTTTGATTTCTATAAATAATAACATATAAATGTAAACAAATAAATAATCTGACATATTGGCTAAAGGTTTTGGCTACATGTCCAGAAAGTTAAGGAATTGTTGTCTGAAAAGTTTTGAAAAAAAAATTTCAAAGAAGAAACCTAATGATACAATTGAGTTGTTTGAAAAACATTTTTGGAGTTGTTTGTGTATATTTCATTTGGAAAAGTAGAGATTTGAGAGGGCTTCTCATATTCATGGTCAAGATAAGCTCACTGATGTATAATTGATGGCTTTCTGCCCTTCTGAACTGAGCAGAATGGCATTTCTTCTTGACCCTTTTCAGTTAAAATATTGCTGTACTAGGTGATGTTGGTGCCAGCTAATGCTCCTGTCCCTCAATTGTTGTCAGTGTTGACTGCTAACTCAGCGCTGAGTTACTAGTTAACACTGCTAACTGAGAAGGCCTGGGAGGTAACACCTCTCTGTGCAGGAGGCCCTGCTGCCAAGGACTGACTGATGGGAGAGAAAAAGACTAGACCCCTTGCCTCAAGGCAAAGGTGCCACTGCAGTGTGGTTTGTGCTCCAGACTTTGTAGATCAGATGAAGAGTAGGCTTGATTGGATACTGCATCCTTGATCTGCTCACCCCCTCATCTACCCTCCTTTATTCCCTCCCTTACAGATACTTCCTGAAAAGTACTCACTCCATAAATCATGTGTACTGAATCCTTGTCTCAGGCTCTGCTTCCTTGTTGCCTAATTGTTGACTATGAGTCCAGGTTGGTCCTTAGAGTGTATGTCAAAAAGTCACCCAAAAAAAGGGGAGGGGGGAGGTTTTCCTCAACAGATTGGAATGAAGTTTCAGTGAACTATACCCCAAACCATCCAGGCATTCATCTATTCATTTACTCACTCATTCACTATCCATGGCTGAATCTTTATCAGGCACTGTATTAGGCATTATGGAGTTACAAAGAAGCATAAGTCATGGTTCCTGCCCTCAAAGAGCTTACAGAAAAGTCTCATCTACCCTGAGACCGGAAGAACTCGATGGTGCCTGGCTACCACCTTCTGATCGTTCTGATCAGGGCCATAATAGATGAACTCTGATAGAATGTAAGAGAAACACAGGATGGAACTCATGTTCTTAAAAAGTCCAGACTTACTGAATTGGTTGAGACTAGAGGACTCCCTGAGACTATCCCCCTGAGATACTCTTTAAACCTTGAGCTGAAACTATCCTCTGAGATCACCTTTTAGTGAAACAACAGATTGGCACACAAAATAAAGAATATTACCCATGAATTTGGTACTCCATTAAAAAACCATCTGTATGAGACCAAGAGGTCAACAATTATTCTAAAACAAAGATGAGAAGATAAGAGGGCAGGGAAACTAGAGCACTGGAAATGGAACAACCAGAATGGAATTGAACAGAATCGACACATTGTGAAAAAAGTAACTAATGTCACTTAAAAAATTTTATAGAAATTGTCAAATGGGAATGTAATTTGCTGTGTAAACTTTCACCAAAACACAATAAAATATTATTTAAGAAAAAGAACTTACAGTAAGTGTGGCAAGACATTTATATAGAAGCACAGTAACAGAAAGGGCACACTATGTTCTAAGGACCACTTGCATCAGAATAACCCTGGGCGTTTGTTTAAAATGCAAATCCCTGGGCTCTAGTACAGACTTCCTTAGAATATCTGGGGGGGGGGGCCTTGAAATTTGCATCTTAAAGCCTCCCAAGTAGGATTGATAAACCCTCTTTAACCATATGCAAAATCTTGTATTATGATCCTATATATCAGCTCTTAGAGGTTCTCTGGTCCCCAAAAGGTTACGGAGTACCAAAAAACCAAAACCAAAACAAAACCCATTGCTGTCGAGTTGATTTTGACTCATAGTGGCTAAGTGCTACGGCTGCTAACAAAAGGGTCGGCAGTTCGAATCCGCCAGGCGCTCCTTGGAAACTCTATGGGGCAGTTCTACTCTGTCCTATAGGGTCGCTATGATTCGGAATCGACTTGATGGCACTGGGTGGGAGTGACTCTATAGGACAGAGTAGAACTGCCCCATAGAACTTCCAAGGATTCAAACTGCTGACCTTTTGGTTAGCAGCTGTAGCAGTTAACCACTACGCCATCAGGGTTTCCTTGCTATAGCAGGGGTATCATTTTCATGGGAGGAGGAAGTTGTTCAAAACCCTCTTTCCTATATCATGTAGGGTTGGATCAAGTGGAGCCAGCAAGATCAGTATGCAGGTTATGTGGAAGTAGAAGTCATGGGTTAACAGTTGGCCTTAGGCCTGAATCTTGGGAAAGAAAGGCACTCTCTTCCCTTCTTAGTGTTGGGATGGTGACAGGTCTTGTGATGCCTTGTGCTTAGGAGGCAACTTCTCTCTCCCTTGTAAAGTCAAGCAAGACTAGGTGGGGTCTGGAGGTAGAGAAGCATGGATTGGATGGCTGGGGCTTGCTTTAGCCTTGAAAAGACTTGGAAAATACATAGAAGACACGCTATCCTTTTGTCTCCTAATCCTTTGGCAGCCATTGGTCAATAGAGACCTGAATAAATGCTCAGCTGCTAACTGAAAGGTTGGTGGTTCAAACATACCCAGCTGCTATGCAGGAGAAAGGCCTAGTGGTCTGCTCCTGTAAAGATTACAGCCTAAAAAACCCCGTAGGGCAGTTTTACTCTGTCACATGGGGTCACTGTGAGTCGAAAATCGACTGGATACAGCACCTAACAATGACGACAACAACAAATAGCAGAATTGGGATTCAAATTTAAGTAGTCTGATTCCAGAACTCTGTATTTGTCTGCTTCTCAATTAAACTGTCTAGTTCGATAATATCTTGAAGTCTTAATCCTTATGTTTTCCTTTTCTGAATTTCCTGATATATGACTCTTCCTCTGGTTTGTC
The DNA here is from genome assembly GCF_030014295.1 of Loxodonta africana. Taxonomy (NCBI): domain Eukaryota; kingdom Metazoa; phylum Chordata; class Mammalia; order Proboscidea; family Elephantidae; genus Loxodonta; species Loxodonta africana. Next base: position 83,395,066 of record NC_087352.1, read on the forward strand.
AGAGGTGACCACAATTCATTGAGAAGACTTAGGCTTGCAATCTGAGAAGACAGACTCAATACTTAAGTTTGACTTTCACTATGGACCCTTGAGAATCAAAAGAGGTGGAAAGTTGATGATGGATTTTATGTCATAATAATAGATTGGAAAAAGAATAGAAGGAGAATCAGACCACCTTGGAGGAATTGAGGAGGGTGGGGGCTGAGAGGGAAGGAAATGAGGCAGAAGCCTGTGGTGAGTTTATGGAGAACTTCTGGGCTTCATCAGTGGCATCACCAGAGAAGCCCATGGGAGCACAGCCAACCCTACAGAAAGTCCCTTGTGTGTAAGAGAGCATGGCCAGTAGCCTGGGTGGAGAATCTTGGAGGAATTACTGGGTTTGGCTATCAGGTGAGAGTCATCCACTGCCAGCTGCCTGCACCCTGCCTGTGGATCATCCAGTAGGAGGTGTACATGAGAATTTGTTGAATCCTATTCAGATGGCTCTGAGGAGACATTCTCCCTGTCTCCAGCTCATCCATGACCCAGAGACAGTGGTGATGTAGAAGAGACAGTCCAAGTACTGGTATTTGATGAGGTATTGGTGGGGATAGGTATGCGAGTGTGTGAGTGCTATGTGGTCAAGAGCAGTCCATGACAATGATATAAGCCAGTATCATCAGCTATGGCTGGGTTAAGATCATTTTCTTACAATAGCATTGTAAGAAGTTTGGAAAATTCAAAGGAAGGAGTGAAATTTCAATAGATACTGAATTTCTTCATGTCTCATAAAAAGAAATTTTTTTTTCTTTTTATGAGAAGCATATTCTCGATAAATATTTAAAAATCCCATTTCTTTTTTTTTTATTGAGTGCCATTAGATTGTCAGTGTGACCACGAGCTATGGGCATTGCCTGTCTTATTCTCAGTGGAGTTACCCTGTTGTGAAACACAGGGTCCAGCATTTCCTAGGCATTAAATAATATTTGCTGAATGAAGGAACGCAAGCCCTACATTAAAAGATGGAAATATTATAAAGTACTTTAAAAAATTTAACGTTTTCTTCACTAGGTGTTTCTTTCTTAGGTCGTTTGTTATAAACCTTGTTTCTTTTTGGCAAATTATTAACTGTACAAAAATCAACAGCATTTCTGAAGACCAGTAATAATCAATTAGGAAACATAGTAATAGTAAAGTATTTCATTTATTTTAGCAAGAAAACTATATAATATCTAGGAATTCATGTGACTAACATGTACTATACATTTTGGAAGAGTATTGTAAACCACTGAAGGACACAAAGAAAGGCAAGGCAATGCAATACAAATTTAAACAGTAAGATCTTGAAGACTGGCAAAAATAAAAATACCTCAACCATAACAAGTATTGATAAAGAGATGGTGAAGTAAGAACTTGTCTATACAATTTCTGGGAAAGTAAAGCAATATAATCACTTTGGAGAGTAATTTGACATCATTGTAACAGTGATAAATTAAAAATAACCTCAAAGTCCATTAACCAACAGGGAAATAAATAATCTCTGGCTATATTTAGACAGTGAATTAATATCACATAGCAATCCACAATGAATGAACTGATCCATATGCATTGTCTAGATCTAGATGAATAAACTAGATCTACCATTTCAGGAGATAGCATATGATCAAGAACTGATGGTATTGAAGGAAGAAGTCCGAGCAGCACTGAAAGCATTAACTAAAAACAAGGCTCCAGGAATTGATCGAATACCAACTGAGATGTTTCAACAAAGAGCTGCAGCGCTGGAGACACTCACTCATCTATGCCAAGAAATTTGGAAGACAGCTTCCTGGCCAACTGACTGGAAGAGATCCACATTTGTGCCCATTCCAAAGAAAGGTGATCCAATAGAATGTGGAAATTATCAGATGATATCATTAACATGCAAGTAAAATTTTGCTGAAAACCAATCAAAAGCAGTTGCAGCAGTATATCAACAGTGAAATGCCAGAAACTCAAGCTGGATTCAGAGGAGGACTGGAATGAGGGATATCATTACTGATGTCAGATGCACCTTGGCTGAAAGCAGAGAGTACCAGAAAGACGTTTACCTGTGTTTTATTGACTATGCAAAGGCATTCAGCTGTGTGGGTCAGTACAAATTACGGATAACATTGTCAAGAATGAGAATTCCAGAATACCTAATTGTGCTCATGAGGAACCTGTATATAGACCAAAAGGCAGTCATTTGAACAGAACAAGGGGATACTGGGTGGTTTAAAATCAGGAAAGATGTGCGTCAGGGTTGTATTCTTTCACCATACTTATTCAATCTGTATGCTGAGCAAATATTCCGAGAAGCTAGACTCCATGAAAAAGAATGTGGCATCAAAATTGAAAGAAGACTCATTAACAGCCCGCGAAATGCAGATGACACAAACTTGCTTGCTGAAAGCAAAGAGGTCTTGAAGCGCTTATTGATGAAGATCAAAGACTACAGCTTCCAAGTATGGATTACACCTCAACATAAAACAAAAATCCTCACAATTGAACCAATAAATAACATCATGATAAATGCAGAAAACATGGAAGTTGTCAAGGATTTCATTTTTCTTGGATCCCTAATCTATGCCCATGGAAGCAGAAATCAAGAAATCAAATGATGTATTGCATTGGGCAAATCTGTTACAAAAGACCTCTTTAAACTGTTAAAAAGCAAAGATGTCACTTTGAGGACTAAGGTGCTCCTGACCCAAGCCATAGTATTTTCAATCACCTCATAGGAATCTAAAAGCTGGACAATGAACAAGGAAGACTAAAAGTAGAATTGATGCATTTGAATTATGGTATTGATGAAGAATATTGACTATAACACAGACTGCCAGAAGAATGAACAAATCTGTCTCGGAAGAAGTATAGCCAGTATTCTCCTTAGAAACAAGGATGGTGAGATGTCATCTAATGTACTTTGGACACTTTATCAGGAGGCACCAGTGTCTGGAGGTGAACATCATGCTTGGTAGAGGGTTAGTAAAGAGAGGAAGACCCTCAAAGAGATGGACTGACACAGTGGCTCTAACGATAAGCTCAAACATAGCAATGATTGTGAGGATGGTGCAGGACTGGGCTGTGTTACATCCTGTTGTACATAGGGTCACTATGAGTTGGAACCAACTCGACAGCACCTAACAACAACACAACATATGTATCACACTGGTTATATTAAAATGTAATGTTATGGGTTTTTTTTTGTTTTTAATGTTAAGTAAGAAAATCAAGTTATATAAAGATACATATAATACAATTCCATTTGTATAAATTAATAACACAAAAAAGAATACGATACATCCTATATGATTAGATACATATGTAGTAAAAGTTTGAAAATACAGACTGACTCCCTTTGAGTCAGGAGTAAAGGAAATGAGACTAAGGAGGGGAATAGAGGGACTTGAGCTATCAAGTTTGGTTTCTCATATGTATTAAAAGACGTTAGCATTTTAAAACACTGGGTGATAGATATAAAAATTTTTTATATTATCCTTTATATGTTATATAAATATGTGTGTGTGTATTACATAACTTATGCATATAAACGATGTATATGTTATACAGTATATTATCCTTTATATGTTCTAAATACTTTATAGAACATTTTCAGATTAAAACACATGCATACACAGATATACAACTCATTGTAATTCTTTAAAACAAAACAAAACAAAGCAAAAACTGATCTTGTCAGTTTTCTCAAGGTCTCCTCAAAATGAAACAACAATTTGCACAAATATGTAAAATAGTATGGCTGATCAGCAAGGTTAAAACAAAAAATATATACGTGGCAAAGATAATAGAAAACAAGAAAAGATACTCTTTATATATTTCATTCGTCCAAAAAGGACACTCAGAGAAAGTTTTACTTTCAATTGATAGCGAAATACCTGTCGTATGATCTCAAAGGGTATAATTTAGGTTGTTGTGAGGAGACCATGGAGAAACTTCCTAAGAGCTGGTGGTTTAATGGTATTGAAATTCATTTCTATTTATGTCACAGTCCAATGCAGATGGGGTAACTCTCCTGGCAGATCTCCTCTGAGGACTTATCCAGGTATGGTATACAACCTCTTTTTCATCTTGTGTTGCCACCTTGTCACATGCCATGCCTGTGTCTGGCACCAAAGAGGAAGGGAAAGTATGGACGGTCGTGCAAAGAACTATGTGGCTGGGCTGGAAAGTGGTGTACGTCATTCTTTCCAGCATTCGATTGGCCCAAACTCAGTCACATGACCCCAGTTCAGCTACACGGGAGGCTGGAAAATGCAGTCTTCCAGTATGGGCAAGAAAAGGAAATGAAATGGGATTTGGTGGACGCATGGTATTGTCTCTGCCAGGGATGCTAAAGCAGAAGTGAATTAGAGTGAAAAGGTAGAGCTTTTTATTTTATTTTTTACAATATCCTCTTCACTTCCTTCCCCCAGGAGGGGAGATAATATCAGCTATAAACTACTGCCTGGAATAAGTCCCAGTTCTAACAGGAGGATAGAAGGCCAAAGGGTTCACATAGTTAGAAAACTTAGAAAAACCTAATACATTCAAGTCAGCAGGACCTGATGGCTTGCCCTGTAGGACACTGAATGAATTTTCAACTTCCATCTTAGGACTGTTTCCCCCAAATCACAGAGGATTGGAAAAGCCCCTAAGGATAGCAAAAGGGTAAATGAGGTACTCATCTTTGAAAGAAAAACAGGATGACCCTGGAAATTTCAGATCTGTGAGTTTAACATCAATACCTGGGAAGATCCTGGAATAAATCACCAAATAACCAATTGGATAGCACCTGAAAGACCATAAAATACTAAGTAGAAATCAGTAAATCTCTGTAAAGGGCAAATAGTGCCAGACCAATTGAATTTCCTCCCATGATTGTGAGAGACTCCACAGATCTGGGGAATCGATAGATGGGATCTATCTCAATTTTAGTAAAGATTTTTGATTTTTTAAAACCGGGCAATGTCTTTGACATGTTAGAAAAGTATGTTCCTATCTGCACTTTGTTAGGGGCTAGAAAGCTTCACCCCAAGGGGAGTTATCAATGGTCCTGCATCAATCTGGCGGGACATATTGAATGTCGTCCCCAGGTATTGGGGCCAGGATCTATCCTACTCAACAACTATACTGATGGTCTGAATGAAGGAATTAAGGCCATGCTCATTAAATTTGCAGCTGGCACTAAATTAGGTAGGGTGGTTATGGCTCTGCAAGACAGAAATAAAATTCACAATGGTCTTGACTCATTGAGAAAATGACTCTACAAAACTGGGATAAATTTCAACAGGGCCAAGGATAAAGTGGCGCATGTGTCCCTACAGCCCTAGAACAGTGCCTTGGGTATAGTTGGCGCTCAGCAAATATTTGCAGTATCTTCCTTGTGGTGTTGTTGTGAGGATCAAAGTGTGATAATGACGTGGAAGTGCTCCGTAAATCGCAAAGTGCTTTATAAATGGTAAAGTCTGCACCAATGAGTGGAAAGTTATTATTAGAGGCAAGGAAATATGTCCTGTGAGGAAATGTTAAAGGAACTGAATCTGTTTAATGTAGAGAAGAGAAGAATAAGGGGTGATTTCATAAGTGTAATCCTTATGAAGATTTCAACAAAAGGGATGATTATCTGTTCTCTATTTGTGTTAAGAGTCAAGCCCGGAAAAATGGACTTGAATGTACAAGATGGATTTCAGTTAGACTTATTATCCAGGTTGGGTCCACCAATGATGGGTACCCACACTACTCTTCCTTGGCGGATGTTACACCTGTTTGATGTTGGCCTTTCTAGCTCTACCATAACTCCTTAAGAGTCAGGTCTCTGCAGTTCCCTGTTGGTGCTCTAGTGGCTAGAACAGGACTTGACACGTAGTACACACACAAATATTTTCTGGATGACTGAATGTCAATGGCATAAAATATTGGCAGATAGCTTGGAGAGTCATCATTCTTAGAGATCTTAAAGAGAGGCGTTGATTTATTCTAGAAGGCAAAACGATCTTTTCATTATTCATTTCATGACTTTAGATATGTAAAAAAGAAGGGGAAGTATTTATGATATATTTTCACCCTTGTCTTAGCTTTGGTTGTGTAATTGCTGGAGGGGCCTGATGGATAGGCTAGTGGAGAGAGAGGAAAGGAGGCAAAATCTCACTGAAGACCCCTGTAGTGGCCTGATCCCAGTCCCATCCTCACCTGTCTCTAGCCAGAGAACCAGCATGAAGAAAAAAAAGGAAGAGGAAAGGAGGTATTGCTCTTCACAATACCTGCAGTTCTACATTTTAGCTGCTTGTGGCCACACTTTTTATTCACCTAGGGCCTCTGATCTAGGCCACGAAAGCCATAAACAGTGGTTTGAAGCTGGATTTTGCCTCCCCAACTTTGGCCTAAGGTGTGGCAGGGGACAGGATGGACTAGGAAGATCCCTGCCCCCATTGCTGGGGTATTTATTCCTGACACCCCCCATTGGAATTCTATGCCAATTTTCCCCAGTGAAGCATACTTTTTCATGGATTATTACAGAAGTAGGTAAACCTTTCTTTAATGACATGGGTTATTTAGTTTTTAAGTAGAGACATGAATTTTATACATGAGTGTTCTAGAAGTATGTCAGAAGGGACCATTTTGGGCAGCAGTAAACCTGGATGACTGCCTTGCAGCATACACTGTTGCCATTAGTGGTTTGGAGCTGGAGGTGTCCACTCTCCTTCTTAGTTGCTGGGTAAGCAAGATGACCTGAGCATATGTTATGTGTGTAAAAGGCAGGGATTCTTAATCTGGGGACAATGCATGGGTCCCCAGTGGGTTAGTGACCCCTCTGTGTCCAATATATATATTCTTGTGTATGTGTCTTAGTGATCTAGTGCTGCTATACTAGAAATACCACAATGGATGGCTTTAACAAATGGAAGTTGATTCTCTCACAGTTTAGGAGGCTAGAAGTCCAAATTCATGATGCCAGCTTGAAGAGAAGGCTTTCTTTCTATGTCAGCTCTGGAGGAAGGTCCTTGTTATCAACCTTTCCCTAGTCTAGGAGCTTCTCAGTGCAGGGACCCCAGGCCCAAAGGATGCACTCTGCTCCTGGCTCTTCTTTCTTGGTGGTATGAGGTCCCTCTTCTCTCTGCTTGTTTCTCTTTTTTATATCTCAAAACAGATGGATTCTAAATATGACCTAATTCTGTAGCTTGTGTCCAGTCTCATTAATATAACTGCCTCCAATCTTGCCTCGTTAACGTCATAGAGGGTAGGATTTACAATACATGGTGTAATAATATCAGATCACAAAATGGAAGACAACCACAGAATACTGGGAATCATGGCCTAGCCAATTTGACACACTTTTTGGGGGACACAATTCAATCCATTAACAGTGGAAATGTGATTTTTCCTGGAGAAAGGGTCTCCAAGACTACCCTGGGAGAAAGTCAAGTGGCAAGGTGACTGGAGTGTCTGTATCAAGATGGAAAGGATGGCTGGGAAAATGCTTTGGTACAATTTGTGGGGTGTGGGGTAGGGAGCAGCTATTGAAGTGGCTGTTCATAAGTGGGAGTCAAAAAGGTAGTGACTTATCATCTGGGAAATACATCCATTAGCAGCAGCAGAATGCCAGCCAACAGGTAAAAGTATAAGCCAGTCCCAGGAGCATGGATGCTGGCAAAATATGAGGAGTATGGGTGGACCTCAGTCCCAAATTCAGGATTGTGAGTAAAATTATATTATTTTCTAATATAATTCTGTTGGAACCCACATCTCAATGCGATGGCAACTTAATTTCAATTATTTTAGGATTCTCTACTCTCTCTAGGACTCAGACAAGATTCTACAAGGATGACACAATTTCAGGGCATGGAGGGGCCCTTTAGATGTTGGTAGTGTGTCTTTATAAGTTATTTTTGAGATGTCCATTGTCCAATCTGTGCTTGAGCATCTAGGTAAGGTAACTGGTTAGAATTATGGAACTTATGGGTTGGAACCATGTGAGGTAGATATGGGACTTCATGGGAGAGCTATTACTTAGATGAGGCTGAGGAGTTTTTTGGGGGGTGGGGAAGGGTGGGTGGGGAGAACATGTGAACCCAGAAGTCATGACTGGGCCTATAGCTAGTCCAAGGTCATTCTGGGCAGCAGCTGAGACAACTGATATACTTTTGGCCTTAATGGAAGAATTAGTTTAGGAATTAGGGTGGAACTGAGTCTGGAAATTGGAGACATTAGGGGTCTTTCTGTAAGCGGCTGGGGAAGACCGAGGCCAGAGATGTGACCACACACAGTGGGGAGAGTCTGTACAAGCATGACAAGTTTAGTTGTCCATCAAGTAACAAGTGTACATTTCTCTTCAACTGCTGTGCTTCCATTTAAGAAAAAAAGCACGTCAACCTGCCTTCCAGTTTCAGTTCAGTTCTCTCTCTCCAACTTTTGGAGTCCAAATATTTCACTTTGTAACCTTTTGCTAAAATGTCAACTAAGTTTCTGTCTAAAGCATGGAGCCTTTTCATGGTAAATACACTGGTGCCACTGGCATTACTAAGTGTAGCAAAATGTAGAGCAAAAATAACAAAAACACTGAGCGTGATGATGACGTGTCTGTAGAGCATCTTGAGCTCCTTGGACGTTATGGGTGGGTGTGTTGGAAAGCTGGACATACGAGGGTTGCTGGGGAAATACATACTGGGAGTACAGGGGAGATTCTTGGGGATCTAGTTTCATGACTTTTATACCCTAATGGTGAGTATAAAATGATTAGTGTGACATACTGTTAATCTTTCCATTGTCACCACAGAAATTTCTGAAGGAATTTGGTTTCTACCACTATTGTTACCAGTCTTGATTTTTTCATAACAACTACAAATGGCTCTAACAGCAGCAGCAACAGTAACAACAACAACAGCAACAATTGCAACAGCAGCGACAATAGCAAAACAGCATCTAAACCAGTGTTTACTGAGTTTCAGGCACTCTTCTGTAGTTTTTGGGTTTGGGGGAAGAATATCATAGAGGTGAAGTGCCTTCCCATCACACTCTACCAGGGATACGTAATATGACTTATTAATGGTGATGTTAACCTTGATCAGTTTGGTTAGGGTGGTGTCTTCTCCACTGTAAAATAACTCTTTTTCTCTTTTCATACTCTCGTCTTTAGAAATGAAACACTAAGTCCTGCCCATATTTTAGGGGAGAAAAATTAAGCTCCACTTCCTGGTGAGAGGAGTACCAAAGAATTTGTGGACATATGTTAAAACCTCCACAGTAGTTAATAAATATTATAGGGCAGATTCTTTGAGGCTGTGCAAATATCCTATTTCTCCTTAAAGTTTCACCTTCTAATTATAGCATTCAACAGTGACTTTTGCCTGCAGCAATCACTACTGTGGCATTCTAATGGCAGTTTTCTATTTGCCTCATTATTTTTCTACATTCACTACTTGGAATTCTTCTGTAAGGAAGATTTGTCCCCTTTTCCTTATTTATTCAATCATTTACTTATATTAGTATAAAATCATTGTTATTTATTTTTTCCTTGGATTATAATCCAGTATTATTGTTATTTATTTTATTGGTCAAATTATTCTTGCTTTGACTATTGGGAATTCTTTCAGGCTGGATCCTCTGTAATTTTGATATAACATCATTATGTTTTTTTGTTTGTTTTCCAACACTTCCTTACTTACTGGAACGACAAGATGATCTAGGATCATCTTGTATCTTCCCTGCATTAGCCTTAGTATAAACTTAGTATAAACTATTTCTCCAGGGAGTCCTGGTTATTTTTAATGGGAAATGGTGTTTAGAAACCAAGATCTGGGTAGTGGGTGTGATTGTTGCTACTGAGTGTCACTGTTTCTAGGTTTTTAAGTGGAGAAATAACAGATCTATAATTAGAAAGTATTGTGGCAGGCAGTTGGCAGGGAGTAGCATGGGAAGCAGGAAGACCCGTGAGAAGTTGTCCCGGGAAGAAATGAGGAGCTTCTGAGCCTCAGCACTGACAGTGTTGATGGAAAGGAGGGTGAGAGTATTATGGATTCACTGGGGGTTGGTCTTCAGCTCTGCTGCTTGCTTGTTATATGACCTTGAACAAGCCATTTAATATTTATTTGCCTTAATTTCCTCATCTAGAAAAACAGCCTAATAATACTTGTTGAGGGAATCAAATGAAACAAAACGTGAAAGTCATTGGTGATTCCAAACCTCTGTCCTAATGTAAGAAATATAAGTTTATTAATAAATACTCTTCAGCTTTTCCCACTTCTAGGTAGTGAAGAATCTGGATTCTTAGAGAAGCAAAGGAACATGAAATCTCTGAAATAAAAAACAATTGTGAGGAAACATTTTGATTTAATCTTTAAAGACCACATGTTGATGGTCTAGGTATCACCGAAAAGGATCAGCTCATTCTCATTTGCTGTTAAGTATTAGGAACAAAGAAGAGAAAGGCACGATTGGAGGCCAGAAAATGGGCCCTCATTCTGCCCTTGTCCTTAGTGATACAGGCCAGGACAAGACTATCAACACAAACTTTGGAGGGCAGGACATCATGGAAGGTATGCAGTCTTTGAACATAGTTTGGATCCTAAGGACAGCAGGGGAAAGGCAGGCAACATCCAGCTGCAGTAGTCCCTGCCCCCAAATTTCTGTGTAGCTCCTGTGGGGGCAGGGGTTATCCCCTAAACCTGACTGGCCTGAGGCTTGGAGATGGAAATGAACGAGAACACTTGGCTGGAGTGGGAATGAGAAGGTGCTGACAGCGCTGCCTGCTTTAACTAGGCACCATGAGGCTACAGAAGTGTTCATCAGGAACACCTGATTTCATTGGAACAAATAAGATCAGTGAGTATATCTTCCCTCTCCCTCCAAATTAGGGCACATGGTCTGGAAATATTTTTTTCTGATTTGTGCTTTGCATGGTATAGAAAACATAACAATGTCCACCTCCATTGTGGAAGGGTGGACAGTATAGTTCTTGGTTCTAATGGTCTTGCTGCTAGCCAGTCAAGCACCCACTCTAAGCCCCCAATATCTTTTATCTGAGATTTAGATAATATATTCCAAACCATTCTGGAGCTCTCAAGGGGAGCTGGAGATTTGGGTGGCTTTCTGCTCTGTTCTGTTGGGTTTGCTTCCAATCTTTTGCCTCACTGGAGTGGCCTTGGTCTGGCACCCTCACCATAGGCAGAGGAATCTCTGTCTCTCTTGACCTCCTCATCCTTCTCTCCTCTTCTGTGCCCATGGCCTTTCCTGTGCCCCCTACCTTATTCTTGGTTCACCACCCCCTAGTGTGCTGGTGGTCTGTCCTCATGCTCTATGGCTCCCTGCTACCTCCCAGGAGACTGAGGGCATGTGGGGAAAGGGGATATGGGAAATGGTGCTATCGGAGTTCTGCTCTTAGGATGAAGATTCTTCAACATAATTAAATCTTTTCATGGCCTTGGTTAATAATCATGTGGGTATTAGGCCAAAGGTCCCTGTTTCCTTCAGTTCTTAGTTTAATGTGTGTAAACCCTAAGAGGAAGAAGAGGGAAGAAAAAATAATTCTTTCTCAAGAATAACATAATGCCTAACATTTGAGTGTGTTCAATGTTCTAGGTATTGTTCATTCATTAAATGTTCTCAGTAACCTCATTAAATAGATGCCATTATTATCTCCACATTACCAGTGGGGAAAAGGAGGCTCAGAGATGTAAAATAAAAAGTTCTCTGTTAGTGACTGACAGGAGGGTTTCAAACCCAGGTCAATCTGACTCCAGGAATCACCTCCTTAACCATTACACTTTACCCCTATACAAAGGTGAGGTACCTGGGTGGCAGAAAGTATATGCATTTGACTACTAACCTAAAGGTTGGTGATTTGAACCCATCCAATAGCATCTCTGAAGAAAGGCCTGGTGATCTGCTTCTTTAAAGCTTGCGGCCAAGAAAACCCTATGGAGCAGTTCTACTCTGTAACACATAGGGTCTCCGTCATTCGGAATCAACTCCATGGTAACCTTTTTTTTCTGTTCCGTACTAAGGTAAGGAGTTAAATCATGTTGTGATTTAACTTTCCAGGTGGGAGACCTGGATTTGATCTTGGCTACTGCACCCCAAGTGCAGCTACCACCCCTCTGTGTGTTGCTATGATGCTGAACAGTTTTCAGCAGAATCCCTAGACTAAGAAAGACTAGGAAGAAAGGCTTGATGATCTACTTTTGAAAACTCAGCCAATGGATCATAGTGGTCCAATCTGCAAACAATCATGAGTATGACACTAGACCGGGCAGCGTTTCATTCTGCTGTGCATGGGGTGCCCACGAGTCAGGGGCTGACTTGACAGCAACTAACAATAACAAAAATAACTATGATAAATGTACATATCCAATATTAGAAATGTCTGAGAAGATCAGGGATCATTGGGTGCCACTGAGTAAAGACCTATGCACCTAAGTGAAAGATGGGTAAATGCCAATATGTTACCGAGCCAAGGCCTGGCTGGGAAGGAGCTCTGCTGAGGCATGGAGGCTCATGGGCCCGTTTCCTACACCACTGGCCGTGGTTTCTAAGCTTCCTTTCTGTTCTTATACCACCTAGTAACTATTTTTCCACAGCTGCTTCTTTAGTTTGACTCTCCAGTATAACAAAGTCTTCTACATAATTTAGGAACTTCTTTGATATTGCACGATTTGCTGGATTTGTAATCTAAAAGGTATCTGGGGGAAATTTCTTGTAAGCAGGCCTCAGTGAGCACTTTCTGTCCAAGGCCTAATGATTTTGCCCTCACCCAGTACTGGCAACGCTGGCTGACAGACACATCCACTCATCTGTGCTACTTTGTTCTTTATCCCAAATCTCTGGTTGCCTCATTTTCATTGTTACACTAGAAATAACTCACTGATGTCATAAGTACTTTTGTTATATGGTAGAATGTCATACTCTTCACTTTTCCTTTCTTCCTCTGAGCCTGTATAGGAATTGTTTGTTTTGACATTTTAGTCATATGGAGGATACACTAGATTTTGCATTTGTTACAAGCAGAAAATTTGTGTACAGAAGAAACAGGTGGGTTGAGATGTTTACATTTTTCCTCATAAGTCTAGTTTTAAGTTACCTGTCGTGCACAGGGAGTCCCTGGGTGGTGCAGACGGTTAAGTATTTGACTACTAACTAAAAGGTTGGCAGTTCAAAGCCACCCAGAGGCACCCTGGAAGAAAGGCCTGGTGATCTGCTTCCAAAAGGTCACAGCCTTGAAAACCCTACACAGCGCAGTTCTACTCTAAAACAAGCAGGTTGGCCATGAGTCAGAACTGACTCGATGGCAACTTTATGTTGTTGCAAAGCAAACCAACCCAAAACTTACTGGCTTAAAAACAATCCATCTACCTATGGATCTTTGGCAAGTGCTCAAAATCCAGTCTTTTTAACAAATTGTGCTGGCAAAACTGGATGTCCATCTGAGAAAAAATGAAACAGGACCCATACCTCACACCATACACAAAAACTAATTCAAAATGGACCACAGACCTACATATAAAACCACAAAATATAAATATCATGGAAGAAAAAATAGGGTCGACACTAGGGGCCCTAATATACGGCATAAACAGCATACAAACCATAGTTAACAAAAAACAAACATCAGGAGATAAGCTAGATAACTGAGATCTCCACTTATGCTCATCAAAAGACTTCAGCAAAAGAGTAAAAAGAATCTACAGACTGGGAAAAAAAGTTGGGGCTATGGCATATCTGACAAAGGTCTAATCTCTAAAATCTATATGAAAATCCAGTACCTCTACAATAAAAAGACAAATAATTCAATTAAAAAGTGGGCAAAGGATAGGAACAGGCACTTCACCAAGAAGACATTCAGGCGGCTAACAGGCACATGAGGAAATGCATGCCGTCACTAGCCATTAGAGAAATGCAAATCAAAACTGCAGTGAGGTACCATCTCACCCCGGCTTTACTAGCACAAATCAAAAAGACAGAAAATAACAAATGTTGGAGAGGTTGGAGGGAGCTTGGAACTCCTATGCACTGCAGGTGTGAATGCAAAATGGTACTTCTTTAAAAAGCTAGAAATATAGAAATACCATAGGATCCAGCAATCCCACTCCTAGGAATATATCCTACAGAAATGAGAGTCATCATATGAATAGACATATGCACACCCATGTTCATTGCAGCATTGTTCACAATAGCAAAAAGATGGAAATTACCTAAGTGCCCATCAGCAGCTGAATAGATAAACTGTGGTACATACATACAATGGAATACTATGCAGTGATAAAGAACAGTGATGAATCTGTGAAGCATCTCGTGATATGGATGAATCTGGAGGGCATTATGCTGAGTGAAGTAAGTCAATCACAAAAGGACAGATCCTGTATGAGACATTATGACACATGAAAAATGTTTCCACGCACAAGAAAACAATCTTTGATGGTTATGAGGGAGGGGCAGGGTTGGGAGGGAAAAACACTAACTAGTAGATAAGTGGTAACTTTGGTGGAGGGTAAGACAGTACACAGTACTGGGGAAGGCAGCACAACTTGAGCCAGGCAAAGTCATAGAAGCTTCACAGATAAACCCAAATGCCCTCAGAGACTGAGCTACTGGACTGAGGGCTGTGGTCTCGGCGGACATCTAGGTCAATGGGAAGAACTGTGGTCTTGGTGGACATCTAGCTCAATGGGCAGAACATGGTCTATAAAGAAAATGTTCTACACCCAACTGTGGTAAGTAGTAATTGGGGTCTTAAAGGCCTGTGAGCGGCCATCTGAGATACATATACTGGTTCCTACCTAGCCAGAACACAGAATGAAGAAGGCAAAGATACAAGGGAAACATTAGTCTGGAGGACTAATGGACCACAAGTACCACAGCCTCCCACAGACAGAGCCCAGAACAATAATACAAGTAAGGGATGTTCTTCATAATTCAGTCATGTATAAGAGACTAATGGCCATGCCTGCCCAAAAGCAAAGGCAAGAAGGCAGGAAAGGACAGGAAAACTGAACAAATGGAAACAGTGAACCTGGCGTGGAGAAGGGGAGAGTGTTGACACATCTCAGGATTAGCAACCAATGTCACAAAACAATCTGTGTATTAATTGTTCAGTGAGAAACTAATTTGCTCTGTAAACTTTCACCTAAATCACACACACACACACAAAAGAAAGAAAACAAAAATGAAAAACCCAGTTTAATACTGTCTCTCTAAGTTCTATGGGTTGACCGGCCTCAGCAAAAGTGTTTCACTTCAAGTATCTCATGTGATTGAAATCAGACACAGTTGAAGCTGGAGTCATCTGAAGCTCAACTGGCCTCTTCACTCACATGTTTGGCATCTCAGCTGGGATGACTGGCATAGCTGAGGACTGGCTAGGCATTTTTCTCTTTCTTTCTGTGGAGCCACTTCTTAGCATGATGGTCTCGGGGTAGTTGGAATTGCTACACAGTGAATGGTTTTCCCCAGAGCAAAAGCTGCAAGATTCTTAATGATGTAAGTTGGAATGTCACATTGAATGACTTCTGCCACATTCTATTGGTCAGATATTCACCTAGGAACTGGACTACACAAAGTCATGAATACTGGGAAGAATGATTCACTGTGAGGGTAATTGCCTTAGAGTCTGTAGTTGCCTCCAGTAATTCGTGTCCTTCCCACATGCAAAATACTTTTACTCCTCTCCTGCTGCAAGAAGGCCCACCCCCCAACTCCTGTCTCATTTTACTATTAGGCTCAGTATTCTGGCTATCTATTGCTATGTAACAAAGTACTCCAAAACTTAGTGACTTAAAACAACTACTATTTTACTGTTAATGATTCTGTGGATTGTTTGGCTCATCTGGGTAGTTCTTCTGCTCCTTTTGATGTTGGATGGATTTCATGGATTGAATTGTGTCCACCTATAATAAGTGTATCAATTTGGCTAGACCATAATTCCCAGTGTTGTGTGATTGTCTATCATTTTGTCATCTGATGCGATTTTCCTAAGTGTTGTAAATTCTCTCCATAATATTGATGAGAGGAGATTAGCAGCAGTTATGTTAATGAGGCAGGACTCAATCCATAAGATTGAGTTGTGTCTTGAGCCAATCTAAAGAGAATCCTTCAGAGAGATGGGGGACCACATACCACCAAGAAACAAGAGCCAGGAGAATAGTGTATCCGTTGGACCTGGGGCCCCCATGCTGAGAATCTCCTTGACTAAGGGAAGATTGATGACAAGGACCTTCCTCCAGAGCCAACAGAGAGAGAAAGCTTTCCCCTGGAGCTGCACTCTGAATTTGGACTTGTTGACTACTAGACTGTGAAAGAATAAGTTTCTCTTTGTTAAAGCCATCCATTTGTGGTATTTCCATTGTAGCAGCGCTAGATGACTAAGACAATGGTGCTGTAGTCATGTAGGCATTGGCTAGGATGGAGGGTCCAAGATACCTCACTCACATGTCTACCTTGACTACCCTCTGGGTATTCAGGATTGATTCAGACATCTGTATGAACTATAACAAACCCAGTGCTGTCAAGTCGATTCCGACTTACAGCAAACCTATAGGACAGAGTAGAACTGCCCCATAGAGTTTCCAAGGAGTGCCTGGTGGATTTGAACTGTTGACCCTTGGTTAGCAGCCATAGCACTTAACCACTATGCCACCAGGGTTTCTGTATGAACTATAGTCAGGCTAATTCCAGTCAATGGATACGTGATCCCCGTGAGATTTCCTTCAGGACTGGTATAACTTCTGTATTGAGTGGCTAGAGCTATAGGGTACCCAGGGACTGAAGGGGTGAGTACTTCCAGCAGCCACCTCACATGGGTTGACAGAAGGAGGCCAATCTTTCTCATCTCAGGCTTCTGGTATGCCCGTTAGTTCAGCTCTCGCTGGGTCATTTAGTAGCTGCCATTGGGTATGTTTTCTATCCTTCTAGTGTGTGCTCTCTGGTCTCCATATGTCGAAACCAGGGCTTTGAACTGGTTCATTCTAGTTTGAAACCCTGCTGAGAATTTGCAGTTCTAACAAGTTTCCAGGCAATGTTAATGCTGCTGGGTAGGGACCAATTCTGAGAACCACTAGTAAAGCAGTGATTCTCAAAATTAATAGTGCATAAGAATCACCTGGGGATCTTGTTAAAATGTAGATTCTGATTCAGTATATCTGTGGCAGAATTACAAATTATCAGCAGGGGTTTGAAGGGGAATGTATCAGCCCTGATTCAAACTAGCAGTAAACGGATCTAGTGGAAGACGTGTATAAAGGTAACTCACTAAGGCCCAGCCATTGTCGCAATAGACAACCACTGTTGTTTCCCTCTTATTAGAATCTATAAGCACATGAGGAGTTCCCAAAATTACCCTGAAGAACACCATACTATGTGCTGGGGGAACACAAGAATGAAACAGAAATAGTCCCTCACCCTAAGGAACTTATCATTACATACGGGAGAGAAAACAAATTTACAAATAACTAGATCATATTGCAAAAACTAATGCAGGTCGTAAGGAAGGTGCAAACTGCATATTATGGGAGCTCAAAGGACTGAAAAATTCCACTCCTGTGTTATGTTTTTAATTCTTCCTCTAGTTCTGGGCAAATGGTTACGTTTCACACTCCAATTTCCCCATAGGTATAATGAGGAAAACATACCTTCTTCTGCATGTCTTACTGGGGAGCAATGAGAGTTAGTGACAAAGTATCTATAAAGACTTTGGGTTTATTTCCAGCGTCCAAATGCATCTTTAACCTTACAAACGTGTGAGACGTAGAGGGCAAGTGAAGTAGGTTAGATCTGCATGTGTGCGTGTGTATGTATGTACGTGTGTGTGTGCGCGCGCACAAGCACATGTGTGTCACTGCCACTCTCAAAATGAGGCCTCAGGGGGTAATAAACAGAAGGCCTGCTGGGGCCACCAATTTCTTTTTCCCATCTGTGATGGCCAGGGCCCCGGGCTTCACACTGGGAATGGTATCGGGCAACTCTCCTCGGTCTTGTGGTGCTGCTGCCTTTAATTCATATTTGCATGCATTGTGAGACTAGCCAGGCAGCCGAATGACTGCCCAGGAGTGGAGCTTGTGATGATGTAGAGAAATAAAATCACTGTTTAATGAGAAGCGGTACGATAGGGTCCACAGATGGACCATTCAGAAGGCTGTGTTTGAACTGCAGTATTCCATTCATTTTCTAATACACCTTACTGTGGGCTTAAATTGCATTCTTGGAAAATTTAGCTCAGCATGACTAGTTCTTCTTAGAATAGCATCACTAACGTAATGTTGTGTTCAAGAAGCCTGTTGGATAAAAGGTTATCATCTAATTTTTATTATTATAAGTCTTCAGCACTTCTAGAGTTACCTTCAAAATAGAGCAAAATATTTCAGATATATGCAACTGTGTGTTGGAGTAAGTTCTAAAAGGTCATGGCTATAGATCCTATGCCTCAGTTTACCCTTTGGAATATTGCCTCCTGATTTTTATAGAAGTTCTTTTTATAAATCAATTCTTTAAAAGAATATACCCATGGTATTTTTCCTATAGCTTTTATCATTGATTAATGTTTTAACTATTATAATTATTATTTTTTGTTATTTTTATCTATGTGGTATATTGGACTAAGCATAGGGTTTGGAGTTAGACAAACTAAGGTCTGAATGTCAACTCTTGCAAATACTAGTTGTGGTCATGGACAAATCACATAACATTTCTAAGCAACAATTTTTTGCTTCTTTTAGTTCATTATTTTGTCATTAGTATTTACTAAATTTCTTCCACTTTCTTGTTGTTGTTAGTTGTTGTTGAGTTGATTCCAACTCATGGCGAGCCTACGTGTGCAGAGTAGAACTGCTGCATAGGGTTTTCAAGGCTGTGACCTTTTGGAAGCAGATCACCAGGCTGTCTTCCGAGGTGCCTCTGGGTGAGTTCAAACCACCAACCTTTTGGTTAGTAGTTGAGTGCTTAACTGTTTGCACCACCCAGGGACTGCTGGCAATAATTTTGTAATGAAGTTGAAAGGATTTGAGATGAGGTAGGTAGAAAGCACTCAGCACACTGCCTATCATGTAGTAAACACTCCATAATCAATCCTAGCTATTATTATTATCTTCAGTAAGGATGATAACATCTCTGGTTTAAACCCTCTATCCTAACTCTGTCTACATCTTTTCTTTGGCAATTTCACATGGTCATGTTCCATTTATGTCTGTGGAGTTACTGTTCTTATCAGAAAAACCATTATGCACAGCTAATTTCAGGTTCATGACTTCTTGAGCACAGTGGGAAACCAATAAATGAATTAAACATATATTTCATAAGAGATTTCTATATTTTTATGTGGATACATAAATATAATTTCCAACAATGGAAAGCATCCTGTCATTAATAGCTCATGTCATGAGATAAAAGGATAGAAAAACAATAAACCATACCTACAAATGCAATTCCACATAGCATGAATCCTCACGAAATTACACAAAGTCTTGTGGTTGTCTGAGGTACATAGAAAAGGAATATTGTATGACAAGATAGCCAGTCACAATGTGGAACATACTATTGGAGCGAATTGTCAAGTGTTTTAAAAGGAAAGGAGAAGCTTTCTAGGAATTTCTAATAATAGAGAATTTAGACTGAAGGAATTTGCCCTTGCGTTCTTGGAATAGGCTTAGATTTTATATTGGATTAAAAAATTGGCTTAGGGAGGGAGTGGATCCTCAGGATGAAGCTTTTCCAGGCTCCCTCTTGCTTTGTTTTTGCCTGGGGCATTATTTTCTGTTTGCCAAGGCCAGCTGCTTTCTCCCTGGCAGGTTTCTGTTCAGCAGCCCAGAGCTGCTTCTCTGATGTTGGGACTCACCCCTCTGAGGTTGGATGGGGCAGCTGTGTGTCCCCAGGCTGAGCGACGGGGATGAGCTGCCTCTGGGGCCTGGATGGATGCAGTCTTGCTGTTGCACTTTCACCATTAACTCTCTTCAGATCCTCAGCAAACTTGACCTCTGTCAACCTCACCTGAATACGTCAGCTCAGCTGCCTCTGGGCCCTAGGCCGGGAGACCGAGAAATCTGGCTCAGTGTTAGATGCCAGCTATTTTTTTCCACATGGTATCCAGGCAGAGTCACTAATCATATTAGACCCTAAAACGATTTAAGCCCTTCCTATCTGCTAAGCATGAGAGCTATCGCTGGCAAATACACAAATCCCAAATTATCTCAGCACAATAAGATGTACATTTTTAAATTTTAGTGTAAAATGTGCCATTAATCAGCCATCAACAAGTATTCATTCATTTTTTACACGCTGTGCTAGGTCATGTGGGAAGACAGAGCATAAAGCTTGCACCTGCTCTGAAGGAGTTGGTCAGTCATTGTGGGTACACCTTGTCCCCTACCCACCTGTAACACCCTTCGTTATAGAACCATGAAGCACGTGTCCACCCATTTTTATTGGAAAAAAACTGCAAATTCACCTGTGTCTTAGATGCAGAGTCTTGGCAGTCTCCTCTTTGTTCTGCTGATATTCAGCTCTAATGTCACGTACTCAGATGGGCCTGCCATGACTGTCTTATCTAAAGAGGCCCCTGGGGTCTCTAATCCGTTACCCTGCTTTATTTCTTCATAGAAGCCTGATACCACACTGCTGACTTTTGTTGGTTCTTAAATTATCTATCTCCCACGAGAGAACTTAAGCTCTATCAAAGAGGGCAGTGCTCTTGTCTGTTCTCTTCAGTGTTTGGCACATAGTAGGTGCTCAAAAAATATTTGCTGCAAGAATGAAAAATGAGAGGGTAAGGTTTAACTTGGAAACACACATTATTGTGTGTAGTCAGAACCATGCTTCTAGAGACTCTTCGCTCCTTCACCCCTCTCATTCTCTCATTCCTGCCTTCCTTCCTTCCTTCTTGGAGAAAGAATTTTGACTCAATTCATGAGCACAGACAGCATGGATCGAAGTTCTTCCTCTGCTGTGGATGCGAGTGGTTTTGTTTGGTTTCTGCTTTAAAGTGCAGAGGGCAGATAGTTCTCAGTCTTGTCTGCCACCATGTTTCCTGGGACAAAAGGCAGTGGGAGGGAACTAGACCTTCAAGTGAGGCTGAGCATGTGGTACTTCGTGAAAGCCCAACTTCCTGTCTTTGAATCCCCAGCCAAGCCTGAAAGAGACTCAGAAACATAATCTGGTCATGGAATATTAACGTGGCTATGCTTGTACACATGGACCAGTGGAATATGGGCAGACTGAAATGATAGGCAGTGGGGGAGAGGCCACTTAATGTTTCAGATAAACATTTCTGAGACAAAGCCTCAACCAGGGAGGTGGCAGTGGGAATAGAGAGGAAAGAGTTGATTTATCAGTTGATGAAAAATTCATTGGCCGATTAAAGGTTATTTTTATATAATATATACCTCACCTACTTCCAAAAAAGGATCTGAAGGAGCTGAGCAATGGAAGGTGAGGAATGAGTTAAGAATGATCTTAAGCTCTCATGCTTAAGAAAAAGAGGGCGCCCTATCTAAGGCAGGAAGGGTTGGGAGGAGAAAATATTTTTGAGCAGATAATGATGTGTTCAGTTTGCATTTGTCACACTGAGGTGATGAAGGAGCATTCAAATGGAAGAGTCTACTAGGCTATTATAAACATTTTACTCAGAGAATTCCTGTCTTTGATAGGCAGAGTGTCTGAAAAAACAAATCTATGTGATTAGCACAGGAATATGAACTCCTGAATTTGCAGCTGTAGCCATTGTTTGCTTCTCCCTGCTTTTCATTGTAGTATCTTTGCCCCAAATGAGTCATGCTGTTGATTATCATACGAGCGCACACAGATACACACATATGCACATGAAACCTATTTTCTGCAATTGCATCCCAGGGTCTTGAAAACAGCACCATGTTGCTCAAAGTTCTGCTTGCCCGTGTCCTGGGAGGGCCCTTTGGTCTTCTGTCTTCGCTGCTTGCGGTCACTCCACTTCAGTTCACTAACAGGAACAAGCCTGTATCCCCCTATGATCTCTCCCTCACTTGTGTCTTGAGTAGCAGAAATGTGTTCCAGCAAGTCTCACCCTTTTGTTGTGACAGATTGCTACACTATAGAGCCCATTCAAGCAACCTTTCTTCTGCCTGTCTTCATCCTCTCAGGAGCTTTTACTGTTCTCCTTGGAAAGCCACATGAAACGATGTGAGACGCCTAGGGTGACGGCTCAATGAATAAGCACCAAGTTAGGACTTAGAAGGGAAATAAAGAGGTTATAGCCACAAGAAGTTTCCAAGGTTGTTGGTTCTTAGGTGCTGTGAAGTGGGTTCCAACTCATAGCGACCCTGTAGGACAGAGTAGGGTTTCCAAGGAATGGCTGGTGGATTTGAACTGCCGACCATTTGGTTAGCAGCTGAACTCTTAACCACTGTACCACCAGGACTCCTTTTCAAGGTTGCTGATGTGTAAAAATGTCAAAGTGGCAAGTGTGTCTTCCTAAAGATTAAGAAGTGGAAGGACATTATTTTATTACTCCCCTCTAGAACCAACTCTTCCGTAGAATTCAAGACAAGGCTTCATTTTTATTTTCTGTATATGTGTGTGTCAGAATTCAGAATATTCTTAGTTTCCACCCATAACTAAATCTTAAAATTCTCTTAGCTCCAACAGGGCCCAAGAAAAAAACAATTTTCTTTTTTGTTCCTAAGCCTTTATAAACATAAATAAATAAATTAGTACATGTGTATATATTTAAAATTACACAAGTTAAACAAACAAACTGAAAGATAGGCAGTAATAAATAAAATCTCATATCCTCTCCCCTTTCATTTCTCTCTCGGGAAGGGACCTGTGAATGTTTAAATAAACAGAGGGATATAGAGTAACGAGGAAAAGTTCAAAATGTAGCTTTCTATACCTTTTTCTGGATATTTAAAGACATGCCTGGGATGCTCTGCCACCAGGTGGCCACGTGACTGTCTCATCCAGTTCCAGTGCTGTTTCCTCAGGGAGGCCTTCTCTGATGGCACAATCTAATTAACCCGTCCCTGACTCTACTGCCCTTTGTGTATTCCCCTTTTGCTTTCTTCATAGCATTGATTACGATGTGTAATAGGCAGAATAATGGCCCCTTAAAGATGTTCATGCCCTAATACCTGGAACCTGTGACTATGCAACCTTACAAGGCAAAAGACATGATGTGATTAAAGGCACAGATTTTGAGATAGGAAACTTATCCGAGATTATGCCGGTGGGCTCAAAGTAATTCAGAGCATGAGAGGGACATGACCTACTGTTGCTGGATTCGAAGATGGAGAAAGGGGGGAGCCACCAGCTAAGGAATGCTGGTGGCCTCAAGAAGATGGCAACAGTCTTTAGCTGACATCCAACAAGGGAACAGGGACCCTGGCCCTGCAACTGCAAGGAACTACAACCCCAAGTCCAACAGCCTGCATAGGTAAGGAAATGGATGTCTAGAGCCTCCAGAAAGGAACTCAGCCCTTTCTGAGCGAGATCAGTGTTGGACTTGTGACCTACAGAAGTATGATGTAATAAATCCCCATTGTTTAAGCCGCTAAGCATGTGAAAATTTGTTATGGCAGTAATAGAAAACTAATACACCATATGAAATTATTTTGATCTTTTATTTGTTTATTGTCTGTCTCCTGATCAGAATGTGAGCTCCAAGGAGAGAGATCTTGTCTATTTGGTCCACCATTTTATCTCTACTGACTAGGACAGTTCCTGTCATGTAGTAGGTGCTAATTTTCTTGTTGTCGAGTGAATAAATGATACATGTGTATCATTTGTTATGGTATCACGTATTACATATTATTTGATGTAGGTATAACTCACTCATTTTAATCACTGCACTAGATAGAATCCATAATTAGCTGTATAATTACTTTTTAAAAAAACCATACCTTTACTGCTGGACATATAGGCTATTTCCAGATTTTTACTTTGTGTATCTCTGGGCGCAAGTCCAAGTATTTCTGTGGGATAGAAATGGAGTTGCTCGGTCAAAGATTGTGTCCATTTAAAGTTTGATAAAATTTGATGGACGTTGCTAAATTATCCTCTAAAAATGCTATGCCAACTACATCCCCAATAACTGAGTGTGAGAGTACCTCTTTCCCCATACTTTTCCCGAGGTTGATTTTACTAATCCATTTGATTTTTTTTTTTCTTGTGGGTAGGTAAAAATATCTTATTGTACTAGTGTTTGCATTGTTAGTAAGGTTGATTATTAGTAAGGTTGAGCAGCCTTTCTTAAGTCTGTTAACTGTATTTTGTTGTCCTTAGTTAAGCTCTGGGGTCAGAATTTAGATTTGAATGCTGACGATAGCACTTTTTTTTTTTTTTCTAGGCAACAAGTTCCTAAATTTCTCTGTGCCTCAGTTTTCTTGTCTGCAAAATGGAGGTAATAACAATGTTATGGATTGAATTGTGTCCCCCCAAAATATGTGTTGTAAATACTAATTCCTAAACCTGTGGTTATAATCCCGTTTGGGAGTGGGTTTTCTTTGTTATGTTGATAAGGCAGTATTAGTGTGGGCTGTGTCTTAAATTAATTTCTTTTGAGATATGAAAGAGGAGAGATGGGGAAGACAGATGCCACACGGCATGACGATCATCAAGAAGCCAAGGAACAGAAGCTGAAAAGAGACAGGAACCTTCCCCCAGAGCCAACGGAGAAAGCCTTCCCTGAGAGCTGGTGCCCTGAATTGTCATTTGTAGTCTCCTAAACTGTAAGAAAATAAATTTCTGTTCATTAAAGCCACCTACTTGTGGTATTTCTGTTAAAGCAGCACTGGATAACTCAGACAAAGAGTGTCTGATCCAAAGCGTTATTATACAAACAAGTTCATTTAAAACATGCAGAGTGCTTAAGATATTGGCTGGCAAACAGTATTCTCTCAATCAATATTAGCTGTATCCTTGCCCTTTTTTTCCTCTTGAATTGCTTCATTATTGTTTTTCAAAATCCCTTTCTATATTTTAGAAAGTTGTCTATTGTCTGAAACACATTTTTCACAAGTATTTTCTCCTAGCTGCTTGTCTTTTAGCTTTGTTTGCGGTGTATTTCATTTTAAAGAACTTAAAAATTCTTTCCAATCTGTCCATCTCTTTTCGTTATATAGCTTTATAGAGAATGTACATAGCATTATATCCTTGCTTGACAAAAACATTCTAATCACAAGATTATAAAATATTATCCCACATTTTTCTTCCACTATATTTATAATATTTTTATGCCTTGCTCTTGAATTGCCTGGTAATTTATTTTTATATATGGAATGACTTAGGGATCTGAGTTTTCTTTCGATGTACTGACACAATTTCCCCAAAGCCATGTATTGCATATAAAAAAAAGCCCTTTTTCCACTGATTTAAAATGTCTGATTGGTTTTATGTATTAAATTCACATTAAAAAACCCAAAAAACCCCTACTGCCTTTGAGTTGATTCTGACTCATAGTGACCCTATAGGACAGAGTAAGAACTGCCCCGTAGGGTTTCCAAGACTGTAAATCTTTATGTGGAAAGCAGATTGCCGTACCTTTCTCCCGAGAAGCAGCTGGTGGGTTCGAGTTGCCGACCTCTTGGTTAGCGCCCGAGCTTTTAACCACTGCACCACCGGGGCTCCTTAAATTCACATATGTATGGGCAATTTCTATTTATTCCTCTCACTTTATTCTTTTCTGCTGATCTAGAGGCATATTTCTTCATCAAGACTACACCGTTCTAATTATAAAACCTACATAGTATATTTTATTATCTGGTAGTGTAAGTTCTCAACATTACTTTTTTTCTCGTTTGTCTTGGATATTTAAAAATATTTTCTCCTTTATATAAACTTTGCCATCAGCTTGTCAAATTAATTTGGATTACTCTTAATATATAGGTTAATTTGGGGGAGAACTGATAAGTATAAAACATTGTGATGGTTAAGATTGTGCGTCAGCTTGGCTGGGCCATGATTCTCAGGGTTTTGGCAGTTGTACAGTGTTGTGACCACTTCCCTGTTGAAATGTCATATGTGATCACGCCCATGATGGAGTCTGCTGAGTGGTTCCAGTGGTGGTAGGGACTGTGGTGGCTCACTGCCTCCTCAGCCTTCATCACTCCGCCTTCAGCGCCTATTGCCTTCCTGCTCGCCTTGCCAATGTTTTGGGCTTGTTCTGGATTCAGCAGCTGCCACTGGTCTGACCTCCGGTTCTTGGGACTTGAGCTAGCAGCTTACCTGTCCATTTTGGGATTCCTTGATCTTCACAGCCTGTGAGCAAGAGTCCTGCTCCCCACCTGCCAATCTTGGGTTCACCAGCCCCTGCAGCTAGGTGAATCAGGAGAAACCTTGGTCTTGCCTGTGGACCTTGGGATTCCTTGACCTTCACAGTCTCTGAGCGAGAGCTGTGCAGTCTGACCTGCCCATCTTGGGTTCACCAGCTTCTGCAGCACCATGAATTGGGAAAGGCCTGTGTCCTGATCCATGGACTTGGGACGTTCCAACCTGTACAATCAGTGATTTGTTTCTTTGATATAAATCTCTGTCTCTATGTATATTTATATGCTTTACTGGCTTTGCTTCTCTAGAGAACCCAGCCTAAGGCAAACACTGAGTCTTTTAGCACATTTATTATTAGGTTTAATCTTAGTATTTGCTGTGATTATGGTAAGATCCTTTGTTCATTACATTTTCCAGGTGGATATTACTGATAAATAAAGAAGCTAGTGGTCTTTGTATACTGATCCTGTATCTGACAATATTTGTCTCTTATATTAGTTGTAACAGTTTTACTGCTTATTATTTTAAATTTCTGGGTAACTAATCAGATCATTTACTAGTAATTACACTTTTGTCTCTTTCAGTTTTTTCCATTTCATTTCCTTTCTGTGACTTTTTGTGTGTGAGTGTGAACATTTTATTGTGTTTAGGTTAAAATTTGCACAGCAAATTAGTTTCCCATTCAACAATTCATAAACAATTTGTTCCATGACATTGGTTGCTATCCCTGCAGTATGTTAGCACACTTCCCATTTCCACCCTGCCTTTCCCCTTTCCATTCCTCCAGTTCCCTGCCCCTCTTTGCCTTCTCATTTCTTTTGGGCAAATGTTACCCATTTGTTCTTGTATAGTTGATTGTTCTAAGGGCACCTTCCTTATGGGTGTTATTTTTTATTTTATAGTCCATTTATTTTTTTTTTTATTTATTTTTTTTTTTTTAGTCCATTTATTTGGCTAAAAGGTGACCTCTGGGAGTGGCTTCAGTTCCAGGTTAAAAAGGTGTCTTAGGGCAGTAGTTTTGGGGGTTCCTCCAGTCTCTATCAGTCCGGTAAGCCTGGTCTTTTTATGAATTTAAGTTTTGTTCTAAATTTTTATTCCATTCTAACTGGGACCTTCTATTGTGTCTCTGGTCTGAGTGGTCAGTAGTGGTAGCTGGGCACCATCTAGTACTTCTGGTCTCAGGCTAGAGGAGGTTGTGCTTCCTTGAGTCTTTGGTTTCCTTAACCCTCCTTTGTTCCAGATGGGAAGAAACCAGATAGTTGTATCTTAGATGGCTGCTCGCAAGCTTTAAAACCCCAGATACTACTCACCAAACTAGGATGTAGAACATTATCTTAACGAACTATGTTATGCCAATTGACCTAGATGTCCCCCAAGCCTGTAGTGCTTAGCCTTTGGGCCCTGTAACTCAGTCCTATGAGGTGTTTGGATATGTCTAAGAAGTTTCCATAACTGAGCTCCCTATGTGAATATATATGCAGCACATATAAATGTGTATATATAAATGCCCACAACTCTACATATATATGTGTGGACATGTACCCCCATATCCCCTTTCACACCTATATAGCATACATATCTACCTATGTAACAACTCATAGATTTTTGGCTGTTACTACTGTTGTTGCAGAATTATGTAGCATTTTTCATGTAAATAATGTGTGCCTTCCGTGTTTGTCTGCTGGCTGTGGCCTCCCTGCATGAGACACCCTCACAAGTGCTGCCATGCTGATCCTCTCCCACATGTTGCTATAAAAAAAATGAGCACACTGCACTTATAAAAATACCTCATGGCGGGGGGCATGACCAGCAAACAAATGCAGAAGTTTTGCATTATTTGTGTAAAAATAGATATGTTATAGCATTTACTCAGAGGCATATCCATGGAAAATAGCACCTATAGCAAGCACTAAAAATTGCATCTCTGCAGAGGCATAGTAAGGGTAATGAATCACCCAGGGGTGATCTCTAAGTTGCGCCCCCCCCAATTTCAAGATGAATAAATTTTGGTAGTAGTGACGCATCAGCAAAAATACTTTCCCAAATGAAGGGCAACTACAGTAATTACTGGACCCCTGCTGGCGCAACAGTTAAGGGCTCAGCTGCTAACCAAAAGGTTGGCAGTTCAAATCCACCAGCCGCTCCTAGGAAACCCTATGGGGCAGTTCTGCTATGTCCTATAGGGTTGCTATAAGTTGGAAACGACTTGGTGGCAACAGGTTTGGTCTGGTTTTTGGTATGGTAATTACTATAACATAGACAACCTTGCAACAATAGTATTAACAAACAATAATTTACAAATGAACACATAGGGAGATAGTTATGCTAAAGAGGCATGGGAGTGTAAGGGAGCAGACCCATCTGCAGATATAGGTTTGGTTGTGGATATTTCTACATACATAATTGTAGGTGCTGCATGTGTACTAATATAAATGATAGAGCACACAAGAGGCACAGTCATGGAAACTTCTTAGACTTAACCAAACACCTTGCAGGACAGAGTTCCTAGGCTTGAAGACAAAGGACATCCACATCAATTGGCACAGCATAGTTCATACAGACAATATTCTGCATCCTACATTGGCGAGTACTATCTGGGGTCTTAAAAGCCTGTGAACGGCCAGCTAAGATAGAGCTATTGGTCTTTTCCTGTCTGGAGCAAAGGAGAGTGAAGAAAGCCAAAGATTCAGGAGAACAATTAGTCCAAAGGACTAATGGGCCACATGAACCACAACTTCCTCTAGCCTGAGACCAGAAGAACTAGATGGTGCCGGTCTACCACTACATACTCCTTTGACTGGGATCACAACAGAGGGTCCCAGAAAGAGTGGGACAAAAATGTAGAACAAAAAATCAAATTCACAAAAAAGATCAGACTTACTGGTGGGACAGAAACTGGAGGAAGCCCCAAGACTATGGCCCTAAGATACCTTTCTGACCTTGAACTGAAGCATTCCCAGAGACCACCTTTCAGCCAAACAATAGACAGGCCCATAAAATAAACAATAACACTCAAAAGGAATGTGTTCCTTAGAATAATCAATTATACGAGATCAAAAGGACAACATTTGCCCAAAACCAAAGATGAGAAGGCAGGAAGGGGTAGAAAATCTGGATGAAAAGAAACAATAAACCCAGGGTGGAAATGGGGAAGATTGCTGACACATTGTGGGGAATGTAACCAATGTCATGGAGGTTGTTAATGAACCTTCCTTCAATTTTGATGTAAAAACTATCAAATGGGAAACAAATTTGCTCTGTAAACTCTCACCTAAAGCACAATAAAAAATGAAAAAAAGAAAAGAAACACCTTTTCCTCTCTTGTCTGGCTGCCTCGTTCAGGCTGATTTCATATTTGTGGCGCCTTGGAATGTCATTCCATTTCTCATCTGGTTCCCCCTTGGACTTAAGCCCAGGGGAAATTCTCCCCTTCCCTCCCCTGTCCCTCCCACTAAGCCTTTGCACCCCTGTCCAAACATCTGACACCCATCTGTACCATAACATGAGCTCAAAAATACCAGTAAATCTTGTTAATCTTTTACTTCACACATTATGGCATTATATAAAAATTACCACTGCAGCTTCCTTGTTTTCACTGATGAAAATTGGTCTATGATGTGCTCAAAGTGATTTTCTCCAATTTCTGCTCTTTCTGCTCTCAGCAGAGCAAGATCATACAGTCTGCCTTGATCCATGTTGTCGTTGTTGTTAGGTGCCATTGAGTTTGTTCTGATTCATAGTGACCCTATGTACAACAGAACAAAGCACCGCTGGCCCTGCGCCATACTCACAATCATTGCTATGCTTGAGCCCATCCTTGCAGCCACTCTGTCACTCCATCTTTTTGAAGGTCTTCCTTTCCTTTACTGACCCTCTACTTTAAGAAGCATGATGTCCTTCTCCAGGGACTGGTCCCTCCTAATAACATGTCCAAAGTATATGAGGGAAAGTCTCACCATCCTCCCTTCTAAGGAGCATTCTGGCTGTACTTCTTCCAAGACAGATTTGTTCGTTCTTCTGGCAGTTCATGGTATACTCAATATTCTTTGGCAATATGATAATTCAAAGATATCAATTCTTCTCTGGTCTTCCTTATTTATTGTCCAGCTTTCACATGCACACGAGGACACTGAAAACACCATGGCTTGGGTCAGGGGCACCTTAGTCCTCATAGTGACATCCTTGCTTTTTAACACTTTAAAAAGGTCTTTTGAAGCAGATTTACCCAACATAATGCATCGTTTGATTTCTTGACTGCTGTTTTCATGGGTGTTGATTGTGGATCCAAGTAAAATGAAATCTTTGACAACTTCATTATTTTCTCTGTTTATCATGATATTGCTTATTGATCCAGTTGTGAAGATTTTTATTTTCTTTATGTTGAGGTGTAATCCATACTGAAGGCTGTAATCTTTGATCTTCATCAGTAAGAGCTTCAGATTCTCTGCTTTCTGCAAGAAAGGCTGTGCCATCTGCATTTCTCAGGTTGTTAATGAATCTTCCTTCAATTTTGATGCCACATTCTTCTTCATGGAGTTCAGCTTCTTGGATTATTTGCTCAGCGTACAGATTGAATAAGTATGGTGAAAGGATGCAACCCTGACACACACCTTCCCTGATTTAAAACCACATAGCCTCCCCTTCTTCCATTCGAGCAATGCCCTCTTGGTCTAAGTACAGTTCCTTCATGAGCACAATTAAGGGTTCTGGAATTCCCATTCTTAGCAATGTTATCTGTAATTTGTTATGATCCACATAGTCTAATGCCTTTGCATAGTCAATAAAACACAGGTAAACAGCTTTCTGGTATTCTCTGCTTTCAGCTAAGGTCCATGTGGCATCAGCAATGATATCCCTTGTTCCACATCCTCTTCTGAATCTAGCTTGAATTTCTGGCTGTTTCCTGTCGATGTACTGCTGCAATTGTTTTAGATTATCTTCAGCAAAATTTTGCTTGCATGTGATATCAATGATATTGTTCGATAATTTCCACATTCTGTTGGATCACCTTTCTTTGGAATGGGCGCAGATATGGATCTCTTCCAGTTAGTTGGCCAGGTAGCTGTCTTATAGATTTCTTGGCATAGATGAATGAACTATTCCAAGTAGATGAATCAGTGCTGCATTTGTCAGTTGAAATATCTCAGTTGGTGTACCGTCAATTCCTGGAGGCCTGTTTCTCGCCAATTCCTTCAGTGCAGCTTGAACTTCTTCCTTCAGTACCATCAGTTCTTGATCATATGCTACCTCCTGAAATGGCTGAATGTCAACTAATTCTTTTTGTTACAATGACTGTGAAGTCCTTCCATTTTCCTTTGATGCTTCCTGCATTGTTCAATATTTTCAAGTCTTGAATTTTTTCTTCAGTTCTTTCAGCTTGAGAAATATGAAGTGTTCTTCCCTTTTGGTCTTTGCACATTTCATTATAATACTTTATTTTGTCTTCTCTAGCCACCTTTTGAAATCTTCTCTTCAGCTGTTTTGTTTCATCATTGGCTTTAGCTGCTTTATGTTCAAGAGCAAGTTTCAGAGTCTCTTCTGACATCCATTTTGGTCTTTTCTTTCTTTCCCATCTTTTTAGTGACCTTTTGCTTTCTTCATGTGTGATGTCCTTACTGCATTCCACGATTTGGTCATGATTGTTCAGTGCATCAAATCTATTCTCAAGGTAGTCTCTAAATTCAGATGGTACATTCTCAAGGTTGTATTTTGGCTCTGGCGGACTCGTTTTAACTTTCTTCAGCTTCAGCTTGAACTTGCATACGACCAGTTGATGGTCTGCTCTGCAGTTGGCCTGTGGTCTTGTTCTGATGATATTGAGCTTCTCCATTTTTACTTTCCACGGATGCAGTCCATTTGATTCCTGTGTACTCCATCCAGCGAGGTCCACATGTATAGTCGCTGTTTATGTTGTTGAAAAAAGGCATTTGCAATGAATAAGTTGTTGAGCTTGCAAAATTCTATTATGGGAACTCTGGCGTTGTTTCTATCACCAAGGCCATATTTTCCAACTACAGATACTTCTTCATTGTTTCCAGCTTTCTCATTCCAATCGCCAATAATTATCAATGCATCTTGATTGCATGTTTGATCAATTCCAGACTGCAGAAGTTGGTAAAAATCTTCAATTTCTTCATCTTTGGCATTCATGTTTGGCTTCTAAATTTGAACAATAGTCTTATTAACTGGTCTTCCTTGTACATGTATGGACATTATCCTGTCACTGATAGTGTTGTACTTCAGGATAGACCTTGAAATGTGTTCTTTTTGATGATGTATGTGACACCATTCCTCTTCAATTTGTCATTCCCAGAATAGTATACCATATGATTGCCCAATTCAAAATGGCTAATACCAGTCCTTTTCAGCTCACCCTGGTGGAGTAGTAGTTAAGAGCTCGGCTGCTAACCAAAAGGTCAGCAGTTTCAATCCACCAGCTGCTCCTTGGAAACCCTACGGGTGGTTTTACCCTGTTCTCTAGGGTCGCTATGAGTCAGAATTGACTTGACAACAGTGTGCGGGAACGCCTAAGATACCGATTTTTATTCGTTCCATTGCCTTTTTTACGACTTCTAATTTTCCCGGATTCATACTTTGTACATCCCACATTCTGATTATTAATGTGTTTGCAGCTGTTTATTCTCATTTTGATTCGTGCCACATCAGCAAATGAAGGTCCTGAAAGGTTGACTCCATCCACGTCATTAAGGTTGACTTACTTTGAGGAGGCAGCTTTTCCCCAGTCATAGTTTGAGTGTCCTCCAACCTGAGGGGCTCATCTTCCGCTGCTATTCATAAGTTTTCACTGGCTAATTCTTTTCAGAAGTAGACTGCCAGGTCCTTCTTCCTAGTCTGTCTTAGTCTGGAAGGTCAGCTGAAACCTGACCACCATGGGTGACCCTGCAGATGTTTGAAATACAGGTGACATAGCTTCCAATATCACAGCAGCACACATGCCACCACAGTATGACAAACTGACAGAGGAGTGGTGGCCTTGACCCAGGGAGGCTCTCAAACAGGACAGTTTAGTTTTAACTTGCTGAATGATTTCTCACAGTTGGCTATGGAAACTGCAATGGTTAATAGGAACTGCTCAGTGGCACCCCCCACCCCTTTCAAGTGGCACCCAGGACACATGCCATATCTGGCATACTTTAGATATGCCTCTGCATTTACCATAGTTGTCCTTTGTTCTTTCATACCTCTCAGTGTGTTCATTCATCTCGGTCACATTGTGCTGAGTTCCCCATGTTGTGTATTGCCTTTCCCTTCACCAGGATTAACACATGTGTACTATCTAGTAAGTGATTCTTTCTTTGTCCCCTTCCCATCCCTGGTAACCATTAAAGAATGTTGCTTTCTGTGTGTATACCTTTTCCTGACTTTTTATAGAAGTGATGTCCTGCAATATTTGTCCTTTTGTGTTTTTCTTCTTTAACTCAGCATAGTGTCCTTCAGATTCATCCAAGTTATGAGATGATTCATAGACTCATCTTTATTCTTTGTTGTTGCGTAATATCCCATTGTATGTATGTACCATAATTTATCCACTCATCTGTTGATGGACACTTAGGTTGTTTCCACTTTTTGCTATTGTGAATAATGCTGCAATGAACATAGGTGCGCATATGTCTATTCATGTCACTGCTCTTATATCTCTTGGATATATGCCTAGGAATGGGATTGCTGGATCATATGACATTTCTATTTCTAGTTTTTTGAGGAAGCACCATACCATTTTCCACAGTGGTTGTTCCATTTTACAATCCCACCAGCAGTGTATAAGAGTTCTAATCTCCCCATAACCTAACCAACATTTGTTGTTTTCTGTTTTTTTTTTTTTTTAATCAGTGACATTTTTGCAGGGGTGAGATATCTCATTGTAGTTTTTTAAAAAAATTTATTTATTTATTTATTTTTTAAATTGTGCTTTAGGTGAAAGTTTACAGAGCAAATTCGTTTCTCATCGAACAGTTAATACACAAATCGTATTGTGACATTCATTTCCAAACCAGTGATGTGTCAACACTCTCCCTTTCTCTGCCCTGGGCTTCCTATTTCCATTTGTCCAGTTTTCTTGTCCCTTTCTGCCTTCTCATCTTTGCTTTTGGGCCAGCTTGTCCATTAATTTCCTATGCATGAATTGAACTAAGAAGTTTGTTCCTCATGTGTGTTATTGTTGACCCTATAGACCTGTCTAATCTTTGGGTGGATCTCAGGAGTGAATTCAGTACTGAGTTAAAAAGGGTTTCCAGTGACTGTACTTTTGGGGTTTCTCCAGTCTCTGTCAGACCAGCAAGCCTGGTCTCTTTTTCGTGAATTTGAATTTTGTTCTACGTTTTTCTCCCACTCTGCCTAGGGCCATCTATTGCGATCTCTGCCAGAGCAGTTGGTGTTGGTAACCGGGCACCATCTAGTAGTTCTGGGCTCAGTCTGGTGGAGGTTATGGTAGTGGTGGTTCATTAGTCCCTTGTGTCTTGGTCTTCTTCATTCTACTTTGTTTCAGCTGCGATGGGACCAGTAGTCGTATCTTAGATGGCCACTTGCAGGCTTTTAAGACCCCAAACGCTACTCACCGCAGTCGGATGTAGAGCAATTTCTTTATAGACTATGTTATGCCAATTGAACTAGATATCCCTTGAGACCATGGTCCTTGGCCTTCAGCCCAGTACCTCAGTCTCTCAGGGCATTTGGGTTTGTCCATAAAGCTTCTATGACTTTGCCCTGGTCAAGTTATGTTGACTTCCCCAGTATTGTATACTGTCTTACCCTTTGCCAGAGTTACTCTTAACTATGTTTTTCCCTCCCCATCCCACCCCTCCCTCATAAGCATCAAGCATCAAAAATTGTTTCTTTTTGCAAAAATGCGTGATTCAACTTGGTTAGGCCATGATTCCCAGTATTCTGTGGTTGTCCTCCATTTTGTGATTGTAATTTTATGTTAAAGAGGATTAGGGTGGGGTTGTAACACCCTTACCAGGTCACATCCCTGATCCAATGTAAAGGGAGTTTTCCTGGGGTGTAGACTTCTCCACCTTTTATCTCTTAAGTGATAAAAGGAAAGGGAAGCTAGCAGAGAGTGGGAACCTCATACCACCAAGAAAGCAGCGCCAGGAGCACAGTGTGTCCTTTGGACCTGAGGTTCCTGCACTGAGATGCTCCCAGACCAAGGAAAAACTGATGACGAGGACCTTCATCCAGAGCCGACAGAGAAAGAAAGCCTTCCCCTGGAGCTGATGCCCTGAATTTGGACTTGTACCCTACTTGACTATGAAAGAATAGATTTTTCTTTGTTAAAGCCATCCACTTGTGGTATTTTTGTTATAGCAGCACTAGATGACTAAGACATCTGGTAACCATCAAAGAATATTGCTTTATGTGTGTATATGTTTTCTTGACTTTTTATAAAAGTGACGTCACGCAATATTTGTCTTTTTGTGTTTGACTTCTTTCACTCAGCATAATATCCTCCAGATTTATTCATGTTGTGAGATGTTTCTCAGATTCATCATCATTCTTTATCCTTATGTAGTATTCCATTGTGTGCATGTACTATAGTTAGTTTATCCATTCATCTGTTGATTGGCACTTCGGTTGTTTACATCTTTTTGCTATTGTGAACAATATTGCAATGAACATGGGTATGCATATGTCTATTTGTGATGGCTCTTAAAAAAAAAACTTTTTTTTTTCTTATTTCTCTAGGATATATTTCTAGGAGGGGATTGCGGAATCATATGGTATTTCTATTTCTAGTTTTTTAAGGAAGTGCCATATTGTTTTCCAAAATGGCCGTACCATTTTGTATTCCTATCAGCAGTGCATAAGAGCTTCAATCTCCCTGCCACCTCTCCAACATTTGTTTTCTGTTTTTTTTTTTAATCTGTGCCAGTAATATCAGGGTGTCATTGATTGAATTGTGTCCCCCCAAAATATGTGTATCAGTATGGCCAGGCCATGATTTACAGTACTGTGTGATTGTCCACCATTTTGTTATCTGATGTGATTTTCTTATGTGCTGTAAATCCTATTACTACAATATTAATGAGATGGGATTAGGCAGTGTCTTCAGATATAACAGAGAGAAGCGAGCAGAGGGAGCTGGGGACCTCATACCACCAAGAACCAAGAGCCAGGAGAAGAGCGCATCCTTTGGACCTAGAGTCCCTGTGCTGAGAAGCTCCTTGACCAGGGAAAGATTGATGACAAGGACCTTCCTCCAGAGCTGACAGAGAGAGAAAGCCTTCGCCTGGACCTGACCCCCTGAATATGGACTTGTAGCCTACTAGACTGTGAGAGAATACATTTCTCTTTGTTAAAGCCATCCACTTGCGGTATTTCTGTTATAGCAGCACTAGATAAATAAGAAACAGGGTGAAATGATATCTCATTGTGGTTTTGATTTGCATTTCTCCGAGGCTAATGATCTCAAGCATTTCCTCATGTGTCAGTTAGCTGACTGAATGTTTTCTTTGGTGATGTGTCTGTGCTTATCCTTTGCCCATTTTTTCATTGGATTATTTGTCCTTTTATTGTAGAGGTGTTGGATTTTCCTGTAAATCTTAAGAGATTAGAACTTTGTCGGGTATGTCATAGCCAAAATTATCTCTGCAGTCTTCAGGTTCTTTTTTTACTCTTTTGGTGAAGCCTTTTGGTGAGCATAATTGTTTAATTTTTAGGAGATCGCATTTATCTAGCTTGTCTTCTGGTGTTTGTGCATTGTTAATTACGGTTTCTTTGTTGTTCATGCTGTATATTAGGGCCCCTAGTGTTGTCCCTATTTTTTCTTCCCTGATCTTTATAGTTCTTGGTTTTATATTTAGGTCTTTGATCCATTTTGAATTAGATTTTGTGTGTGGTGTGAGGTATGGGTTCTGTTTCATCTTTTTACAGATGGACATCCAGTTTTGCCAGCACCATTTGTTAAAAAGACTGTCTTTTTCCCACTTAAGGGACTTCGGGTTTTTGTGGAAGATCAAGTGACTGTAGGTGGATGAATTTACCTCTGGGTTCTCCATTCTGTTCCATTGGTCAATGTATCAGTCTTTGTACCAGTACCAGGCTACTTTGACTGCTGTAGCTGTGTAGTAGGTTCTGAGATCAGGCAGTGCAAGTCCTCCTACATTACTCTTCTTTGGTAGTGCTTTACTTATCTGGGGCCTCTTTCCTTTCCATATAAAGTTAATGGTTAGTTTTTCCATCTCTTTAAAGAATACTTTTGGTATTTATATTGAGATTACATTTTTATTTATAGATCGCTTTAGGTAGAATTGACATTTTCACAATGTTGAGTTTACGTATCCTGAGCATGGTATGTTTTTCCATTTATGTAAATCTCTTTTGATTCCCTGCAGTAGTGTTTTGTAGTTTTCTTTGTATAGTTCTTTTATGTCCATGGTTAGATTTATTCCTAAGTATTTTATTTTTTAGGAGCTTTTTTTATTATGAATGGTATTACTTTCCTGATTTCCTTTTCTTAGTTCTCTTTATTGGTGTGTAGGAATCCAAGTGATTTTTGTATGTTGATCTTGTATCCTGCTTCTCTGCTGAGTCCTTCTATTAGGCCCAGTAGTTTTCTTGGTTCTGTATGTATAGTATCATATCATCCACAAATAGAGACAGTTTCACTTCTTCCTTACCAATTTGGATGCCATTTATTTCCTTTTCTTGCCTTATTGCTCTAGCTAGGATTTCCAGCACAATGTTAAATAGAAGTGGTGATAAAGGGCATCCTAGTCTTGTTCCCGTTTTCAGGGGGAATGTTTTCAACCTCTCTCTCTTGAGAATGATGTTGGCTGTTGGTTTCATACAGAAGTCCTTTATTATGTTGAGAAATATTCCTTCTGTTCCTACCTTATTGAGAGGTTTTATCAGGAATGAGTGTTGGACTTTATCAAATACCGTTTCTGCATTGATTAAGATAATCATGTGATTTTTTTCTTTTGTTCATGTGGTGGATTATGTTGATTGGTTTTCTAATGTTGAACCATCCTTGCATAATACCTGGCATTTATTCCATTTGGACATGGTGTATTTTTTTTTTTTATGGTGTTGAACTCTGTTGGTTAGTATTTTGTTGAGAATTTTTACATTTATATTTGTGAGAGATATTAGTCTGTAATTTTCTTTCTTCCTTTTTTTTTTTGTGGTGTATTTGCCTGGTTTTGTTATCAAGGCTATGCTGGCTTCATAGAATAAATATCCCTTCCTTTTCTATGTTCTGAAATAGTTTGAGTAGTACTGGTGCAAGCTCTTTTCTGAATGTTTGGTAGAGTTCTCCAGTGAATCCATAGGGCTTTTTTTTTTCCCTTGGGAGTTTTTTTTTTTTCAATTACCTTTTTAATCTCTTCTCTGGTTATGGATCTGTTCAGATTTTTGACCTTAGTTTGTATTAGTTTAGCAAGGTAGTGTGTTTCTAGAAATTTGTTCATGTCCTCTAGGTTTCCAAATTTATTGGAGTACAGTTTTTCATAGTACTTTATTATAGTCCTTTTTATTTCTGTTGGGTCTGTTGTAATGTCCTCCATTTCGTGTCTTATTTGGGTTATTTGTGTCCTCTCCTGTTTTTCTTTTGTCAGTTTGGCCATTGGCTTGTTGATTTTGTTGGTCCTTTCAAAGAACCAGCTGTTGTTGATTATTTCTACTGTGTTTCTATTTTCTATTCATTTATTTTTGTTCTGATCTTTATTATTTCCTTTCTTCTGGTGGCAGTGGGCTTCTTTTGCTGTTCTCTTTCTATTTGCTTGAGTCGTAGGGCTTATGTTTTGATTTTGTCCCTTTCTTCTTTTTTGATGTGTGAATCTATTGCTATAAATTGATCTCTGAGCAGTGCTTTTGCTATGTCCCAAAGGTTTTGCTATGATGTGCTTTCATTCACATTTCATTCTAGAAATTCCATTTTTGGTTTCTTCTATTATCCAGTGGTTTTTAAGCAAGGTGTTATTCAGTTTCTATGTATCTGATTTATTTCCCTTGTGCTTCCTTTTTTTAAATTTCTACTTTTATGGTGTTGTGATCAGAGAAGATGCTTTGTATTATCTCCATGTTTCGGATTTTGTTGAGGGTCCCCTTGCGGCCTAAGATGTGGTCTATTCTAGAGAATGTTTCATGTGCATTGGAAAAGAATGTATACTTCCCTGCTGTTAGGTGGAGTGGTCTTAGTATGTCTATGAGGTCAATATGGTTGATTGTGGCCTTAAGACCTTCGGTATCTTTGCTGAATTTATTTCTAGATATTCTGTCCTTTATTCAGAGTGGAGTGTTGAAGTTTTCTACTATTATTGTGAAACTAAATTTCTTTTTGAGTGCTGTTAGAGTTGTTTTATGTGTTAAGGAGCCCTGTCATTGGGTGTGTAAATATTTGCTATGATTATATCATCATGATGGATTGTCCCCTTAATCATTATATAATGTCCTTTGTCTTTTATGGTGAATTTTGCCTTGAAGTCTATTTTATCTGAGATTAGTGTTGCCACTCCTGCTCTTTTTTGTTTGCTGTTTGCTTGATATATTCTTTTCCATCCCTTGATTTTTAATATATTTTTATCTCTGTGTCTAAGGTGTTTCTCCTGTAGGGAGAATATTTATGGGTCATATACATATATATATATTAAACCATTTTATCTCTCTGTCTCTTTATGGGTGCATTTAAGCCATTTACATTCCCTGTGATTATTGATAAGTGTGAATTTATTGCTGTCATTTTGTAGTGCTTTTTTGTTGTTGTTGTGCTGAAGCTTTCTTGGAGCCCTGGTGGCACAGCAGTTAAGTATTTGGCTGTTAACCAAAAGGTTGGCAATTTGAATCCATCAGCCGCTCCTTGGCAACCCTATGATGCAGTTCTACTCTGTCCTATAGGGTTGCTATGAGTGGGAATCAACTTAACAGCAATGTGTTTGATGTTTTCTTTGTTCCTCTTACTCTACTGTGCTGAGTTCCTTTTGTTTGTGAAATTTCTTTTTGTTTCTTTCATTATTGTATGTTTTGTGTTTACTCAGACTTTAGACTTTATGTTTTTCTTCTTTGTTTTGATGAGTAGGTTTGTTAATTTTTTTTATGGTTATCTATTTACCCTTATTTCCTAAGTTTGAACCAGTCTTTAATTACTTGATATTGCCTTGAGTTTAAAGTTCTATACCTGTACTATGTATTCCCCTTTTTATTTTCCTGGTGTTGTCATCGTTTACAGATTGACTTCTCTAGTTCCCTGTTTTGAATCTTTTAGTTTTGTTTTATCCTTGTTAGTTCATTACCTAGGTCAGTATTTGGCTAATACTGACCTGTGTCCTAGATTCAGGTTGTTGTGTGATTTTTTGGTTCTTAAACTGAAGGACTCCTTTTAACAATTCTTGTAAGTTTGGTTTGGTTTTTACAAATTCCCTTAATTTCTGTTTGTCTGGCAGTGTCTTAATTTTGCCATCATATTTGAGAGAGTTTTGCAAGATATGTTATTCTTGGATGGAAATTTTTCCTTTCAAGGTTTTATATATGTCATCCCATTGCCTTTTTGCCTGCATGGTTTCTGCTGAGTAGTGAGAGCTTAGTCTTATTGTTCCCCTTTTTAATGATTTTTCATTGTTCTTGAGCTGCTCTCAGGATTCTTTCTTTGTCTTTGGTTTTTGTGTGAGTGATTATTGATTATGACATGTCTTGGTGACTTTGTTTTGTACTCTATTATATATGGGGCTCATTGAGCTTCTTGGATGGTCAGCTTTTCATCTTTCATGATATTAGAGAAGTTTTCTATCAGCAAATCTTCAATGATCCTCTCTGTGTTTTCCATTTTCTCCCCCTGTTCTGAAACTCCAAACAAGTGCAGATTTTTGCTTATTTGTCTGTGGGCACATTAGTTTTCACCACCTTGTCCAGGTGTGATGCACCTCAGCTAAGGTGCAGCAGGGCATTTCCAGCAGGGGGGAAGGGAAGGAGATGAGTGGTTTGTCTGCAGCTTGAACTGGGCAGGGGCTGGAGTGAGGCCACAGTGGGTGTTGGGAGGTGTCTGGGGCCAGTGGGGGAGGAACTGGGGTCTGGGTCGGGGCTCCTCAGGGATGTGGGCAGCAGCAGGAGTGGTCTGAGGCTGGTGGGGGAAGAGCTGGCATCTGGGCCATATCTGCTCAGGGCTGTGGGTTGTGGTGGGAAGTGTTCAGGGCCAGCAGGGGAGGAGTTGGGGTCTGGAAGGGGTCCCATCAGGGCTGCAGGTGGTGGTAAGGAGGGTTTTTATTGTAGTTTTGATTTGCATCTCTCTTATTGCTAATGGGAGCCCTGGTGGTGCAGTGGTTAAGAGCTAAGGGTGCTAATCAAAAGGCCAGCAGTTCAAATCCACTAGCCACTCCCTGGAAACTGTATAGGGCAGTTCTACTCTGTCCTATAGGGTCACTATGAGTCAGAATTGACTCAAAGGCAACAGGTTTGGCTTTTGGTTTTTAATGGCTAATGATCCTGAGCATCTCTTCATGCATTATCTAGCTGTCTGAATGTCTTCTTTGGTGAAGTGTCTGTTTATGTCCTTTGCCCATTTTTTGGTTGGATTGTTTGCCTTTTTGTTGTTAAGGTGTGGAAGTTTTCTGTATATTTTAGAGATTAGACCCTTGTCAGATATATTGTTGCAAATTTTTTTCCCCAGCCTGTAGGCTCTCTTTTTACTCTTTTTGTAAAGTCTTTTGATGAGCATAAGTATTTAATTTTTAGGAGGTCCAGTTTTCTAGTTTATTGTCTGTTGTTTGTGCATTTTTTGTTATGTTTGATAGTATATTTATGCCATAAATTAAGACCCCTAGATTTATTTTAATTTTAAGTTTTAGGTCTTTGATCCATTTTGAGTTAGTTTTTGTGTATGGTGTGAGGTATGGATCCTGTTTCATTTTTTCTGCAAATGGACATCCAGTTTTGCTAGCACCATTTGTTAAAGAGACTCTCTCTCCCCCACTGAATGGACTTTGACCCTTTGTGAAAGATCAGCTGTCCATAGCTGGATGGATTTACTTTGGGGCTCTCAACTCTGTACCATAGGTCTATGTGTCTGTCATTGTACCAGTACCAGTCGTTTTGACTATTATGTCTGTATAGCAAGTTATGAGATCAAGAAGTGTGAGGTCTCCTACTTTGTTCTTCAGAAATGTTTTTAGCTATTTGGGGCCTCTTTCCTTTACATATAAAGTTGGAGATTAATTTTTCCATTTCGTTAAAGAATGTTGTTGGGATTTGGATCAGAACTGCATTATATCTATAGATCACTTTTGATAGTACTGATATTTTCATAATGTTAAGTCTTCCAGTTCATGAGCATGGTATCTTTTTCCATTTGTTTAAGTCTCTTTAGGCTTCTTGCAGTATATTTTGTACTTTTCCTTGTATAAGTCTTTTATGCCCTTGTTAGATTTTTTCCTGTGTATTTTATTCTTTTGGGGGCTATTGAAATGGTATTGTTTTCTTGATTTCCTTTTCAGAGTTCTCCTTGTTAGTGTAGAGGAATCCAGCTGATTTTTGTCTGTTGATTCTGTACCCTGCCACTTTGCTGAAGCCTTCTATTAGTTCTAGTAACTTTCTTGTGGAATCTCAGGGATTTTCTATGTATAGGATCACATCAACTTCAAATAGGGATAATTTTACTTCTTCCTTACCAATTCTTATGCCCTTTATTTTCCTTTCTTGCTTATTGCTCTGGCTGGACTTCCAGTCAGGGACAGGATACTCAATAAGCAAGGTATACACGAGCTTAGTGGTGCTTATTTACTAATCTGTAGTGGAAAAGTTCACCTGTTCTTCATTACATCAAAGATGTGAAATTGTGCACTATAGGCTAGTAAGTAAAAACAATTAACCATGTGCGTACCTTGCTTACTATAAGTCTGTGTGTTCTTTGCTTACTGGTTATTCTACCCCTCCTTCCAGGACAATATTGAATAAGAGTGTTGATAATGGGCATCCTTGTCTAGTTCCCATTCTCAAGGAGAATGCTTTTGATCTTTCTCCATTGAGAATAATGCTGACTGTTGGTTTTGTATATGTGTTTAGGCATTTCCTTTTTATTCCTATTTTGCTGAGAGTTTTTATCAGGAAAGGGTGTTGAATTTTATCAATGCTTTTTTCTGGATTGATTGAGATGATCATGTGATTCTTTGCCTTTGTTGTATTTGTGTGGTGAATTATGTTGATTGATTTCCTAATGTTGAACCACCCTTATGTCCCTGGTATAAATCTCACCTGATCACGATGTATTATTTTTCTGCTATGCTGTTGTATTCTGTTGGCTAGAATTTTGTTGAGAATTTTTGCATCTATATTCATGAGGGCTATTGTTCTGTAATATTTTTTGTGTGTGTGGTATCTGCACCTGGCTTTGGTATCAGGATTATGCTATCTTCACAGAATGAACTAGGGAATATTCCTTTCTCTTCTATGTTCTTGAATAGTTTGAGTAGAATTGGTGGTGTCAACTCTTCTCTGAATGTTTGA
Source organism: Loxodonta africana (assembly GCF_030014295.1). Lineage (NCBI taxonomy): Eukaryota > Metazoa > Chordata > Mammalia > Proboscidea > Elephantidae > Loxodonta > Loxodonta africana. Next base: position 83,438,734 of record NC_087352.1, read on the forward strand.
TAGACTTCTTCAGTGAAGTCATTTTTTGGGGGGGTTTCCTTTTTTTAATTGTACTTTAGATGAATTTTTACAGAGTAAATTAGTTTCTCATTAAACAATTAATACACATATTGTTTTGTGACATTGGTTGCCAACCCCACATGTCAGCACTGTCCCCTTCTTGATCTTGGGTTCCCCGTTACCAGCTTTCCTGTCCCCTCTTGCCTTCTTGTCCTTGCCCATGGGCTGGTGTGCCCATTTAGTCTCATTTTGTTTTATGGGGCTGTCTAATTTTTGGCTGAAAGGTGAACCTCAGGAGTGACTTCAGTACTGAGTTAAAAGAGAGTCTGGGGGCAATGTTCTTGAGGTTTCTCCAGTCTCTGCCAGACCAGTAAGTCTAGTCTTTTTTTGTGAGTTAGAATTTTTATCTCTAGCTCTATCTGGGACCTTCTATTGTGATCCCTGTCAGAGCAGTTGGTGGTGGTAACCAGGCACCGTCTAGTTGCACTGGTCTCAGTCTGGTGGAGGTTGTGGTACATTAGTTCTTTAGACTAATCTTTTCTTGTGTCTTTGGTTTTCTTTATTCTCTCTTGCTAGATGGAGTGGGACCAGTGAAGTATCATAGATGGCTCTCACAAGATTTTAAGAACCCTGTTGGGAGTTTTTTTTTTTTTTTTAAATGACATCCTTAACTTCTTTTCTTATGTGTCTATTTAGATTTTCTACCCCTGTGTTTGTTTAAGTAGGTAGTGTGTTTCTAGAAATTTGCCCATTTCTTCTAGGTTTTCAAATTTGTTTGAGCACAATTTTTCGTAATATTCTGTAATAATCCTCTTTATCTCAGTTGGTTCTGTTGTAAATGTAGCCCATTTCACGTCTTATTTTGGTTATTTGTGTCTTCTCATTTTTTTTTTTGTCTATCTGGTCAGTGGTTTGTCAACTTTATTGATCCTCCCAAAGTACCAACTTCTAGTTTCGTTGATTCTATTGTTTCTGTATTTTCTGTTTATTTCTGCTCTGATCTTTATCACTTCCTTTCTTCTGGTAACTGTGGACTTCTTTTGCTGTTTTTTTTCTATTCATTCAAGTTGTCGGGTTTAGTTATTGATTTTGGATCTTTCTACTTTCTTGATGTAGACATTATTGCTATAAATTCTCCCCTGATAACTGCCGTTGCTGTGTTCCAGAGGTTTTGGTATGTTGTGTCCTCATTCTCATTTGATACTAATAATTTTTTAATTCCGTTCTTAATTTCTTCTATCACCCAGTGGTTTTTAAGGAAGGTGTTATTCAGTTATGTATTTGATTTTTTTTCCTTTCTCTTTCTGTTATTGTTTTCTAGTTTTATAGTCAGAGAGGATGCTTTGTATTATGTTCATGTTTTTGAATTTATTGAGTCTTGCTTTGTGGCCTAGAATATTGACTGTTCTGGAGAATGATCCATGTGTGTTGCAGTAGAATGTATACTGTGCTGCTGTTGGGTGGTGTGTTCTGTAAACTATGAGATCAAGTTGGTTGATTGTGTTATTTAGATCCCTGTATCTTTACTGAGTTTCTTTCTAGTTATGTGTTCTGTCCATCATTGAAAGTGATGTGCTAAAATCTCCTACGGTTATTGTAGAACTGTCTATTCCTTTTTAACATTCTGTTAGAGTTGGTTTTATGTATTTTGAAGCTCTGTCATTGGGTGCACAGATATTTATTATTGTTATGTCTTCTTGGTGGATTGTCCTTTATATCATTATATAATCCCTTCTTTGTCGCCTATAATGGATTTTGGCTTAAAGTCTATTTTGTCTGAAATTATCACTACTCCTGCTGTCTTTTGGATACTGCTTGCTTCCTATATTTATTTCCATCTTTTGATTTTTAACTTGTTTATGTCTTTGTGTTTAAGATGTGTCTCTTGTATGCAACATATTGCTGGGTCATTTTTTTTCTCCATCCTGCTACTCCATGTTTCTTTATAGGTGCATTTAATGCACTTACATTCAGTGTGATTAATGATAGATATGGATTCATTGCTGTCAATTTGTTTTACTTTTTTGTGGTGTAAATGGTTTATTTGTTCCTCTTAATTTTCTGTGCTGAATTCTTTTTGTATGTAGATTTTCTTTTCCTACCACTTGTTGTTTTTGTGTTTACTGAGTCCTTTTGGTTTTCTTTATTTTTTTGAGTAGATTTATTCCGTTTCTTTGTGATTACCCTGAAGTTTACCTTAATTCTCTAAAAGTTAAAACAGTCTGTTATGTCTTGAAATTGCCTGGACTTCCTCCCCATATGTTCCATAACTATAACTACATCTTTTATTCCCCTTTTTTGGTTTTGAAGTTGTCATTATTTACAGCTTAACTCCTCTGCTTCCCTGTAGTCAGTTTTTTTAGTTTTATTTTGTTTTTGTGAAGTTTTTATCTGGTTTGGTATCTGGGTGATGGTGTCATGTGTCTTTATATCAGGCTGTTATTTGATGTCGTTGGTTCTCTATCCAAAGAACTCCCTTTAATATTTCTTTTTTTTTCTTTGATATATGTTATTTTCTTTTTTTAAAATAATTTTTACTGTGCTTTAAGTGAAAGTTTACAAATCAAGTCAATTTCTCACACAAAAACCCATACCCAACTTGCCACATACTCCCAAGTACTTTCCCCACCATGAGACAGCCCACTCCCTCCTTCCACTCTCTCTTTTCATGACCATTTTGCCAGCTTCTAAGCCCCTCTACCCTTGCATCTCCCCTCCAGGCAGGAGATGCCAACATTGTCTCAAGTGTCCACCTGAACCAAGTAGCTCATGCCTCATCAGCATCCCTCTCCAACCCATTGTCCAGTCCAATCCATGTTTGACAAGTTCCTGTAGTGGGCCAACAGAAGGTCTGGGGGCCGTGATCACCGGGGTCCTTCCAGTCTCAGTCAGACCATTAAGTCTGGTCTTTTTATGAGAATTTGGGGTCTGCATCCCACTGTTCTTCTGCTCTCTCAGGGGTTCTCTGTTGTGTTCCCTGTCAGGGCAGTCATTGGTTGTGGCTGGGCACCATCTAGTTCTTCTGGTCTCAGGATGATGTAGTCTCTGGTTCATGCAGCCTTATCTGTCTCTTGGGCTCGATATTATCCTGTGTTCTCGGTGTTCTTCATTCTCATTGATGCATCTTAGATGGCTGCTTGCTAACGTTTAAGACCCCAGATGACACTCTTCAAATTGGAATGCAGAATGTTTTCTTAATAGATTTCATTATGCCAGTTGACTTAGATGTCCCCTGAAACCATGGTCCCCAAACCCCCGCCCCTGCTTCGCTGAGTGTTGAAGCATTCATTTTATTCAGGAAACTTCTTTGCTTTGGTTTAGGCCAGTTGTGCTGACCTCCACTATGTTGGATGTTGTCCTTCCCTTCACCTGAAGTAGTTCTTGTCTACTATCAATTTAGTAAATACCCCTCTTCCATCCTTCCTCCCTCCCCCCTCTCGTAACCACAAAAGAGTGTGTTCTTCTCAGTTTAAACTATTTCTCAAGATCTTATAATAGTGGTCATATACAATATTTGTCTGTTTGCAACTGACTAATTTCACTCAGCATAAGGCCTTCCAGGTTTCTCCATGTTATGAAATGTTTCACAGATTCCTCGCTGTTCTTTATAACTTCCATCTTTTTGCTATTGTAAATAGTGCTGCAGTAAACGTGGGTGTGCATACATCTGTTCTTGTAAAGGCTCTTATTTCTCTAGGATATATTCCGAGGAGTGGGACTGCTGGGTCATATGGTAGTTCTATTTCTAGCTTTTTAAGGAAGCACCAAATCGATTTCCAAAGTGGTTGTACCATTTTACATTCCCACCAGAAGTGTATAAGTGTTCCAATCTCTCCACAGCCTCTCCAACATTTATTATTTTATGTTTTTTGGATTAGTGCCAGCCTTGTTAGAGTGAGATGTAATCTCATTGTAGTTTTGATTTGCATTTCTCTAATGGCTAATGATCGAGATCATTTCCTCATGTATCTGTTAGCTGCCTGAGTGTCTTCTTTAGTGAAGTGCCTGTATATATTCTTTGCCCATTTTTTTATTGGGTTGTTTGTCTTTTTGTCATTGAGTTTTAGCAGAGTCAAGTAGATTTTATAGATCAGGCGCTGGTCGGAGATGTCATAGCTAAAAATTTTTTCCCACTCTGTAGGTAGTCTTTTTACTTTTTTTGGTGAAGTCTTTAGATGAGCAGAGGTGTTTGATTTTTAGGAGCTCCCAGTTACCTGGTTTCTCTTCAGCATTTTTAGTAATGTTTTGTATTCTGTTTATGCCATGTATTAGGGCTCCTAATGATGTCCCTATTTTTTCTTCCATGATCTTTATCGTTTTAGATTTTATGTTTAGGTCTTCGATCCATTTGGACTTAGTTTTTGTGCATGGTGTGAGGTATGGGTCCTGTTTCATTTTTTTGCAGATGGATATCCAGTTATGCCAGCACCATTTGTTAAAAAGACTATCTTTTCCCCAATTAACTGACACTGGGCCTTTGTCAAATATCAGCTGCTCATATGTGGATGGATTTATGTCAGGATTCTCAATTCTGTTCCATTGGTCTATGTGTCAGCTGTGGTACCAGTATCAGGCATTTTTGACTATTGTGGCGGTATAATAGGTTCTAAAATCAGGTAGAGTGAGTCCTCCCACTTTGTTCTTCTTTTTTATTAATGCTTTACTTCTCTGGGGCTTCTTTCCCTTCCACATGAAGTTGGTGATTTGTTTCTCCATCTCATTAAAAAGTCATTGGAATTTGGATCAGAATTGCATTGTACATATAGATGGCTTTTGGTGGAATAGACATTTTTACAATGTTAAGTCTTCCTATCCATGAGCAAGGTATGTTTTTCCACTTATCTAGGTCCCTTTTAGTTTCTTACAGTAGTACCTTGTAGTTTTCTCTGTACAGGTCTTTTACATCTTTGGTAAGATTTATTCCTAAGTATTTTATCTCTTGGAGGCTACTGTGAATGGTATTGATTTGGTGATTTCCTCTTCGATGTTCTTTTTGTTGATGTAGAGGAATCTAAGTGATTTTTGTATGTTTATCTTGTAACCTGATATTCTGCTGAACTCTTCTATAAGTTTCAGTAGTTTTATTGGAGATTCCTTAGGGTCTTCTGTGTATAAGATCATGTCATCTGCAAATAGAGATAATTTTACTTCTTCCTTGCCAATCTGGATGCCCTTTATTTCTTTGTCTAGCTTAATTGCTCTGGCTAGGACCTCCAGCACAATGTTGAATAAGAGCGGTGATAAAGGGCATCCTTGTCTGGTTCCCGTTCTCAAGGGAAATGCTTTCAGACTGTCTCCATTTAGGATGATGTTGGCTGTTGACTTTGTATAAATACCCTTTATTATGTTGGGGAATTTTCCTTCTATTCCTATTTTGCTGAGAGTTTTTATCATGAATGGGTGTTGGACTTTGTCAAATGCCTTTTCTGCATCATTTGATGAAATCATGTGGTTGTTGTCTTTTTTTTTATTTATGTGGTGGATTACATTAATTGTTTTTCTAATGTTGAACCATCCCTGCATACCTGGTATAAATCCCACTTGGTCATGGTGGATTTTTTTTTTGATATGTTGTTGAATTCTATGGCTAGAATTTTGTTGAGGATTTTTGCATCTATGTTCATGAGGGATATAGGTCTGTAATTTTCTTTTTTTGTGTTATCTTTAGCTGGTTTTGGTATCAGGGTTATGCTGGATTCATAGAATGATTTAGATAGTATTCTGTCCTTTTCTATGCTTTGAAATACCTTCAGTAGTAGCGGTGTTAACTCTTCTCTGAAAGTTGGTAGAACTCTGTAGCGAAGCTGTCAGGGCCAGGGCTTTTTTTTGTTGAGATTTTTTTGATTACCTTTTCAATGTCTTTTTTTGGTATGGTTCTATTTAGTTGTTCTACTTCTGTTTGTGTTAGTTTAGATAGGTAGTGTGTCTCTAGGAATTCATCCATTTCTTCTAGGTTTTCAATTCATTAGAGTACAATTTTTCATAGTAATCTGATATGATTCTTTTAATTTCAGTTGGGTCTTTTGTTATATGGCCCATCTCATTTCTTACTCGGGTTATTTGTTTCTTTTCCTGTATTTCTTTAGTCAGTCTGGCCAATGGTTTATCAATTTTGTTAATTTTTTCAAAGAGTCAGCTTTTGGCCTTGTTAACTCTTTCAATTGTTTTTCTGTTCTCTAATTCACTTAATTTTGCTCTAATTTTTAATATTTGCTTTCTTCTGGTGCCTGAAGGTTCTTTTGTTGCTCTCTTTCTATTTGTTCAAGTTGTAGGGACAGGTCTTTGATTTTGGCTCTTTCTTCTTTATGTATGTGTGCATTTATTGACATAAATTGACCTCTGAGCACTGCTTTTCACTGTGTCCTAAAGGTTTTGATAGGAAGTGTTTTCAGTCTCGTTGAATTCTATGAATTTCTTTATTCCGTCCTTAATGTCTTCTATAACCCAGTCTTTTTTAAGCAAGGTATTGTTTATTGTTTAGTTTCCAAGTATTTGATTTCTTTTCCCTGATTTTTCTGTTATTGATTTCCACTTTTATGGCCTTGTGGTTTGAGAAGATGCTTTGTAATAGTTTGAAGTTTTGGATTCTGCAAAGGCTTGTTTTATGACCTAATATGTGATCTATTCTAGAGAATGTTCCATGTGTACTACAAAAGAAAGTATACTTTGCAGCTGTTGGGTGGAGCTTTCTGTATAAGTCTATGAGGTCAAGTTGGTTGATTGTAGCAATTAGATCTTCCATGTCTCTATTGACTTCTTGCTGAATGTCCTATCCTTCACCCAAAGTGGTGTGTTGAAGTCTCCTACTATTATGTGGAGGTGTCTATCTCACTTTTCAATTCTGTTAAAGTTTGTTTTATGAATCTTGGAGCCCTTTGGGTGCATAAATATTTAATATGGTTATATCTTCCTGGTAAATTTTCCCTTTAATCATTATGTAGTATCCTTCTTTATTCTTTGTGGTGGATTTAACTTTAAAGTCTATTTTGTCAGAAATTAATACTGCCACTTCTGCTCTTTTTGATTGTTGTTTGCTTGATATTTTTTTTTTTTCCGTCCCTTGAGTTGTAGTTTATTTTTGTCTCTAAGTCTAAGGTGTGTCTCTTGTAGGCAGCATATAGACAGATCGTGTTTTTTTATCCAGTCTGCAACTCTCTGTCTTTTTATTGGTGCATTTAGTCCATTTACATTCAGCGTAATTATAGATAAGTATGAGTTTAGTGCTGTCATTTCGGTGCCTTTTTTTGTGTGTTGTTGACAATTTCATTTTTCCACTTACTTTTTTGTGCTGAGAAGTTTTTCTTTGTAGAATGTGTGGTCCTCCTTTTCATAGTAGTTGAATTTATTTTTGCTGAGTCATTATGTTTATACTGGTTTTTATTTTGAAGTATGGAATTGTTAGACCTCTTTGTGGTTACCTTAATATTTACCCCTATTTGACTAAGTAAAAACCTAACTTGTATTGCCCTATACCACCTTGGTTTCTTCTCCATATGTAAGATCTATGCCTCCTGTATTTAGTCCCTCTTTTTTGATTATTGTAATCTTTTACATAATGACATCAATGATTCCCTGTTTTGAGCAATTAAAAAAAAATTAATCTCATTTTGTTTTTGTGATTTTCCTATCTGAGTTGATATGAGGATGTTTTGTTCTGTGACCTTGTGTTGTGTTGGTATCTGATATTATCAATTTTCTGACCAAAGAATTTCCTTTAGTAATTCTTGCAGTTTTGGTTTGGTTTTTGCATATTCTCTAAGCTCGTGTTTATCTGTAAATGTCTTAATTTCACCTTCATATTTGAGAGAGTTTTGCTGGATGTATGATTCTTGGCTGACAGTTTTTCTCTTTCAGTGCTCTATATATGTCATCCCATTGCCTTCTTGCCTGCATGGTTTCTGCCGAGTAGTCCAAACTTATTGATTCCCCTTTGTAGGTGACTATTCGTTTATCCTTGGCGGCTTTTAAAATTTTCTCTTTGTCTTTGGTTTTGGCAAGTTTGATGATAATATGTGTTGTTGATTTTCTTTTGGGATCTATCTTGTATGGGGTTCGATGAGCATCTTGGATAGATATCTTTTTGTCTTTCATGATGCCAGGGAAGTTTTCTGCCAATAGATGTTCAACTATTCTCTCTGTATTTTCTGTTATCCCTGCCTGTTCTGGAACTCTAATCACACGCAAGTTATTCTTCTTGATAGAGTACCACATGAATCTTAGGGTTTCTTCATTTTTTAAAATTCTTTTATCTGATTTTTCTTCAACTATATTGGTGTCAATTGCCTTATCCTCCAGCTGCCCCACTCTGCATTCCAATTCCTCAATTCTGCTCCTCTGTATTGAGTTGTCTAATTCTGTAATTTTATTGTTAATCTTTTGGATTTCTGAATGCTGTCTCTCTATGGATTCTTGCAACTTATTAATTTTTTCATTATGTTCTTGAATAATCTTTTTGATTTCTTCAACTGCTTTATTGGTGTGTTCCTTGGTTTTTTCTGTAGATTGCCTTATTTCATTTTCGAGGTCATCCCTGATGTCTTGAAGCATTCTGTATATTAGTTTTTTATATTCTACATCTGGCAATTCCAGGAATGTATCTGCATCTGAGAATGATTTTGATTCTTTGATTTGGGGGTTTGTAGAAGCAATCATGTTCTGCTTCTTTATGTGATTTGATATCGACTGCTGTCTCTGAACCATCTAAAGATATTGTAATTTTTTTTTATTTGCTCACTGAGTTTTATCTTCTTGTTTTGTTTTGTTACAGTACACTCAGATGGGCTACTGGATTGTGCTATCTTGATTGCTGTAGCTTTTGAATCACTTATGTCTGGTCTGAGCTGTTACCAGGTATATAAGCCTATGAGTCCATTTACTATTCTCGAATAGAATCAGCTCAGGTGTCCTGATAGAGGATCACCTAGTGTGTGTTATAGGCTCTCACCTATTAACTTAGAGGAGTAGTTGTGATGGTTGTATGCACCAGTTTCTAGTAGCAGCAGGGGGTCACACTCCAACAAAGGCAGGATGCTGACTGCCTTCCCCCAAGTGTCAGTGAGATAGGAGTGGCTCTATTCTCTAGAGCGCTCTGGTGGGTGGACTCTACAGCTGTACCTTAGACACCCAATGCTTATACCTCTGTAGATTGGTAGGCATCACTATCTTCAGTTCCCTTTAGCAGGTTGCTAGGTGGTCTGGGTGTAGCCTCAGCCCTCAGTTCCCTGGTGTGGATCACTGAAGGCTCTGTTTAATAGGTAGAGAGGTATCTGACCTCCAAAACTTGTCTTTCTACTGCTCAGCTAAAACACAGTCAGATCTCTATCAGAATTGCCTTTGCATTGTAATAGCCACCTGGTTACCTGTAGGGATGAAAGTGGAGGACTGTGGGTCTCTTATGCCTGGATGGAGCTGGTTCTGTATTGTTATTCCAGTTTAGGGAAGTCAGGGGAGAATTTTTCCTTTGATTGTTAAATGCTGCTTTTCGCAGGCCTGGAGAATGGGTTAGAAAAGAAAGAAAGAGGAAAAAAAAAAAAAAAAACCAGCAGTGCACTTCATTCTCTGGCCCACTGAATTCCAATGTTAATGAAGCCAGCTGGGGCAGGGAGGGGAGGGATCAGATAGTTAGTAGAGAGTAGCGCAGCAAGGTTGACAAAGTTACTTATCTTGTTTGGTAAGAACTGCTTTTTCTGAGATTCCAGAGCAGTGTGTAGCTTGTGTGTGCTGGCTGGTTCCCTGCTGAGACTGCCCCAGAGGTTTAAGGCTGCGTCCCGTGCTTGTGCCATCTCAGGAAGCCACAATCAGCTCCTCCACGCTTAGTCCAAAGCCCAGCGCCAAGGTTTCCCGTCTGGGATGCTGCACTCCAGGCTTCAAAACCAGTCACTGCTTCCCTGTGGTTTTTCATTTGCCTGTCAGCTGCATCAGTGTGCAGCCTGCCCGTGCTGGCTGGATCACCTCCGAGGTTCATCTCAAGGGTTAGGCCTGTGTCTGTGCTTGCCCCATCTCAGTAAGCCACAATCAGCCCCACCACTCTGGCACCAGGGAACCGCGAGGGCTCAAGGCTGCGGTGTGGCACACTGGCTCCAGAAGCAGTCGCTGCTTCAGTGTGTGACTTTTCGCTCCCCTGTCACTCAGGTCAACTCCTTAGTTCTGTGTTTGATAGTCAGGGTTCGTAGATTGTCCTGTATGTAATTGATTCACTTGTTTTTGTGAGTCTTTGTTGCAAGAGGGATAAGTGGAAGCTTCTACCTAGTCAGCCATCTTGGTCCCCAATCCCTTTAATATTTCTTGTCATGCTGGTCTGGTTTTTACAGGTTCCCTTAGTTTCTGCTTATCTGGGAATGTCTTAAATTTTGCCATTGATTTTGAAAGACAATTTTACTGGATATATGATTCTTGGTTGGCAATTCTTTTCCTTCAGGATTTTATATATGTCATCCCATTGCCTTCTTGCCTTGGTTTCTGATGAAAAATCAGCAGTTAGTCTTACTGGTTCCCCTTTGTAAGTGATATTTTGTTTTTCACAAGCTGCTTTCAGAATTCTTTCTTTTTCTTTGGTTTTGGAAAGTTTGATTATGATATGTCTTGGTGATTCTGTTGTTGGGAGGAGGGAGTTTATCCTGCATGGGGTTTGTTGAGATTCTTGGATGGTAACCTTCTTGTCTTTCATGATATTTGAGTTTTTAGCCAATATATCTTCAAAAATCCTGTCTGTAACTTTCTTTTTCCTCTCCTCTTCTGGAAATCTTATTATGTGTAAATTATTCCTCTTGATGGTGTCCCATGTAACTCTTAGGCTTTCTTCATTTTTCTACATTCTTTTTTTCTGATTGTTCCTGAAGCAAAGAGTACCAAGAGATTTGTCCTCTATTTCACTGATTCTTTCTTCTATTGATTCAATTCTACTTATTTGTCCTCCCATTGAATTATCTATTCTGATATTTTATTGTTAATCTTCTGAATTTCTAGTTGATGTTTTCATATGGTTTCTGATTTTCTATTGAGTCTGTCATTTTGTTCTTGTATTGTTTTCCTGAATTCTTCTAGGTTTTTTTTTTTTTTTTCCAGTGTTTTCCTTGATCTCTTTGAGGATCCTAAATATAAGTCCTTTGAATTCCTTCTCGGGTAGTTATAATATTGTTTCTTTTTTGGGAAGGTTTTCTTTCCCTTTATTTTGCTTACTTGTTTGGGTCATCTTATCCAGTTTTTTCCATATGATCTGTTATTGTCTGCTGTCTCTGAGGCACTGTTGTGTGCTGTCAAGTTGATTCCAACTCATAATGATGCTATAGGACAGAGTAGAACTTTCTCATAGGATTTCCAAGGAGCAGCTGGTGGATTTGAAATGCTGACCTTTTGGATAGCAGCTGAGCTTTTAACTACTGTGGCACCAGGGCTCTCTCCGAGGCATTAGGTTTTATTTTATTTATTTATGTATTTATTTATTGATGGTATGTTTGTTTTGTCCTGATTTTTTGTTTTGCTTTGATATATCAGGGCAATTGGCATATCTTAGTTCGTAAAGATAATGTTCTGCATTCTAATTTGGTGAGTTTTGTCTGGGATCTTAAAAGCTTGTGAGCAGCCATCAAAGACACAACTATTGGTCTCTTTCCACCTGGAGCAAAGGAGAGTGAAGGAAACCAAAGACTCAAGAAGGAAATTAGTCCACAAGACTAATGGCCCACATAAAGCATTGCCTCTTCTAGGCTGAGACCAGAAAGACTAGGTGGTACCTATTACTACCAACAATTCTGACCAGGGACACAGTAGAAGGTCCCAGTTAGAATGGGAGAAAAATGTGGAATAAAATTCAAATTCATAAAAAAGACCAGGCTTACTGGACTGATAGAGACTAGAGGGATGCCTGAGACTATTGCCCTAAAACATCCTTTTAACCTGGAACTGAAGTCACTCCCGGAGGTTACGTTTCAGCCAAATAATAGATTAGCCTATAAAATAAACAGTAACACCATGAGAAATGTGCTTCTTTAAAAATCAACTATATGAGACCAAACAGTCAACATTTACCCAAACACAAAGATGAGAATGCAAGGAGGGGCACTGAAGCTGGAGGGATGGAAATGGGGCGGGTGGAGGTGAGATGGTGAGAGTGCTAACACATTGCAGGGACTATAACCAATGTCACAGAACAATCTATGTATGAATTGTTGAATGGGAATCTAATTTGCTATATAAACTTTTAGCTAAAACACAGTAAAATATTTTTAAAAATTGCAAAAAAAAAAAAAAAAAGAACTGTGCTTCACAGAGTTTTCAATGGCTGATTTTTTAGAAATAAATCACCA